>NC_052055.2:33273585-33898585 GCF_903992535.2 Arvicola amphibius | reverse complement strand
CGAGGATGTCCTCTTCCCAGGGTCTGGCCACGATGTTCACTACGTTGTATTTCGTTGGAAATTCGAGGGACACACGATGCTAGGGGAAAAAAATGATATAGTTTTAGGATGGAAGTTTACAGGTATGAATTCTCTCTCTTGAAATCTGAGATATCCCAAACAACCTAAGGATGCCTTTAAGGCCCAAGAAGTACAAGAAACCATAGTAGAAAAAGTAAAGACTAAATGACTTTTACAAATAGGAAACTGGGTAATAATGAAGAAATAGATAAGACATTCACAAATCAAACCTAGGATGCAAACTAATAGCATAAATGGAAACACGAAATAGCAAAACTTAACCCTGGAACCAAAACCAATGAACTGGAAAGGCACTCACTGTAACAAATCCAGTAGATTGGAGATTCAAAGTCTGTCACAGCCAATATTCAGAACACTTGTTCCGATGACTACCGACAGCTTCTCTGAGATACAAGGACAGGAGTCCAATACAGGCAGTGCCTCAAACAGAGTAGTTGTTAGCATACTTCATAGTGTCTCCTTGTGATGTCACCCCAAGGAGCTGCCCAATCATGGCTTGTCTAACTGACAGTGCTTAGACTAGGTTCTGTGTACCAAAAATAGTGCCCTGAGTGTTTTTATCATGCCTCACACAAAATCCCAGACCAGAATCAAATCCAGAGAGGAATTTGCGTGTGCGTGTGCGTGTGCGTGTGTGTGTGTGTGTGTGTGTGTGTGTGTGTGTGTGTGTGTGCTTTCAAGACACACTGATCCATGGTGGTGGAGCATCTTGTCCCCAAAAGAACTGATAGTTAGGTGGCTGGTGACACTAAATCAGAAGTTGTCTATTCCCAAGTGGCACATTTCCTCCAGCTATCCACACGTCTATATGTTTTACAAATTCCCAAACTAGAAGCCACATTCTCAACACATCTGACATATATTTAACAATCCCACTGTGGTACTTTGAATTAGAAATGTCTCATACATGTGCAACATTTGAACACATGGACACACAAGGCTAGGTGATGGTCCAGTTTGAGACTTTTATATGGTGGAGGCTTAGTGGCAGAACTCCATCAGTGGGACTGTCTTGGTTGAATCAGCATAGTCTTCATGTCTTCTCCTGCTTCTTGCTTGAGATTCAGTTGGTGACATCTCAATCTCCTGCTATCTTCCATGACACTGATCCACCCCAAAAGGCTCTTATTCCTCCATACCGAGACAGACAGGTATGCTCACTCTTTCTTAAAATGCCATGTTTGTAAACTTTTACCACAACAGAATGGTAGCCAATAAACATGGTCTTAGCAGAGCTGGTTGATCCCCATCACCACCCTACCGTGTCATCCAGCAGTCAAGCAGACCCATTGCTGTCACACAGTCACACATGGATCCGTTCCATCCACCTCCACCAGACAAACAATGCCCCCTTCAAGTCCCAGGTCCCGTCCTCCATAGTTGTAGCACAGGTATCGTACTAAATAAACCTGCTTCCTGTTAGTACAGGACCTCCCCTTCCCTCAGAAACCTGCAATGCCATGGAGACATGCTTTGTCTGACAGGAATGAAACTGCTTCAGACTCCCACTGCGAGGCCATCATTGCTAGAGTTCTTATGCCTGGATGGAGGATCTCTTTTAACATGACCGTCTCTGTAGTTCCCAACTTTCTTTGCTCTCCACTAAAGATGCAGACTCATATAATAAGAAGAGATACAAGAAAACTGTGGAAAAGTTAAAAATAGAAATATGAAACTAGGCAACACAGTTGGAAAGATCCAATGGGAAGACCCTATTTGGTTTTGTTACCGGGAAAACTCACTGATGAATCCAACAATCTAAAGAAATAAATGTAAGATCCACAAATATTCCAGAAGTCCATAAAACTGAGGGAAGGCACACTTTCAAATCTTTTTATAAAACAAACTCTTCTCCTAAAGCCTTAGTCTCTAGCCAAGTAAAGACACCTTGAAAAGGGATGAGAATCTGAAAGGGTCAGTGACTTAAGAACATAGGATTGTCCTTAAGGAGAGCATTGGACTGTTTACTTCTTAGTCAGTGACACGTTAAAACGATCATTTTTCATGATCAAGATGAGATGTCTTTGGGCGAACACAAGAGTGAATCTACATACAAAAACTGACAAAAGAGCACAGCATAGTCCGGCATCAATGAACATTGTCACCCATGAAAAGGAATGAAATGCCATTACCAGGGAAAAACATGGAATGAGTGAAAGTTATATTAGAGACAATCCAACTCATCAAAAAGTATTCAAAAAGAAAATCTCAGTAGGATTAGAATTTTAACAGCTGCGTTTTAAAACAAAATTTTATATAGTTAAAAAGAATCAATCAATGACTGTCAAACAATGAAAGACAAACAGAAAACAGAAGAACTAACTTTTTCAGGATCCACCCACTTTGGAATGTCCAAGTCTGTGAGAAATAACTGAGTCCAAATCCTCCCCCACCAACCAACTCCTCCTCTGAGGTACAAGGACAAAACACAGCCTCAGGTAGCGCCTTATGTGGACTGGTCCCTAGCTGACCTCACAATGACTCCCTGTGACGTCACTGGCACTGGGCCAATCACGGCTGAACAAAACCACAGCATTTTGCTATAGTTGTTTTCCCATCTCACTTTCATTTAAATAATTTTTGTTGAAAAGTTTTTTTTTACATAACAACCAGAGTTCCTCCTCTCTCCCCTCCTCCTGCTCCCTCCCCACCTTCTCTTCAATGAACCCCCATCCCCTTCTCAAAAACAATAAGACTTTACAGAGCAAGTCAACAAAGCTTGGCATATCAAATTAGGCTGGACAAAGGCCCTCCCCTGTATCAAGGCTGAGAAAGGTATTCCTCCATAAGGAATGAGCTCCAAAAAGCCAGTTTGTGCAATAGGGATAAATCTTGGTCCCACTGTCAGTGGCCCCACTGAGTGCCCAATTCACAAAACTGTGACCCATTTTCAGAGGGCCTAGTTCGGTCCTATACAGATTTACTATCTGTCAGTCCAGTGTCAATGAGTCCCCACTAGCTCAGGTCAGCTGTCTCTGGGTTTCCCCATCACGATCTTGACCCTTTGCTCATATAACCCCTACTCCCTCTCTTCAACTAAACTCCAGGAGCTTGGCCCAGTGCTTAGCCCAGCAGCTTCTCTTAACTCACTCACTTAGGGACAATGCATTTAGTGTTTGCTTATGTTCACTTTGTGGATTCTCTTGCCCGCCCACAGTGTCTGTCTTTTCTCTTTTCTTTCCTTTCTCTCTCTTTCTCACCTCTCTTCTCCCACTTTCCTTCACTAGTTTGTCCTCCCCTCTTATCCTTGACAGAGTCTTACTCTGTAGTTGAGCTGGCCTCAAGTTCACTGTGTAGCCCTCGGGGTTGCAGAAATCCTCCACATCCCCCAAGGGCTAGGATCACAGGCATGAGCCTGAAGACCTGGCTCTAGTGTCCTCTATTGGGTCCCATAGAGTTACTCCTTGTCACCTTGCCTGCATTCAGAATGACCCAGGAAACTCGTGAGGGACACTACTGGTATGTCTGGGAAGGAAGTCAAGGAAGAGCCACCCTGAATATGGAGGGCACCATTCCAAGGGTTGAGAACCTAGATGGACTCCAAGACAAGGAGCTGGGATGCCTCCTCTCTGCTTCCTGTCTGCCTGAAGAATTCTCTGATATGTGGTGCTGCTGTCATGATTTTATATGAAAATACTCATTGCCCGACCTCTGAAACCCTGAGCCAGAATGAGTACTTTGTCCCTTTATATTGTCACTGGGGTGAAAAACTAACTAATAAAGTTTCTACATCTATATGAATTAAGCACATCGGTCATGCGAGTTCAGCTCCTGTCTTCAACATCTCACAGCCTAAGGACTGACCTCCCTTGCTCATAATGAACCTTGTCTTTGCTCATTGCTCTAGAGCGCGTGAATATGCCCTGTTTCCTACTGTAGCAGAGGCTCTTGGGTCACACTCAGCCTTCCATGGGTCTTTTTTCCCTACTGCTGCTGAAGGCCTGCACAGCAAACCTTGCATGAGTAATGAATGCTCTCAAGAAACTGGACTTAACTCTCTGTGAGGTACCTTCAGCTCCCTAGCCAGAAGTTGACTTATGTAGGCCAGGAGAGCCAATATTTTGCCTCCTGGAGGGCCAGATAGTGGGGTCAAAGGGGACTCTCACAACAGGGGCTCCCTCACAGATCTCCAATTGGGTACAAATTACTCCCAAATACCTGCCTCACAGATTCTTCATTAAGTAGGAAAGAAAAAGGTGGCTGATTTCCACTCGTGCAGTAGCAAATGATCTTGCAGGTATAATTTGGAGTAGGAAAGGGAGTCTGTGTTAGGATGGACTATGATGCTGTGGTAACGGAGATGAGAGACAACGGAAAGGGGGAAGGGAAAATGGAGAGGGGCAGGGCTTTTATCCTGGAGGGATGAAAGACTACCTCAGAATAGATGGGGGACAGAAGAGGCCCACAGACAAATAACAGTTTACGAAGGTAAAATGGGAAGCCCTGGGTTAGGATGAGATGTTTAACTTTAAAGGGCATGATAATTAGGTGAGCCAAAGGGGACTTTTGATAGCTGGGCTTTGGTAGTCAGGCTCAGGAGGAGAAAGTGGCCAAATGACGAAATAGACCTTGGTGGCCACCTTTGGGAGTGTAACCTAACAGGAGTTTTTAGCAAGTCAGAGGGATGGGGCAGAGGGCAAGGCCTGCCAGAGTCATGCTTGCCATGTGTGAGCAGGCCAGAAGTCCTTCAGTGGGCTCCCAGTGGCGACCTGAGCTGGGAAGATGTCTCTTCATGTCACACAGGCTCCCTCTTCCCTGTCCCTTCACAAATGACTCCCAATTTCAGCCTTTGCTTCTTCAGAGCTCAGCCTGTGGTGACTGGTAACTTCAAATATGGCATCCTCGGGTCCTCCATATTCTTCCATATTCCTCTTCCAGTGCTGCTCCCCCGATGGAATGGTGTCTCTGGCTTTGATTCTTGGTGGCTGTGGGGTTCTGGCAGTGGAAGAGGAAAAGTGTTCCTGTGGAATTCAAAGGCTAGGTTATGAGAAGGAGTGGCGCATCCGCCTGGCTCACTGGGAGTGCTTCCTGTGAGGGATTCATGGAGCATAAATCCTCTTTCTAAGTGTTTTATTAATATGTTAAAGACTGAGAGCTGGGAGGTGGTGGTGCACATGCCATAAATCCCAGCACTCGAGAGACAGACTGCAGGTCTCTGTGAGTTCGAGGCCTATCTAGTCTACGAAGTGACTTCCAGGATACCAGAACTCTTACACAGAGAAAACCCTATCTCAAGAGAAAAACAAAAAAGACGGTTTAGAGAGCTGGCCATATGGCTCAGTGTGTACAGACCCTTACCACCAAAATGGAGGGCCTGCGTTTGATCCCTGGCACCCACATGGTCGAAGGAGAGAGCTGATTACCACAGTTGTCCCCTGACCTCCACACTCTTGCTGCCCCCTACAACCCCAAATGAGTAAACAGTAATTAAAAAAAAAGGAAAGACTGCCTGGAGGGGCTTGGAGGGCAGATAAATAGTTAGGTAGTAAATTCATGAATAGTCTTATGGGTTAGATATGAAATGTTCCCCATAGTCTCTAGTTGCCGCCTGGCAGGGCTGTTTGTAGAGGTCATGGAGAGCTCAGGACATGGGACGTCCCTGGAGAAGCACACCCCATAGGAACATGTGGTTATGTTTAGTTCTAATTGTCCCCATTTCCCAGCTTTGTGTCTATGAAAAATGATCAGATCCTTCACCACACAGTCTTGCCGCCTCCAATTTCTAAGTGCATGGCCCTTCTGAAACTGTGAGCCAAGGCAAATCCCTCCTCCCCATGGTAGTGTCTGGTCATAGAAACACAGATGTAACTAATCTGGATGGATGGATGGTTGGTTGGATGGATGGATGGATGGAAGGTTGGATGGACGGTGTTGTGTGGATGGGTAGGTGGGTGGGTGAGTGGATGGACAGACAGAAGACAGCTTAGATAGAATTCGTCAGTCCCAGCTGTGGTGGTCTCACAATTAGAGCTGTTAACTGTTGGTATTCACTTGAAGGACCCTACAGTTCGAGTGTTAATCAGTGATAACATCTGAACCAGGACTTAAGGGAACTATCCTGAGCCTCAACCCTGAGCCTTGATTACGTTCCATGTTTCTGTCTGACTCCATGTGTGGTTTAAATAGGGATGGCCCCACAGACTCGTAGATTTGAATGCTTGGACTTTAGGGGTGGTGCTACTTGACAGGGATGAGGGCGTTTGACCTTGTGGGAGGAAGTGTGTCACTGGAGGTGGTCTTTGGGGTTTCAAATGCTCAACAGACCCAGATTCTCTCTCTCTCTCTCTCTCTCTCTCTCTCTCTCTCTCTCTCTCTCTCTCTCTCTCTCTCTCTCTCTCTCTCTCTCTTCCTTTCATTCTAGCTTAGGTCTCTTGTAAAGCCACCAGTCCCTTGGGACAAGTGTCCTAACTCATGGTCTTATTTAATAGTCTTTATTCCCCAAAAGTCTGACTTCCATAAAACCATAGCCAAGTTACATTTATACCCTCTTAAGTAACTAAGAATAAAAATTTATTTCAGAATGAGTTTTGTGGGAATGCTTTCATTACACCCATCTTTAAACTCATTTAAACAAGCACGCAGAGGGTGTCTAGCCACACAAACAGCATCAGATAGATGTCTTTGTCTTATTTTGGTTTATGGTGGGGGCAAGGAGAGTGGCAGAAGAGGGGCATTGTCTCTGGAATTCTAGTTTCAGATTTTCAACATTACTTTGAAGAAAGCAAGCTAGCTGGAAGCCTCTCTGACAGTTCGATGGTTTCAACACTTATGTGTTTCTCTAGAACCAAGTGCTACAGCATATAGTGTGTGTGTGTGTGTGTGTGTGTGTTTATGAGAGAGAGACACAGAGAGAGAGAGAAAGAGAGAAAGAAAGAGAGAGAGAGAGAGAGAGAGAAAGAGAGAGTTTGATTAGTAGAGGTATACAAGCAAGCAAGAAGGTTCTTTTGAAAAATCCACTTCTCTTTCTGTCTCTCTTTTAACTGAAAATAGATTCTTCTCTCATACAATTAATCGTAACTATATATTTCCCTCCCTCGACTCCTCCTAGCTCCCCCACAGCCCCTCCCCTCTCCTCCAGATCCACTCTTCCTCTGCTTCTCTTTCGGGGAAAGAACAGGCCTCTAAGAGACGACAGCCAAATAGTACAAAATAAGAAAGAATAAGCAAGGCAAAAGCCCCATATCAGGAGTGGACAAGGGAACTCGATAGGAGGAAAAGAGTCCCAAAAGCATTATAAAAAGTCAGAGATACTCCCTCTCTGACTGTTAGGAGTCCCAGAAAAATCACCAAACTAACAGCCATAGCATAGACAGAGGATGTGGAGCGGACCATTGCAGGCCCCATGTTTGCCACTTCGGTCTCTGTGAGTCCATGTGATTCAGTGGGCTCTATTTTCTCTTGGTGTCCTCCATGCCCTCTGACTCCAAAAGGCTGTACTCCCCCTCTACTCTGGTGTTTCCTGATCACTAGAGGGTGGGACCCGATGGAGACCTCCAGTTTAGACTCTCCCTTCCATTAATGTCTGGCCTTGTGCCACTCTGCCTAGTGCCATTGGCTGCAGGAGGAATCCTCTTTGATGACAGGTGGAGAAGAATCATCTATGAGTATAACACAGCATTAGGAATTAGGTTGTACCCTGAGGCTGTTGTGACTGGGTTGGTGTCCAGGTCTCTCTTTTCACAGCCTGAAAGGTACCTTTGGGTGCCAAAGACACTAGAACGTAGGGGTGAAGGCTCCAAATCTTCACCAGCTCAACATAACTACATTCAGTGAGCTGTTTGGAAGTTGCCCAATTGTCAGTTTTCAGAGGGTAATCTGAGTCCTAGCATCAGCCTAGAATGTTTAGAGAGATGCAGAGATAATAACTCAATCGAATGTAACTCAGTCCCACTACTGTAACAAAAATTAGGAAACAACCTTCCTCAAGACCCAGCAATACCACTTTGGGGTATATATCCAAAGGATGCTCAATCATACCACAAGGACATGTGCTCAACTATGTTCATAGCAGCTTTGTTTGTCATAGCCAGAACCTGGAAACAACATAAATGCCCCTCGACCGAAGAATGGATAAAGAAAATATGGTATATTTACACAATGGATTACTACATAGCAGAGAAAAATAATGATATCTTGAAACTTGCAGGCAAATGGATGGAACTAGAAAACACGATATTGAGTGAGGTGACCCAGAACCACAAAGACAGATATCATATGTATTCACTCACAAGTGGCTTTTAGACATAAATTTTTAAAAACCCATCATACAAATCACAATCCCAAAGAACCTAGACAACAAGGAGGACCCTAAGGAAGATATACATGCATCTCATCTACATGGGAAGTAGACAAAGATCTCCTGAGTAAATTTGAGCATGGGGACCATGGGAGAGGACTGAAGGGGAGGGGAGAAGCAGTAAGAAAGGCAGCAGGGAAAAATGTATAGCTCAGTAAAATCAATAAAAAAATCAAAAAATTAAAATAAGAATTTATCTACTAAACAATAAAAGTTTAACTATGAAGTTCAGAAAAACCTAAATAATTATAACCGTAAATCCTAAGTAACTAAGTACGTTATATCCTTATTATTTTTGATGGGGTTGGAAAATTATGATTTGCCCCTCAAAAGCCAAGTGATATATTCTTATTTTCTTGCATAAGTAAGTATATAGTAGATTATTACAAAAACAATAATATTACTAACACTTACATTATGAAATAGAACATTCGCAGGCAAGACGCTCACTTCCCCAGCCTCTTTATTTACAATTAGGTATCCTTAAATAAAATGTTTTCTTATTATGTTTGAAATAGGGGAGAGACAAAGTGGGAGGGAGAGAGTCTAGAAATGAAGCAGCAGGGCATGGGACCTAGAGCACTGGTTGTTTTTGCAGAGGACATAGGTTCAATTCCACGTACACACATGGCAGCTTACAACCATTTATAGCCCTAGCTCCAGGAGATACCACTTGCCCTTCTGGCTTCTGTGGGTCCTACATGCATAAGATGCGCACACACACACACACATGAGCATGAACACAAATAAAAATAAATTATAAGTGATCAAAATAAACTGCAGAATATCATTAACAAGACTAAGGGTGAGGCTTGTGTGTTATTTCACAATTAGGGCAAAAAGCAAAACTTTGAAATGGAACCGGGACCTCAGAGTGGGCAGACATGCAGTTACCTCTGGAGGCTGAGGGAATAATAACCACGTACACTTAGCAGATGACAGTGAGGACGGAAGACAGTGATTGCCAGCTCCTTCCTGTGGTTGCTCTGAGACATGTGCATGGCCAGGGGCCGCATCAGTAATGGGTGGCTCAACCTGGACTCTGGAAGTACATGGTCACATTGCTGTATAGCTGCCTTTACTTTGGGGGGTGAGGAGGTTGAGCATAGGGCATATCCAGAGGTCTCTCTGACCAAGATGATGATATTTTTGAATGGCAGATATCTACAGACCCCTTAAGATTTGTAGAGACCGCCTTCAGGAGACAGATTTGGCAAAATTGTAGATCTTTAAACTGCTCCCCATGTAAAATGTGGTGTATGTCTTCTTCTGTTCCTCATCTTGGTTCACAGGTAAAATTACATTTTTAAGTGGGGTGTCATAGACAGCAGCTGAGGTGTGGCACTGTATGGTAGGGCTGGAGTTCCTAAAGAGAGCCCAGGAGTGGAACCCCAGAAGTTTTGTGGATGCCAATGCCAAGTAATGGCCATCAGAAACAACAGTCACAATGAAATGGAGCCCGCTGGTGCCAGAAGACAGGCTGTATGTGATACTAAGGGCAGGGCCAGGGAGGTGACCCAGGCCCCTTGAGGGAGCCCACAGGACCATGAGTGGATATCGGATGTTGAGCATTGAGTCATGTGTACTGTTGGGAGTTAGATTTTTGACTTCTCTAGATTGTGGCTGTACTCTATTTCAGCTCTCTTGAAGATTAGAAACAAACAAACAAACAAACACATAATCCAATGGGACTTAAATTTTCATATTTCACAGCCCACAATTGAGAGATTTTAAACCTTTTTAAAAAATAAAGTTTTGGATATTCACCGAAGATTGAAATTTAGAAACTTGATATTTCCTTTAAACATTTAAGATCATTTATGATTATTATGTGGCACTTTAAAACATTATTTAAATGTTGTATATTATGATGTCTTTATTAGCATATAATCTTAAGGAAAATAAAAGGCTAAAGAGTTAGTAACCTAGCTATGAGCACCAAACACTAAACATGAGAAACTGGGATGTTTCTATCTTATGATGCAGCCAGAGTTTCAATTCAAAAACTGTTAATGTTTTTAAAGCTAAGTTAACAGGGATAAAATTGCAAGTCCTAATCTTATAAAAGCTTCTAACTTATTGTTAGTAATGTAATGATGAAAATATAATTAGAATATTCAAATTAGTCATCACCTTATACATAACAAAATTCTTTAATGTGTTCAGAACTAAACTTGCAGATACACTAAGCACAAATGTAATTTATTTACAGAAATAAGTTTCATTTATCCTCCTGTATATGTTTTCATGTTTAAGGCTTAGGCAAATAGGTGAAAAGAAGTAAAGTTTACCTAAAATCAGGTATGCTTAATAGATGGCCTTCAAAACTCTTCGGAGATCTGCTGACCGTGGCATTTAAAATGTTAAATGGAAAAAAACTTCCTGCGAGAAACAGAAATGCAGGTCATAAAGGCTTAAGAAGATGATTTAAGGTATATAAAAAAATGTTTCTCTTGTTATGCTATTGTTATACTAAGATTTCAATAGCCATAGCTTTTGCTGTGACTCAAAGGCATGAGTCTACTTCAGCTGTTTTACAGACACCTATAGGTGCTTTTTCTATAATGTAGATTTAAGTACAGATGTCAAACAGTGCTAATGTTAATGTGGACTATAGGGAAGACTACGTATTTTACATCTGTAGCATAAAATATTCTGAATATGTCTGATCTGTGGTGAGTTTAAATCTGAAGTGTCTTGGTTCGATTTTGAGCTGTATGACCAATCTAAAGATGAGGCTGAGCCGTTAAAGGCAGGGAAACCTGCTTTTGTATCCAGGCTTGCCTGGTCTGTATGCTCACTAGTATTTCTTTTATGCAGTTGCTAACACAAATTTTAGTTTGTGTACATACTTATAATTGCTAAGTGTTCTTCATGAATATTTCTCATTTTTATGTAGTGACCCTCTTTATATTTTCATTTTTTTGCTTATGAATGATTTCGTTCACTAACAAAATAATACACCAGTTCATTTGGGGCATTTGCTTTCTCAAAAAATTATTTTCAACATTTGTCTCTCATTTTGCAAGTGTCTTCACCAATGAGGTGTGCTTCTTCTTCTTTTTTCTCTATCTCTCTTTGTGGCCCTAGCTATCCTGGAGATAGTTATGTAGACCAGGCTGACCTCAAACTAACAGAGATCCTCCTGCTTCTGCTTCCTGAGTGCTGAGATTAAAAGCATGTGCCACCACACCTGACCTAAATCTTATAAATTTGTGGCTGTTTTCTGATTGGTTGGATTGTCATCTCTTCTCTTCTGTTCCCCCAATAGAATCAGGGAGTTTGAAGTTGAGGGTTGAGGTTGAGGGTGGGCCAGGTGTGTCTTTGCCCATGCATGGAGGCTGAGGACCAGGCAAGCATGTGTGACTACACTAGGCCGGGGTGCTGGTTGAGGGACCAGGCTAGAGAGCTTAGTCTGAGAAGTTGTCAGCACTGTGGAGATCTCTTTCCTCATAGGCAACTTCCTGCCTTGTTTGCCACTAAGCTTCAGTCTTTTCTTTTTTTCAGCATGAGATTCTTGGGGGATATTCTAGTTTTTTGGGGTCACCCGATGCAAGGGTCTGCTAACCAAAAGGAGGGACACAGGTGTTTCTCCGATTTATCTTCATTCCTGCCAGGCAGTTTACAAGGGCAGGACGCAGGTTGAAAAGCCATATGCGAGATGCTTCACAAGCAGTCTCCCAGGTGCTGAGTAAATAAATAGTCAATACTGATCCATCTTCTGAGCTGTGGACACCTGAGCTGAGCTGATCTGAAACAGCCGGGAATCTCCACACCAGGGCTGTGATCTTTCTGACCCTGGAAGTGAGGACAGCCTAAGGCCGAGATGAAAGCAACAGCCTGAGGAAGCTTCAAATCCTGGTGTCTGTGACCTGCCTGACCTTGGTCCATGAAAGCACTCAAGGTGAGCTGGTTGGGCATTTCATCCTGGCTGTGATTGGTGGACAAGAATCACATGGAGTAGCTGTGGCCTGGCTGCCCTGTGAGCAGAATCAACTGCTGCTGCTCCTGCTCTCTGTCCTGTCCTCTCAGGGAAGTGACACAAAAGCCTGAGCATGTCAACAGAGCTTCTACAAGGCTCCTGGCTGTAGGTTTCCTGACAGCACACACTGACAACTGCAGGTGGATGCAGAGGCCCGGGGGTAACCCCTGGCTAATGCTTTCTTCTCTGTGCTCGGGGTGTCATTAACATTCCAAGTGGCAGGACCAGTGTTGTGGTTTAGATGTGAAACACAACCATGGGATGACTGGTCCTCAGCTGGGTATGCTGGCTGGGGAGGTTGGAGAATCTGTGTGAGGGAGATTTTACATGAAGGAAGGAAGTTGCTTCAGAGCAGGGGGCTTGAGTTTTAAAGCCTGGGCCTAGTTCCTCTTCTTTCTCTGAACTCCACTGCCTGTTCCTTGGAGCTGTGAGTCTCAGAGCCTCCCCGTTGTCATCCACCGTCATCATCCCCCTGCTCCACCATGCCTTCACTGCGCCCCAGTCAGCTGGGACCCAAACTAAATTCTTCCTTCCTTTAGTTCATTGGTTCTCAACCTGTGGGTCGCAATCCCTTCCTGGACTGAAGGACCCTTTCATAGCGGGTGCGTAAAACCAAGAGAAGCACCAGGCACTTGCATTACAATTCATAATAGTAGCAAAATCACAGTTATGAAGTGGTAAGGAAAATAATGCTATGGTTGGGCCCAGCACAACACGAGGAACCATAGAAAAGGATCGCAGCCTTAGGAAGTCTGAGAACCACTGTTCTCAAAATAGCTGCATTTTGCCACGGGTTCTGTTATAGTAACAAGGAAACACATTATCACAGGAAGGGCATTCGTGATCTCTGTCTAAATCCTGACATCAGTGGTCATCAACCTTCTCAATGCTTTGAGCCTTTGCTACAGTCCCTCATGTTGTGCTGGCCCCAGCCATAACATTATTTTCACTGTTGCTTCATGAGTTTAATTTGACAGTTGCTATGAACTAGAATGTCAATATCTGATATGCAGCATGTATTCTCATTGCTGTACATTGACCCAAAGAGGGCAACCCACAGGCTGCCTTCTGTTCCTTGCTGATTGAAGGAATCTGTAAGAGAGAATTATTTCCCACTGTTTGAGCATGGTTTGTGATTGCATTAATTTGGGGGATACCAGAGAATTCAATAGGCAGCCCTGGATCTCAAAGTCAAGCTGGGGATGTTCAACAGGATCCATCCTTCAAGATGGTGAGCATGGTAGCATCCATATCCTGCAGTGGCTTCAGTGTGGGTGTCCCTTAAAACACACACACACACACATACACACACACACAGAGAGAGAGAGAGAGGGGGGGGGGAGAGGGAGAGAGAGAGAGAGAGAGAGAGAGAGAGAGAGAGAGAGAGAGAGAACAAGAGAGAGCACCTTTGTGCTGGTATTGAGATGGGGAGTCTGGTTAGGCCATGATGAGCCAGCTGTCCTTATAAAAGGGCTGTTGGATGTGAGTTCACTCTTCTTCCTTTCTACCATGCAACCATAGGCAAAGGCAGCTAAATGCAACAAGCCCTCAGCAGACACAGAGACTCTTGGCACCTTGATCTTGGAACTTCTCAGCCTCCACAGCTGTGAGACATAACTTTCTCTTGTTCATACCCTCATTTACCAGCATTTGCTCGAGTTGCCCAAGGAGCCTGGGACAAATGCATTCAAATAAACACATGTCCAGGTTTAAAGTATTGGGAATCAATGGTAAAAGGAGGAGAAGTGAATGTCTATTATTAACCACAACAAAGTAATCTCTTCATAAAGAAATCAATAGGAAATTCACCACAGAGACACACGAACGGATGGATGGATGGATGGATGGTTGGATGGATGGATGGATGGATGGATGGATATATAGAGAAATACATTGAAAATAGATATTGCTAATATCAACTAGAAAAAAAGATATTTGTTCAGCCTAGTTCATTGAAAATGGAGAATAAAAATTATACCAGGCTCTATTCAAATTGTGAAATAGTGAGAATCCAAAGGTTGGGTAGGAATGCTCTTTGCTTAATAAAAATAATAGAGATCATGGACTCAGGTATTCGTTTATGATAAGAGACTGACAAAGTCACCCACTGACTAATGCAGCAACTGGAGAAAACTGCTCTACGCTGCAAATGCAACTAATCCTCTGACTTTTTTACCTCATTACTAGCAGTGCTGCCCTTGTGCATACTTTCCTACACTGAGAGTGACGTTCGAGATACTTCAGTACTGCATAGAACATTTAAAATACTGCCCCCAACATTACTGTTTTTTTTAAAGGACACGCCGTGTTAAATTTCAGATACAGGATACATGCAGCTGTGTAAAAAAAAAATAAGAAACATTATCACTAGCTTGTGGGGAGAAAGCAGTGTAAAAAGGGAGCAAGAGAAACAGGAATGAGTTTGGCTGGAATTCTCTAAGGGACATCTGGCTGACAAATCCCCAGTAGTGCTTCTTGTGCCAGGAAAGGTGCTGTGTTCCTTAACCCAGTCCCTCCAGCAGTGTATGCGTGCGCATTCACTCACGGAACTAATCTGGTCACGGATTCTGGCACCACATCGGCCCCAGGTGGCTTAGGAAGATCAGGGTGGGGCTCTCGGGGGCCCAGCTCCCATGGGAGCAGGGTCCTACCGCGTGAAGAATGATTGCAGTGGGGTCAGGCAGAGGGCGCTGTTTGCTGGGTGTCACGCAGACCCTGAGTCGCCCCCTCTGGTTGAACCTCACTGGCGGGAATGGCAGGAGCTGGAATCTTCCAGAAGGAGCACCAGCGGCACCTGTAGGGGGCAGTGTGAGGAGAGCGGCCCCAAACCAGCTGCTTCTCAGACCTCTCCAGTCAGAAGCCAGGACTCATGGACACACTGAGGTAAGGACTGCTGGGGAAGGGAGTGTGGTTGGGGCTGTAGGCGAATTAACCGCTCATCTCTCAGGTCAGCAAGTGGTCCAGAGCATAGACTCTGTGGGGCAAAAAGTGTGAGGAAGTTTTGTGAGTGCGTGAGGTGTGAGTGCGTGGGGCGGTGGGGGGCAGAACACGGGGTGAGGGCAGCAGGAGTCCGGAGGGTGGGGAGGTGGGAGCAGATTCCGGACCTGGAGACAGGAGGCTTCTGTGACAGGCAGACGGGGGACATCAGGGAGCAGAGCTAGCCAGCCACTCCTCTCCTCAACAGGACCAGGCGCCCTCTGGAGATGGTTGTCCTACTGGCCTTGCTCACAGCCATGGTCTTGTCATGGGTGCCGACCGCAGGAGCAAGTAAGTGCTGCATCCCTGTGCCCCTAGAAGAGCCAAGATGATGAAGCTTAGTGACGCCAGGAGACTACTGTGATAGATCACACTAAAGTCCAGGAATGAGAGACCCAATGTCATGAAGGCTTCAGTGTGGGGGTGGGGGTGACATTGGGGGGCAGGAGTGGGCCTACTGGGGATGGAGGGGTTGGGGTATGCTGGTGAAGGCCAGCAAGGGTGTGCTTCTGATTAGGAACTTCCCCTAGGGGCAAGAGTTGTGCACTCATTCCCTGGGGCTCCTGGTCTGTCTCTCCCATCACTCCTCCTTCTTGGAAGGTGGTTTAGAAAACCAGAGCCACCCTAACCTTGGAGCTTCAGCACTGCCTGAGGATGGGGTATTAGTGGAGAGGGTGCCTCCATTGTCTTCCCCAAGCTGGACCTGTGCTAATGCTGATGCAGGAGAGTTTATATTGCCCACCTAGGAAGGGACCTGGAAACGAGGAGGGTGGGACAGGAGAAAGGGTGGCTGTGGAAATGGATGCGCTTTGGTATTTCTGGACACTCAAGAGTGTCTGTCTGAGAGCGTGGGTTCATGCAGTGTGCCCGGATGTGAAGGACCAAGTGAAATACCCAGTGGACAGGTGGGGGAGAATCCACAGGCAGGCTGAGAACTTAGGAGGCATGCACAGACTGTGGGCATGGGGAGAGTTGGGAGCTCACTGGACTTGGCCGCCAGTTGGAATGGGTTTGGTACTGCAGGAGGAACAATGGTCCCATTTTCTCTCTTTTCCAATCCCTGACTTCAGATAGAATCACCTGTCACTCCTGTGAGGCAGAGAACAGCTTTAACTGCACCAATCCAAAGCAGTGTGAACCTCCAGAAAATTTGTGTGTGGTGGCTGCCATCCGTAAGTGTTGCTTCATTCTGGATTCGTCCTGGGATCCTGTGGGCAGGACACAAATGCTGTTAGGAATAGGAGCTGTCAATCAAAAGTGACCCATAAAAAACAAAAACAACAGTAACAGTGATAACACACTCACACACACACACACACACACACACACACACACACAAAACCAAACAGACAAAATGCTGAGAAGGGAAAGTCACGAGCAGCAGGTGCAGGCCTGAGTGCGGGGAAACAAAGCCAGGCAGGAACAATGAAGTCAGCCATGGGCACTAGAGAGCTGGGAGAAGAGTAGAGATTTGTCTGCAGCCATTTCTCTTTGAAAGAAATGGAACTCTAATGATGTCAAATGCCTTACTGAGACCAGCATCTAGGTAGGTTTGGTGAGGGTCAGTTACACCTTCATCCACTTGGGGAAATGTCCATTGCTTTGGTGTTTGCAGACTGACTTGCACCCCCCCCCCGCCCCACATTCTGGATACTAGAAATTCTGGATACTAGAGAGCTTCCTTCCCAAAGTGGATCTAGGGAACCCATCCCATTCTACCTACATGAGGGTTTTCAGCGCATGAGCATTCAAAATCAATCCCCATCACCACTACCACACATACATCCCTGTGTGTCTCTCTGTGTTCTGGGAAGTTTGTAGGATGGGGGAGCAGTAGACAGGACTGGATTCAGCTAATTGGAACTTTATTCCTTAATATGAAGAAAACAGTCTTGTGCAATGCAAGATGACATTCAAAGACTAGCCTCTCAGCTGGATCTCACTCAGGATGGCCAGCGCTCCTTCCGATCTGCTCGCCTGTCTCAGTCGCTTGAATCAATTCTGTGTTTTTTAAAAAGTTGAGGCTCAAGGATCCTGTGTTTCCAAATAGAGACACAAATCCCATAGCAAGTGGAGCCCCATACAGTCCACCCTGGAACAGCCTGGACTTCCTCCTCCCGAGCGGTGGCTCCGCCCCTCTGACTGATGCTCTCCTTCAGTGAGGATCTCTGACAGGGTCTCAAGGGTGCAGATAACCCCGAGAGACTCCCGTATCAGGACTTCAAGCTCATCACATCTTTTCCTTTCTTTTCTATTAGAATTCTATGGACGTTTCTACATTTCTTCAAAGCAGTGCACCAGGTACTGCCCAGTGAGTGTAGATGAAACTGTTATCTCCCGTGCTGGACCGCCGCAGCCGAAGCCCTTTGTGGCCCAAAAGCCCTTGCCCTTCTTATATGTAAGGTGCTGCAAATGGAACTTGTGTAACGAGTATGGGCCTCCAATCCCGCAGTTCAAGGAGCAGCCCGGGAAAGCCAGTGAGAGAAGATACAGATACACTGTGCTCTTCCTGCCTGGCTTCATGGTCCTGGCTGCTCCTGGGCTCACAGACCTCAGCCTGCTGTAAGCTGCAGATGGACCTGGAGCATGCCTTGTGGGTCACGAATTCCCTGGACCCCTGGACCCTTCTGATTAAATTTGTTTTCCTTCGTTAACCTCCTGACTTGAGTCCTGTGATCTCTGGATGGGCAGGTGGGAAGCCAGGCTCCATAGCTGTCAGCCCAGCAGCTCCTTGTCTTCCATAAGAGCCATTTGCAAGTCTTGCCAGTGTTGCTGGTCAGTGCCTCTGAAATTAACCCTTGCCCCCACTTTTCCATTCCACTACATCTGAGTGCCTTTGAGTGTCTCTGAGCTGGTGCAGAGGGAACCCTCACCTCCTCCACAAATACAACATGCACTGGGACCAAGGATCAAAGGGAAAGATGGACTAACAGGAGCAAACATCCTCAAGTTAAAACTCCTCTTTGCCATCTATGCAACTATCTGACACTGCATCCATTTGTAAATTTCTACCCATGGATCGATCTGGCATCAGAAGTTTGGGCCACATAGATAGCAGCAGGAATAGGTCCTCCGTGTTTCTAGTGAGCTGCAGCCCATGCATAGTGAAAAACCCCCAGTGTGGGGAGACTCTCATTCAAGTCTTGGGATAACACAACGCCCCCCCCCCCCAGTAACTCACAAGAGACCGTCCTTGCTGCAATCACACGAGGTTGAATCGATGAGATGAGATGGGAACCAGTACACTGGGGCTGAGACTCATAACCCACGCAGGGGAAGAGTTGGACAAGGAGTAACCATGAGAAGGGGTATTTAAGGGAAGAAACCACAGCCCAGTAATCCTAAGGGGTAGGGAGGGCATCATAGAAAATTCCAAAAATACCAATGAGAATCACAAGGGGGTAACTCCCTGTTTCACAAGATTCTCAAGATTACAATCTAACTTTATCTTCAGCTAGTTCCTGAAACTGATCTGGCTAATCCTAGATTTCTGATTCTTCCCTCCATGATTAGATTCTTGGCTCCACTTTTTCCTGCTAGTGGGGTCTGGATTTATCCAGGTCTTTTAGTTCAGAGTAGGCGGAACTCCTCTACAAGCTTGTATCAGAGAACTTGCTAGCAGAGGAGAAGAGATGCAAGGATTTCAATTGTTCCCAGTAATGGAACAGAGAGATACACAATGAAATCTGCTTAGAATACATACTATTATATCATTTAAGTTACTCAAAGAGTTTAAAACCACTTGTGCTCAATACAGTGCCACGGCATCCTTTACCCAGACACTGTTAGAGAATATAGCTGTAGAAGCTCTGCCACCAGCAGATTGGAAGCAGATAGCTAAGGCTTGCCTGTCAGGAGGAGATTATCCATTGTGGAAAACCAAATTTACAGAACAGTGTCGGGCCATAGCTGAGAGAAACAGAGCCCAGCAAATTCCTATTTCATATGAGATGCCTGAAGGTGAGGGACCTTATACGGGAACAAATCAACAGTTAGAATGATATAGCAGCATATATCAAAATTAGTGCAGCAGCCAAGAAGGCCTGGAGTAAGCTTCCATCGTCAAAAGAAGAAACTGAGGAATTATCTAGTATAAAGCAGGGACCAGATGAGTTATTTCAAGACTTTGTTTCCAGACTAATACAGGCATCTAATAGATTGATTGGAGACTCAGAAGCAGGACAGAAAATAATTAAACAGTTAGCATTTGAGAAGGCCAATGCTGTATGCAAGGTGGCTATAAGACCTTTTAAGAAACAGGGTAACATTACAGATTATATCTGAATTTGCTCGAATATTGAGCAATCATATGCACAAGGATTGGCCTTAGCTGCTGCCTTACAGGGAAAGACAAATAATGATACCTTATCCCAGCAGGGAGACCTAGCCCCAAGTAGAATGCAAGCTACAGGAATACCTGGAGGTTGTTTTGGGTGCTGTCTTATGGGGCCTCAGGTCAGACCATGTCCTGATAGGAGAGTAAACCCAAGGATTAGAAGAGAACCAGGAGCTGTTTGGGCGCCTGGACCGGGAATTGAGTGCACCCAGGTCAGTGGGAGGTCCCCTGCTCCAATAGCCTGCCTGCAGCAAGGTAGGCCCTTTGTCACCGAGCTGCTTGGCCAGCAAGAAAACCTGACTGTCTACCAGAAGATCCATCATTCATTGGGGTGAGTAAATTGAATTCATTGGGGTGAATTGAACTTCTAAAAGAAGACCCAAAGGGGATTATTCAGAGGAAGAAATGGGCAGGCGCCAATGCAAGAATTCCTCCAACAATTTGGAAAACAACATGAAAGCACCAGAACCCAGCGAACTTATAACAGTAGGACTTGAAAACACTAATCAAGAAGAAGTAGAAAAAATTGACTTTATGAAAGTAATAGAGTCCCTTAAACAGGAGGTGAAAAACTCCCTTAAGGAAATGGACGAGAAGAATAACAAAAAGTTTGAAGAATTGAGTAAATCTGTAAATGATATCCTAGGAAACCAAGAAAAAACAATCAGACAGATAATTGAAACAGTACAAGACTTGAAAACTGAAATGGAGGCAAGGAAGAAAACACAACCCGAGGGCCAGCCGGATATGGAAAATCTATGTAAACGAACAGAGACTACAGAAACAAGCATAACCAACAGAATACACGAGATAGAAGAAAGAATCTCAGATTCTGAAGATACCATAGAGAAAATAAACGCACTGATCAAAGAAAACAGCAAATCCAACAAATTCTCATCACAAAACATTCAGGAAATCTGGGACACAATAAAAAGACCAAACCTAAGAATAATAGGCGTAGAAGAAGGAGAAGAATTACAGCTCAAAGAATTTACAGCCAGAAAATATATTTAATAAAATTAAAGAAGAAAACTTCCCAAACCTAAAGAAAGATATTCCTATTAAGGTTCAAGAAGCTTACAGAACACCAAATAGACTGGATCAAAAAAAATCATCCCCTCGCCATATTATAATCAAAACACAAAACATACAGAATAAAGAAAGAATATTAAGAGCTGCAAAGGAAAAAGATCAAGTAACATATAAAGGTAAACCTATCAGACTAACACCTGACTTTTCTATGGAAACCATGAAAGCCAGAAGGTCCTGGATAGATGTTTTGCAGAAACTAAGAGACCATGGATGCAAGCCCAGATTACTATACCCAGCCAAGCTTTCATTCACTATAAATGGAGAAAACAAAATATTCCAGGATAAAAACAAATTTAAACAATACGTAGCCACAAATCCAGCCTTACAGAAAGTAATAAAAGGAAATTCACAAACAAAGGAGTCCAGCATTGCCCAAAATAACTCAGACATCTAGCGACCCTTCACCAGCACATCTCAAAGAAAGGAAACACACAATCTCTACTACCAAATAAAAAATGACAACCGGAGTTAACATCCACTGGTCATTAATATCACTTAATATCAATGGACTCAATTCACCTATAAAAAGGCACAGGCTAAGAGATTGGATACGAAAACAGGATCCAACATTCTGCTGTTTACAAGAAACACACCTCAACCACAAAGACAGACATCTACTCAGAGTAAAGGGTTGGGAAAAGGTTTATCAAGCAAATGGACCTAAGAAAGAAGTGGGTGTGGCCATACTAATTTCTAACAAAGTTGACTTCAAACTAAAATCAATCAGAAGAGATGGAAAGGGACACTTTATACTCATTACAGGAAAAATCTATCAGAATGAAGTCTCAATCCTGAATATCTATGCCCCTAATACAAAAGCACCCACTTATGTAAAAGAAACATTACTAGAACTCAAGGCAGCAAGCAAACCAAACACACTGATAGTGGGAGACTTCAACACTCCTCTC
Source organism: Arvicola amphibius (assembly GCF_903992535.2). Classification (NCBI taxonomy): domain Eukaryota; kingdom Metazoa; phylum Chordata; class Mammalia; order Rodentia; family Cricetidae; genus Arvicola; species Arvicola amphibius. The sequence continues at coordinate 33,876,914 of NC_052055.2, read as the reverse complement.
TCACCAATGGACAGGTCAATCCGACAGAAACCTAACAGAGAATTAAGAGACTTAATAGAGGTAATGAACCAAATGGACTTAACAGACATCTATAGAACATTCCACCCAAACAGGAAAGAATATACCTTCTTCTCTGCGGCTCATGGAACCTTTTCAAAAATCGACCACATACTAGGTAACAAAGCAAACTTCCACAGTTACAAAAACATATTAATAACCACCTGCATCTTATCGGATCACCATGGATTAAAATTAGAATTCAACAACAATGCTACCCCCAGAAAGCCTACAAACTCATGGAAACTGAACAGTCAACTACTGAACCACACCTGGGTGAAGGAAGAAATAAAGAAAGAAATTAAAGTCTTCCTTGAATTTAATGAAAATAAAGACACAACATACTCAAACTTATGGGACACTATGAAAGCAGTGCTAAGAGGAAAATTCATAGCACTAAGTGCCCACTTTAAAAAAAAAAAAACGGAGAAAGCACACATTGGAGACTTAACAGCACACTTGAAAGCTCTAGAAAAGAAAGAAGCAGACTCACCTAGGAGGAGTAGAAGACTGGAAATTATCAAACTGAGGGCAGAAATCAACAAAATAGAAACACAGAAAACAATCCAAAGAATCAATGAAACAAAAAGCTGGTTCTTGGAGAAAATCAACAAGATTGACAAACCCCTAGCCAAACTAATCAAATGGCAGAGAGAGAACACACAAATTAATAAGATCAGAAATGAAAAAGGGGACATACCCACAGACACAGAGGAAATTCAGAGAATCATTAGATCTTACTACAAAAGCCTGTATGCCACAAAATTGGAAAATAAAAGAAATTGACACTTTTTTAGATAAGTACCATATACCAAAGTTAAACCAGGACCAGGTAAACAATCTAAATAGTCCTGTTAGTTGCGAAGAATTAGAAACTGTTATCAGAAACCTCCCTACCAAAAAAAGCCCAGGACCAGATGGTTTCAATACAGAATTCTACCAGAACTTCCAAGAAGACCTAATACCTATACTCCTTAAGGTATTTCATAATATAGAAACAGAACAGTCATTGCCAAATTCCTTTTATGAAGCTACAATTACCCTGATACCTAAACCACACAAAGACTCAACCAAGAAAGAGAATTACAGGCCAATCTCACTCATGAACATCGATGCAAAAATTCTCAATAAAATACTGGAAAACAGAATCCAAGAACACATTAGAAAAATTACCCACTATGATCAAGTAGGCTTCATCCCAGAGATGCAGGGCTGGTTCAACATACGAAAATCTATCAATGTAATCCATCATATAAATAAACTGAAGGATAAAAACCATATGATCATCTCATTAGATGCAGAAAAAGCATTTGACAAAATTCAACACCCCTTTATGATAAAGGTCTTGGAGAGATTAGGGATACAGGGGTCATTCCTAAATATAATAAAGGCTATTTACAGCAAGCCGACAGCTAACATCAAACTAAACGGAGAGAAACTCAAGGCCATCCCACTAAATTCAGGAACACGACAAGGCTGTCCACTCTCCCCTTATCTCTTCAATATAGTGCTTGAAGTTCTAGCAATAGCAATAAGACAACACAAGGGGATCAAGGGGATTCGAATTGGAAAGGAAGAAGTTAAACTTTCGTTATTTGCAGATGATATGATAGTGTACATAAGCGACCTGAAAAACTCCACCAAAGAACTCCTACAGCTGATAAACTCCTTTAGTATCGTGGCGGGATACAAGATCAACTCCAAAAAATCAGTTGCCCTCCTATATACAAAGGATAAGGAAGCAGAGAAAGAAATCAGAGAAGCGTCACCTTTCACGATAGCCACAAATAGCATAAAATATCTTGGGGTAACTCTAACCAAGGAAGTGAAAGACCTATTTGACAAGAACTTTAAGTCTTTGAAGAAAGAAATTGAAGAGGATACCAGAAAATGGAAGGATCTCCCTTGCTCATGGATTGGGAGGATCAACATAGTAAAAATGGCAATACTACCAAAGGCAATCTATAGATTTAATGCAATCCCCTTAAAGATCCCATCAAAATTCTTCACAGATCTTGAGAGGACAATAATCGACTTTATATGGAAGAACAAGAAACCCAGGATAGCCAAAACAATCTTATACAATAAAGGAACTTCTGGAGGCATTACCATCCCTGACTTCAAACTCTATTACAGAGCTACAGTATTGAAAACAGCTTGGTATTGGCATAAAAATAGAGAAGTCGACCAATGGAATCGAATAGAAGACCCAGATCTTAACCCACAAACCTATGAACACCTGATTTTTGATAAAGGAGCTAAAAGTACACAATGGAAGAAAGAAAGCATCTTCAACAAATGGTGCTGGCATAACTGGATATCAACCTGTAGAAGAATGAAAGTAGATCCATGTCTATCACCATGCACAAAACTCAAGTCCAAATGGATTAAAGACCTCAATATCAATCTGAACACACTGAACCTGTTAGAGGAGAAAGTGGGAAGTACTCTACAACATTTGGGCACAGGAGACCACTTCCTACGTATAGCCCCAGCAGCACAGACATTAAGGGCAACATTGAATAAATGGGACCTCCTGAAGCTGAGCAACTTCTGTAAAGCAAAGGACACTGTCACTAAGACAAAAAGGCAGCCTACTGACTGGGAAAAGATCTTCACCAACCCCGCAACAGACAAAGGTCTGATCTCCAAAATATATAAGGAACTCAAGAGACTAGACTTTAAAATGCTAATGAACCCAATTAAAAAATGGGGCACTGAACTGAACAGAGAATTCTCAACAGAAGAAGTTCGAATGGCCAAAAGACACTTAAGGGCATGCTCAACCTCCTTAGCAATCAGGGAAATGCAAATCAAAATAACATTGAGATACCATCTTACACCTGTCAGATTGGCTAAAATAAAAAACACCAATGATAGCCTTTGCTGGAGAGGATGTGGAGTAAGGGGTACACTCACCCATTGCTGGTGGGAATGCAAACTTGTGCAACCGCTTTGGAATGCAGTGTGAAGGTTTCTCAGGAAATTTGGGATCAACCTACCCCAGGACCCATCAATCCCACTCTTGGGAATTTACCCAAGAGATGCCCAATCATATTACAAAAGCATTTGTTCAACTATGTTTATAGCAGCATTATTTGTAATAGCCAGAACCTGGAAACAACTTAGATTCCCTTCAGTGGAAGAATGGATGAAGAAAGTGTGGAATATATACATATTAGAGTACTACTCGGCGGTAAAAAACAATGACATCTTGAATTTTGCATGCAAATGGATGGAAATAGAAAACACCATCCGGAGTGAGGTAACCCAGGCCCAAAAAGATGAACATGGGATGTACTCACTCATAATTGGTTTCTAGCCATAAATAAAGGACATCGAGCCTATAATTCATAAAAAAAATCCTAGAGAAGATATATAAGAAGGTGAATCCAAAGAAAAACATATAGTTATCCTCCTGGATATTGGAAGTAGACAAGATTGCCGGACAAAAAATGGGAACTTGGGGGTGGGGTGGGATGGGGGGATGGGGAGAGAAAAGTGTGAAGTGGAGGATGGGAAGAGCTTGGGGGAATAGGATGGTTGGGATATAGGAAGGGTGGATATGGGAACAAGGAATTATATATCTTAATTAAGGGAGCCATTCTAGGGTTGGCAGAGACTTGACTCTAGAGGGGTTCCCAGGTGTCCAGAAAGACGCCCCCAGCTAGTTCCTTGGGCAGATGAGGAGAGGGTGCCAGAAATGTCCAGATCCTATTGCCATACTCATGAATATCTTGCATATCACCATAGAACCTTCACCTGGCATTGGATGGAGAAAATGACAGAGCCCCACATAGAAGCACTGGATTGAGCTACCAAGGTCCTGATGAGGAGCTAAAGGAGGGAGATCATGAGCAAGGAAGTCAGGACCGTGTGGAGTGCATTTACCCATTGAGAGGGTGGGACAGATCTAACGGGAGACCGCCAAGTCCAGTTGGAATGGGACTGATGGAACAGGGGACCAAACCGGACTCTCTGAATGTGGCTGACGGTGGAGGAGGACTGAGAAACCAAGGACAACGGCGATGAGCATGAACTCTACAGCATGGACGGGCTCACTGTGAGCCTTGTCAGTTTGGTTGCTCACCTTCCTGGACTTAGGGGGAGCTGGGAGGACTTTGGACTTAACATAGTGAAGGGAACCCTGATGGCTCTTTGGCTTGGAGAAGGGCGGAGTGGGGGTATGGGTGGAAGGGAAGGGAGGGAAGGGGGAGGAGGAGAGGAGGAGATGGAAATTTTTAATAAAAAAATGAGAAAAAACAAAAAAACCAAAAAAAAAAAAAACAAAAACAAAAAAAAGAGAAGAGAACCAGGATTGTGTAGGAGATGCAGGAGAGGAAAGTATTGGACTAGTGAGTGCAGATCAAAAAGAGATGATCTAGGAAATCCCCTTTCAGGAAATGGACACAGGGGCCAGCCTCAGGCCCAGAGACAAAATTATGGGGCAATCCAGCAATCTCTACCCCCACAAGGAAATCTATACAGGACCTTTTCAGAGCAACCCCAGGAAGCACAGGGTTTGACCTCAGTTCTGCCATATACACACACGGTTCTGACACCTGAAATGGAGATACAAGCTCTTCCCACAGGGGTCTATGGGCCTTTACCAAAAGGCACTGTAGGATTATTGTTAGGAAGAAGTAGCTCAACTACACAAGGGATCTTTGTGGCTCCTGGAGTCATTGATGTTGATTTTGAGGGAGAGATCGCGGTGATGACTTATTCACCAAGTAGAGTTTCTGTAGTAAAAGCAGGTCACAGGCTTGCACAATTAATTTTACTTCCGACTGTGCAAACCAATAATCAGAGTAAGAAAGAAAAGAGAGGAAAGGATAGATTTGGTTTGTCTGATGAATATTGGGTAAAAGCCATAGGTCCTCAGAAATCAGAACTCACTTTGGTTATAAATGGAAAAGGATTTTCCAGCCTTCTAGATACTGGTGCAGATATTTCAGTTATAATTGCCAGCCAGTGGCCTTCTAAGTGGCCAAAAACGGATACTATTACACAGCTACAAGGAATTGGTCAGACTAGAAATCCTGAACAGAGCAGTAATAAACTGCATTGGAACGATGGGGAAGGCCATGAAGAAACTTTTAAGCCATATATTATTCCTTATTTACCCGTGAATTTATGGGGCCAAGATATTATGTCCAGAATGGGAGTATATTTAGATTCCCCCAGCACAGCTGTTACTAATCAGATGTTTCAACAAGGATTATTACCTAATCAAGGTCTAGACAAGAATAATAAGGGAAAGATTGATCCTATCATGCCTAACAGTAGACCTCCTAGAGCAGGATTAGGGTATTTTTAGGAGAGGTCACTGAAAAACCTGCACTCCATGCAGATCCAATAGTATGGAAAAGTGATGAACCTGTATGGGTAAATCAGTAGCCTCTAACACAAGAAAAATTACAAGCTGCCTAGCAGTTAGTGCAGGAACAGCTGGATAATGGGCATATTTCACCATCTAATTCACCATGGAACTCTCCAATTTTTTGTTATTAAAAAGAAATCAGGAAAGTGGAAATTGATTCAGAATTTAAGGGAGGTTAATGCAACCATGCAGCCAATAGGAACATTACAGCCAGGGCTGCCTTCTCCTACTGCGATACCAAAGGGCACACATAAAATTATTTTAGATTTGTATTTGTTTTGTTGCCGGGTATGTGGTCAATTTTTTGAGAAGGTTCCATGAAGTTCTGAGAAGAAGGTATATTCTTTTCTGTTTGGATGTAATATTCTATAGATGTGTGTTAAGTCCATTTGAGTCATAAGATATATTAGTTCTCTTATTTCTCTGTTCATATTTTGTCTGATTAACCTCTCAAGTGGTGAGAGGGGAGTGTTGAAGTCTCCCACTATTAGTGAGTGGGGTTTAATATATATCAATATATCAATATATATATATTGAATATACATATTTGAAATTGTCTTGGCTCAGCTTCCTGAAGTGCTGGGATTACAGACCTGTGCCACAACACCCAGTTCATTTTTGTCTCTCAAAATAGACAGGTTCTGAGTTCACTGGGATTGGACAAATACACTGAAAACAAAAGCAATCTTTAGAACTTTGTCTTTGTGCTTTCTAGGGCTTAGCTCTTGGTTGTTCCCAAAGTAACCAAACTTACTAGCTTGTCAGCTCTTGTAATTGAAATTTCATATTGTGCTAGTTTGACCTCAACAAAACAACAATCGACACAGAAATAAATGTAAGTCGGTGATGATCTGTTCTTACTCTTCAGACTTGAGAAATCAGAGAATTTCCTCTGGAGTTCCTTAGATGCTCCTGCCTAGAAAGGACAGAATTCACAGAACAGTTCCAACCTGAATGTGTCCCCAGTATGTACATGTTGGAAACTCACTCCCCAGCATGCCAGTGCTATGCGTTGGGGCAGGGGGAGGTTTCAGAAAGAACAGTTAGGTCTGAGGTTCTCCCTCATGAATGGACCAATTCTGTTATTACAGGTGTTGACTTCTTCCAAGAACACTTTTGGAAGCTGTAGAAATGATTCAGTATTTAAGAGAGCTTGTTGCTCTTCCGAAAAACCTACTTTGTGTCTCCAGCATCCATGTAGCCTGTATCTCCAGCTTCAAGGGATCCAATGCCTCAGGCACCCGCACTCACATAATTAAACATAAAATAAGTAAATAAGCACACTTTGGCCCTCTCCTCATCCTCCCTCCTCCTTTTCTCTCCTACCCTCTCACCTTTTAACTGTGGCAGGATAATGAGAAACAATGAAAAGACCTTGACAACATAAACAAATACCATGGTATATGCAGTAATAAGGTGTTTCAGGACTTAACTAGTGTATAGAATTAAGGAACTGTGCAGCACATGGACTATAGTGGAAAACCATGTGGGCCCGAAGTAGCACACAGATAGCAGAAGAAGGCTTTGTGTTTGCTCATGGACAGGTATTGTGCCAAGTGGCCGCAGTCATGAAAAGCAATAGACATAATTTGTTCCAACAAAGCTTATTTATGGACATTAAACTTGAATTTCACACATTTGAAAGAATGGTTATACTCCACTCTGCTGCACTTAAAGGAATAAAATGCCTTTGAGAAACAAGATCTGGAGTCAGTCTTCAGGCTACAGTTTCCCTATTCATATCTGTCCAGGGAAAATAGCAAGAATGTGTATACTAATTCATCAAACTTGAAACTTGGTGTTGTCCAAGAAACTGGGCCTCTGTGGAGGAGGGCTAACCCTCTCCAGCTGGGGTTAAGTGACCTGGCACTCCAGAGAATTACAATATTCCCACACTGAACTAGCACAGCCTCCTACCTAAGGTCTCTGTCTTCCTGGGTTCTAGATTCTCCTCGTTGCATGGGGACTGGGGAAGAAAGGAGAGCAGAAGAGGACAAGAAAGGGAGAATGGGAGTGGGGAGGAGAACTTGAGGGAATTGGATAGCTGAAATGGGGGAAGGACAGAGACAGAGAGCAAGGAAAGAGATGTCTTGACTGAGGGCACCGTAACAGGGCTAGCAAGAAACATGGCACTTCAGAAATTCCCAGGAATCTATAAGGATGATGCCAGCTAAGATCTAAGCAATAGTGGAGAGGGTGTACAAATTGGCCTTGTCCTGTAGTCAGACTGATGACTATCTTAAATGTTACCATAGAACCTTCATCCAGCAACTGTTGGAAGCAGAGGCAGAGATCCACAGCGAAGCACTGGGCTGAGCTCCCAAAGTTCAGTCAAAGGATGGGAGGAGAGAGAATATGAGCAAAGAGGTCAAGACCATGATGGGTACACCCACTGAGACAGCTTACCTGAGCTAATAGGAGTGCACCAAATCCAATCTTATAGGGAAGGAACCAGCATAGGACCAAACCAGGACCTCTGAATGTGGGTGACAGTTGTATGGCTGGAGCAGACTGTGGGACCACATGCAGTGGGGCCAGGATTTAACCCTACTGCTTGGACTGGCTTTATGGAACCCATTCTATTTGAAGGGTTATCTTGCTCAGCCTAGATATAGCAGAGAGGGACTTTGTCCTTCCTCAAACCAATATGCTAGATCTTATTGACTCCCCATGGGAAACCTTACTTTCTTTGAGGATTGGATGGGGGTTGGGAAAAGAAGGTGGAAGAAATAGGAGAAGAGGAGGGAGTGGGAACTGGGATTGGTGTGTAAAATGAGAAAAGATATACATATTTTTTAAAAAATAAAATAAAATAAAAATAAAAAGATTTCCCTCCTTCCCCTTTTTGGACACATGGTTTGAGTCAGGTAGCAGATGGTCTGCAGTTCTCTATCCTAAAATGAAGTAAGAGGTAGGAGCACCAAGAGAGATTTTAAAAGAGAGACTCAAAGGAAGCTCAGAATGAGATGGTTGGAACCCAGAGTCACGGTTGACAAAGAATGATCTGAAATCTGAAGGAAAGGGGACAGGTACCCCAAAAGGTGGGACATCAGGAGAGAGTTAAAGCCTAGATAGAGAGTGTGCCAGGGAGATTGGGCAGCCATGAAGAAGAGGTGCCAATACAAACTTGGATACCTGAGGGAAGGGCTCCAAGAGAGGTTTTAGGTACTCATAGAGGCAACCAAGAGAGTCGGTGCCCTAAAAGAAGGGCTCCAAAGGGGTTACAGAAGCCTGAGTTAGGGCATAAAGAGAGGTTGAGAGAGGGTTCTGACTCTCTCTTTGCCCCTTTCTCTCAGAGTTCTGATCCCCTTCCTAGGCCCCTACCTGCAATCAGGGCTGTAGCTCCTGTTTTGTGGCCCTACTTCTGAACTCCACCCTACCCTCTGTGCTCTGGATTTCTTTCAGTATTTCTCACTCTTGCCTCCCTCACTCTGATCTTTTCATGGTGCTGACCCTTGCTACCATTTCCTTGGGACTCCCACCTCCCTTATCATCTCTTTCTTGGGGCTCCAACCATTTTTTGGTGTACTCCATGGATCCTCAAATCTAAGTCAACCTCTTTTGGTTGAACTTTGTCTGGGAATGATCCTGACAGCAATGGTCCTGATCACACATTGCTGATGTGTTCCAACAGTGCTTTGTCTTCTGAGACTTGGGAAGACTTGGACTTGCCCACTGGGGTTTATTTTGCCAATATCAACAACAGACACCCTGATAATACCTTTAACAGGTACAGATCACCATATGAGAACAAGACAGAAATGGCCAAATGCACACATTTTCCGCAGTTCCCCGGATGGGTTCATGGAATTAATGGAGTGTGTGATGTTGAGCATTGACAAGGTCCTCATAAATGAAGCTCTCTGGAGTTATTTCTCCATCATAGTGCAATTAACCTGTGAATCATAGTGAGGGAAGGGACTGCCATGTCCGTGACAGGAAGGAACTTTCAACGCAGGCCAGTTGACAGGCAGCCCACCCTGCAATGAGGAAATATTGTGTGTTGGATGACTCATGAAGAGAGGACTCATCAAAAATGAGTAGAGATCCCTGACAGAGAGCTGAAGTTCAACTATGGATTGATACAGAGTTTATGTGGGGAGGAGGCTACTTGGCTCGGGATCACGAGGTTCTTCTGATGTCTGGCAGCAGACAAGCCTCAGGGCTGTGCATGCTAAAGCAGTCAGGGTGAGCTCCACAGTGGAGTGAGCTCCTACATAACGGCTGTAGACTGCCAGGGAACAAGCAGCAGCAAGGCCGCCAGCCTTCAGCCCAGGACTTCCAGCAGGGTGTTGGCAGTGGGGCTCACTTCACACAACTCTATGTGGTTGAGTCCAGTGGTGATGGCGGTCTTGCTCTCTATGGAGTCTTGCTTGAATGGACCATCTGATCCATGCTGGAGAACATGTCATCAAGGGCCCCTGCATTTTCACGTGGATTTCCAAGTTAGGGAAGCCAGGTCGAGCGTTGGGAAGGAGTTCATTCTGGAGTCATGAATGTGGGCACTCTTCTGTGTGCTTAGTCCTCCCTGGAGCTCAAAGAACATAGCTTCTGGTCACTGTTTCATTTAGACCTTGGTAACTCTTATGGTAAGATTAGAACCAGAACTGAACAGGACATTTTATTTGCATAGCTGTTTATCCTGAGACTAAATTGTCACCTGGGGAGGGACAGTGACAGATGTAAACAATACATAGATCGGTTTTAAAAAAAAGAAAAACTACAGTTGGGTTTTTCCCCAAGAAACGTTTCCACCATTTACTCCCATCCTCCCTTCTCTCACAGCTGCTTCCCAGTGCAGTTCTCTACCCAAGCCACCCCACGGTCTGCAGAGCTCAGAACCTGGCCTAGTCTAAGGCAGAGCCAGACCAGCTCCCAGGATAGGAACGGTCCCTTCAAGACTCTTTTCTTTTCCTAAAAGGTCGGTCACACGTAAACTCTTCAAAGCTGTCCATCCCAGATGCCGAGGAATTTGTCAGCTCCAAACCTCTTGGTGCCCTCTTCTAACCCTGCAGATTCCAGCGGTCTCTTGGTGCACGGATGTAGAACTCTGACCCTGTCTTGGTGCAGTTCCCTCGGGGTTCTGACTGTCTTGGCGCTCTTCCTTTCCGGTTCTGACACCTCAGTACTGCACCTCTCTTTGGTCCACTTTGCCCCACAGCAGTCCATCCCTCTCGTGGTGTGCCTGTCTCCAAATGTCTGTTGCTGCCCTTCTATCAGAGTTCAATATCTCTTGGTGAACTTCCCCTCAGGGTTGGACCCTCTCGTGAATCTTGGCGCGCTTTCCTCTGGGCTCTGGCCCTCTCTTGTACTTTATTCAGGGTTCTGACCCACTGAATTCAGCGGCCCTCACTTGCGGCTGGGACTCTTCCTTTGATACCATATTTTAGGGATTAACCTCTCTTAACACATCCCTTAGTTCTCAGAGCTTCTCTGGGCATCCGCCCCTCAGAAGATTGGAACCTTGAGGGAAGAACACAAAGAGAGAGTCGGAACCGTGAGGGAAGGGCACCAATTCAGGGTCAGAAGTCTACGGAAGTGAACCAAAAGACCGTTGGAGAGCTAAGGGATTAGAAGAGGGTCTCAGAACTGTGAGTCAAGGGCTTCAAGAAAGTTGGAAATCTGAAGGAGAGGTGCCAACAAGGAAATTGGGACACCAAGGCAGGTCCCCAAAACTGAGTTATCTCCTCGAGATAGGAACACCAAGAGAGAACTTAAAAGAGAGACTTAAAGGAAGTGCAGAATGAGAAGGCTGGAACCCAGAGGCAAGGTTGACAAAGAACTACATGAAATCTGAGGGAAGGGAGCCAGCTACCCCGAAGTAGGGACATCAGGGGAGGGTTAGAGCCTAGATAGAGGTTGTACCAAGGGAGAGTGGGCAGTCGTGAAGAAGAGGTGCCAAGACAAACTTGGATCCCGAGGGAAGGGCTCCAGGAGAGGTTTTAGGTACTCGCAGAGTTACCCAAGAGAGTTGGAGCTCTAAAGAAGGGCTCCAAAGGGTTTCAGAGGCCTGAGGAAGGGCATAAAGAGGGGATGAGAGAGAGAGAGTTGTAGCTTTTAAGTAAGTGCACCAAGACATGCTTTGAGTCCTGAGGGATAAAGAGAGAGGGGAAGTGGCTTGATAGAGGGTTCCAAGTAACAGAATTCTGAGGCAATAGAAGAGAGGATAAGGACCCTGAGGAAAGTGTATCTAGAGAGTTCAGCCTTAAGGAAGGACACCAGAGACTGTTGAAACCCCTAGAGTGGGTTAAAGCCTTGAGAGAGGGCTGCCTAGAGATCCTGGGTGCCATGAGGGAGCAGTTGCTATGTCAAGAAAGGGGGAGTCCTGAAGGTGTAGCTCTAAGAGAGTCAGATTCCTGAGGGAGTAACGGAAAGAGAGGATTGGCGCGGTGAGATAGGATTGTCAAGGGAGCTTCAGAGCCATAGGGAGAGGGGCAAAGACAGGATAGACCAGAAGGTAGGACTGAGAGATGATAAAAACAAAAGGGGAAGGGAAGAGAGAGAGAGAGAGAGAGAGAGAGAGAGAGAGAGAGAGAGAGAGAACGTAGGGAGATGGGAACCTTAAATATACCCAGAGATGGTTGGAACCCTTTTTTAAAAGGTTGATAAGGATGAGATTTGTGAGGGTCGGAATCTTCAGTGAAGGCCAACTAGCCAATCAGAGCAGAAAAGGAGGGACACCAAGAGAAGTTTAGAGCCTTGAGAAAGGTAAAAGCGATGTTGGAAGCTCTGAGGGAGAGGTGCCAAGGGAAAGTTGGGGCCTTGGAGGTAGGAATCCCAGAAAATTTGAGAACTGAAGAAAGGCCTGAGAAAGGCTTGGAACCCTGAGAAAGCTCCAGGCTCCTCTAAAAGGGCACCCAGAGAGGTTGACAGAGATACACCAAGAAATGGTTGGAGCCCCAAGAAAGAGATAATAAGGGAGGTGGGAGCCCTGAGGAAATGGTAGCAAGGGTCAGCACCATGAAAAGGTCAGAGTGAGGGAGGCAAGAGTGAGAAATACTGAAAGAAATCCAGAGCACAGAGGGTAGGGTGCCTAAGGCTGGAGTTCAGAAGCAGGTTCACAAAACAGGAGCTATAGCCCTGATTGGAAGGAGGGGCCTCAAGAGGATCAGAACTCTGAGAGAAAGGGGCAAAGAGAGGGTCAGAGCCCTCACTGAATTGATCCTAGAGAGTTTCTGAGCTCTGACAGAAGGGTACCAAGAAAAGTTTGGAGCCAGAAAGAGTCTTGAGAAAGTGTGGCAGAGAATTTCCATTAGAAGAGAGGGTTGGAATCCAAAGGGAGTGCACCACGATAGAACTGGAATTCTGAAGGAGGGCCTCCAAGAGAGCTTCAGAGTCTGAGAGGAGAGTTCCAAGAAGGTATTGATCGCTAAATGAGGGGTCCAAGATAGTTAGAGCTCTGAGGACAGAAGAACCTGGGCCCCAGGAGAGACTCATAGCATTGAGACAGCATAGGAGCTCTGAGGAAAGAACCTAAAGTGAGTGTGAGATCTTTGAGAAACAGGTGTAGGGAGAGTTTCAAGGACTTTTTGGGAAGGTGCCCTTTGATATTCAGAACCTGGAGGAGGGTCACAAATAGAGATGAGGATGAAGAGGACCAAGAAAGGCTCAGAGCCCTGAGGATGCTAATAGGGAAGCAGGCCAATAGAAGTTCTGAAGCCAGAGGGAAGGTTATGAAGAGTAGGAGGCCAGGAGGAAGGCACCAGGAGCTGCTTAAAGCCCTTAAAATAGGCTCCAGGAGAGGCTCCTAGCCCAGGAAGAAGGGAGCCAAAGAGAGCTGGATTGCTGAAAGAGGGGCAGCAAGTAAGCATTAGAATCAAAGGTAAGGATCCTAGGCAGTGAGGGAAAGAGAGAGAGAGGAAGAGGGAGATACAGATAGATGATAGATAGATAGATAGATAGATAGATAGATAGATAGATGATAGATAGATGATAGATAGATAGATAGATAGATAGATAGATAGATAGATAGATAGATAGATAGATAGATAGAGAGTTGGTCAGAGAATTGAAAGAAGGACCACATTATGTTTGAAGACTAAGGAAAGGGCACCAAGGGATGTTCAGAGAAGATCAGAGCCTCCGATCAGAGCTCCAGTAGGAAAGTCTGGAGCAGAGGCACACAGATAGAGGGCCTGGGGGAGGAGTGCAGAGAGAGCACCAGGGTGTGAGGAATGGCAGTAATAGAGATTCAATACCCTGCAGGAGGAATGCAAAGTGAGGGGTTTCAATCTTGATTGAACCACTCAGAGTAATGTTCACAGTTGTGATTGAGGAATGGGGCACTCCAGAGCTTGGAGCCTGAAGGAAGGAATGGAGGTACAGAGACCCTAGTGTGGAGACAGTCTTCAGGATGGTCTGCAGAAAGAGGATGTCACTCATCTTCCTCAGGAAGGGCCTTCTAGAATGTTCATCCGAGTACAGATATTTCAGTGGGGCCAGCGGCTTGAGAGGTGCTAACAAAGCTTGAGTAACTAACCTGGACTATGTGGATGTGGACTATGCCCATTGGAGGAAGATTGTCTAGAAGGGAGAAGATAGCAGAACCATCAGGACAGTTTCAGAAGTGGGCAGCAAGATCCACATATGCAGACGAGCAGGGTGGAGTAGGCAAGGACCTGAAGTTCCTGGGGAAGGAGCACTAGGGTAGGCTGCTGAGGCCGAGACCTTGGCCGTGGCCATGGATGCCTGCTCTGTGCATTGATGCTTGGGACATGGACCTGGGTCAAGGATTCTTGCCCTCTCTGATGGCCATGAACCTCTTCATTTTCAGGTCCGCCTGTCTGTTGGGGATGATGCTCACCTTCTTCTTGCTAATTCTCCTGGGGCTCCCATGTGTGGACACCGCTGTCAACAGTTCTAATGGGTTGGAATACAGTACCAGCGGGTTAGACAACAATACCAGCGGGTTGAACAGTGTCATCCAACCTAGGCAAGGTAAGTTTGAACTCAAGACTCACAGTGTGTTGGATGGAAGGAAACTCGATTTAGAGCTGACCAGGGTTCGAAGGAGGTGTTTGGAATTGGACTCAGCAGAAGCAGGTGACAGGCACCTTTACTCACTGAGCATCTTATTGGCAGCCTTGTTGGTTTGAGACAAGGTTTCTTTCTCTAGTTCAAACTCCCAGAGATGTCGCTTCCTCAGTCTCAAAATCCTGAAACTATGTGTGACCCAGGACACTGAGCTGCTGCTGCTGTTGCTAATTTAACAAAAGTCCACAAGCAAATTACTAAGGAAGAAGTCGAGAGCCTGGACATTCCTTCTCATGCACTGGGTAAATTGTATTTCTGCAAACATTAGTGTTGCTTGGCACTGGTGGTAGACACCTTTCATCCCAGCACTCAGGAGGCAGAAGCAAGTTCAAAGCTAGCATGATCCACAGAGAGAGATTTAGGACAGTCATGACTACACAGAGACGCCCTGTCTCAGAAGAACAAAACAAAAATTAAACCAAAAGGGTATTAGTGTCTACACCAGGCAGCTCTGTGTACTAGACGTGGACCATGAGGTCACAGTGACCCTTTTCCATTTCTCACAGCAAAAACAAGGAGGGAAATTAGTTAGATCTTTATTTTGCCTCATAATAAAGTTTATTTTATCCTATAGTGACCTGGTTTTAATATGTAACGATGATTAGAGGGGTACTCCTGAGATTCAATAGGGCTGAGTAGACTGAAGGTTTCCCACAGAGAGCTACTGACCAGGAAAGCCAAGGGACCAAGTGTCCATAGCATTTCCCTGCAGGGAGAGCAGGTACTGAGTCCAGAGAAGTCTTGGGGGATTGTGGTATCCTGGGCGGCCACTGTTCCACAGAGGGGTGGACAGCTTTGAAGAGCTCAGCTATTTGACATGTGACCGGCCTTTTAGAAGAAGAAAAGATTCTTGAAGGGACCACACCTATCCTGGGAGCTGGTCTGGCTCTGCCTTAGACTAGGCCAGGTTCTGAGCTCTGCAGCCCTGGGGTGTCTTTGTGTGGAGCACTGCACTGGGAAGCAGCTGTGAGAGAAGCGAGGATGGGAGTAGCTGGTGGAAAGACTTCTTGAGGAAAAAAATCCAGCTGTAGTTTTTTCGTTCTTCAGATTTGGTTATGAAATGCCATCAGTGCTCTACAGAAAACACCTTCGACTGCCCTAACGAAGTTGACTGTCCCTCACATCAAAGACGCTGTGGGACAATTGCCATGCGTAAGTATCTGTATGCCAGTCACAGGGTGAATAATCCTCCCTATACAAACTTTGGGGTCAGGGTCAGTCTGTTGTCTCTGCAGCCAGATCCAGCACTCTTCAGGCAGCTCCTTGAACTCAGAGCCTGTTCATAGGCACTGGGTTCTGCCCACTCATAAGGTAATGTGCGTGTGCTGATCAGGAGCCAAGAACCTGTGGTTGATGGTAGGCTACACACCCTGAGTATCCAGAGAATGAGACTGCTGTGGCCCCTCCAGGCCTTTGTCCCCGGGCTGTCTATATATAGGGGCAGATACCCTGGTTCTACTTTTTTGAATCTTTGCCTGCATGTTGGTTTCTGACTCTGTACATTCACATCCAGTAGTCGTTACTTTTCTATTGCTTTGGTAAAACAGCCTGAGCAAAACTGTTTCCAAAACAAGGCATTTGATTGGGTTTATGACTTCAGAGGGTGGGAGTCTTTAATGATGGAGGAAAGGTATGGTGGCAGGGACAGCTGAGAGCTCACAGCTGGATCTGCAAGCAGGAGACAGAGAAATCCTAAAATGTTAGGAAAATCCCAAAGCCTGCCATGCCCCAGTGACACACCTCCAATATGGCCACATATTCTAATCCTTTCCAAACGATGCTACAAACTGGCTACCAAGTATTCAAACATAGGAGTCTAGGGAGGCCATTCTCATTCACACTACCACACACCATAGCTAACCAGATTCAAGCACTGAGGTGCCCACTTCCTCAGTGATGCCGGCCATCTGATAATGGAAACGCTACACTAGATCATGGCACACAGCAGCAAATTAAATATTACTTAAGGAAGCAGTGATCTTTTGTGGAGGAGAAAGGATAGATTGCACAGAAGATGTAACAATCTTCAGGCCTTTACATCCAGTAACACTAGATGAAAATACCCACCGGACTGGGGAATGTGCAAGGAAAGGGGAAGCATTTCTGAAATGTAGGCAGTCAGGCAGCTCTGTAGTTCCCACTTCAAGCTTCCCTGCCATGGTGTCTAGACTGCACAGCACAAAGGCTAAAGTCATTACGGGTCTACATGGCAGATGGAAGAATTTTACCTGGGAAAACACAGACAGCAATGGTCCTGATCACACATTGCTGATGTGTTCCAACCGTGCTTTGTCTTCTGAGACTTGGGAAGACTTGGACTTGCCCACTGGGGTTTATTTTGCCAATATCAACAACAGACATCCTGATAATACATTTAACAGGTACAGATCACCATATGAGAACAAGACAGAAATGGCCAAATGCACACATTTTCCGCAGTTCCCCGGATGGGTTCATGGAATTAATGGAGTGTGTGATGTTGAGCATTGACAAGGTCCTCATAAATGAAGCTCTCTGGAGTTATTTCTCCACCACAGTGCAATTAACCTGTGAATCATAGTGAGGGAAGGGACTGCCATGTCCGTGACAGGAAGGAACTTTCAACGCAGGCCAGTTGACAGGCAGCCCACCCTGCAATGAGGAAATATTGTGTGTTGGATGACTCATGAAGAGAGGACTCATCAAAAATGAGTAGAGATCCCTGACAGAGAGCTGAAGTTCAACTATGGATTGACACAGAGTTTATGTGGGGAGGAGGCTACTTGGCTTGGGATCACGAGGTTCTTCTGATGTCGGGCAGCAGACAAGTCTCAGGGCTGTGGATGCTAAAGCAGTCAGGGTGAGCTCCACAGTGGAGGACCTACATAACGGCTGTAGACTGCCAGGGAACAAGCAGCAGCAAGGCCGCCAGCCTTCAGCCCAGGACTTCCAGCAGGGTGTTGGCAGTGGGGCTCACTTCACACAACTCTATGTGGTTGAGTCCAGTGGTGATGGCGGTCTTTTTCTCTATGGAGTCTTGCTTGAATGGACCATCTGATCCATGCTGGAGAACATGTCATCAAGGGCCCCTGCATTTTCACGTGGATTTCCAAGTTAGGGAACCCAGGTTGAGGGTTGGGTGGGAGTTCATCCTGGAGTCATGAATGTGGGCACTCTTCTGTGTGCTTAGTCCTCCCTGGAGCTCAAAGAACATAGCTTCTGGTCACTGTTTCATTTAGACCTTGGTAACTTTTATGGTAAGATTAGAACCAGAACTGAACAGGACATTTTATTTGCATAGCTGTTTATCCTGAGACTAAATTGTCACCTGGGGAAGGAGAATGACAAATGTAAAGATGGTAGCAACACATGGACAGGCAAGTGTGGGTATTTTTACTGGAACAATCAGGACCTCTGTGTGCTTAAATGTTTTCTGTCAAGCATTCTTGAGACTGTCTTGCAGTGGAACCATCTTTATACTCTATGAAAAAGTGTCACTCCAGATGGTTTAATAAAAAGCTTTATGGCCAATAGCTGGGCAAGATTTTCAGGACAAAGAGGATACTGGGAACAAGAAGGGTGGATTCGCAGCCAGAAGAGGAGGAAGTATGACTTGTAGGATATGAGTAACAAGCCATGTGCTCTGTGGCAAAATGCAAATGAATAGAAATGCAGTTATTTAAGTTTTAAGAACTAGTTAGAAACAAGTCTAAGCTATCTGCTGAACTTTCATAATTAATAAAAATTCTTTGTGTGAATTATTGGAGAACTGACTGGTGGGACAGAATTATCTGCCTACAATATCTCTAAAATGGGTGATGGAGCTAGATATGTTTGACTGCGGTGTTGGGTTTACAATGAAGATCTGAAGGTGGTGATTCTCCTGATGGCTTCCTTTCTAGGTATGAATTCTCGGCAGCTTTTAGTCTACAAACACTGCATGGGTAACTGCACGTTTATGCTTGTTCAGCCTCCACCAACCTTTAGAAGGCCTAAAAGCGCCAATAGCTTCTACTTTTCCTATTGCTGCTCAGGTATTCTTTGCAATGATGGGGGACCTACTAATATAGAGAGGGACTTGCTACCCCCTCGTGTGGTTGAGGAAGATGTAATTGCAAGAGCTGTGTGTCTGGGGCAGTTCAACCTTCTCCTGAGCCTTGCCTTAATCCTCTCCAGCATAATACCACCCTGAGAAAGCCTCCTTGGTCTGTGCTTACCATCCCACAGCTGCAAGCAACTTTGCTCTTTGTCTTCCTTGTTAAGCAGAGGTAGTGTTGAGGGCTCTATTGGGCCCATTCATAGCTTGTTGTAAGAAAGAAATAAAGATTTGTGTGTTGAAAATGCCCCTGGCCATTGCTTTCTTGCTACACGGGACTACTCAGCCTGGGATCTCTACTCAGACCAGCTCCTTCCTCTTCTATATCCTTAAGAGTTCCTTCATGGGATCACATTTGACAGCTTGGCACCCTTTAAACACTGTAGTCTAAATACTCATCTCACTAGGTAGGTCCAAGGCACCGGGCAGCCTTGGTATATGAGTGTTTTGAACAAAAGACTGAAGTGTTCGGATGTCAGTCAGTATCCAGGCTGATAAGACAGGTCCCAGCTAAGCTCAGATCACCGAAGTCCCTGCTAGATCATTTCAGTCCTCAAGTCATGGGAGAAGGGAGTAGGGACACTGCCTGGCAAGGAATGGTACCTTGACTTCTGGGCCTGCCAATCAAATCTATGTTTTCCCTATACTGAGGGACAAGTTTCTAGGCAACTGGCTTGTCTCTCCCACACTTAACAGAGTCCTTGAAAGTCCAGCTTCTAAGAAACCCCTCTCACGGTTCAATTAAAGACACCACAGCAAGCAAAGGAGCTGGAAATGTGAGGGCTAAGAAATCTACTCACAACAGGTTCTTTCTATCCATGTTTCTTATTCTTCTTTTTTCTTAATCTCTTGTTAGAAATGTTCCACTAATATATATTCTTACAACTAGCAATTCCCCAGTCCTAGCAGGTTCCATGACCAAAATTCCGTTCCCATAAAAATCAGATAAGAGTTTTCACACACACACACACACACACACACACCCCACACACACACACACACAAACACAACACAACACACATGCACAGGGGGAGAGAGAGATCTGTGACTGTCAGCTCAAAGGTGGGAGAGGCTATTGCATGTCTGATGAACTCCTTAATTGAGAAAGTTAACAAAGGAATTAAACCATCAGGGAATTCTAGAGGGGACAGTTAGTGCACCACACTGCATTTTTAGATGGCAGATATAAGAGTTAAAGGGTGTACTTTTCATAAAATTAGGAACGGGGGGGGGGCATAGATTGTTCTTTAAATCAGCGCACCACTTTTTTTCTCCCAGCATGCACAGAGGATACCGGGTAAGGAGGCAGCTGACATAAAGAGTCACGGGGAAGCTAATGGCCCCAGGTCTGCTTAGCACACTCACCAGATGCTACAATTTCTAAGGACCTAGGTCTGGAGTTTACACTTACAGCTCTAAGCGGTAGAAACAAGAGGAGGCCCTGACCTCTGAATTATCAATTCCAGAGTTTGCTGTTACCAGCCGTTCTGATGGCGGGAAAAGTGGGTCTGTGGTTCCAGCAGGAAGGGAGTCATTCTCTGAATTGCAGTTAATTATCTCTGCTGCTGTCCTTGAGAGTAAAACACAGCAGTAAATTTCCTGATGTAAAATCCCCAGTAAACGGAGGTGCAAGTGAGCATAAGGAATTAGGAATCTCTTAATGAAGTTTAGTTTGGGGCTATTATATTCCTTATCTATAAGTGAGGTAAAACCAGGGCAGGAGCTTGAACAACAGGTAATTCTATGTCCTTGGATATCAGTGAATACCTTAAGTGGAATGCTATTGCCTGAACCCTATACACTGACCAATGCCTGCGATAGAGATAGTTGTAGGAGGGCAGATCCCTGCATCTACCTAGGAGAGAGAAACAAAGGCCTGGCCGTGGGAAAGTGTTTTCACACGTAGCTGGGGGTGTTATTAGTCAGCCCCCAAAGAACATGCCGGGCGGTGGTGGCGCACGCCTTTAATCCCAGCACTCGGGAGGCAGAGGCAGACAGATCTCTGTGAGTTCGAGGCCAGCCTGGTCTACAAGAGCTAGCTCCAGGACAGGCTCCAAAGCCACAGAGAAACTCTGTCTCGAAAAACCAAAAAAAAAAAAAAAAAAAGAACAGGAGACAATTCTGAACTGTGGGAATTAATTCCCACACATATAACAGAAGGGGAGTTAACTACAGTGAAAATCTACAGCCAAAGACAGCCACTTTATTCCCAAAGCAATAACACCAAAATTTCCTTGATTTATGGTATAACATTTACCAGGGCCCCTGGCTCTGATACATTGCTCATCAAAAGATGGCTGAGAATTACTATATAAAGTTGCAGCTTGTAGCCAACCCCACCTGCTTTCACAGAGGTGACAGGATCTTACCCATGTCTAAGCCCTGGCAGTCTCTGCTCATTTTCAAATTTTATTACAATTCTATTTTATGTATATGTGTGTATGCATGTGGCCCTATTTGGGTGTGCGTTCTCTTCACATCTGAAATGCTCAGGAATTGTGCATATGTATGTACACCAATATAGCTACAGAGTGTCTCAGAGAAGCAGCAAGATAGATGGAGAGATTTGCCTGAAAGAATTGCCTCTGAAGGTGGTGGTGGTGCACGCCTTGAATCCCAGTACTTAGGAGACAGAGGCAGGTGGATCTCTGTGAGTAAGAGGCCAGCCTGGTCTTACAAAGTGAGTTCTAGGACAGACAGAGCTACATAGAAACACCTTGTCTAGAAATCAAAGGAAAAAGAAGGAAGGAAGGAGGGAGGGAGGGAGGGAGGGAGCGAGGGAGGGAGGGAGGGAGGCAGGCAGGGAGGAAGGGAGGGAGGGAGGGAGGGGGCGAGGGAGGGAGGGAGAGAGAGAGAGAGAGAGAGAGAGAGAGAGAGAGAGAGAGAGAGAGAACAAGCAAGCAGTATTGGCTCTGATAGGTCTGGCTCATTCTAAGTTTGTAGACCAGGGCATCAGGCTTGGATATAGGTCTGGTCTCACAAGGCAGTTGTGAGTCCAAACTCTTTGACCCACAGGCAAGAAGCACAGAGTGTCTAGGTCTCAGTGTGCAGAGGAAAATCCCATTTCAAGGTCCCTCAGTCTTTGCTCACAAGGCCCTCCCCAGACTGCTACCCACCTTCGGGAAGTCTTCTGAGGTAAACATTTGCAAGTTACCCCTGCAAGGGCATGTCAATTAAGGTGCCTCACGGGCTTAGCGCTGCACCTGCGTGGACATGCACATACACTTCCGCCTTTCACACTGAGTGTCTGTGGGCCTCTAAGTCTGGGGTTTTTCATTTTGAGTGGTGCCATCCATGTCTTAACACAGATGAGGGATCCATGCCTGTTTTGTGCGGCTATAATCATTATGTTTGATGGCTTTATAAACTACAAATTGATATAATATAATAATATAATAAATCAAATATAAAAATAATATAATAAATCAAAATAATGCTCAAGTCATCCATTTAATATGTAACATTCATCTGTTTTGTATATTGTGTACATGGATTTGTTCATCATCAACACAGTCAATTTTCAAATGCCTTTTCCTCAAAATAAACTTCAAGGCCATTCACGACCCTTGTCTTGTAACATCCAGGCTGTTTTACCCAGTAATCAGCTTGTACTAATAATGTACTTCCTGTCTATATGGATGTTTGTGTTCTGGACATTATCTAAGATTGGACTTGCATGAAGCTTAGTCTTTGATAACTTAACAAATATGTGTGTGTGTGTGTGTGTGTGTGTGTGTCCGTGTTGAGTCTGTGTATGTATACATTTAATAGAGCCATATAATAGAGATATATAATTTTATATATTTATGCACATGTAATTTCTTTGAAGTGGCATAAGGTTTTCAAGGTTCACCTCTTCAGGGTGCAGCTATCTGCTTTCATGTAAACTCACTTCCACATAAATAAATCCTGGCACCTGCAGTCTGTTAGCGAGGGACCACAGAACGTGCCTCTGAAGGCTTCCTGTTGTACCTGTGAGAGGGGCAGGACTCCCCTGGGCATGCACTTGTGGCCTCAGCAGCAGCGAATGCTAGCATCACATTTTTATGTTACCAGTCTAGATTTTACAGGAAAAAATAAAGCTGTGTCTACACAAAAAAGGGAGCTCCTCATAGGTCCCAGAATATGCATTGTAATAATTCATAATCATGACATTTTTTTCAAATATTGCTATTATTCATACATACACACACACACACAGTTGCGGCTCATCTTAAAGGGAATAAAAGATAGTTTATTCGAGGGCCATGTTAAGTGAACATAGTCTGGAAACACAGATTTAGATAACTGTAGTGAGGGGCTGCGGGCCAGCTTCCTGCCGCCCTGCTCCTGATCGCCGGCTAGCTTATGCCCCGAAATAATAACACACAAATTGTATTCTTTTAAACACTGCCTGGCCCATTATTTCTAGCCTCTTATTGTCTAATTCTCACATCTCTTGCTTTAACCCATATCTAATAATCTGTGTAGCACCATGAAGTGGTGCCTTACCATTTAGTTTCTAGCATACGTCCATCTTGGGCTGGAGCTTCATCGCGTCTGGCTTCTCTCTCTGAGGAGAGGCACGGCGGTCTGCCTAACTTAAGAGAGGCGTGGCATCTGACTGGGCCATCTACCTCACTTCCTTCTTCCTGTTCTGTCTACTCCACCCACCTAAGGGCCGGTCTATCAGATGGGCCAGGCAGTTTCTTTATTAATTATCCAATGAAATCATCAGATAGATAGAAGACACACCTACATCATTTCCCCTTTTTCTGTTTAAACAAAAAAGAAAAGCTTTCACTTTAACATAGTAAAATTACATATAACAAAACAGTTATCATGCAAAAATTACAGTTACAATATTTATATCTACTTTATATTTTATCATAACAAAGGAAAACAACTATAACTATTCTTCTTCATCTCCATCAAAGTCTCCAGAAGGACACAATATTACCTAAGTAAATAAGAAATATGCAATTTCCAAACTGTAGAAACGATAGAGACATCTCGCTGCCTGCACAGTTACCCAAAGTTCTTTTGTACTGTTGGGGCATCCATCTTCAACCTTCAGGCCCATAGTATCCAGAGACATTTCCATGATCAATCAGTTCAATCAGTTCAATCAGTATCTGCTGTGTCCTGCAGAATGTCTCACAGACTCTTTCATGAGTCAGGAACCCCAAAGAATCATCTCACATTTAGGCAAGTTCAGCAGTCCTCTCTGTGGGTTCTCTGTGTCCAGTTTATGCAACAGTCCAAGCAAGAGCAGTTTCTTGCCAAAATGGCTATCAGACTCCATAAGTAGCCTCTTCGATGCCCATCATCCTCTTGAAGTAGCTGGTGCTGCCAGAGGCAGACGTGTCTCATTGTCATGAAAAACCTTAAGTTATTAAAACATCTAAAATGCGATATTCTGTGGTCTTTGAAAGATATGAAGAATGCCTATCTGAAATATATCTATGTATATCTAGAAAATCTAACTAACATGACTACAAGTTTGACTATTATTGATGACTATCCATTAACAACCTATATACATTACATTTTAAAAGGAACTACATAATCACAATACTTTAATCAGTATCAGAAATACATATACATATAACAAAATTGACCTTAAATTTAAATCACTAAAGCAAAATCCATATCAATGCAAATTATTCATATCTATATCATATCCCCCTTTAAATGTAAAAGAACAATTATAAACAATATTTGGGAACATGGACGTAGTTATTTCTCTCCAAACTGCTTCCTGCTGAATGGGGACGCTGTTAATTAGGTCTTTCATGGTGTAACCTGTGTGCCAGGTTCATCTCAGTCATCAGTTGGGTGAAGTAATTTTCTGAAGGTGTTCACAGCAACCTTTCAGGAGGGCGTGGTCTATCATACCATATTGGGATAGAAGCAATCCATAGGGTCTCATTTTCTGTAAAAATAAAAGAAGAATCTCTTTTCCAAAGTATCATATCCTTAGATCCAAATTCTGAAGTCAAGGTATTTTCAAAATATCTATCTTGGATTAGTTCAGCATCATTTATAAACAAATATCTTTTAGCAGCTGTTGCTCCTTCCTCAGCATTCAAACAATTCAAAAAGAACATAATAGCATACAGTATCAAGATTCTCTGTGTATTTTCCATCTTTGTGCGGCTTTATTTTAACCTCTATTTTGTTTATTTTTACTTTTATTTTTTGAGACAGGTTCTCTGTATATCTTTGTCCTGGAATAACTCTGTAGACCAGGCTGTCCTTGAACTCTCAGAAATCCGTCTGTCTCTGCCTCCCCAGTGCTGGGATTAAAGGTGTGTGCTACAACACCTTGAACTCACAGAGATCTTTCCGTCTCTGCCTCCCAGGCATTGCGCCATTCTGTAGTGAGGGGCTGCGGGCCAGCTTCCTGCCGCCCTGCTCCTGATCGCCGGCTAGCTTATGCCCCGAAATAATAACACACAAATTGTATTCTTTTAAACACTGCCTGGCCCATTATTTCTAGCCTCTTATTGTCTAATTCTCACATCTCTTGCTTTAACCCATATCTAATAATCTGTGTAGCACCATGAAGTGGTGCCTTACCATTTAGTTTCTAGCATACGTCCATCTTGGGCTGGAGCTTCATCGCGTCTGGCTTCTCTCTCTGAGGAGAGGCACGGCGGTCTGCCTAACTTAAGAGAGGCGTGGCATCTGACTGGGCCATCTACCTCACTTCCTTCTTCCTGTTCTGTCTACTCCACCCACCTAAGGGCCGGTCTATCAGATGGGCCAGGCAGTTTCTTTATTAATTATCCAATGAAATCATCAGATAGATAGAAGACACACCTACATCAGATAACCACAAATTCCATGATTCAGTGTGGAAACATTTTCATGAACGTTTTTAAAGATAGTCATAAATCAAGGTAAGGTTAAAATACATAGGTGGATGCAGTGGAGAGGCAGCTACAAGCACACGGGGGACGCGTTTTTATAGGCCCAGGATGTTATCTGATGACATTTTGGACCCTTAGGTTGGTGGAAGCTAGTGGCCTGCTAAGTTAATAGAGCCCAAGTCTCCTGTCTGTTTGCTCTCACACTGAGAGGGTCAAGGATGGTCAGTCCTGGAGCACGAAACATCTGAAGGTGAGGCAGTCAGCCTCCGGGGCTGCAGCAGCCCAGCCATACCACATCGCTGTGGCTTTCTCTAAATTTATTTGATTTTTTTATTTGTTCTGTTTTGTTTATGTGTGTGGTGCTTTGCACATTTGTGTGTTATACACCATGTGTGTGCAGTAACAGTGGGGGTCAGAGAGGTTGTCATGTCATTTGGAACTGAAGTTGCAGGTCGTTGTTAGCCACCATGTGGTGTTGGGTATTGAACCTGGACCCTGATGGACCCTTCTGATTAAATTTGTTTTCCTTCGTTAACCTCCTGACTTGAGTCCTGTGATCTCTGGATGGGCAGGTGGGAAGCCAGGCTCCATAGCTGTCAGCCCAGCAGCTCCTTGTCTTCCATAAGAGCCATTTGCAAGTCTTGCCAGTGTTGCTGGTCAGTGCCTCTGAAATTAACCCTTGCCCCCACTTTTCCATTCCACTACATCTGAGTGCCTTTGAGTGTCTCTGAGCTGGTGCAGAGGGAACCTCACCTCCACAAACACAACATGCACTGGGACCAAGGATCAAAGGGAAAGATGGACTAACAGGAGCAAACATCCTCAAGTTAAAACTCCTCTCTGCCACCTATGCAACTATCTGACACTGCATCCATTTGTAAATTTCTACCCATGGATCGATCTGGCATCAGAAGCTTGGGCCACATAGATGGCAGCAGGAATAGGTCCTCCGTGTTTCTGGTGAGCTGCAGCCATCCATAGGAGCTGACCTCTACCAAACAAGAACTTCCTGCCATGCATTTTATTTTAGCTCTTGTCAGGGCAGGGGTGCCTATACACTCCATCTTCTTTCTGGAGGGAGAGCACTGGAGAACCTACTAGGAAATCTCCCTACTGATTCTGAGGCATCTCTGTCATAGGAGTCAAAGTCTGTTTGGAGGACAGGGATCAGGAATGGTCCTTCAGGACTGGAGTTGACCTCTAACATCAGCTGTCTATCACAGGCTCAGAGTTCACACCCCGCCCTTGACCACCTGGTAACAACAGCCAGGCCATTTCTCCACCCCTGGGGTGAAGTTTAAGAGTGCTACTTTTGTGAGGGCAGAGAAAAGTTGAGGGTGAACATATACGAGAATTAATATGATGGCCTGTCAAGGGTTTTTGTTTGTTTAGTTGATAGGATATTTTTTGTACAATTGTCAACTTGGAAGAGAGACATCTATTGAGAAAATGCCTCCATCAGATTGGCCAATGCCTGAGTACTTGGAGACATTTTCTTGATTAATGACTGGCATGGGAAAGCCCATCCCACTGTGCATGGTGCCACCCATGGGGTCCTGGGTTGTATCAGCAAAATGGGCAAGCCACAGGCAGCAAGCTAGGAAGCACGCATCCTTCCTGGTTTCTGCTTCAGCTCCTTCCTCTAGAGGTTATTGTCTTGAGTCCCTGCCTTCCCTACAGGATGGACAACTGCAAAGGGAACTTAACCTTTTCCTCACCAAGCTGCCTTTGGTAATGGTGTTTATCACAGCAACAGAAAGCAGAAGAGGCCACGTGGCAGAGTCCTGTTGGAGTTTATTTAAATGGGTGTGATCTTTAGCAAAAAAATCGGCCTTTAAAAGTAGACACAGAAATGGCTTCAGTTTGGAATTGGTGAGCCTCTAGCCACATTAGGAAGAACCGTTTTCAGCAGCTGAGTTGTGTTTGTGATTGTACTGGACTGACATGGGGATGAAGAGCTGGAATGAAATAAGCATATGCTGTCTGCAAGTGTTAGATTCTCTTTCTAGAAAGGTCTTTGCAGAAGGAAGGAGATGCAGAGGTTAGTGTTTGGGAAAGTCAAGGACTAGGACGGGTGCTACCTTATATGAAGAAAGCTCATTAAGAGCAAATAACACAGCCCCACTGGTTGCGGGGAACACAAGAAGGATGGGAACATTCTCCAGTCAGCCTGGCAGAGCAATGGGGAGGACACAGAAACCTCCTGGGGGTGGGGGATGGGGATCGAGGGTTGGGAAGTTCAGTAACTGACACTGATAAACTAGATCTCTGGAAAGGGAAAGACCCTCCCTTTCTCCTTGAGATAAGGTCTCCTTCTATACCTAAGCTTGGCTTGGAATTTGTTCTGTCACCCAAGATAGCTTCAGTCCTGTGCCCCTCCTACCTCAGCAGCCCAAGTACTAGGTTTACAGGTGCGAGCCACCACACTTGGAAACCATGCTTGTTTCTGTGTCTCTCTGGTTGACTCAGAACAAGACTTTAAATGGGGCTGGCCTTTGGGTAGCATGATAGCAAACTGAAGCATTCCTTAAGGGCAAGAGAGAAGGGAGGTCATGGGGTAAGGAGGCAGGAAGCTGTCGTAAGGGACCCCAGCACTGTGGAGGCCACTGAACTCAGACTTTCCCTGGACAGTAGTGGGAAGTCAGGGGACTGATGTGTGTCTAACTGCAAGCCACTCCACAAGGCCACAGAGTAAGAAATAACTGTCCTTGGTTTCAAAAGAGTAGCCAAAGGGGCAGGGTGCGTGGGTGTGACTGTTAATACTGTCAACTTGACAGGATCCGTGATCATCCACAAGACAACTCTCTGTGAGAAGTTTTCTAGATTAGGATAATTGAGATAAAAAGAACTAACTTAAATGTAGCAGCTCCGTTCATGGGTTGGGGTCCAGGATGCATAAAAGGAGAAAGCAGGGCGGGCACCAGCATCCATCTCCCTCTCTTTCCTGTAGCTCCAGTTCTGGGGTCTGGAACCCTCTTCTGCCATTGCATGTATGTAGTACACAGATACATGCAGGCAAAACACTCTTACACATGAAACAAAAAGACATAACATTTTTATAAAGAAGACTATAAGAAAGAAAACTATTGCTAGGCCGGATGTGGTGGCCCATGCCTTCAACCACAGCCTCCAACAGAGGAAGCCTGTGGAGGTTTGATGAGCATGACCCCCTCATATATTTGAACGCTTGCTCCCCACTTGGTGGCACTCTTTTGGAAGGATGATGAAGTCCGGCTTTGTTAGAGGAGTGCTCCTGGAGGCGGCCTTGGTGTCTCAAAAGCCCCACCCACCATGCTGTCTCCCTTGCTCTGCCCTGTGAGATGTAAGCTCTCAGCTACTGCTCAGCACCATGCCTGCCTGCTGCTGCTGCTGTGCTTCCCACCCTGATGCTCAGGCAGTCACCCTCTGAGATTGTAAGCGAACCCCCAGTGAAATGGCTGCTTTAGTAGTTGCCTTTGTCGTGTTTCTTCACAGCAATACAGTGACTAAGACAGAGAAAAGGCAGATCTCTAGGGGTTTGAGGCCAGCCTGGTCTACAGAGTTCGAGGCCAGTCAGGACTACATCGTAAGATCCAGCCTCAGAAAAGCAAACACACAAAGGAATGTCATCAGTCCCTTTATGTGACTTTTAACCTGAGAGACCTAAGAGCTGATGGGAATATCAACAATGTGATAAGAGTTACCCCCATGAAGCCTAGAACAAACACCAGATTTAGTGCTGGGGGATTAAAACGATCCACCTAAACCAAAACCAAAATAAACAAGAGTTATCTCCATGGCACAGAGCATTAAGATGAAGGACTTAGCCAATGAGGAAAGTAGAATTAGAACCACAGGAAGAATGGGGTGTTGTTGTTGTTATTGTTGTTGTTTGCCTGTTTCTAACAAGATGTCTCACTCATTGCTGCTTGAATCACTTTGTGTTACTATAACAATATTCCTTGGGATACACAATTTATAAATATTGGATATTTAATGCCTGCAAATATGGGTCTGGGAAGTCTAAGATTGGGGGCAAAGTCGAAGATTTAATGCCTTATTGAGAGGTCTCCTTCATGGACGTCACCTTCTATGCGTCCACACATAGTAGAGGGATCAATGGGCCCGGGCTCTCCCTTCATGCCTTTTATATTGGCTTCTTATTCACAAGAGACGGCCTGTGTGGCCTACCCACCTACCACAGACTTCCTCTGTTTAGCTCCTTGACCATGACGTTGGGCTTCTGCTTGAATTCTTCAGAGATCCAGACATGCGAAGTACAGCAATGGCTCAGAAAACCCCTCTTGTAAACTATTAAAATCATCCATTGAAGAACATTTAAAATGCTTTTCAACTATATGCCAATCTATTCTGCGCATGTCAGAAGCATAAAATAAAACAATAAAGTCTAAAAATGATGATATATGAATTATGGTGCCTGACCCTGGTCACAACCTCTGGAAGCTGGCAGCTACCTCCAGAGAGTCTGCTTTCTCAGGCTCTGTGGTGTCACGTGGTGGAGGACGGTGGCACTGCTCTGAGAGACGGGAAACTAAAATGAAAGCATAAATGAAAAGTTTAGGAGGAGACACCCCAAAATAAGCAATAAGCGGAGCTGTCTCACTGGGTGTAGCTTAAGCATAGGAGACCTTAAAGCCCACTCCCACATTGACACACTTCCTTCAACAAGGCCACACCTATTCTAACAAAGTCACAATAGTGCCTCTCCCTTTGTTTTTTTTTTTAACCACAATAGGTAACAGTCAAATGTTTGTAAATAGGAGTATCCCAGTTTGTGTGCATGTTGACTGTGCACATGTGCATGCATGTGTGGATGTATTACAAGTGTAGAAGTTTTTTAGATATTTATTTATTTGTTTTTATGTGTATGTCTATGTACCACATGTGTGCCTTACCATGAAAGTCAAAAGAAGCATCTGATTGCCTGCAGCTGAAAAAAACAGAGAGCTGTGAGCTGCCATGTGGGTAATGGGACCAATCCTGGGTCCTCTGGAAGAGCAGACAGCACTCTTAACTACTGAGACTGACCTATATCTCCAGTTCATGTGTAAGATTGCATGTATGTGTGTGCACACGTGCATGCACGCGTGTGCATGAGTGTGGTGTGGGAAACATGTCTGCATGTTTGAGTGTGTGGTCACATGGGAATGAGTAATTGTCTGAAATGGAAACAAGAACTTTCCTCTACGCCCATGTGCAGAGTCCGTGGGGCAGAAGACAAGGTAGGCTTCTCCCTGCATAGAGACATGGGATGTCCCTTTATGTTGGTTCACACCCGAGTGCCAGGATTCAGCTGCAAGAGCATTTTGGGGAAATTCTTCTGAAAGATGGGAAAGTGTGAGAGTGAAGTCTGCACGGCCATGATGCAGGACTGGTGGATACAAAAAAGAGGTCCCTGGAGAGCGGGACAGCTGAGATGTTGGACAGACCCCTGGGGCTCTGGCTGGTTGTCCAGAGATGGATGCATGGGCAGTCATATGCTCAAAGTTTTGAAGGGACTGAAATTGTTTGGATGCAAAGCACTCCCCAAAGGCTCATGTGTTAAAGGCTTGGTCCCCCACTAGTGGTAGGTAGACTGGACCATGAGGATGTCAGCTTCATCACTGATTAATCTGCTGATATGTTCACAGTTAAATGAGTAGTTAGGAGGTCACCGAAGGAATGCTTTTGAGGAGTCCCCATGTCCTTTTCTCATATGTCCCCCTATTTTCCTTGTCTCCAAGAGATGGGTGGTCTTCATCCACCATACCTTTCTGCCATGGTTTTATCTTGCCACAGGCCTAACCCCTGTGTTGCCATCTGGCCAAGTGACCAACAACTCTGAAATGGTAAGCCAAAACAACCCTTTGCTCTCTTGAGTGGGTTCGTTAGAAAGGTTTTGCCACAGTGATGGAAAGTCAGTGAACACGGCCCTTGGGAACACCAAAGGGGCAGTGGCTGGGACGTTCATCCACTTTACTCCAGAAGCTGGAAGGAGCCGTAGCTGCCCAGTTAGGGTTCTGGTGGCCAAGCTCTTGATTCAGCCCTTCACCCAGCCTTTGGGCTTGTTTCAGGCAACATCTCTACAAGCCATGCTTCTGCTCGGCCAGCAGGGGGTGCTAGAGGGAGCCTGTACTCTGGTGGCACCACCTGCCCTCAGTCCTGCCCTAAGCAGGAAAACCTGGCACCCTGCCCAGAAGGTGCCAACATTTTTATCTGGCAGTAGGGAAAGAACCATGATGGGTACCATGACCTGAGAAAGGAACTCAGGCAAATGTCCCCTAAGACACAACCTCACTCACCAAGTTCTCTACCCTGAAGGAACAGCCTGTGTATCAGGCAACTGTCAGGTCACCCCCAAAAGTGCTGGGAACTGGGAGGGCAGGCAGAATACCGATTGTTTACATAGCTATCTCCTGCAAAAAATACCAGCTACTTCCCAGTCAGGAGCAAGACTGGTACAGCCAGTCGCCCCAGGCACCTGTAACGAATTAGCTGTGTTCTTGCCTCCCTGCCCCTGTCTCCCCACCAGGAGCCAGTAATACCGAGGGAGTGGGCAGCCAAACATGCCTGTGCAGGCAGGAGCCAGTGCAGCAACTGTAGCATTGAGTAAACCTGGAACCAAGGCAGGATCCCTCAAGATGGGCTGGGGGAACCTGGCGTGCACCCTTACAGGAAGACAGACGGTAACCAAGATAACAATGTATGGGAAGGAGAGGAAGAGGGGATGGAAAATGTTGGCCAGGATACCCTTGACTGCCTAACTTTCAACCAAACTCATAATCTAAATCACGGCTGCTTTTTCAGGCTTTTGTGGGGTATTCTCTACACTTTCGTTTCTCCCAAGCTCTGTTCTGAGATCTGAGATGACATCTCTTAATCTCTGTGACCTAGGCCAGGGCTCTGTGGGACAAAGATCAGGGCCAGTATGTGACCAGGAAAAGAAGTCAGCATCTGACCAAGGTTAGAGCTCAGTTGTGACCAGGATAGGAGTTTAGGGTGTGACCAAGGTCAGGGCCAGTGTGACCAAGTCCCAGGTTCAAGCATCCCTGGAAGTCAGGATATTCATTATGGATTAATGAGTGGTGACTTGAATTGTGGCCTTGGCGTCATTATCTCAGCATCTTATCTGCTAAAACAAACAATTTCTTTGCCTTCTTCAGCTTGCTGGAGAGATCCTGTCGCTGCCTGCAAAACAAAACCACTCCCCAGGCGTCTCCCGGCAGCCGGGTCCGCAGCTGCTCCCACTCTGACCTGTTTGACTACGGGAAGGGTGGCGGTTGCCCCATAGCTCACTTGAGGACACAGCACACCTTGAGTCCCTGGCCTTCCATATGCATTGCGATATTTTAATGTCAACTTTCCCTTTGGTAATGGTTGTCGATTCACAAAGACAGTGTAACTACATGGTTCCCATGTTCCCCACCCTCAGCTTCCCCTCCCCCCTGTCTTAGATTCCTGTGGTCTTCATTAAGGTTAATTAATTAGTACTGGTCTATGGTTTTTTTTTTTTTTTTTTTTGATCTTTCGAGACAGGGTTTCTCTGTGGCTTTGGAGCCTGTCCTGGAACTAGCTCTTGTAGACCAGGCTGGCCTCGAACTCTCAGAGATCCACCTGCCTCTGTCTCCCGAGTGCTGGGATTAAAGGCGTGCGCCACCACGCCCGGCTTGGTCTATGTTTTTATGCAGTTTTCTTTGGTTTTCGCTAAGTGTCCCTTTTCTGCTCCAGAATACTATTGAGGGCCCCTAACAGTCATCAGGACAGAGGTGTCCAGAAGTGTTGCTAGGCTTCCTAGGATCTGGTCCACTGCCAGAACTGACAGACAGTGGAATGTTCCTCAGTGTGGTGGGATGGTTGGACGTGGGGAAGGTTTTGAGAAGCTAGGAAGAAGCAGAAGAAATGCACCTGTTCTGATGGCTTCTTATTTGCAAGGCTTTTCACAGTGGGGTTGATCTAGGTCCCCAGATACCAGCAGCCCCCAGGTGCTGTCCTTCGGTGTTTCTGCTGCGTGTTCTTTAGAGCACAGCCACTCAATGCAGCCGCCGCTGAGATGCCACCTGAGCTCTGCTCTTTCCAGGGCCACGAAACCAGATAACTCATGTGGGATTCTCATGTGTCGATGTCTATCTCCCTCTCTGTTTGCTTGTTGGTTGTCATTTTGTACAGTACAGGGAATTGGCTCTTGGGCCTTGTACATGCTAAGCAAATGATCTACCACTGAGCTATACTAGGTCTAGAAACAGGAGCCTCCCAAGTGCTGAGAGTGTCGGAAGAGGCCACCACACCAAGCTTTCTTTAAAAAACCATTTTCTTAACTGCTGGCCCCTCATGATGCTGCACAACTTTATGTTCACCAGCTGGCTCATGGTGGGCATGGAGTGGCCTGGTCCACTGAGGGAAGAATACTCTGTCACAAAAAGGGCTGGTGTGTTAAGACACGCTGCAACATGGCTGAAACAAGATTTATGTGTTGTATGGTTCCAACATTCAGAAGAGGCACATTCTGAGGGATGCGAAGAAGGCCATGGGTTTGCTTACAGGGACTGAGGTGGAGGACTGTTGATGGGACAGGATGTGTTTCCAGGGCAGACACAGATGTTGGAGAGAGCTGTGGCTACCTAAGAGACTGAAGGGGTAAATCATGGGCAGGTGAATTACATCTGAAAACAGATGTCTGAATCAAAGTGCCTTGCGTGTATCACAGTCTGCCCTGTCTGACTTCTCTCATCTAAGAGCAATACTGGGAGTCAAGAGCACCAGGAGGGCCTGCTGCCCATTTGTCCAGGGGTCAGTCTCGCTGTCAAGCCTGTGCACCCTCTGTTTGCCATCAGTATTATTATTGATCTTAATCTTTCAGAATACAAAGAAGGTTTGGGCAAACTGGCGACAGACCTAACAACCCACAGTGCGGGTACATATGAGCTCAGGTGTCTGGCCTAGGTATCTCCCGAGACCCTGTCTCTCCCCTGAGGAAAAGCCTAGAGCTCCTGAACTCGCTCTGACTGACCCCGGGAGAGGCCCTGCCCTCCCAAGCTGTCCTACTTTCCGAGAACAATGGTCCCCTGTGGTGTACCTTAACACAGGAACCTCCCCCACTAAGCCCACCTCCTCAAGTCCCTATCCCTGGACCTACCTGCTAGCTGAAGGCCCCGACTCCCTCAGGCTCAGTTTATACCTTGGGGAGGAGCGGGAATTTTGTGCTGACTGGTTTCCAGGTCTTTGACTAGCTAGGCGAGGTCCTTCTGCTCAGGTGCCCACTTTCTCCTGCCAACTACACATGAGAAGGGCCCCAGCAGGCCCAAAGGGTGCAGAGAGGTCTGGGGGTATGTTTGGGGCTCAGCAGGTGGCAGGCAGAAGACCTGTGGGCACACAAGAGCCTGCGTTGTGGTTTATAAAGTGCGTGTGGCCCTCACTATCGGTGCCCACAAACTTTACCGCCATGCATCCAACTCACCTAGACCAAAACTCTTGGGTGGGGGAGTGTGCCGGGAGGAGGAGTATCTGTCTGAATCAGACCTCCTTCTTTGTTGCTGTTCCCTTAACAAAGTAAAACAATTTTTACAGCTTTTACACTGGGTGGGACATTCTAAGCGAATCAGTGGGCAGACTCGGGCCATACACAAATACCATGTTATCTTTGAAACCTTTGAAGCTAGCATGTGGAATGAAGCTCTGTGTGGCTGTGCCGGGTCTCCAGCCTGGTTCTCACGGAGTGAGTTCAGACACTGTGAACCGGCTACTCCACCAAGCCCTCAGCACGGGTAGGAAAAGCAATGTGGCAGAGTAGAAGGAAGCCAGGGTCCCCAGAGGATACAAAAACAGACCTAGGTCCTTGATTCACAGGGAGGGCTTAGGCTCTTGACAGGGACCCAGAATTCTTCTGAAGTGGGCTTAAACTCCTTGGGCAGAGTTGGTTGGCCCATGCCAGGTTCTTTCATCTGCCCTGTACTTCCCAGGAGTGGAAGCCCTGTCCCCTGTTGGCATCTGGGAGTGTAGGCTAATGCCAGGCTAGAAAGATAAGTGCTAATTATGGGCCAGCTAGGAGAGCTTAGGCTATAACTAGCACCCACCCAGCTGCATGAGAGTGGGATTCAGGAGGCTCATTAGCTTAACAAGAGGCCATCACAGACAGACAGCCGCAGCCTCTGCATTTTCCAGCTCAACCCCAGCAGCTCCTACCCTATGGCTCTCCTCTTCCCACTGGGGGACAGTGTGGCACCTCACCCCATGGAAGCTACAGAACCTTTACCCTATAAAAGCCCTTTGAGGATGGTTGGGGTCAGCATTCATCAGTTCCCTCTTCACGGACACCCTGTACCCGCAGATCTCCAAATCAGCGACCCTGACTTAAGAGCCAGCCGGTTCAATCCAGCTGACATCGCCAGCACGGAGCTCTTGGAAGCCACGGGATCCTGGCCCGCATTCTGGGTCACACTGGCTAGTTTTCTACTTTCAAGATTCCATTCACATTTTGGAGGGCATACACCTTGCAGCTTCTCCAGGAAGGGCCACTGGCCCCTGGCTCAGCTGCCATCTGACCATGATCACTTCTGTTAATGTGGGTCCTGCCACGCATGTGCACCCAGACACCATCCCAAGCCCCTGTGCCTGCATTCTGCATTAAGGGTTCCCAGCCTGGTACTGAGAAGCTGACTCATTGTCCAGAGCAGGGGTGTCGGTTTTGCCCACTTCTGATGCCTCTGCTGCTCAAGCTCCTTTTCCCCCTCTCTTTCACACAGAGCCCCATAGCCTCATGGGTACAGGGATGGAGAGAGGCTAAGAAGCAGGTCTGTCAAGGTTGGGAGGAGAGAGAACAGGGTTGTCCTATCAGATCACTTGAGGTATCCATGGCAACTTACATATTTCTGGAGGTAATTTGTCTCCTGCACGGAGGTGCCCATCTGGGGTCCACCCATAGGAACTGTTAAGCCTGTGGGTACAGCCTTGGGCCTACCTCTTTTTCTCTAGGGCGAGGACTGGGGTCCATGCCCTGCTGGTTAGCATCAGGTTTGGTCCATCACACTACTCCTAATTGCCTGGTTAGTAGAGCAAGGAGACCCGCAGACTTGGCGGATAGCTTGATGGCATCCCAGGAGGTTGGGTCCCAGCTCCGGACCAGAGAGGGCTGAGGCTGCTATGTGCAACTGGTCCCCGAAAGCTCACTCACAGTCCTTTCCATACCTGGGAAGTACCAGGCTCAGAGGCTACGTGAGTTGATGATGTCAGTAGGCAGAACCGTGACTAGGGAACACCAGGGTCACAGCCAACACCACCTTTGATGTGTGGCCCATCAAGTACTTTGCGACAATGAACTGGTCAGCGATGAGACCCCCCCCCCCCCACAGCCCTCACAGAGCACTTTGTAGGCTCCTGACAGAGGTCAGTTCCTCTTTGTCATTTGGAGGCTGAGGAGAGTGGAAGCGAGCATGCCCCAAACCACGAGAGTTTGAAAGAATCAGATAAGACTGCGAAGCTGCCAATAGTACATGGTGTAGGGTCAGATTCTGACTTTACCACCCTGGTGCTGGGGAGAGAGTCCCTTCCCTGCTCCCAGGAGCAGTCTCCCTTTCCTAGGTATGCAGCCTTGCCTCCTCCCTCTGCTTGACCACCACCCTCTGTCACTCACTGTCCAGTGAGGCCCCCAGGATCTTTATCCAGACTCATGGAAGACAGAAAAGAGGCCCTTGGGTTTCTAGACCTCTAGAAAGGGTTCAGGGGCTATGTGGGCACCTCCTAGACACAGGTCAGGGAGGGGCTAAGAAGAATGTTTTGAAAGGTGGTTTGCCTGAAGAGGTGTGTGTTCTGGGCACAAGGCTAGGCCTGGTTGAGGGTCTGAAGGTAGAGGAATGGCCCATACTACGGGCTAAGGGAGTCAGAATCCCTTGGACAGGTACATAAAGTCAGGGGGCACCAAGACGTCTGGGCAAGGGGAGGCCTGGGCAGGGCAGCCACAGGATGGGACAGTAGGAAATGTGAGCTCCCATCTCTCAGACTCCAGCAGGACCCCATAATATAAGAACAAGTCATTTCCTGTCTCTCCTGGGAACCTGGGCATTGCACAGCTCCCAAGGTGGAAGCCAGATTCAGGGATGGGATCTGCACGAGGCTGTCAGCACACCTAGTCTTCGCCCTGATGGGGTTCCCTGACCTAGATCAGCCTCTAAGTGGCAGAGCCTCAGCCCTGACCTCCAAGTTAGAATTAACCTTTTGAGCTGCTCCTCAGGAACTGTGCACACATTGAGATTGTGAAGGGGCCGGATTCAGCCCAGGATACCCCAGTTTCTTCCATTACATTGGGCTTGGCGTCTCTCTGACTTCCTGATGTGAGGGAGAAGCAGAAGGGAGGGGCTAGGATACTCAGAGAAGCCGCATTCTTCTCAGACTACAAGACATGGCTGCCACTGCAGACCCCCTTTTCCCTGGCGTGACTGGGGTCTCCTGATAATTGCCGGAAGAGGAGGCTTCTGGCTCAGGACCAAAGTGGCAGGTCAAGGGGCACCTTGGAGATGGGGTTGTGGGAGCCTGGGGGCCATGAGTCAGGCTAGTCCTGCCACCCCAAGCTCATCCTCCAGCCAAATTACCGGGTTCCCCCAGACACCCACCGGACTTATAAAGGCACCCTCTCCCTGGTGGCTGCCAGTTGCTGGCGGACCAAGATGAGGACCTTCCTGGTGCTGCTGCTGCTGGCTGTTGTGTGTGCTTCTCTGGGTAAGGCACTGGCTGCACCCAATTTGAAGGGAGACAGGCAGTCTCTGGGAAGCATTCAGGAGCATGGGGCAGGGGAGCCTTCTGAGCTGGGCACTGGACTGGTGAGGAGGCTGCAGGGAATGTGGAAGAGGCTTCTATGGTGGCTCCCTGCCCAGTCAGATTCAGAAACCTCTTCCCTTTAGATATTATGTGGTACCTTTCTAGCTTTTTGTGTGTGGTGGGGAGGGATATAAAAATTATGGAAAGAAGCCAGAGATGCATGAAGGGAAGGTACCCTGGGTACCACTTGTGAGTACTGAAACCTGGGATTTAGCGAGAATGGCCAACTATCCTCCCTCTTTCCAATATGAGGTGCTCGGGGATGCGGGATTCTTGGTGCTAAGAAAGGAAGGAAGGACATGGGCAAGATAGATTGCATGGCATGGGTCAACCCATCCAATACACTCTGCCCTGACCCTGATGACCTGGTTTAGGGACAGAAATGAAGCCGGGGGTGGGAGGAATGTACTTCAGCCTGTGATTATCAGTGGAATAATTATCATCTCCAGGATAATTAACCCCATCAGCTTCCCCTGAGCGTGGGGAGGGGGAGGAGGGAAAGGGAAAAGGGCCTTGCACAGCAGACTAGCCTTTATCAAGTGCCCACGTAGGGAGGTGGGAAGGCAGGTGGAGGGCAGTGGGCGAGAGCTGGAGGGGAGGATGGCCTGAGAACAGGAAGGCAGTCAGGGTCAGGTTGGGGGGATTGCTTAGAACGCACGGAGACAAAGATGTAGAGAGACCCAGATCAGGAAAACCAATCAGAAATTACAGCCCTGGAGGCAGGAAGAGGGTGGGAGGACTGAGTCAGAAGGTGGGGACACTGACTGGCTGGGTCACTTTTGTCCTCAAGGCTCAAGGCTCAGTTTTCCTGGGAGGTTGACCTTATAGCATTCTTGCAGGATCTTTCTTCTTCTTCTTCTTCTTCTTCTTCTTCTTCTTCTTCTTCTTCTTCTTCTTCTTCTTCTTCTTCTTCTTCTTCTTCTTCTTCTTCTTCTTCTTCTTCTTCTTCTTCTTCTTCTTCTTCCTCCTCCTCCTCCTCCTCCTCCTCTTCCTCCTCCTCCTCCTCCTCCTCCTCCTCCTCCTCCTCCTCCTCCTCCTCCTCTTCCTCCTCCTCCTCCTTCTAGTCTAGTCCAAATTCTTGCAGGATCTTGCCTGCTGGGAACTTATTGGGGCTCTGAAGGCTTAAGGAGAGAAACCCGGGAACTCTCCTCAGCAGAGGGTCTCTGGGAACCACAATAAGGAAATGAAGGTACTATGAGGTCCTTATCTAGAATAACTTAGGAGAGTGTCTCCAGCCAAACAGGACTGGGGACTAGTATGCAGATGTACTGTCTGGGGTGGGAGAGGATAACAAGGAGATGTTGCCAATAAGGAAGCCATTTTTTTTTCTCAAGAGTTCCAGAGTCCCTGACCTGAGAAATGTGTATCTCTTATCCCAGAAAGGAGTGTTGCGGACACCTCCCAACCCTCAGCACAGGGCCACCACAGCTTCAACACTGATGATTCTTATGTGGGAGGTGTGATCATCTAACTCCCTCTAAGCAGGTGTGCGTTGCCAAGGGCACCTGTTGCTCGACACCCTTACAGGGAAACCCCTCAGGACACTCCACTGTAAGACACTTCTACTGAACACATCTACTATTTCATACTCTTAAGTGAAACTCCTAAAGGACACTCCTTGCAGGACACTGCTCCCAAGGTCTGACCACAAAGACACCTCCAGTAGCCTCCCCTCTGCACCAGAACC
This sequence comes from Arvicola amphibius, assembly GCF_903992535.2. Taxonomy (NCBI): domain Eukaryota; kingdom Metazoa; phylum Chordata; class Mammalia; order Rodentia; family Cricetidae; genus Arvicola; species Arvicola amphibius. Next base: position 33,837,039 of record NC_052055.2, on the reverse strand, counting down.
CCTAGCGTGTCTTGTTGCAGCTAAAGGGTCCTTGCAACCCTTCAAGCTGGCCTTGTCTCTGCAGTCCCACACCTTTGACCAAAGCAACTGTCCCCAACCACATCTAAAAATCCACCTATGTGGGCTCGGATGTGGGGCTCTGTCCTACCATCTCACAAACCATGGCGCCTCTCAGGAGTGACCATGGAGTAGCCATTGTGCCTTCTGCCCCAGTTGCCCTTATAGGAGGCTCGCTGCTCACTGAGTCAGTCATGTCTAGGTAGCCTGTGTTCTCTCAAGGGTCTGCCAGTTTTTGTGTTTGGAGCTGTGGCCAGTGACACCGCATCTGGGACCACCTATCTCTGGAGCTGCTCACTCCCTAGGCCTGGCAGTCTTTTGCTGAAGCCTCTGCCTTCAGCCTCCTGGAGGTGTGAGCTACCAGCAGGCCTTAGGCAGAATGAGGCAGGACCAGGATGTTCCTTCCCTCCAGAGGAACAGCATCTAAGTACCTACTGATGCTTACAGACACAAAGTCGTTAGAGCCAGCCTGCCCTGGCAGGGAAGGCAGCTGTCATTAGCCCTTGAAGCTTCCTTCAGTCATTTCCTGGGGAGGAAGTGTTAGGGGCCATGTGTATTATGAATTCTGTCATTCTATAATCTGAGAAAGCTAAGAACACTATTATTCCCATGTTATAGAGGAGGACACCATGGATCGCAGTAGGGATAGTGAGAATTAGAAATTCTAAATTAGCCCTCTTTATATTGCTTCCTACTGCTCCATCCCCTATGCCATCCATTGTTGCCCCTCCATTCACGCACCTACTCATCAATCCACCTATATCTATCTAAACATCCATCTTCCCATGAACCCATCTACCCATCCATCCATCCATCCACCTACTCATGCAATGATATAGCCATCCGTCCTCCCATATATCCATCCATTCACCCCTCCCCCAACCCACCCATCCACACAGCCATCCATCCACCCACCCCGTCGTATATCTATATATACATACATACACCCATTTACCTCCCCATCTCATCTCTCTCTGGTTTAGCTGCCAAGGCTCTTCACTAACGTCCCCTGTCTCCTTAACAGAGCCATAAATACAGAGCAGAGAAGCAGATAAGTTGGGAGTTAGTTGCCAGGGAAGCTTTAGGCAAAAGACCTTTGAGTCTAGCCTGAGGGGAGCATGCCACCACACCCGACACCTGCCTGTCACTCAGGCTGTCACTTTGATCCAGAGGGGACAGAGGGAGGAGCGTGTCAGAATCACTAGCAATGAAGTTCCTAGCTTCTCAGACTCTCCCAGAGGGGGTACTGGGGGAACTCCTGGAGGGAGGGAAGGATCTGAGAGGATGACCTTGTGTGGGCCACTAGGCAGGCAGTTGGGCAAGAAGCCCCAGCCCCAGCCCCAGCCCAGACTGATGGCCTGTGCTTCCCCCCAGCCCGGGCCCTGCACTGCCATGTGTGCTGTGGGCACGAGAACTGCGAGTCTCTCGTGGAGTGCGCCTTGACGGACAAGTTCTGTGTGATCACTCGGGCCAGTGAGTACCCTGGGCCACACAGGCCCCATCCCGCCCCACCAGCACTGCACAAGCACTTTCTGGCCCCCTTTGCCTCTTTCCGTCCTCTCCATCAGGAGCCCTTGGTATCCCCCCTCCAGACCATAGGGACACCGTCATTCTCTAGTTCGCAGTTTAAACTAGGCTAAAGATGAGGTGAGAGGAGGGTTGGAGAGAGGCTGACATGCTGAAGATACTGGCATCACACCCTGCTATTCCAGGCCCCTCTGGACCTTTCCTACTCAACCAGATCCCTGTCTCCAATCTGCTGGCTATAATCTCTGCCCCTGGGTGCCCTACCATGACTCTATCCTGCTGCTGACTCTCCTTTCCCAGGCCAGGCCCTCTCTTTTACACCCCACTGTACATCTGTCTGGTTTTCCTCTGAGCAGTGGGGCTGAGCTTGGGCCTAGAGCTTGTGTATTGAGCTGTGATGGTGGCTGTGATGGGGTTCAGGCTTGGTGCTGGCATAGCTGGGGACAGGGTGTCACTTACCTGAAGTGGTCCCAGAAGAAAGCATGAACATATCAGAGAGGCTGACAAACCTTTCAGACTCTGAGGGCCTGGGTGGACAGTGTCAACTCTAGGTCTAGAAGGGCTTGGGGGTACTCTCTTGGATGCTGCCATTGGAATTGGGTCATGAGGCCACTGGCTCCGGTGAAGGGAAGTTGCTATGGTCACTAGGCAGCTTCTTCCAAGATCCTGTGCTGGGAGGAGGGGAAGGAAGCCAGGTGGCTTCTCAGTGGCCCTGGCCTGCTCATCAGAACACAGTTACCCACTAATCCCAGGTGACACAGGCACTTCTAGTACATACTTGGAGCTGTCCCTATTTTGAGGAAGAGGCAGTGTCCTGTCTGGTAGAGTCATGCACTCACCCAGAACAGACCCTCTCTGTACCCTGGCTGGTTCTTGTGTTGACTGACTCAAGGGCTCTAGGAGGAAACACCGTATACTCCGCCACTGCCTCCTCTGCAGAGGGGCATCCTGCCCAGGGGCAGCTGCCCTTTGTTAGACCACAGTGGTACTCCAAGAGGCGAACAGCTAGTGGGATGCAGGTCCAGCCATTGCCCAGGGCACAAGGCAAGAAGGAACAGTGAGGATGGGATCATTGCCCGGCAACAGGTGAGTGTTGAATCAAGTACCAAAAGCCAACAAAGACCTAAGCAGAGGGACCCTGCTGAAGCAAAGATGGAAAACAGTGAGTGCTGGAGGTACCCAGGAATCGGAGCTCCCCAAAGCTCATCCCTGCACAAGAGCTTCTCTCAGGCACTCCTGGGATCCCGCCCTGTCCTTGCCCTTGCTGGCATTAGCATGTGTCTATCTGGCCTGTTGTCTGTCCATCCATCTCCCCAGGTGTCTGCCAAATGTAGGGACACTGAGATATGTGGAACCATCCCTGTATTCCAGGGCCTCAAAGGTCACAGTCAAGCATAGTTGAAAGGTAGCCTTCATAAGGCAGCAGGGAGTTCCCTGGAGAAGCAACCTGGGTTGGGGACAAGAGCTCTGGGTAGGGGAGTCCGCTGTGGGTGCAGAGAGGCATCTGTTCCTGCCCCTGTCCAGTGAAGTGACACGGGCAGGCCAAGCATCTTCCTGGCCCCAAGGTGAGGAGGAAAAGGAGTGCAATGACATTAGTGGCCTGCTGCTAGCCCCGTGTGTCAGCCCCTTGTGGCTCTTCCCCGAGCCGCTGCATTTCCAGGGAGAGAGAACAGACTGATTCCTAGTGCCAGAACCATCTTTCTCTAAACGCTGGGCAGATGAGGGTGACACTGTGTCCATATCTCCCGCATAGTGTTCACACACACAGCCACTGAGACTGCTTCTCTCTGCTTCATCAGGGACAACTGATGAAGTCTAGTGTCGCTTTTACCCTAGCAGGAGGCTGTGTCTGCACAATACTTCCTGGGCTGGACAAGTAGCAGCCATTAGCAGCACCTGCCAGGGGCTGGGGTTCTCTTTTGTCCAGAAGCAGCTACGATCAACTCTGAGCCTCCATTCCCAGGAAAAGACTGTTCATATGTGGCAGATGTGGTACCAGCTCGGCCACCGACTACTGCCAACTAATGATTAACATGTACCCTTATTCTCCGCATACCAGCACAGCTCTCAAACAATCCACGAATTCCTCATTATCCTAAAGAAGGGCTGAGGCAAAGGCTAATTCCACCTTTTGTCTGTGTTGTCTAGGTGGGGAAACTGAAGCATAGAAAATATGCTTGAGATAGTTATGCTACCTCAGTGTCTGGGCTAATTGCAGGCTTGTGGCCCCTGCCCACAGAACCTCTAAACAGTGCAAATTAAGGGAAGCTACTTACTTTTCGTAGGGCCTTGGGTTCTCAAGAGTCCTGCAGTCCCCACTATGTGTGTGTAAACATAAAGCAACTCATTCCCCTTATGGGCATGCAGACAGAGAGCAAGTCTTGCCCAGTGGTACTTCCTGAGATGCCCTCAACTCAGGTCAACTTCTCCTCTCCCAGGGGCCATTGCAAGCCCTGCCTCTAATTTTTCCAAGGATTGTGAAACCTAGGGGATGCTGTGCAGGCCGGGGAGCTGTGGTCACTCAGCCTTGTCTAGTCTATCCCAGTCCCAAAAGGTGTGGAAGATAAGTGGGGCCCAAGCCTGTCTTCTGGTATCTGAAGTCCTGAAGGAAATGAGAAGAAAGGGGTGGGGGAAAGAGAGGAGGGGATTGTAAACCAGACATCTCTCAGGAAAGGGAAAATAGAGGGAGCTGAGGGACCCAGAGACTGAGGGAGGGAGGAGTCTTCAAATCAGTCCCTGACCTCATATGTCACAAAATCCAGACCATCATAAAGAAGACATGTTCCCCACAGTCACTGAGGAAGGACATCCATTCTCAACATTCTCTGGGACATCCCCAAGCTGCCACCTCAAACACTCAGAGTCCCAAGAATTACCTCGAAGCTCGTGGCCCCAGGCTGCCTGTCCCCTGAGAACTGACTGGGTAGTGACAGCTGTATGGACTGTGGCCACAATACCCATGACCATTCCTCCTGTTTCCACAGCCAACCCTGGTGGCATCCTGGTCATGAAGTCCTGCGCGCCAACCTGCCCCAACAGCACTGTGTCTTCCGACGGCCGTGCCTTATCTGTCTTCTGTTGTGAGGGCAACCAGTGCAACCGTAGCGCTGCTTCAGGCCTGACCAGCCTTGGGGCCCTGTGGGTCAGTGCCTCTGTCAGCCTACTGTGGGCGCTGCTTCGAGCTGTCTGGTGAGGGCCTGGAGGGCCTTTCCCTATTGTCAGGGGTCTGTTTGCAGCCTCAGCAGCGTCCTACACCCACCCAGCCAGGCTGTTAATCTCTCTTCCCATTTCCCCCAAGACATATGCAGTCTTCCCTTCTCCCACAGAGAGGAAGTAGCAGCACCTGCCCCCAAAGGTTCCAGCTCTCCTCCTGACTCAGGGAATCCTCCAACAGGGAACAAGGGCACACCTTCCCAAGACCCCCCCCTCCACTTCTATGAGACCTCAGTCCTTAGCTGAGTCATGAGAGTACCCAGCAATCCTCAGTGGGTATCCCCCAACGCTCTCCACCCTCATTTCAGAAGCATCCAACAGACATTAGGCCTGGCATTTGTATTACACTCCCCTTGACTGACAGGACCCTGTACATGGCCATCTGAACCCCCGTGCCTCTTTTATGTGTGAAGTGACCCTGGAATGGTATCATGATTGAAAGTCTTGGGCACTTAATCCTTTCAGCTCTTTGTACTCTGTCCACCCACCCATTTACTCGCCCGTCCATCCATCCATCCATCCATCCATCATCCATCCACACAAACACCCATGCATCTAGTTGCACAGATCCATCAAAGTCTGCCTACTGGGGTTTCCATCTGTTAGTCAAGTTCTCCAGCTCAGGGACCCAGCTAGTTCCTGTCCAGCTGAACACGAACTTTTAAAAGGTCCCTGACTGCCCACTGTGTGTGGAGGGGGCAGGTGAGGCTGATCGCCTTTGGCTTAGTGTCAGGCATTAGAAAGGACGGCCATGCTCTGTGAGCATGGGGAAATCGCTTTGTCTCCCTGGAAGTGCCATCTTGCCACCCCTTCCCTGATGCTGTCCTAAGAGAAAAGTAAATGTGCAAGTCACTCGGTCCAAGATGTTGGGTCTTGGGGATTCCTGGTCCTTGGCCAGCCTCAGCCTCAGAGGCAGGCAGGGGCACTTGGGAGAGGGCCAGGTGGAATTCTTAATGCAGAAGCCTGGATACAGGAGTGATGCCTCTGCTTTATACTCTGCCTCTTGTGTCTATACTGAGTCTCAGCAGCCAAGACAGAGGAAACAGACTTCTACCACACCCCAAGTGGGGAGACTTACAGGGGTCCCCTGAGAGCCCTTCTGAACTGTGATGTTGCAAGATGCTCACACCCTTCCCAGTAACCCCAGGACCCCACAAGTCCATACCCCTGGTTAGTGGCATGGGAAACCCTCATCTTATGGACAATCATCACAACTCTGAGGCCACCCAATACCACGTCTCCCCAGGGGCTCTTCTTGAAGGGTGAAGCCAGAGTCCTTCATCTCAGGAGAGTTTTGTTCCCTGCCCCCTGCTGGTTTTCTCCCATCACTGCAATAAACTGCCCTGACAAGAGAAGCTGCAGAAAGAGTTTATTTTGGTTCGCAGCTCAAGGTCCAGATCATCATGGTAAGGAGGTCAAGGCAGCCACGGTGACATAGCACTCAAGGCTTGGAAGTGGCTTGCGGGGCTGCAGGAGCAGAGAAAGTGGAGCCCCTGGAAAGGGTCACTGGAAAGTGAGGTGAGCATACCAGGCGATCTTCCTGGGGACTGGGCTTGACCCTAAGAGCATTAGGTCAGCAGGAGAGAGTCTCCACCCAGCAATGCCTAGGGCCAGGACCCATCTGATCACACTGCATCCATAATTCAGAAACAGAGCTCAGCCTCCCTTTTCTCACCTGCTGCATCCCTAGGCCACCAGCCAGGGGACACATCTACCCATTCCCTGCTTGTTACCTCCTGCTTACCCCCAGAGCCCCTCTTCCTCCCTGTGTGTCTTTACACATCCCAGAAGACTCCTAGCTTCATGGAGTCACAGTCCCCTAGTGTCTAGGCTCAAGTGCCCTGCTTCACATGCCCTCAAAGACTGGCCACGTCAGAAGTGTGTGCTGGGCAATGCTGTGAAGAGCAGCAAGCTAGAGCGGTGGAGAGAGACCCCCACCTTATCACACACCTGATGCTGTGGAATACAGGAAAGGTGGGGAAGGATGACACACTGGGTGAGCTGAGGATGCTGAGCAAGATCCCCAGAATCAGAACACACCTCATCCTCTGAACCTCTCAGTGTGCCTTCCTTGCATGGCCAGCCCACTTCTATGGAGTCTGGAGGTCTAGAGTTATGAGAGGCAGCCATCAAGAAACATGGGGTTCTCTCCTGTCTGGCCAGCTTTCCCACAGTCTAACTAGATGGGCCTCACCCTTCGTGGCAGCCAGTCCCCGCTGTGTGGCTGTAAGAGCCTCATCCCAAGGTTCTGCTTTCCAAAGCTGGGCAGGGCAGGGGAACAGGTTGTTACCAGCTAAGAACCCTTCTTGGTTTCAGAGGAGGAAGTGGTTGTGCACAGAACTTTCTGGAGTTCCCCAACCAACCTTTATGACTCCCGAGGAGGTAGATGATGTAGGCAACCTGAGCTCTCTCCACTCCTCAGAATGCCAGCGCCCATGGATCTGGAGCCAGCACACCTGGGGAGCCTCCAGAAAACAGGCCCCCTGCTACATTTGGATCCCTTAGTGACAGCAGACTCATCCCTGCCCTGTGGCAATAGATGGCATCTGACTGCTGTCAAAACTACAAATCCATGTCAGGAGTTGCTAAAGCAGAGGGAGGGACAGGCCTGCAGGGACAGGGTGATCCGGACTGCTGTGGGAAAGCACCAGAGTTCCTGATCCACAGTGACGTGCAAGGCTTGGAAAAGGCTTGAGGGGCCTGCAGGAGCAGAGGAGGTGGAGCCCCTGGAAAGGGTCAGTAGAAAGTGGAGTGAGGAGCCCAGGTGGTATTCATGGGCAGGGTAAGGGAGACTTGGGCTTGACCCTGAGAGCACGAGGTCAGCAGGAGAGGGACTCCATCCAGTAATGTCTAGGGCCAGGACCTTGGCTCTAGGAAAGAAGTGAGGGAAAGATGGTGGAGCTGAGGATGTAGCCACAGCCCTCCAACTTGGGAGACATGGGTTTGGCGGGAAGGCAGAGACAGTCAGGTAGGGGTCCCAGGGTCTGGAGATGGAGTACATGGAGGAGGTTGATTCACACAGGGAGTGTCCCTGTTGGCACTGTGGAAACGTTGGCTCTCCAGCGCAACAGGGTGGGGAAGAAGCAGTTAGAACTCCCTAGGGCTCATAGTAGAGCCAGAAATGGAAAGCCGACTCTGGGGTTAAATCCATTTTGACATCTAATGGAGAATTCTGGAATGAAGGCAGTGCTGTCTGTGTCCTTTGCATCTGTCTATCTGGCCATCTGACCGTGCGTGATGCATCCTGCACTCTGGGCACTGGCATCTCTGCACCCCAAGGACCTACCCTTTCCTCACTGTTAGGTAACTGTGGGTACAGACAACACGTCTCTTAATCTCTTAAGCAATTAGGATTGTAATAGTGCAGCTCCCTGGCAGGGCAGCTTAGGACTCCCCTCCCTGCCCAGGGGCTGTCCCCACACCCAGGGAAGGCTGCGCACCCTGCAAACTCCTCACAAGCAGCACACCCCTTGCCCTGGATCAGGCACTGAAGTGGAGTTCTTAAGGGCACCTGGATGAGCCTCCTGATCCAGCCTCTACCACCTGAGGATGAAGGAGTGGAGGCTAGCCTTCTACCCCAGTCATGCTGCATGAGGCCAGCCACCTGCTCCAAGGGTAGCACTGATGGCAGACAGGTCAATAGGTCAGCAGTGCGGTGAGGCACCCCTTTCCCTCTAGAGGAGAACTGAGAGTCTCTCCCCAAGTCCTCTGCCATTCCCCAAGTTACCTGTGTGTCACAGGCCCCTGAGCTGCCACCTCAGCCTTGCCGACTTAAACTCCCACCCTTGGCGATGTCAGCTTTCTCTTCTCAGGGTAGCTTCTAGTCTCCCACCAGCAGAACACATCAGTGGGGATCACAGGCAGGGACAAGGTCTGGACGGCAGAGATGCTGCAGATCAAGTAGCCCTTTCCTGGGACAGCTGGAGACCTTACTTCCAAGGTCCTTGTGGGGCTCTGCTGGGAGTAAGTCTACACTGAGTCATAGAGGAGGGGTTTGTGGGTGAGGTAGGAACTCACTCAAAGGCTCTGGGAGTGTCCCAGGGATAATCAAGAGTTCACCCTGAGGTTGGGGTGCAGGTGAGAAACTGGCAAGCACTCCATGTAAACACCCATCCTGGAGTTATGAGTAACTAACTCCCTTAACCTACAGCTGAACTCATCACACGTCTCCCCCACTGTTAACAAAATCTGGCCCACTGGATCTTCCGGGACCACGCAGTCTAGCATAGCCTCCACCACTTCGCCTGCTGCCCTGATCTATATGTCTTCATAGGCCTTGTTCGCACTTGATGTCTCATAATTCAGTGTCCTGAAAATCTGAACTCTGTCACATCAGAACTCTGCCTTGTATGCATGGCTGGTGCTCTGCAAATCATATTTGTGAGATGTATGTATGCATGTATGTATTGTGTATGTATGTATGGATGGATGGATGGATGTATGGATGGATGGATAGATGGATGGACAGATGGTTATGTAGAAAATGGATGGATGAGTGAATGGATGGATGTGTGAGTAGGTAAAAGTGGATGGATGGACAAGTAGAAGCATAGAAGGATAAGTGGATGGAAGGGTGGATAAATGGATAATTTGATAGGTTGGTAAAGGATGGTGGATGGATGGATGGATGGACAGATGGATGGATGATAAGATGGGAGTATAAGTGGTTGCATATAGAATGGATGCATATGTGGATGGGTGGATGGATGGATGATGGATGGATGATGGATGGATGGATGGACAGGGTATACAGATGATAGAATGATGTATGGTGAATGGATAGATAACAAACAGGTGATGGGCAAATGGGTGGGTGAGTGAATGAGTACTTAGATACATGAATGGGTCATGAGTGGATGCTTGAGAGATGGATGACGGAAGAAGGTGCTTTTAGAGAATTGCTGCTGGTAGCCAGGGTCCCAGCAGCTGTGGCAGGGCTATGCCAGGTGCCAGACAGCAGATGAGCAATGCCCATGTCTATATTTGCGGCTCTGTGTGCAAAGGTTACTCTTGTGCTAGGAGAAAGGGGTGTGGAGGAAGAGCCCCAGGCCCAGAGGCCAGACCCAGCTACGGCTCCTCTTCCTGAGTGATGCTGACCAAGGTTCTACCCACTCTGTGTCATCTGAGGCTCGACCTATGTGATTACAGACAGAACAGGCCCCAGGGAAACAATCCTCTCTCCATTGCCTGACTCACAGAGCATTTACCTGGCCTTGCAGAAAAGGAGATAGAACCAGGGTGTGGCATGGGAAGCCGAGGCTCTGCTTCCCTTGCCTGGTGTCTTCTCCACCAACTGATTGTCGCCTACCCTCAGGTCCCACCTTACATAGATCTACCTAGGTGAGTCATCCTATAGTGCCTCAGTGCCCCACAGCCTCCTAGCTGTCACACTCATGCAGTGCATTATCTGTGTCCCTCTTTCCTGCCAGTCTGTAGCACAGGCCCTGTCTCTCCCCTCCCTCGGTGTCCCTTATACCAGTAGTGGCTGGAGTACAGTAGAAAATATTACCAGTGAGTGAAATGCTTAGAAGTACAGGGAGGCTTTGGGGGAACTGGGGTGTGTCTGACCTTATACCTCAAGGTGTTTGGACACTTTCAGCCAAGGGATCCGACCTGTCTACTGAGTGCCCTTTCAGGCCAGGAAAGGGCCCAGGGCTGTGGTATTACACTGCACCTGTGCTCACCCAATGCCTTCGCTCTGGGTTGCTCATATTCTCATGATCTCTGTATCACAGACATGAATGCAAGGGGGAGGGACATGAGCAGCGAGACCTCTGCTCTAGACAGAGGTCCAGGCTTGTCCCTCAACTTCCTGGCCAGCTTGCTGAGGTCAGGGAGCGGGCATGCCAGAGTGTGCTAACATTCTCTGTCCTGTGTCCCTTTCATTCCATTTTCTGGGCAATATTCTTCTGCCAGCATCTCGAAGGTAGAGGTCATGTCCCAAGCACAGTCCCAGGAACTATGAACAAGGACTGGGAGGGCCCGTGCTCTCTGAGCAGTGGCTATTCGCATGAGAAGAGGTGCAAAAGGCAGATGGGAGGGACACAATAGCTCCTGAGCCCACTCCATCTTGAATTGCCTCCAAGTCCTAGCCTGGCCACCTCCAACAGGACCCTTGCTGACTGCCCCAGGAGCCCCAAGAAGTCCTGTCATCAGAATCACACCCTCTCCTGAGGGTAAATTCAGTGTGTGGCTGTTTTACACTTCTGCTGGGACCCAGATGGGGATAGGTAAAACACATCTGCCTAGCAATCCTGCCAAGGACAAAGGCCCTTCTCACTGTGGACCTCATCATAGACCTCATCATAGACCTCACCTACGACCTCCAGCTCCAAGATCTATGGCCACCACGAAGCCTGGGGTCCCTGGGGGCATGCCAGCAGGCAGATGCCTCCTCCTACCCTGGGTGTGAGTGTGAAGCCTGGCATTCTCTGCTCTTAGTCTCAGGCCCAGACCCCCACTTCTGTTCTGCCCTTCATTCCCAGACCCCACAATTCCATAAAGCCTGTAAGAAGTTCTCGACCTCTTTTTCCCAGCGGTTTCCATACCTTTCCCAAATGAGTCATCTTTCTCCACCTGCCAACTCCACCGTCACCACCCTGTCATGGAGACCTAACGTCTGTTCTCAGGGCTTGAAATCACACTCCCTTCCCTCCACCCACCCATTCTGCCTGTGTCTGATGTATTCAGGGAGGCCCCAGAGCTGGGTGGGCCTTTCCTGTGACATTCCTGCTGCCCTAAGCAAATCCTAAGGAGCTAGGCACAACCTAGCAAAAAAAAAAAAAAAAAAAGAGGACAGTGTGGGATAGAGCTGGGCCTTCTTCAGGGGCTCCTACCCAAGGCCCTCCCAGATTCCACACCCTGCGGTGTGTGATGTTTTGAATGTGTTCTGACAAATAAAGCTTGCTTGGAGTCAGAGAGTGGGGCCAGCCACTAGCAGATCAAAAAGTAATCACTGAGGTTTGGAGAACTGTAGACAGAGAAGAGACAGGAAGTGGTGAGGCAAAGCTGAGGAAGGATCTTGGCCCTTCTGGACATAGGAAGGAGAGAGGTAGGAAGCAACTGGTGCCTGCTCCCTGTTCTCTGATCTTTCAGGTTCTTACCCCAATATTTGACTCCCGACTTTTTTATTGACAAAGATTAATTAGGTCAACACAACACAGTCAAGTCCAAAAATCATTTCGAGAAGAACCACATGCAAGTCCCCAGGGCACTTTGTTCGGTCCTAGCTTTATCCAACTTGATTCAGCTCAGAAGCGAGCTAGCCCAGGGAAACGCAGAGTGGGGCCCAAGGCTCTTGAGTCCAGATCTGCCTGACCCAAGGTCTTTAGGGCTCTAAGAACCTCAGCCTTGACTTAGACCAGCCCTCCCTAAAGCAGGCCCTGACCTGCTCATCCTTGTTGGTGCTTGTCCATCTGCTTTGCATGGATACAGGCGGGACAGGCCCAGGCCTGACCTCTGTCTGTGCCTACCCCATTGCTGATAGCCTGGACCCCCAGGACAGGGGCAGGAGTACTCTGTAGGACCCACCCATACTACCTACAGATGAGTAGACAGAAGCAGCAGTTAGAAGACAGTGACCTTTCTGCTCAGAACTAGAGTCATGGGGCCAAAAATGCCTCCTATGCATGCAAAGAGAGCAAAGGCGGGGCTCAGAGAGCATGATGGGACCATTATCAGCATCTGCCTAGGGCCCCGGGGAGCTCTCAGCCCCAGGGGAGCAAGGCAGAGAGGCAGAGCAATAGTAACACAGTGGGAGAATGGCAGTATTCTTATTACCATTGTATGAGGGATGGGATTGGGGACTTGATGGGAATGGGACCTGAGCCCCAAGCAGAGGAAGAGAGAAGTGGAGGAAAACTCCTATTTCTGCAGCAATGAGATGACCCCACAGCTTGCTGCTCCTCAGTTGATCCTGTCCTACCCTGTCCCTACCCAGTTTCCTGGGATGGCTAAGCTTCCAAGGTCTAGGGTCTTCAAATCCCTAACCTGGGCATACTTGGTACACACACAGACCCCACCCCCACCCCCAGCTTCCCTCTCCCTACCCCAAATCACCTCCACATTTTCAGCAAGGACTATTTGCTTCCTTGGGGTTCCTTGCTCCAAGGTCCCACTGGGTCAGGCCAGCACTGAGCTCAGAGCAGAGAGGAATGTAAGCTCTGGGTCTTCTAACCTGTGGGTATCCAGATAACCAGCACGGCCTTAGCTGGAGGAACTACCCAATGGTAGGTAGCAAGAATAGCAGACAGAAGCAGAAAGTACACAACCACGTGACCCAGTTAATCAATAAGGAAACTGGGAGACAATACTGGGAGAGATGGAGACCCAACAACATCTGGTGACCGGAGCAGGAACCAGACAGCCTACAGCCAACCCTGCTCAAGGAGGCCCCGATGTGAGGGCTAGGAACCTCAGTCCCTCCAAGTTGCAGGAGCCAGGCCTGTTCTGGGCTGCTGTGCTGGACTTGGGCCAGAAAGGGTGGGGTGAACCCTGATTTGCATACTGCTATCTGGCCTGCCCTAAATTCCTCCCACAGTTCCTGCCCCATCTATAAGGTCTACGGAGAGGAAGAGCCCCCACTGCTTCCAGACGATGCTTAGGATGAAGACAGCTCTGCTACTCCTCCTTGCCTTGGCTGTGGCCACTAGCCCAGGTGAGAGACTGGACCTGGGGACTGGGAAGGGCTGGGTGCCTGACAGGAGGTCATCAAATACTACAAAACTAGAATTTAGGCTTAGAGAACACTGACGTTGAGGGATGCTTGTCTCTTTAAAACAAATGACTTTAATACCTTAACTCAATGAAATCATAAAAATGCAATCTTTCAGAATCAGGGAATTTTAGCACCAACCCTTAGAACTGGGTGTGCTTTGAGAGGAAGGAGGGCTGAAATTGTTCAAGAGGCTTCCCCTACCACCATCCCCACCTCACATCTGTTCTGGCCAGCCCTGGGGTGGCCAAGTCTCTCTTCCTCCAGGCTCTTCAGGAATTGGGATGGGGACAGATGCATCCTTAGCAAAGACCAGGAACATCCCAAGGTTCTCAGAGAAGGACCCCCCTCCACTTTGCACCCCCTCTGCTCCTTCACTTCTTCCCAGAGGTGGCATAGGATAGAACACCCTCTCTAGGGCTCCAAGGGATATCCAGACACCCTCTGAGCTAAACACAAGACGTGAGCCCTGTGGGTTCTATGGCAGGAATTGGGGTAAAAAATGACAGAAGGCTCCGTCATAGCAAAGGCCTTTACTTGACTCTCTGACCTTTCATCCTCCAGCCTGGGCACTCCGATGTTATGTGTGCAGCGACAGCGCCAACTGTATGAAGCCTCAGACCTGCCCAGCCAGCTCCCAGTTTTGTAAAACTGCCACCACAGGTGAGTCATAGTCCGGGGCTCTCAGGACCAAGAGAGCAGCCCTTGATGCTGGGAATGAGCATCAGGCTTGATACTGGGAATGGGTCAATCACGTTGATGGTGGTGGTGTTTAGCGGAGGATGTTCTGTGGGAACCAGGGTACGTGGTAAGCCAGGCTGATGCCTTTTCCCCTCCTGTGTGCAGTGAATACTCTGTCTGGGAATCTGGTGAAGAAAGAATGTGCAGACTCCTGCGTTTCCAACCCCAGCCAGCAGGGCCAGATCAGCAGTGGTTCCTGGGCCGTACATTGCTGCCAGGGCGACCTGTGCAATGGGAAGCTGTACAGCGCTGCATCTGTACGTGCCCCGTTTAGCAGCGGCACCCTGGGCCTGGCAATGAGCCTGGGCCTCCTCGCTCTTATGGTTCTCAGCCTATAACGTGCTCCTTGGCATTTTCCTTGTCCTTCCTTTTCTGCTTCCCAGGGTTCCCATGCCTTGCTTCCTCCTTGGCTGTGATGGAGGAGTCAGATGCTAAGGCTGGGGACTGCCCTTAAAGGCTGGGTGGAGGCTGGGTCCTGGAGGGCACCATGATCTGATGACCTAACACAGTGCCTACCCCAGAACAGGAAGATTTGCCCTGCTCCCCAGCATGGGAGATGGGGGACAGACATGACACCATCCCCTCGGATTTTGTACTTGTTCCATTTATTTTTCTACTTGAACATCTACATGGAAATAAATGACCTAAAAACACTGTGGCTGTGTGGAGTGGTAAGTGAGACAGTGGAGCCTCTTGCACATGGCTCCCTGGACAAGCCTCGGCAGCTTGGAGTGGTGCCTAGGACCTTACCTGAAAGACACCTCCATCCTGGAAGGGACAGACTCTCCCCAAGTCCCATGTGCGGAGCAAGGACACTGCGCCCAGGCCCCAACTCTGAGATTCTACTTCCCCAAGGCTGAAAAGAGACCCCAGTCTTCGAGTTGTGAGGGCACACAGCCAGGGTCCAGGGTGAGTCTAGCTACCAGGATGACCTCATTCCTTAGGAGTGCTGCTCTGTTGCAACCCATCCAGATGTGTATGCTGGAGCGGGAGGTGTGACTCAGTACAAGCTGATGAGAGGCCATCTAGGAGGGGCCTAAGCAGAGCACAGCCCTAGGGACCCTAGGAAAGCTCACTGCCTGCTTTCCCATCCCATACAATGGGTTTTTGCTGCTGCCTAGGCTCCTGTGTGCTACTTGGATTTGGGCAATTCCTGAGTGTGGTGAAGTTGAGGTTAAATGAGAAAGAGGTATTTAGCAGATACCCACACATGTGGTCCTCCTTGCTGGCAAGCAGACTAGCCCATTCCACTGCAACTACTACCTTGCAAGCCCACATGGGGGAGTTGGGGGGACACAGGGTTAACACCCTGGAAGGCCTATGTGGCAAACCCTGCCCTTTGCAGATGTCAGAGGGATGGCGAGGACCTCGCTTCCCTTCATGCACCTACACCGTGAACCTTAAAGCATCCTCACCACCCTGCTTCCGAGAGAGGATTGTGAGAGGGGAAGTGTGACGCTGTAAGGCCATGGAAATTTTTAGAAAGCTTTGCTTGGTTAAGACACATGCTTTGAGCTCTTTACAGCATCATAGGAGTTAGCTGGGAAAACCAGGTGTTCCTGGCAGCTAGCTGCCTACCTTTGTGGTCTAGAGAGGAGCAGAAATCACTGCTTGAGGGGGTAGGGGGGACATGCACAGAAGCAGAAGTAGCCGCTTAAAGAAGGAAGAGTGGTATAAAGAAATAGTCCATACCCTGTACTCAGCAAAATCAACCCTCTTGGCTCTGAGTAAACCTGGCTTGCAGTTTTTGTCTCTATATGTCAACCCCAAATGAGGAGTGGGAGCTCTCCCTACTGCGCTTCGCATGTAGTGGACAGCAAAAGAGTGGACAGCAAAATGCAAAAGAAATAAACCTTGCTTTTGCATTTTGGACTTGACTGGATTCCGGTGGTCTCTTTAGGATTCTCAACTTGTGCACAACAACTCAGGCTACCTAAACCAAGTCTCAACATCTGGGAAGGTGCTGCTTGGTCTGGGGTGAGCCCTGCTACTTCTGGGTCCCCACTTGGAACAAGGTGCTGAGCCTGGGTTTTTTACACAGACTCCCATATCCAGCCACCGCCGCTTGTAATGGGGGCAGGTTTGCTGGAGAGCCACGACCCTGTCTACCAGACATTGCAGGACATTCATCCACTGTGAGGAAGAGAGGTGGAGGGACATCCTCCAACCCCAGAAATCAGGAAGCTTTCCTGGAACCACGGGTGATACCGGGTGATACCTGTGATGGATGCTGTTCCCCGGGGCCGCATTTCCTGGAGCTGAGCGCCAGGCCTGGTGCCGGCGCGCCTCCTAGTGGCCAGTAAGTCACGCAGCGGAAGACACCTGTCGGGAGGGAATTCTTTGCCCAAGCTATTCAAGTTCCATCTGCAACACTTCCTGCCTCCTCTCTACAGGTGTCCCGAAGTGCCCTGGCTTAAAAAGCCACCTGTATGTGGGAGTCAGACAGAGAAGAAGGCTAGGGGAACTTAACTCGAAACCCTAGCCGTTTCCAAGTGTGGAAATAGTCTGGGAGCAGGAAAGTGACTAAGTACTCCCCATCAGGCCAGGCATAGGAATATACTAGTGGATACCCCTGTAGAAGCTTGGCAGGGGTCGGGCGGGAGGGGGGCTGATGAATCTTAATGAGCTTTCGGGGACTTCCTGAGACTAAGAAGTTTTATTTACTACTTGAGGCTTGTGAACTTCCTGTATGTCTCAACAAGCCTTCCTCCTCCATGTTTCGATTTGGGAGAAGAGGCTACAAAACCACCGTCAAAGAGCGGAGTGAAATGTGTACAGGCTCCGGGAAATTCCTGGGAAGGGGGCAGCCTACACATATCAGGGACTTCAGGCGTCCCGTGGAACACAGCAGCATCGGAGACTGGCAAGATGCCGCAGAAAAGCTGACAACAGCTGAGTCTCCGAGCCCAGCTGCCTTCTAACAGGGAATCTATAGGCATCTCAAACCCAGCTCCCGGGCTGCCCCTGTATCATCCTTCTGGACAGCTTCTCTGTTCCTCCCAGACCTAAACCAGCTTCACCCCCACTGATCAGGACCCACCTGGTCACAGCCCTTGGCAGGGTATGCAAAGATGGGAGCCCTCTCCAGCTGTGCGTGTGGACAGACTTCCCTGGGCCAGTGGTAAGACAGCAGACCTCATTCCTGGGGTTCCTCCTGCAGAAGCCCAGTCCCAAGACCTGCACAACAATGCGGTAAGGTAGTGACAAAGACAATAGCAGGGGTTAGAGGGGCCCCAGTGGTGACCTAGCTGGAGGCAGAAGTAGAACAGTGCCTAGGAGCAGCAGAGTCTGAGAACTCTGCCTGCAATCAGATATGCAAAGCAACAACCCCATGAAAACTCTGGGCCTATCCCTGACCTATCTAGGACAGGGAGAGACACTATTTCCTTTGCTTTAGCCAAAGACACACCATGTGTGGTAGATGAAATGGAATTGCCCCCATAAGCTCATAGTGAGTGGCACTATTAGGATGTGTGGCTTTGTTGGAGTAGATACAGCCTTGTTGGAGGAGGTGTGTCACTGTGGAGGTAGGCTTTGAGATCTCATATATGCTCAAGACACACCAGTGTCTCAGTGCACTTCCTGTTGCCCTTGGATAAAGATGTAGCTCCTCTCCATTCTTCAGCTCCTTCTCCAGCTCCATGTCTGCCTGCATGTGGCCATGTTCTGCCATGGTGATAATAGACTGAATCTCTGAAACTGTAAGCCATCCAATTAAATGTTTTCCTTTATAAGGATTGCCGTGGTCATGGTGTCTCTTCACAGCAATAGAAACCCTAACTAAGACACCATGCAACCAAGCACAACTTCCAAGGAGTGGTTAGAGAACTTCAAAAAACAGCTGATGATGTCTTCTGAGAGGGCCAGCCACCCAGAACGTTTATTGTCCTTGCCGTCCCAAGGAGTGTGACCTATAGCCTCGCTGGCAGCTCAGCCTAATTGCCCATTTCATACAGATGGCATAGGGCTGCCTATTGCCCATTCCAGTAGTCAGTCACCTGGGTCCGGCTTCTGACAAGTTTGCTCTGGTCTGGCCATGGACCAAAAGGGGCTGATATGGTGCCCCTCCTGGGTATTCTCATAGAACTGGCCTTTGAACTGATCAATTCTCTTACTGTTTTGATTTTTCTATTTCATTGATATCTTCCCTTTTTGGCTTTTATTATGTATGCATGTATGCATAAGTGTGTTTGTTTGTGTGTGTGCATGTGTGTGTTTAGACATGTATGTTTGTGTGAGCATGTGTGTGGACTGTGTGTTTGTGTGTAAATGTGTATGCTTGTGTATAGATATGTGTATTTGTGTGTGTTTGTGTGTGGAAATGTGTGTTTGTGTGCATGTGTGTTTGTATGCATGTGTATTTGTGTGTGGACATGTGTATTTGTGTGTGGATATGTATGTTTGTGTGAAGACATGTGTGTTTGTGTGTGTTTGTGTGTGCATGTGCAGACCAAATGCTGATGCTGAGTGTCTTTCCCATCACTCTCTACCTTATTTTTCTTTTCTTTCCTTTCTTTCTTTCTTTCTTTCTTTCTTTCTTTCTTTTTTTCTTTCTCTTTTTTCAACACAATATCTCTCACCAGAAAGTGGAGCTCACAGATTTGGCCAGACTGGCTGGCCAGGGAATCCAAGTGTCCTCCAGCCTTCACCTCCTCAGCACTGTGATCTCAAGCAGACACCACCTAGCCCAGCTTTTATGCACTTATTTTCTGAACAACAGGTCCCGTTTTGTTCCATCAAATACTGACGTTTGTGCCTCTCCAAGCATCTCCTCAGAGAAGCATTTCTTCGGACAGCGCCTTCTGCTCTAATAGTGTGCCGACACAGATCAGCATCCATAGTGTTTAGCCTGACTTTTCAGGATGCTGGGATCTGAACTCAGGTCCTCGGGCTTACACAGTGAGCACTCCACCCGCTGAGCTGTGTCTCCTGTTTTTACGGTATTTTGCCTCCTTTAGGTCTGATTTGCTCTTTTTGTTCTAGTTTCTGAAGATGGAAATTCAGTTCCTCTTTGGGGACCATTCTTTCTCCTAAAACAGCACTTCTGTGGAATCTCCCTCCTGAGCCAGCTGTAACTACATCAGTTGCCTTTATGTGCTTTGTCTTCACCATCTGCCAGAAATAGTTTCTGACTCCCTGATTGATGCCACCTTCGCCTATAGGTTATTTAAAATTGTGTTGTTACCTAGCCTATGTATATTTGTAAATATTTTGCTGATTACTTTTAAACATATTGTTGTTGTTGTTTGTACATTGGGGGGTAGTGCAAGCAAACACACAGCAGAAGTATCAAAGGACAACTTTCAGGAGTTGTTCTCTCCTTCCACAGTGGGTTCCAGGAAACAAACTTGTGTGCCAAGCTTGCATAGTAAGGGCTGTTACTCACTGAATCTGGATAGCCCCACCATGCTACAGATTTCCAAGTGCATTGCCATCCGAGAAAAGTACCATTTGGTTTCAATCCTTGTACATGAGATTTATTGGATGGCTCAAAATATGGTCTGTCTTAGTTACTGTCTTCTTGTTGCAACAAAACACCATGACCAAGACAGCTTGCAAAAGAAATTAATTTGTCTTACAGTTTCAGAAGGTTAGAGTCCCCGAGTGATCGAGCGAAGGCCTAGCAGCAGGAACAACTCCACCTTGGTCTCCAAGCATGAGGCAGAGAGAGCTAACTGGGAATGGAGGGTGTGAGTCTTTCGAAACCTCAAAGTTCCCCCCAAGTGGCACATCTCTCCCAATAAAAGCACACCTTCTAGCCCTCCACAAACATTTCCACCAATGAAGGGGGTCAATTATTAAAACAGAAGAGTCTATGGGGCCATTCTCATTCAGCCGCCACATGGTCATTTATTGATGAAGGTTTAGGGAAACTGGTGTGTTTTCCTGGGGGTTAGAGTTTATTGGTTGTTTGTCTCAGCTTTTTGTTTTTTTGTTTTTGTTTTAATTTGGGGGTGGGGTTGTTTGATTGTTTGATTTTGGAGACAGTTTCGCTGTGTAACAGCTCTAGCTGTCCTGGAACCGACACTGTAAACCAGGCTGACCTCTAACTGAAATCCTCCTGCCTCTGCCTCTCAAAGGCTGGGGTTAAAGCCACTTGTTTGTCCTAGCTGTAAGGCCTGCGACTGTGCATGCGTGGAAATCGACTGGAAGAGTGGCATGTGCACTCCCACCTGTCGCTGCAGGTTTTCTTTATTGCCTTCCTCTTAAAACAAGGGCCAGGGGAAGGAAGTAGGGTTTGTGAAAACCTATTACATTTTGGCTGCTTGAAACAGAATGAAAATAAAACGAGTTTTAGCCACATAAAGTACATATTTAGTGGTGGACTTTTGACTGTGAGAGCAGCCTGTGAGCCATGGGATACATCTGAGACTTGCTCGCAAGTGTTGCTAGTAGATCCCACGTAAGGACCTCCCAGGACCTGAAGACCCTGTCCAGGTGGTACCTCTTCCCAGAGACAGCAGTTTGGTCTGTGGGAGCAGGGCAGTTGGAGTGGGAAGAGCTTCGATGAAACCTGAGGAGAATGTTCAGGAAGTGTACACTCACCTCAGGATCTCTACTGTGTCCTTGTGAATCTGTGCCTGAGTGGGAGCATTCTGATTCCCAGGGGCTGCCCAGACTTTGCTGGCTAGGGCCATAACCAGAGAACTCACGACGGAACCTACACCAGTTAGCTTGGGAGTTTGGGCGGCCTCGGGGGCGGAGCGTGTGTCCAAGGGGCGGGGTGGGGCGGGGCCAGTAATGAGCTGGCACTGCGGGTCGGTTGCGAATGCCGAGCCTACCCGGTTTGAGATGCGGTGCAAACGCTGCGCAAAGTGTGCCCAGATTCACGGTCAGACCGCGGTAGGGACCTGGGAGCGGCCACGGGTGAGTTCCCATGGTGACAGGGATTGTGGTGGTGAAGGGCAAGGGCGAGGTCACCCGGCACCCAGCCCGTGCTGGGAACCCTCCCCAAGCAAGACTGCAGTCTTTCGGGCGGAGCTCCCCGAGGGGGGCAGGAGGCACCCGAGCCTCAGGCCTGGCCTGATTCAGGACTTCAGAATCCTAGACTGGCACCAGGGAAATGGGTCATGAAGGGTTGGTTGTCTTCCGGAGGGTGTATTTTAGTGCCCCCAGCAGGGATCAGATCGCGCGTAGGCAGGGAGGAGAATATTGGTCCACATTACCCCCAACAGTCCCAAACACCAGACTCAGCCTGTGGAACTCTGTCTTGGGCAAGCATCGTCGTCTGGCCTGCATCTGAAGAGGCTTTAGGTAGGAGCTGAGCACTCATCATGGCCCCTTCCGCTGTAGCGAGGACTCTCACAGCAGAGTCTCACTTTCCTGGGGGAGGGGGGGACTCCACGCAGGGAAGCAAATGCAAGAGAGACCTCTGCTCCAAGAAGAGACCAAACCTGGATTCCAGTCCTCTGGAGAGCCTCCTGCACTCTGGACTCTGCCAGGAAGAGACTGCTTGCCAAGTTTCCATAAGACCCCCCCCCCCCAAATAAAAACTCCCTTAGGTGAAATCCTCTTTGGGTTTCACATTCAAGGAGCCCAGGACCTCCCAATTTTCTTTGATGTTGTCCATTCCTCCCCTTCTCCCCTTTTTTTAGCCCCCTCCACCCTCACCTTTTGCTTGCTTTTGGTCTTCTATTGGCATGCCCCATATCCTGCTCCCTCCTCCCATCTCCAGGTAAATGGAAATCAATAACACCCACTGAACTGGGAGGTTCTTGTGCCTGCCCCAGACCAGCTGTGATTACAGGTCTCTGTCATTGTCCCTGCAGGGTTGCTTTATCCCTAGGAGACCAAGAACTCAAGCAGGGCAAGAGCCTGCCCTGTGCCTCCCTGCCCTGCTTCTTCCCAGGCCTGAGCTGGATCCAGGACCAGCTGTTTACTCCCACGCTGTCCTCACATCTCCATCATGACATCCCTGCTCACAGTGCTCCTGGTGGTTCTCGTGGGCCTGCCTGTGGGTAAGGTGGACGGAAGCTCGAGGGACCCGGTTGTGGGACAGGCAGGTGGGAAGTCGGCAGGCTGGCCAGAGTTCTCCTGCCTTCTGTCCTCAGCTGGTGCCTAGTGGGAGTGGGAGGTTAGCTGGAGACAGCTGGGGTCTGCCTGGCAGGAAAGGGGTGTCTTCCTGTTCTCTGAACCCCGTCACGGCCCACAGCCCAGGCTCTGGAGTGTCACGTGTGTGCCTACAACGGAGACAACTGCTTCAAACCCATGCGCTGCCCAGCCATGGCCACCTACTGCATGACCACTCGTACTTGTGAGTCTGGAGCTTAGGGAGGGAGCCCCCAGCTGCCCTGGTGGTCCTACAAGCTGAGACTGAGCCATCCATGGTTCTGATTCTCTCACCTTGTGTCCTGTGCCCTGTAGACTTCACCCCATACCGGATGAAAGTGAGGAAGTCGTGCGTACCCAGCTGCTTTGAGACGGTGTACGATGGCTACTCCAAGCACGCATCTGCCACCTCCTGCTGCCAGTACTACCTCTGCAATGGGGCTGGCTTTCCTACCCCAGTGACCTTGGCCCTGGTCCCGGTACTCCTGGCCACCTTCTGGAGCTTGCTGTAAAGCTCTGTTCCCCCAGGCAGACCCCCTGAAACGCAAAGCTCTTAAAAGACACAAATCGTCCCCTCTCACCCCCTCGCTCCACCCAACCCTCTTCATTCAGCCACAAGGGCCCATGGCTACCTACAAAAGGACTGATGGCATCCAGATACCTCACCCCGAGGCCATAACCTTTCATTTTCAGAAGGCTGATATATGGATCTAAACCTCTCTGCCCAGGATCAGAGGCATCTGGGAGAGTGCTGTTTGGTGGGGGTGGGGGTGGGGTGGTGACAGTCAGTCACACTGATTTGAAGGAATTAGTGGCCAAATTCCACCTTCATAGCATCAGGACTCTGCCTCAGTCTACCCAGTAGAGGATAGGCCTACTAGAGGGGGACAAAAGATCACGAACTGTCTAGAAGCAAAGAAAGACTCACTGGAGCTGTCTCCTGCTGAGTTCAGCTGCTGCCCAGGGCAAGTGTGAGATGGAAGCCTTGTGAGGAAGCCTTTTTGTCATTTCTAGCTCTCTCAGGAATTCTGCCAGACCTGGTGTCAGGACAGCTCTGGGCTGAGGGTAGCTAGCTATGGCTTCATTTCCACAGGCCACTAAGATCCCTCCAGCCTCAGCAGCTCAGCAGGCCCTGCGACCTCACACAGGCTGCTGGGCCTTGAGGCTGGCAGGGCCATGGGGGCAGGCTGCCCATGCTATATTTTGTCTGGCCTGTCCACCGGTCAGAGCTATTCTCAGCATGGCAGGAAGGGAACAAAGGCAGGTCAGAGCCAGCTGGTGGGGTGATGGGCACAGCAAAGCAGACTTCAGCTGGCTTCCCAGGTCCTGCAGACAGCTTCTGCATCCTCTGAGCTCTCTGTAAATTATGGGGAGAAAAATGCACAGGGAGCCAGCCCAAGTACCGGGTAACTGTCTGTGAAGTCAGCTGAAGACTTCTGGGTATCAAGATCCTGAAGAACCCAACCCCGATTTAGGAGACACCAATCTGTCTTTTATGCCAGTGTAGTTGACCTAGGGAGCCTTACCCTCTTCTCTGACTAGTACCCCAACTCATGTGCTACTGAGGAAACTCCTGAAGCTGGCCCAGCCTAGGGGCCAGGATGCTGGCCCTTGTCCATGTCTGGCTAGGAGAGTTTTACTGATCCCCACATCCTACTGGTCACACACCAGCAGCTGTAGGATCAGGACACAGAGCCCCATCCTGGGGACCTTCCTCCCTGTTAGGCAGACCTGAGCTTCGCTGCTGAAAGTGATGTGGTTTTCTGCCTCAGTTTCCTCCTCTGGGGACAGATCACTGGGGGATGGGAGATAGAATCCTGCTGATGGGCCTACCCACATCCCCGGGAATAGGGACTGTGCAGCTTTATTACAGAGGTGTACTGAGTGGGAAATGGCCCAGAAATGTGGAGGCATTGACTACCCAGAGAGAATGTGAGTCTCATGGGAGAGGGGAGGGAGGAGTACACGTGCACATGTGAACACAGTGGCTGCAAAGTCCAGAAGGCAGCACTGGCTCTGGTGTCCCCTGAGGTCCAGGCAGGATGCTGGGAGGAAGCCACTGCTGCCCCCTCCTGAGCTTTCATAGAAAACACACACACACACAGAGAGAGAGAGAGAGAGAGAGAGAGAGAGAGAGAGAGAGAGAGAGAGAGAGAGAGAGAGAGAAGCATTGGGACTGACCTATGGAAGTCAGAGGGCCCTTGGTAAGGAGGGTCAGAGGCGGGCCCCTAACTCAGTGGGTGAGGCCTGGGAAACATTACCCGGCTTGTGCAAGTCCATTGTCCCCAAACAAGGTGGTATCCTGGGCTAGAACTGGGAGGAGGCCCAAGACCAGGTCCTCCCTCCCACCACAAGGGGTTGATGTGAAACAGGCCCTTGATTACCTATTGCTGAGAGTGTGGCAGGGTTTGGGGGACAGTTTCTTTCACCTGTCTCATGACAGCATCTAGACAGGCCCCACAGTGTCCACACTGCCACCCACCCCTACAGGAAGTGTACCTACCTTGCCTGTCCTTGGTGCTTAGCTCAGAGCCCAAGAAGGTGCTCGATTAACACAGGGCCAAACTTGCCAGTGGGAGGAGCAGGTTAGGGGAACAGCGCCAGATGGTCTGTCCTGAATCCTGTCTGGGGTTTTGTGACATTGCAGGTGGCTCTGCACACACCACAGCAGTTATGTAAAATGTGTGTGTTTGGAGGGTCACTACTGCTCCCTTTGACAGGTAAAGAAACTGAGGCACAGAGGAGTGAAGCACTTAGATTTTCCAGGCTACCTGGCCTCCTCATCTGCCTAACACCAACCTATTCTACTATGGGAACTCTTTCAACAGCTGGGGGTCTTTGAGTCTGCACACTGTCAGGATGTGCAGTAACTCCCAGAATGCAACGTCGTAAACGTTTACAAAACTGAGGCCTTAGAAGGGAACATCAGAACTGGAAGTTTGAGGGGCTGGGGGGTAGGCCAGGGGTGCCCAGCCCTGTGTGTGGATACAGAGAGAAGGAACAAAGGATGGAGTGGCAGACAGAAGAACGAAGTCACATCAGCCATATAAGCTGACTGTCTTTGTCAGGGATAGGGCTCAAGGCAGTGGGTATGCTCACGCTAGAGTAAGCAGTAGCCCCTGAACATGGATGGTGTCCAGGAAGGCTGGCGGTGACTCTCTAAGCGTTGCGTTCTAGAAGCATTGCATTCTTGGAAGTCGCCGGAGAGAGGCTGCTGGGTGGAACGATGATGTCACAGAGCGTATGTACCTCTGTGGGGTTTGCTGAAGCAGGGCCAACACATGAAGCTAAAGCATGCCGAAAAACAGAGTGAGGTGTCCGGCCTAGCCCACCAGAGAGACGCTGCCATGAGGGTTATGCTCTGCCACCATGTCTGTGTTGGCTTCCCCAAAGCAGATAAGGGGAAGGGGAGCAGGATGGCCTCCATCTTCATCTTCTGCAGCAAGCATGTGAGTTCACATCTGAAACTCCAGAATGATTTCCGGGAGTAGGGCAGCCCCTTGCTTCAGTGCGTGGTTACTTTCCAGCAAGTACCATGGCATCTGGCAGCACTGCCTGCCCTGGGTTCCTCAAGCACAGGCTCAGACTCCAGCCATCTCACTGTTGAAATGACAGCAACAGCAGCCACTCAGCTGGCTCTTGGGGACCAGTGCCAAGCCTGGGGCCTGCATAGAGGCAACCCCAAAGGATGCATGTATACATGGTCCCTGACACTTCCGTTGGTTGTGTCTCTGCTAACCCTAAGCTCTCACCTAGCAAGGTCATGAAATCCACTTTTAGGCCCCTTCTCCTAGCAAGCCCCATGTACCTAAACTTCCGAGTGGTCCGTGTCAATGTCCCCCGCTGAATGAATAAACAAATGAAGGACACGTGCCTGCCTTGCTCTCCTATCTGTCTTCTCTCTACCCTCCTCACCTACCCAGACTGGCTTGGTCAGGTAGACCTCCTGACCCAGAAGGTCCCTAGCTCCTGGCCTGATATCAGAGCCAACCAAGGCAAGAGTGGTGTTCATGGGATTCCAAGAGCTTGCTGAAAGTCATCTCCGTTCTGTGGAAAGAGGCAGACCCGCCAGTTCCCATTGATGGACCAGCAAGCACAAGGGCAGACTGAGGAACTGCATAGGAAAAGACAGGACACACACACACACTCACACACACATTACTTATGCCTTCTTCTGGCTTTTTGCTTTCTGATCCCACTTCCTTGCTACCTAGCTCTCAGGAAGAGTCTGACTCCACCAGCCCCCCTCTCAGGATCCTGCCCAACCCCCAGGTTTGGGGACCCCATAAAGCACAGAAGTAAATAAAGCCACCTGGACAGCCAGAGCAGACACATGGCATCTTCTGCCTGTCCTGAGTGACTATACCCCTGTCTATTAGCAGGATGACCCCTGCCCTGCTATCTGCCATTTGTTTCTCTTATCCCAAATGGAACCTTTTTTAACGCCAAAGGCTTTGCTCCTCCTCCTTCTTGCCATTGGGCATATACCACAGGACTTAGTTTCCTTGGTGCCATGCCAATACCATCCCTTGATAGGTAACACTCACCCCTTGGCCCCAGGACCATGTGTATAGCCATACTCTTCCTGAGTTTCTTAGTCCTGGAAGGGCCAGGCTGGGCCAGGACTGAATCCTGATTTAGCTGATGAGGAAACTCAAAATCCTGACCACCATGCTCCACGCAGAGTGAGCGGCTGAGGCATCGTAGTTTCACCTGGCCCTCGTTCCATTCACACCTGTGAGGGGAAGGAAGGGCTGCTTGCTTATGCCATACCCTCCATGCAGCTCCAGGGTGAGGTGGACCTGCACTGAGCGTCCAGCCTGCACAAGGCCTTTCTCGAGAGCCTTGGGCCTGATGGTTGGGACATCCCTGCTCCACAAGGGAAGAAGGCTTGCGAAATTGTACCAGGCTCCCTGAGGTCACACAGCAGCAAGCTCTGCCAGCTCCCATCTGAGCCAGGTAGCAAGTGACTCAGGGCTGGGAACCAGCAGCTATGGGAGCCAAGGGTGGAGTAGGATCCACAAGCAGGTATAAGGGGTGGCCAAGGAGTAAACCTCGTCCTCAACACGGAGAACATGAGGCTTCTCTTCTGGTTCCTTCTGGCCGTGGTCTTCAGCCTGGAACTAGGTGAGTCAGGGGTGTGGCCGCTTTCCCTACTGCATGGACTTATCCCTGTCCTTCCATCCTGGGCCACCACTCACCCTTGGGGTTACCCCTTTCATCTTTCCTCTCCCTATGCTGGACACCAACACCCTCCCTGCCCGCCAGCCTCTGTCCTCTGCCACTGGCCTTCCCAGATTCCTAAGCCCTTTTCTCTGGACTCAGCACCCACTGCAGTCCTCAGCTCACCGCTCAGTTTGAAAGCCACCCCCAGGCCTCTCCAGTTCCATAGCAGCACCGTTGCACCCACACAGGCATGGCACACCTCTGCCACTTTCCCCTCCTCCTGATGCCCCCCCACCTCCTTGCTTAGATTCTCTGTTCCACCTTCCTTGAGCAACTTCATCCTCACTTAACTTCAGTCCCCTCAGACTTCTATACCCTAGTTTCATTTGCTTCAGTAATAGAGGCTTTGACCCCTAGTGCTTGCTGATGGCCTCCCAGGGACACCCCCAAATATCACTGCCTATGCCTGGTCTTGACATCAATTAGAGGAGCCTAAGTAGTTCCTATATCCAACCAGAACCAATGCCCGAGCAAAAACAGTTGGCCCTGTTGTCCAGCAGCAACCTATGTTCTAAACTCGGCCAGCCCCAGCTCCCAGAGACCTCACCTAGAAAAACCTCAGTTTCCACCCATGGGTGGGAACACTCCATGACTTGGGGTCCACCTGAGGTGGGGTGGGAGATCCATGTGTACATCTCTGGCTGTAGTTCACCCTTCTTGGACCGGCCTTCACGGGGATTCTCTGACCTGAGAAAGCCTGAACTATTGAACCCCCAAGTGTTCCCTCAAACCCTTCAGGAGAGACAATATCTACTTTGATAGCCCTGAGTTCAGAGTTGAGAGGTTTTTGTCACCATCAGGGCTAAGGTTTTGGGGGACATGCTCAGCCATGAGCCAGTCACCCTCTCTGTCTTAACCAAGGCCTGAATATCTCAGGAGCGTCTGTGAGCCTGAGACCACTTTCTACACTGAGGGACCTCCCTGCTCCTCCCTCCATGGAAATCATACCTGCCACTCAAGACAAAATTCTCAAGGCTTGACAGTTAGAAGTTGGAGGGAGCCGGGCTCCATGTGCCTCTCTCAGCATACTCCATGCCCTACATCTTTTCTGGCACCTGCTCTGTCACCCAGGGGCAATGCCATCTTTCCAGGGCTCGAAGCAGCCTGAGAAGGGTGAGCTGCATCCTGAGCTGATCTTAGAGTGAGCAAATAGGATGGGAAGGAATCATCTAGACGGGCAACATTGCAGCAGGACTGAATGCTGTGGAGTTTGCTGTCCCAAGGCTCACCTCATCCTCCCTCGCATCCTCTTCTCCAAAGCCCTCTCTTTCTCCCTTTTTTCTTTTATTTTTTGTTTGTTTTTGTTCTGTTTTTATTTTCTCTGTGTAGCTTTAAAGCCTGTCCTGGAACTCACTCTGTAGACCAGGCTGACCTCGAACTCACAGAGATTCGTTTGCCTCTGCCTCCCGGGTGCTGGGATTGAAGGTGTGCACCACCACTGCCCAGCTAGTCCTATCTTTCTCCCTAAGCAAGTACCTGCCTGGGGTCTGTCCCCATAACCTATCACTGCACCCAAAACAAATTTCTTTCTGAGAGCTAAACCTGCCTGGCCTCCTTGACAAACACACACACACACACACACACACACACACACACACACACACAACCCAAGAGGGGCAGTTATTCTTTCTCTTAATGATCCAGCTCTTGCTCTAACTCCTAGAGACCATTGATTCATTCACTTACTCCTGGGACTCATCAGTGCAGGAGGATGCAGTGCTCCAAGGATACTTGGGGGCACTGGGGAATGGGAAGGGATCCCCATTCCGAGCGTGGAGACAGTGTTAATCGTGAAAATCACAAGACCAGTCTGTACATCAGAGGAGGCTCCCTGGGATGGCCTCTGAGCTAGCTTGTGCTACATGGGTGATGGAAAGATGAGCCTGGACCAAGTTAGGAAGCGTGGAAAGGAAGAAGAACGAGAGGCAGTACCAGTCCAGTTCTCCCCAGAAGTTTGCCTGTTCCTTCTGGTGCCTCAGTCAGCTGCTGTCTAAGCCCCTCCCTATATGGTGAACAGTCTGTTCAGTGTCTTTAAGATCCATGGGGCAGTAGCAGGCTTGGGGGCTTTTGTTGCTACCTTTGTGTCCTGGGCAGGGTCTCAGCTTGCTCTGCAGGGGTGGTGAAGAGTCAAGGCAAGTGTTGGGGACCTAGTTATGGTATGGACTTCCTGTCTATCACCTGATCCATGGTTTATAGGATGAAGGACTGGCCTTTGAGACCAGCCGGAACTGACAGGCATGAGGTGTGGCTGTAGGAGTCCCGGGGTGGGGAGAGCTCTACTCTCCCACGCTACCCATGCTACTCAGTGGCCTAGGTAGGAGGGGGCAAGGACCAGGAACTTCCTCGCTCAGCGTCAGCTCTGGACTCGCCCAGGGCAATTGGTGTTGGAGAGTACCCGGGCTGGGCATGGGTTAGGGAATCCAGAGAAGGGAGCTTATAAAGAAGCACCAGAAAGATGCAGAGAGGCAAGGAAAAGGCAGGGAGACAGATGAGTGAATCCAAAGGAAGCATGAGAGAACGTGGTAGGCCACTTGCCTGATGGGCACCCCCTGGGCTGGATGCAAGAATAATGATGCACCATTCGTCAGGGTGGCAAACAGAGCTCAGTGGACTCCCACCTTCCTTCTGCCTGGCCATGCCATGGATTCCCTACTAACTGGGTAAAGGCCCCACCAACTCTGCCCACAGAACATTTATACCAAGAGGTATAAATGATCCTTCTCAGGTCCCTGGAGGGGAGTATGGTTAAAGTCTCAGATCCTCACTCCTCCCCCACCCCGGTCTTCAGGAGCCTGAAGGAGCTCTCACCTCTGCTCCATCCAGCCCTTGGTCCCCTGAGCAGAGGGACACAGGCCAGTGGTTCCAACATGAACCAGTATCTCTCACAGTAATGGGCTGAGCACCAGGGTCCCACTTCTCCCTCCCTCCAAGGCCTAGAGGGGCTTTGCACCATAGATGAGGGCTGAGAAGCTGGGCTACAGAGCCGTGGGTCTGGTGGAGGATGGAAGCAGGGTGCTGGGTACAAGAGCAGGTGTCACCCTCTGTGGAAGTTGCTCACTGGCTGCCCCTGTCTCTGTCTGCCTATAGCTATAACACAGGGCATGCAGTGTCACATCTGCAAGGGGTTTGGAGGATGTTCCCACCCGTCCAGATGCCCAAGGAGCTCCACCCACTGTGTCATCATCGGCACCCGTAAGTGCGGTGGGAGGGGTGGGCTGGACACGCCCTTCTTGCACAGAGAGCTGGCTCACTGGGCAAGCAGAGCCCAAAGTCAATGTGGTGGTCAACCGACCTAAAACAGAGTGGAAAGATGTCCGGCAGTCCCTGACTGGGGCAGGGGCCAGGCAGGGGCTCTTGGTGCCTGGGGGTGACGCTCAGCACAATAGCAAACGTGGCAGAGGTTTGGGCAGCTTGGGGATTCAGGAAGCACCACGGTCTCTCTCTTATCCCTCAGGAGCTCCCATCAGCTTTACAGACTTGCCTCTGGTGACGAAGATGTGCTACAGTGGCTGCCCTGATGTTGCCAGCTTGGGCTTGGGTCCTCACGTATCCATCGTTTGCTGCCAGTCGAATCTCTGCAACAGGGACTGACCACACTCTGTCCGAGGCCTGGTCCTTGGAGATCATTCCAGCCTGGTCAGCCCAAAGCCCCCAACTCAGACGTCCTCAGGAAGTTCTGAGTGAAATCCTGTGTAAATCCACTGTGTTACAAACTTAAGGCCCTGATCCACTGTGGGCCACCCTCAGTGTCAACAAATCTTTCAATAAAAAGCAGCTGGAACACACGGTGCGAGTTGTCCAGTGGAAGCAGTGTTCCAGGCACTAGATTCAGGCAGTCTCTTAACCCCGTCCCGTCTCTTTACAGTCACGACCTCCTGGGCCCAGGCTGTCTGCTGCAACCCCCACTGACCTTCTCTCTTCTACCAAGAGCCTACCTATTTCTAGGCAGACACAGGGTCTGAAAGGCACAGGGGCTGCAGATAGTGGCACTGGTTTTTTTTTTTTTTTTGGTTTTTCGAGACAGGGTTTCCCTGTAGTTTCTAGAGCCTGTCCTGGAACTAGCTCTTGTAGACCAGGCTGGCCTCGAACTCAGAGATCCGCCTGCCTCTGCCTCCCGAGTGCTGGGATTAAAGGCGTGCGCCACCACGGCCCGGCAGGTGGCACTGTTTTTGAGCAGGCTGTGAGGAAGAGCCGAGGCTGTAGGTACTTCAGAAGCACAGCAATGTGAGTCTGGGGCCCAGAAAGGGAGCTGGGGGCTGAGGAGCACTCCAACTTGAAGGTGAGAGTGCACTCAATCTAGAGTTTGGGACACTTGAGGAGCACCCTGACCTGGCCTTAAAGGCTAGAAGGATCTCTGACCCAGACCCAATGAGCACCTTTACTCTGAATGAGACTCCAGAAGCCTCCTACAGACCCATAGTTGAGTGGGTGGAAGAGGAGGCCTCTGCAGAAGAGGAGTGGTATTCACTAACCACAGCCCTTTGGGGATCATCCACCTCTGTTGTCAGTAGCTCTCGGGGAACCCTGCTACCTTCTTGGCCTTATGTCTCTGGCACCTTGTTCTGTTCTATCTTTCCTACCACGTCCTTGCCTGGTTCACCTTGCCTATGTCTCCCAAAAGGCTGCCCATCTATCAGACCCTGTGTGGCCCTGGGTTTGGATAGGGCCAGCCAGACAGTATAACCACTCACCCACCTTAGTCTGGACACAGCAGTTAGACACCCAGAATTTGTGGAAGTTACTCGGTAAATATTTACCCACCGGCTCCCAGCCATGCCTGGAGATAAGTTTCGGCCTCTTGGTTTCGGGACCACAGAGGGAAGTCACAGTTGGTACCTGGCAGGAAACACAGAGGCAGGCCCTGACCTCAACTTGCTTGTTCTCAGCTTGGCAAAGTTTTCAAGAAAATAAACCCTTGTAAAAAGGTGACGCCCATGAGGAGGACAATGGCCAAGCAAAGAATAACTGACAGAAAGCTTGGGCCTCAGCATCAGCCAAAACCCAGAAAAGAGGAAGCTCATGCTCTCCGTGCCTGAATGAGCAACGGCGCTGCTCAGGGCAGTGTAGGAAGGATGGCTAGCTGCACATTGGTATCCAGATGTAAAGCCAAGTAGAGATGCGTCCAGACCTCTCTCACCAGTGCAAAAGACACTTCAGTCAAATCAGAGATTTCGAAGTGAAAACAAAGACCTTGTTTGTTTGGGGAACTGAACTCACTGTAGAGCCCAGGCTGGCTCAGCATCCTGCACAGTTGAAAAGAAATTCTTAAATTGCTAGCCCATTCAGAAGAGAAAAGGCCTCAAACATGACTCTGGGCTTGCAAATGATTAATTGAATGATTAAACCTGGGTTCTGGTATGACCCGGAAGGTGTGCCCCTGGACTTACACACAAAAGTAGAAACATGTCCCCGGAAACTGGCCCATAATTGCTCAGAGCAGAGCTGTTCACGCCCAGCAACCACAGGGTGGAAACCCACATACCCATCACTGTGAATGCATGTATACAATGTGACATCCCTCAGGCCACACAATCCTTGTCACCAGCCTATAGGAGTAAGACACTGACCCACACTCCTGCAGAGGGGCCCTTGAAAACACTGCCCAACACTGCATTCTCCAGGACTCTGCGTGAAATGACAGGATTTAAGGCAGACTGGAAACAGATGGAGGCAAATGTACAGGGCAGGAGGAGACTTCCAAAGCATTTCCTTCTGCTGCACTATTAAGCTTCTCTGATCACCAAGACGCTTGTACATTTCTTTGGTCACTCTAAATATCAGAAAGGTTCTCCGAGCACTAGGATGGGAACACATGGCATAGTGACAGAGGCTGTGGCAGAGAGGAAGACGAGTGGGAGAAGCATGCCTAAGCTGCTTGGGCAGCAGTCTGTTGGCCTTGAAAACGTGGGGAGAGGCTTGACCACTCTGGTCAGTGGTGACTCTGCTGTGATGTCCAACGTACCTTTGTCCGAATTGCTGCAGTTACAGAAGTCGAGGTGTCTTGTGCTAGGCCTGCAAAGAACAGGGTGCGTGCTGAGCAAGGAACCTTTGGCAGGGCTCAGACAGGAGAGGACCCTTCGCGTCACAACTTCCTTCCTGTGCCTAGGTTTATGGGGTTTGACAAAAAAAGTTCTCATCCTGGGATTTTTTCCAGCCATCAATCCTGCAGTGGGCTTCAATTGACCATTCTCCAGTACAACTCAGATACCAACTATGTATAGCTGACATCAGATCCTACAGGTCAAAGCTCTGCCCCCAAGGCTAGGCCCATCTCACATCCTTCACTCTGTGTCTCTCCATACAGTATTTTTGGCATCTTTGCTCATGTCCTTGATTTTAAGAGTGTGTAAAAGTGTTGCCTGAATTCTCGTGTTTCACTAAGGAATGTCAGAGCCTCCCTGCGTCTCCAGGCACAAGTACTTTCTCATTATCTTCCTCAGAGGCCCAGATTCTCCTGTGTTAAGCAACCCAGAGGCTGTCCCTTTGGTTTTTCGGAGGTTTCATCATGTGGGCATCATTCATTACATCATTGGCCACTGGTGATCGGTTTACCTTTCAGTTCCTCTCCTGCCTCCAGAGGAGACTTGGGTGGGGATAAAAGTCCCCACCCTCTAATTGTTCAGGTGTCTCTTAGGTGGCCAGCCCCATCCTGGAACTAACAAGGGGCATCCCTCCACTTGTCATTCATCAACTTTTAAAAGACACTCTAATTGCTATAGGGTTTTCAAGAGTTTTAAGGAGCTGCATGTCAAGAAACTTGGCTGAAGACCAAGGGCACTTTCACAATGCTGCGGGAATGGAGGGATGGTTCAATAGCTAAGAGCATGGGCTTCCTTTCTGAGATAATGGAACATGTCATCACAACTAGTGGTGTTTGCAGATGTCTGTGGCTATGCCAAAGCTATCGAGCTCAGTAGTGGGTTGTCACTATGTATCCCAACCCACGGCAATCATTTATCAGCCACCCAAATGCAGAGATTACAGATGGGCATCAGCACACTCAGCAACAGATATAATTTGAAATGTGCGAGTTGCAGGAATATGAGGTACAGTTAATAAAGCCACTAAAAATTAAAAAGAAAAAGATAGTCAGGCAGTGATGGCACACATCTTTAATTCCTAACTCAGGAGGCAGAGGCAGGTGGATCTCTGTGAGTTCGAGGCCAGCTTGGTCTACAGAGTTTCAGGACAGCCAGGACTCCCCCCCCCCCGCAAAAAAAACCCTGTCTCGAAAAAAAAAAACAAACAAGCAAAAATAAAACAAAAAAAGAAAAGAAGATAAACAAGATGCAAAGTCTAAATTGAGAGTCATAAATTATTATTTAAGAATCTGTAAAATAATACACATGGAAGCTTCCTAGCACTTGAGAGACTGGGACTAAAGGTTCAGACCAGCTGGGTTATGTGAGGAGACTTGGGAGAGGAGGCTGTTAGCAAAATTGAAAGGCAGAAGACCAAGAAGGAAATATTTGCCTCACATGCCAAGAAGCGCACCACCCTCCACGTGTGCCATAGGGCAGTGCCACAGGAAGTGATCAGAGGACACACAGAGAGGCCACGCAAAGAGGAATGCTGAGGTGGGGTGACAGGAGAGAGCTGTTACCCTTATTATCAAGGCTGTGACCATGAGAGAGAAGCAGTGGGTGAGGCCTGCGGGGGAAGGGGCCTCCGGTGCTGCTCCTTGGAAGGACATTGGTAGACTCTAAGCCTGGAGTTTGCTGGATGCTGCTTCTGTAGATGCCTGTGTCTCTTGTCTAATCCAGCTAACTTCAGTGCATCTGTGCCCACTGCCATGCGCAGTGACGGATTTTCAAAATCAGAGACTTCGAGGCAGACTTTCAGGAGAGGGGCTGGCTAGCCGGCTGAAGTGCAGTTTGGGATTCTGAGGCCAGATGTCAGAATGTGGGGTGATCTTTAATGGTTTCTTCTGAGGCCCTTCTAGACCCTTTGGGAAGGGCTACCGCCAAGTTTACCTTCCTGGACGCCTCCTGGAAAGGTTGTGCTGCAGCCGTGAGGACTAAGGTGGTTTATGTTTCCAGGGACAGTGAGCCTGTGGAGAGGTGGTTCTACCTCCCCTGAGACCAAACTCTGTCCTTCTAGAGACATTCCTCTGACGTCTGGCTGGTGGGTGGAAAGTATAGGTACAGAGATGTCTACTGCCCTCTTTCAGGATGAAACCATGACTATCTCATGATCCACAGAGCAGAGGTGCTTACGGGGTTTGTGGATGTCCCCTGGGAGATGTGTGAGAGGATAAAGGAAGAGCTACGACATTGAGTAAGGACAGGGAAGGCAGAGGCGGGGCTTTATGAACTCGAGAGAGCATCTGTCTAGACAGACCTCCCTCCATAGCTTGTCCTGGGCTGGGGTGGTAACCAGTGCTCCCTTTCTCAGACCTCCGGAGCCAGGTATCTGCTGCTGCTCTCCATTGAGAGACAGAGGCACAGATGGGTGCCCTCAGAGTCCCTGCTCAAGTTCCTTCCCATCCACCACACCAGTGCATTTCCTTAATGCTGCAGCCAGAGGGAGGTGGTCCAGACTAGGTCTGGAGAGAGTTGCCACCTCAGAGTCTGTGTATGCCCAGAAAACTAGTTGGCTATGCAGTGTGAGAGGGACAGAAAGTTGAGATCTGACTGACTCATAGCTCGGGCACGACTCCTCAATGTCAGTAGCCCCAGGAGAGCCCCACAATGTCCTAGCATAGTAGCAGTACTGCGGGGGGTCCTGCACAGTTACCCTTAGAGCTCGAAGTCCAGACACACGTTAAGGCCTGGCCCCAGTCATACTCTAACCTGATCCTGGTTATATACTAACCCCTGATCCTAATCACCATGTCTTATCCCTGGTTACACTCGGAGAACTGATCTTGTTCTCGCGTTGAGCCCTGACCATGATCACACACTGAGCCCTGATCCTGATCCTGGCCATACTCTGAGTTTTTACTCCAATCATATTCTGAGCCCTGACCCTGGTCACAGGCTCTGAGCCCTGATCCCTTTATACTCTGAGTCTTGATCAGGTTACACTCTGAGCCTTGATCCTAGTCAGGCATTAAGCTTTTATCCAAAGGTTCCTGGAATTGAGAAGGGAAGGGTGTGGCCCTCTCAGAACAGAGGCCTCCCAGACAGAGACAGCCCAGACCCTGACTAGGCTACATTCTTCCCTGCCCCATGGTGGAAACTTCCCAGGTACAGCCTGGCTCTCCCAGCACAGTGGGTGGAAACTTTAAGGGCAGAGACGCCTAGGGGACAGGTATATTCTAGGGGTTAAGGCAGAGGTGGAGCCCCTGGGCCTGAGGACAGGTAGGAGCTTGAGCTGAGCTGGGTGTGGTGGAGGAACTAGGTTCAGTCTAAGGACACATGGGTGTAGTGTGGACTCTCTAATCCAGTTAACTTCAGCACATCCGTGCCCACTGCTGTGTGGTATGGCCATGCGTGGTGAATGATTTGCAAAGTCAGATAGGCTTGGGATGCTGCCTGTCTTGCTAGGTGACCTGGTCTTAGCCAATTAGCTTCTCGGAGCCTAGTTTCTTTAGCCACAGTAAAATTAATTATTACTCTGTCCCTCCAGAACTGTCATGAGGAAAATACAGTTGGGAGGCCGAGTTTCTGACTCATGCTAGGCAGGGAAAGCACCGTGGTTGGCCCGGTGCCTTGGTAAATGGGGATCTCCCAGGCAGAGTGAAGCCAGACCCCAGGGGCACTTCTTAGCAGAAATCCCTGGGACCAAAAATGGGCCATGATGGAGACTCACAGAGATCGCGTCAACTGGAAGGGCGGGACAGAAGCAAGAATAGACACCCATTGCTGTGGGGCAGCGTGAGCAGAACCAGGACAGAAGTGAGGTTTGGATGCCCCACAAAAAGCCTCCCAGGAGGCCCAGCAACAGCGTGGTCTCAACCACTAGCAAAGAATCTGGCAGCTTTGTCCCCACCCCTACACTTTCAACCGTGATGAGGCCCTCTAGGGTGATGTCTGTGGAGAATCAGGGAGCTGGTAGCTGCCAGGTCATGGGGATCCCTGTCACACAGACACACAGACACACAGACACACAGACACACAGACACACAGATGAGGGGGGGGGACTTCCTTTCCTCTAACCCAGTGGTTCTTGGCCTTCCTAATGCTGTGACCCTTTAATACAGTTCCTCATGTTGTGGTGACCCCCCAACCATAAAATTATTTTCATTGCTACTTCATACTGTAAGTTTGCGATTATCACGACTCATAATGTAAGCATTTTTGGAGATAGAGGTTTGCCAAAGTGGTGGTTAGCCCCAGGTTGAGAACCACTGCCCCAACCCCTTGACCCTCAGTGGAGGGAGCTAGAGGGAGGTATACAGGCCCATGGAAGTCCTGCCTGAGATCAGCCCATGGGCCATGTGAGATCAAGGTGCACAGAGTGGATGGCCTTCCAGACAACATGGAATAGTGGCCCCTAAAGCAACCCCGGGCCCTCCCCATCTCACCCTTCTGTCATAAACCTTCCTGTTGATCAAGCAAGTTCTGTCTTTGTTCCTTAGGCCTTTGAGCAAACTCTAGATTTGTTGTCAGTGGCAATTCAGCCCCCCCCCCCCCCACTTCAGAGGAACTGGGAAGGCTAAGTTCACCTCGGAAAGAAGAGTGTCCAGGCCATTGCTCTGCTCTGCAGACAGTAGCTGGCCACAAGGTAAAGGGTCTTTAAGATAGCAGGAAGTGGGCAGGAGAGTCCAAACTCCACTGCCCCATTCTGTGCAGCCTGGAGACCCCTAACCTGTCCCAGAAGGAGGAATCTGGACAATTCCCTTGGCTAGGAGTTTTCAGGGGTGGTGGGGAAGGGCGCCCTGTGGGAGAGGAAAGCAGCCCCGGGGCCAGGGAGGGATAGAATGACTGCTTTGGGTGGTGGAACTGAAAGAACGGTCTTGGGGCAGCGGGGGGGGGGGGTAGGGTGGGTATGATGAGGAAGGCGTATAAGGAGTGCCCTGCAGAATGGGGTGTTGGTGAGGAGGCAGGGCAGGCCCTGCAGAAATCTGATCCCCTTCTAATCTGGTTTGCCAACCGGTCAGACCACCACTGTAGGCATTCAAGCAACCCCACCTGGCAGGCCGGAGTGAGCACTGGGCACTGGGACTATGCAGGGGACCTGGATGGTGCTGTTGGTACTGGTATTGGCCACCTGCGGGGAGCTTGGTGAGCATGGGGTAGCATGGGGGTGGCAGGTTTTGTGCTTCCTGGGACTGTCCTCAGAGAGGGTACCTAATTGGGGGGGGGATGGTTAGAGGGGAAGAAGGCAGAGCTGGACTGATCAGGTGGGCAGAAGCCAATAGCAAAGTCCTAGGTGCCAGCTGGGAGCTACAGGATATTAGCATGTTTTCTAGGGAAAGCCTTTGAGACGGAGGAGAGGGGAAATCCTGGACATTGGGGCAGACTGTCTGGCACTCTGGGTATGTAGAGGGGGCAAGTGGATCCAGAAATATCCAGAGATAGGGTGACCATGAGTGGAGGAGAGGGGAGACCTGGGACACTGGGACAGATTGCCTGGGACTCTGGGCACAACAGAGATGTAGAGGGGGAAAGCGGACCCAGAAATATTCAGAGATGGGGTGACCACTGGACTCAGGGTTTAAGAGAACACAAGATGTTTATATAATGCTGGCACTCAACTAGTTAGGTGCTCCGTGGTGTGGACTTAAGCTAGGTTGTCCCATACATCTCCAGAGATTGAATTGGCCAGAGGCAGAAGCCCTACCAGGTCACTGGGGGAGAGGGGAGATAACATCCCTGTGAATCTGGATTGCTTGGACCAGTTGGAGACAGTCAAGCATACTGGGGCTCCCGGGATTGGGGCTGAGATGCTGGCAAACAATGTGCGGTACCTTTCAGCCAGGCTCTAGACCTGCACCCCCCTAGTCAGGGGGAGCACCTTTGCCAAGCTGGCACCTGTGAGCTCCTAGGTGCAGCTTCCACACAGTGCTCCAAGGATCTGCTTGCCTGAGCCCAGGAGGGCAGTTAGTGATGAGAAAGTAGAATGGCAGCTGCCTTAACAATGTCTGCTTAAAACTGGCCTGTCGCTGTGGTGTGTGTGTGTGTGTGTGTGTGTGTGTGTGTGTGTGTGTGTGTGTGTGTGTGATCATTCCAAAGTAGCTGTCCTCATTCTGGCTCCAAACTGAGCCCACTGTTCCGAGGCACATTCTGTAAGTTCTGTAAGACCCTAGTTCAATGCTCATGGTATCATCCCTGAGCTTGGTTAGTAGGCAGTTGGCCCCTTGGCTGGTGTCCTGGTCTCCTTATACTAAGCCTCCGTGGCAGAGCTGGGCATTACCTGCAGGCGGTTTCTCGAGTTTTGGAATAGCGAGGCCTGTTCACTGTCCTGTCGCCTCTCTCCCAGCTATGGCCTTGAAGTGCTATACCTGCCAGGATCCTGTGAGTGTGTCCAACTGTGTCACCATCACCACCTGCCACATCAATGAAACCATGTGCAAGACCACACTCTACTCCCGGGAGATTGGTCAGTAGGTTCCGGGTGAGACAGAACTGGGGTCCAACATCACAGCCCCTCCAGACCAGGGATCTTGGCCAGCTGGGATCCCACCATTCCACCATTTCCACTAGAAGACTTTCTGTCCCAGCCATTAGGCCTCCCTCTTTTCCCTTCCCCCCTTGTGATGGGTTGAAAGCCCGTGGGAAGGGCTGGCTGTCTTGCAGCTTGGGTTTTACATTCTGTATTACATAGAAATCACCCTACAGACCAATGCAAGCTGCCACAGGTGTCCTTTGCAT
Source organism: Arvicola amphibius (assembly GCF_903992535.2). NCBI lineage: Eukaryota > Metazoa > Chordata > Mammalia > Rodentia > Cricetidae > Arvicola > Arvicola amphibius. Next base: position 33,796,755 of record NC_052055.2, on the reverse strand, counting down.
GTCCCAGGCACTCAATGGTCTTGGTGAAAGAGAAATCTAGGCCAGTGGGGTGGGTGAGCCTAGAGCAGGTGACCCCTGGGCTTGGGGCACGGAGGCAGTACAGGACTGACCCTTCTGGTTGACGCTTTCTGCATCCTACAGTGTACCCTTTCTTGGGGGACTCCACGGTGACCAAGTCCTGTGCCAGCAAGTGTGAACCCTCAGACGTGGATGGCATTGGCCTAACCCGGCCAGTGTCCTGCTGCAATTCCGACCTATGCAATGTGGATGGAGCACCCACCCTGTACAGTCCTGCTGGCCTGGTCCTCGCCCTGGCACTTACCTTTCTCTTGGAACTCCTGCTGTAAAACCATGGCCATCTGGCTCTGCCCCCTTATCCCTGGCAGACCCATTCCCTGCTGCCTTGAAGAAGTACAATGGCCAATCTCATCAGCCTCTTGAGTCTCCTTTCTGGGTACCGACCTGCCTTCCTACGTCTGACTCCATCTCCATCCCTGTTAATCTCTCCTGTCTCCTGTCTCCTAAAGTTTAAAATCGTAAGTCACTAGGCCTGGAGCACCCGTGCTATCTTCTAGGTTTTAGGACCTGTGGGGAGCTTGACAAGTGGGCAGAGCCTGGGCTAGAGAAGCTCACCGGCAAGACTCCTCCTCTCCCGCTGGAGCCCCCCTCTCTCCTCCCTGACCTGCAGATGGTTCTGTTGCCCTCACAGGCATCTCCTCCCTTACCTTCCCTGCTCTAGGCCTCTGTAGGAGTCAGCCCCACTCAGCTGGCAGCATCTTTAGTTAATCATTGCCCCAATCTTTGACCCCAGACCCAGGGATCTTCTTCTTAGTCATAACCTCCCAGGGTAGCTCTGGTCGCAGCCTAGGGTCCCCTGACCAAGTGCCATTGAAGACACACGGTACCTGGAGAAGAGGCTCTCTTCTCTTGTGACTTGGGGGGTCCACACCCTTGTCTCATGGGGAGCTCTTCAGTCCTGGGCCAGTTCCCAAGGTCAGGGCTCTGACAGTCTAGTGAGACCCACCACAAGTCTTGGGGTACAACCAATCCCAAGCATCATGGCTTTCTGTCTGGAGGCCTCTGAAAGGAAACAGGGGTAGAGACTTCTAGACTGTGGATAATGAAAATCTATGGTTATTGTGCTAGCAACATATCTGGGTGATTCTGACATTGTCAACGGGAGGGGGGAGGACGGAGACGTGGGGAGGGACATGATCCTGTCATCACATGACACTTTCTCGTCTGACTTTTCTTGCTTACCATGAGCCTTCACAAATGTACAGGCACTCCACAGACCACCACAGAGACTGAGGACACGGCCCATCTGTGATGAGAGATCGTGGCTATGACCAGAGAGCAGGGCCCAGTTTATAGCCAGAGAGCAAGGCTCAGTCTATGACCACAGATTAAGTCCCTGTTTATAACCAGGGATCTTAGGCCGGGCAGTGGTGGCGCACGCCTTTAATCCCAGCACTCGGGAGGCAGAGGCAGGCGGATCTCTGAGTTCGAGGCCAGCCTGGTCTACAAGAGCTAGCTCCAGGACAGGCTCTAGAAACTACAGGGAAACCCTGTCTCGAAAAAAAAAAAAAAAAAAAAAAACCAGGGATCTTTCTAAAACTAGGGTCAGTTTTAACTCTGACCAGGACAGCACCCAGTGTATTGTCCTGAAAGCGGTTCAGTTGACCACTTTTGCCCAGGTATAGGTCATGTGGAACCCATAATGTTCTTTGACCTCAACCTCATTAGCTGTGAGCCTCTCTTCCAGAGACTTGTCCCTGTCTTTGGACTAGCTAAATCCAAGTCTGTCAGTCGGTCCCCTCTCTACTTCACTGGTCAGAAGTGAGGGGCTTCAGCAGGTCCCCATCCTGGCCAAGGGCCTGACCAATATGGAAATCCAGGACGTTTAACAGCCAGTAGGAAGCAGATATGGCAGAGTTTGGCCTGGTGACCTCTGACTTTAGCTGGAAGAAGATTCAGCTCTAGGCAGAGAAAAGAAAAATGATTTGGGTGTCCAGTGGCCCACACCAACCCAGGGCTGGTAGTATGGTAAGTTCCAACCCTTTCCTGGAGCCTGACAGCTCCAGCACACACCACAACACCATCCCTCTGGCCTTAAAATCAGAAGGAAACAGACCGCCTCTTTACATCCCCAGCCTTGCTCTTGCCCTGAGCAGGGAGCCACATTTAAGTTCCCCAGCAACATGATCAGAGACAGAGGGTTTTCAGGGAGCAGGGGTGGTCCTGAAATGAGGTGAGCTCTTCATCCCTGGGGTTTCCAGGCCTGTGACAACTGAGTTCTGCAAAAGGCTACAAGAAAATCCATTTGTACCTTGGGGAGAGGCCAGTCCGAGTCTAGGCTGGGATATAGATGGCACTATCCTAGATCTCCTTGGAAGAAATAATACACCTTGGACTTCAACTGTCCACAAACCCCACCACTCATCCATCCACCCTTTCGTCCCTCTATCACCCCATCCATCCATCTTCCTATCCATTTGTTCTATTATTCATTGATTTCCATACATCTTATGGTTTCTCATTCAAACCATCATCCATCTGTGTATCCATCTTCTATTTCATACATTCACCCATCATCTTGTATACCCACCTATCCATACACTTAACCACAACAAATCCTCCACGCATCTCTCCTATCATCTATCCATCTTCTCATCCGTACAACCATCCATTCTCCATCCTTTCACCTAACCGTCATTTCATCTCTAAATCCATTTTTTTGAAACAAAGTTTCATGCAGACCAGAATGGTTTCAAACCCATTTTGTAGCTCAAGATGACCTTGAACTCTTGCTTCTCCTGCCTCCATTTTCTAAGTACCACGGTGCCTGGTGGCTACCCATCCTTTAATCTATTCATCTCTTTAATCCATCCCATCCATCTGACCTACCATCTGTCCACCATCCCCCATCCATCTTGTCTTTTTAATTATCCATTCATTTACCCATCCACCCACCACTCCATCTATCTACCTACCATTTTCTTCATCTTCCACTCATCCATCTATCTTCTCATACCATCCATCTATTCTATGTCTATCCATCCATCCTCTTTCCATCCCTCCTTTCCTCCTCCAGCAAATGCTCTCAACAGGTCTGGGTTGGGAGTGGGAAGGGACTTAGAGCAATGGAAAAATGTTCCTCCACATGCAACGCCCATACTCCAGCAAGAGGCAGGAAGGGCAAGCATCACGTACCAAGGGGTGGGGCACTCTGTCCTGAAGGCAGCAGAAATCCAGAAGTTTCTAAAGAAGAGTAGCAAGTGGTGTGATTTGCATTTTAGCCAGCACCTTTCCATGGAAGGCAGAGGGTATGGTCAAGGAGGAGGAGCCAGACTCCCAGAAACAGACAGGGTGATCTGGCAGACAGCTAGGACTGGACAGTGGCCAGCTGAATTGGAGGGAACACAGGCCATGGTTCCAGTTTGCATAAAAGCTGGAGATTGTCTCAGTGCCTGGAAAGACATGGAGAGGGACCTAGGGGACCCTGTCAGGGTAGGTGAAAGAGAGATAATTTGGGGGAATCTTGTCAGAGCCTCTGTTGGTTTCTGCAGGCAGTCTTGCTTGGCCTAGGTAGGTTTTACACACATTCCCTCATTTCAGCATCCCAGCAACCCCAGGGGCTAGAACCGTCATCATTCCAATTTAAAGATTAGAATGGCTCAGAGAAATGACTGGCCCAGGGCCACATCATAGCATCTGTAGCATTCAGGTCCATGGAGAAACTCTGTCCCAGGCTGGGAAGGGTGAGCCAACCTTCTAAGTCACACATTATCCTGTGCTGGGCTCAAACCTGGTCTCCAGGTTCTACACCCGGGACCAGTGGTGAGGGTGTGGACTCACACAAAGAAGCTACAAAACAAGGACATAAATTCTGCCCTGCCCAGCAGTGTCGACCCAGACACAATGCTGCCTTCCCAACCCTACCAATGTGTGGGGGGTGGGGGGAGAGGAGCAGCATGGTCCCACACAAAAATGTTATGTGCTCTCTCCTGCTTGCTGCTCCACCCAGCACCTTCCCTGCCATCACTGACCTGTGAGATCAGCCCTCCTTTCCAAAGCCAGGACATGCAAGCCCTTCAGGCAGCCTTGGGTCAGCGTCATGGCAGTATCTCCTGTTTTCAGTACACAAGCCTGCACTGCTCATCAGCACTGTCTCCCCAGCCCTGGGCTCCGCGTTCACCTGCACTGTGGTACAATGGGCCTTACAGAGCCATAAAGACCCACTTTTGCTGACCACGGTACAGCAGATGCTCATCTGCCCAATTTACAGATGAAAGAGGGGGAAACCAGAGTGGATACCTGGTGAGCAGGCCTGGGTCACCCAGCAGGCCAGCTCTAGGCTCAGTCTCCCAGGCTTCAGAACCAGACATTCCCTGGCTCTTCTCCAAGCCTCTAGGTGTGGTCTGTGGACAGAGCCCCAGGGATGAGCAGCCCCACTATTTAACTTGTAGGAACTACACCCCCTCCCTCCTCAAGTAACACCTTCTCTTTACTTTCATGCAAACCTTGTACGATGGCTTCACCCTATAGTGCCAGGTCACTTCTTCCCTAGCAACCCAGGAAAACCAAGGGAAACCAAGGTCTGGAAAGACAAGGGGGTCACCCCAAGGTTACACATAGAAAGACCTGAAAGGCCATAAGAAAATCTCATACCTCCTAGGTGCCTGGCCCAGCGCTCCTTCTCGATTTCCCATTCTGTCACAAGGTCAGGTTTTAACTCTGCTGTGACAGTCTGTAACAGTTGTCCCACTCACCAGCCCCTGACAGAGACACACATGTAGGCTGTCAGCCTACCTATGTAGTCACCCATATACAATCACCTATTATAGGATAAGTATTATACATTCATGCACCCATCCATCCATCCATCCATCCACCCACCCACCCACCCACCCACCCATCCATCCATCTGTCCACCCGTCCATCTGTCCGTCCACCCACCCACCCACCCATCAACCCATCCACCCACCCACCCATCAACCCATCCATCCACCTGTCTGTCTGTCCACCCACCCACCCATCCATCCACCCACCCATCCATCCACCCACCCATCCATCCATCCATCCATCCATCCATCCATCCACCCGTCCATCTGTCTGTCCACCCACCCACCCATCCATCCATCCATGCAGCTAGTCATCCATTCATCGTGCATTCATCCATCTACTTGTCCATCCATCACCCATCCTCCACCCATCCACCCACCTATCCATCAATCTACCTGTCTTTTCACCCTTTTTTACTTCCTCCATCTGTCTACCCCCTATCCACCCACATGGGCATATATTAGAACCTTGGAGAAGACAGAAAAGGCAAAGAGACCTCAAGTGGGGAGGGCTGTGGAGGATGAAGGCCTAGATGGCATGAGTCAGCGTGCCCATGATGTGACAGGCGCAGCACAGGAAAAGATATAGAAAGTCGGGAGAGGATGTCAGTTCGGGAGGGAGCAGGGAGAGGAGGAGTCCTGTTGCCAGGACTGAAGGCAAGAAGCTCAAGCTTGGTCAAAGTCATTCATTAATGGCCAGGGGTCTGGCTGTTGTGGTTAGTCTAATGCCTCATATCCACTTAGACCTCACCAGCCACTCCCTGCTTTCCATACTGGCTCAGCCTCTACTTTGTGGGTACATAGCAAATCAGTCTTGAGCACCAACCAGGTAGATGGGGATACAGCTCCTGTGAGGCTTTCCTCAGGACTGGGTCTATCTGGCCTATTGGGTTCACTCAAACATAGTTGAGGCAAGAGGCTCATCAGAGGGCCAACTGAGCCAAGCTCTAAACGGCTTCCTCATTTGGAGTTGTCCCAGGACAGCAGGGCAGGGTGTGAGTACTGGAGGTGTGCCAGCAGAAGTAGGGCCAGGGCTCCCAGACAGGGGCTCCCAAGAAGTCCATAGAGGCGTCCCACCCCAGGGTGGTAAGTGATGATAGCTCCCATCCACCACCCACATCCCTAGCCCTGTGCCGCCCTACTGAGTCACGCCGGCCCTGACAACACCCAGGAGCCGAAGCCGGAGGCTGAGTATAAATCCTGAAACACGAGGCCAGCCAGAGTTCCCAGCTCCTGAGCACTGAAGAATGGCCTTTCACTGGGCCACAAGGCTGCTGCTCTTGGTAGCCTGGAGCGTGGGCTCTGGTGAGTGGCTAGGAGTGAGGCTAGCATGGAGAGTCTGCTGTGGGCCTCAGTTTACCCCCATCTCCTAATGAGAGAGGTGCTGGGAGGCTTTATGGCCAAGGCATCCTCTGGACCCTTCATGAGCATCCTGGGTCTTAGATCTCAACTTTGCCCTGGGACAGGAGTCATGGCCATGGCCTGTTCTCCAGGGAGGGAGACAGACTTAGATGGCAGATGCGGTGTTTGAGTCTGTCTGTCAGTCATCTGGGCCTTGAAGGATCTCAGGAGGTCACTTTCATCCACATCTACCTGGCTCCGATATGGGCTCCTGGAGCTGGGTGGTGAGACTGTGCCCGCCCTCAACCCTTGACAGGTGAAGCCTTCAAGTGCTACACCTGTGAGCAGCCCACGGCCATTAACTCCTGCAAGAATATTGCTCAGTGCAAGCTGGAAGACACAGCCTGTAAGACCATACTGGAGACAGTGGACGGGGGTAAGGCTGGGTTCAGGCAAGGGTCTGGGGGGGGGGGATCCACCTAGGGTCAGGTTTACCTCCCCACTATGCTTATTTCATCCACCATTGTTCTGCTCCACCTAGGAGGCAGAGGGGTAGAATGATGTGTGCGTGCGCGTGCGTGCATGTGTGCACTTAGAGGGACAACCCCTTAAGTACCCGCACTGAGATAGTAACGTGGGGACAAGGGAAGTGGGGATGGCTCTGACAGGGTTTGCTACTGTGTCTTGGGCTAGAGTCCCACTCAGGTGTGTATACACTCCACAGAGGCTGGTGCTAATATGCCACAGCTGGGGGCTGGGCCGATCTGGGATGCGGGTTGCAGGAGGGGTTTGAAAAGGCAGGACGATATGGAAGGGTTCACGGGGTGAGACGGGAGCTGTGGTGGCTTCATACGCTGATATCTGCCCATCCTGCAGAGTTCCCCTTCAACCACAGTCCTATGGTGACCCGCTCCTGCTCCATTTCCTGCCTGGCCACCGACCCTGATGGCATCGGGGTTGCTCACCCTGTCTTCTGTTGCTTCCGTGACCTCTGCAATTCAGGGGAGGCAGGCTTGGTGACAGGCCTCTAGCCACACAGGCAGCCTTGTTCCTCTTATATCTGTTCTCCTGGCAGGGCCTGGTGCCTACTGCAGTCATCTCTGCCTGCATGGCTCTGTGAGCAGAGCTCACGGGGCCTCAGGTCACTCACTCTGTCCCCCAAAATTGTGGAAAATAAAATAAGCCAAGGATAAAGGGGTGTCTGTCCTTGCTGGGCACTGGGAATCCAAAGAGTTAGCCTGCAGGGAAGACAGGCTGTATTTTGAAATGTCCCAGGCCCCTGACTCTCATTCTCATGAAGGACTTTTTTTCCATATCTCAGATGAAGAGACACAGACCTAGGGGGAGAAAGGCCTCCTGGGTCACCCTTTCTGCACACCAGCCCATCTCAGTCCAAGGCAGGTTCCTCAGCTCTCTCTGCACCCTGGATGTCATCCTGTCCCAGAAAGGAAGTTTGAAGTTTGTATTTCATTGCTTCCAGGAATTTGTGATCTTTCCAAATCTGCCAGGAACACGACAGGAGGACACAGAGGGAGATAGGCAGATGCTAAGCAGCCTCTCTACCCTAGTCTTCTTGGGGTGCCCATCTCCACAAATCTGCCACACACACATACACGCACACCCTTATGATGGCCTACCCATTATATGATGTTTTTGAAACAGGTAGGGAATCAAGGGAGAATCAATGTTTACCCATCTCCAGACTCAGTGCCAGGCTGGATCCAGAGCGCCCCCCAGGGGCAGTAGCCAGGACTGCTCCTAAGGGCAAAGGATGGAAAGGACACTGCACACCCAGGGGCTGACTCTCCAGCCAGGAGCTCACACTCCTTAGCACCCAAGAGCCCTTGTCTTGTGTTGCTGCTTCCCCTCACCAGTGTAGCCTCTGGCTGTCCCTTCCACCGTGCTCTGCCATCTGTGAGGCATGTGGCAGCTGACTCAGGCGCTAATGCTGCATCGCTGAGTACTCCCTGGATTCTCCCAGCTCAGTGGCCCATGGTCCTGGAGTCCCATTGGCAACCAGGACTGCCGGGAAGAAGGTACCTGGCAGTCTAGTCTAGTCGCAAGGGCAGAAGAGAACTAACATTCTCTGCTGCCAACCTGCCCCCTGAATCACCAGCTAACACCATTTCTATGGCCAACTCCATACCTGCAGTGCCCCCTTGGGGCAATTCCCCTGCGCTGCAGCTTAATTTCAGAAAGCCTCTTGAGCTCTGGATTTGGAGGCGAGAAGCCAGGGCTATCGGCGAACTGTGGAGACTGGGCAGATGTCACCCCTAGTGGAGTAACTGGGGTACTGCCTCAGCCCTCTTTAGAGATGCAGAGGTGGGAATGGGAGAACCTAGTTAAGCCTAATTCTAGTCCTGAGTCCATGGGGAGGCAGGGAAGCTGTGGCTTAGCACCTGAGGTGCCAGCTCGCTGAGCCACAAGCTCGGTTCAGTTACCTGGTCCCCAATGACAACAGAGACCTGCAAAAGTCCTTGCCTCATGGTTGACCTTGAAGCTACCCAACTATGAATACACCCGATGCAAGACTACACATCTAGGTCATTAAGCAGGGAACCCCACATCCAGGCTATGTGCCCCCTCTAGCCCTGGAGGCAGAGACACAATGAACCCCATCTTGCTCCTACCGCTTCCCACCTGGAGTCCCCGTGGGCCTGTCTGGCAGCACTCAAGATACCTGCTACAACCCAGCCATACATTCACCCAAGGATCCCTACCTCTAGATTACACTTGGCCCTTTCTTCTCTGCGCATCTCCTCCCCTCTAACTCCACTAAGGGCAAAAGCCTTCTTCAAAGCCCCTGAAATCGAAGCGTTGAGTAGCCACCCACATGCCTGCGGGTTCAGGGCAGGCTCAGGGCTCAGGGCGGGAGGTGTGGAAGGCAGAGGAGCAGGACAGGTCTTCCCAGCTGCAGATTACTGACACAACCTCCCCACCCCTCAGTGCCCATTTAAAATTAACCCACTCCTTTCCAGGCCCTCAGGCCTCCCGGACCATGCAGGGTAGAGCGAAGACCTCCCCCACCCCGCCCCTATAAAATACCTGTTCTAAGTCCTGAGGATCCTACTTGCCCTACCCACAAAGGGCATGAAGAATGCAGTGCAGCCTGCACCCTACTTTCCTCCTGACTTCCTGGGACTCTAAGGAAGGAAACAGAAAAGCTGGGCCGGGTACACGTAACCGGGGCTGCAATATTCACAGGCTGGGGCTAGACAAGGAGGGGCTCTGGGTAGGAAGGCCAGCTGGGGTTCTAGCCTGCTCACTCTTGGCCTCAATCCCATGACTCATCAGGCTCAGCCCAACGTTCAGAGGCACCCTATGCCATCTGTGTTCCTCCAGAAGAGGGAGCGGGTAGGTCTGTGCAGGGGTGGCAAGGCTGCGGAAATAAGAACCCCACACACACTATACATGCCTTTTAAACGTTTTAATCTTGTGCTTTCTTTAAATAAAACAGATTGCAGCTTCCCCTTGATAGCACTAAGGCAAGCATAGTAGCATGGGGGTGGGTAGGGGGCGCGGGTGAGGGTCCTGGCACCACTGAAGCTCCTGGCTCTGGCTCCAGGTATGGTTCCCAGAGAGGTAGCGAGGAGGCAGCGCCTAGCTCCAAGCAACTGACCCCTCCCCTGAGCTGACAGGGCAGGTACTCAGCATAGTCATGGGACCCCTCCCCTACACCAGGGCTCCTGGCCCCGGTGACCTGGCTAGACAGGATACATAATCTTAGAGTGATGGGTATCACCAGAATCACAGCCAAGTATCTGCTTCTACTTGCCCTTCTGAGTTCTAAGGGGCCCTTGGGCTGGTCCTGGCCTATCTTCCCTGCTATAAGGTGACCCTCCAGAGGGTCCACTGTCCCTGAGTAAGCTGCAGGCCCCAGCCACACCCAGGACTACTCTGGCCTGCCTGATTATAAGCATCCCTGACTTTGGGCTCTGTGCTGGCCCTTCTGCTCCAGGAGCCTGCTCATCTGGGAAACCTAGAACAGTCAGGCTCTAGGGACCCAGGAGGCAGATCTGGGCCAGGACAACAATGTCCACCCCAACAGCTGCCCAGGAGGAGGTAAGCACAGAGGAGTTGAGTCAAGCGGGTAAAAGGAGCCAGGCTTGTCCAAGGCCACTCCGGCTAGGAGTGCAACCCAGGCGGCCCATTCTATGGAATGGACTGGCTGACAGGCAGGCAGGGAGGGCGCAGGTATGGCATCACTGGTCCTTTTTGGTGTCGCTGAGGCCACTCTCAGCACGGAGCAGCTGGCTGCTGGTCTCATTGTAGGCAATCCAGTGCTTCAAGTCTTCTGGCAGCTCAGGGGGCTCCACCTGGAGGGGGACAGGAAGCTAAGTCTCCAGAGAGCCAACTGCTGCTGTGTGTTGAGAGAGAGGCACAACAGAGGGGCAGCCAATCAGGCTGCTGCCCTCCTGCCTCTGGACCTCTGCTTATTTCACGTTCCAGCCTGTGACCCTGCAGGAACCATGCCCCGTTATGACACCTGCCCAGTACCTCCCAAATTCCCACTAACCTATTTTCTCCTTCCTAGTTCTTTCTATCGCATGCTCTTTGGCTAGGCGTCATCAGCGGGGCCTCACTTGAGGCTTGTCTCCAGCACCAGGCAAAAGACCGTGAGGCTGGCTGGTTGACAAGCTACCAGCTACCGGGAGAAAAGCAGGATGAGGGGCATAGGTAGGCACACTCCTCCAGGAGAGCCAGACAAGGCTGCTTCCCGTGAGTCCTTGCAGATGGGGGCTGAGGGCTGAGGAGAGAAGTTGAGCAGAGGTTCTTACCTCTCATGGTAAGTGCCACACAGCAGGTGGGAACTGCTGGCCCACAGCCTGGGTCCTTTCTGGGTACAATCTGCCCTCGATCTATAGTCGGGGCTACCCCTTCCTAGCCTGTGGCCCCCAGACTAGCCCAGCCTTAGACTCAGCCTGTCTTGAACCACATCTGCCTCTCCCTGGGACCCAACCCGACCCAAGATACAGTCCTGTAACCAGGGAAACTCCCAGCCAACCCCAGGCCTCCAGCTGAGCTGGGATGCCAGCCTGCGTTGGTTGTGCCTCCTCTACACTGTCACTGCTTACTGTGACTGCACCTCCAGTCCCCTCACCCCTCACATGCATTGTACCATCCAGTACCAACCAGCCTCCTAGGAGTTCATGACTCAACAAAGACAGGAGGAAGCCAGGGAGCCTTGTCTACCACCAGTCGCTGAACAGACTGGGCAAACTGCCCACCATCTCTCTGAGTGTTCCCCTGCAGCTATAGCTCCTAAGCACTGATGTAAGGCCAGAGAGGGCACAATAGGGTGGGGCATGCCCTGGCACCTTTCAGGAGCCTGCCCTGGCAACCATCACTACCCTGGTTGTCTCTAGGGTCACAGTTGCCATACTGAAGGAGCTGGCTCTGCCACCATGCTGGAGGACTGGGCCCTGGGGAAGGGCTTTGGGTCCCAGGAGGTATAGGGCTCCCCCCACCTCGAACCTTGGAAAGACACAAGGCTTGTGGTCTCCTGAGGTCAATCCAAACCCAGGCTTCTCAGCTGCGAGTTGTATAAAAGAGGGTCTCAGGTCCACTGGCATTCCCAGCAACTGCCTCTAACTGACCATACTTTTATCCCAAAAAGAGGCACCTGTCAGCGACTAGAGAAGGTGACTCAGCACTCTAGATAACACAGAACTAAGACTCAGACTCCAAGTAAAGAGACGTGGGCTGGGCATCTCAGTTCTGGAAGAGAGGAAGGGAGGAGAAACCCTGGGGTGAGGGGCAGGCTCAAAACTGGCTACGCCTGACTGTAAAGTCTTAATTCATAGATGGTGAGAACTCCAAGAGGGGCACCAGCGTGGGCCCAGGGGAAACGTGCAGAAGTGTTCCTATACAAGACCAGTCCCAGAACTTCAAAGAGGTCTTCCTCGTGGGAGGGAGCTGGGAGTTGCACGGGGCAGGGGCATCGGGGTGGGGCTGCTCACCCTGCGCTTGCACAAGTGCTGTACTACGCGATCCGGCGTGGTGCCCAGCACGTGCTGCCGGGAGCGCAGCAAGGCACACAAGAAGCTGTCGCGAAGGCTGACAAAGCGCGCCTCCAGGTAGAAGGCGCGGTCGTCCCAGCCTAGCAGGCGAGTGCGCACCTCGAAGGGCTCAAACAGGCGCAGCGAGCGACGATAGCGCGCGCACGAGGCGGCCAGCACCGTGTGCCCGCCCAGGTCGCGCAGCGCCCCCAGCACACCGCAGCGGGTCAGGTGCGCAGCGCGCGCCACGTCGGCTTCGCGCAGGTAGCGCGCATTGTTCATGTGAAGGAGCAGGTCCAGATCCGACGGCAGTACCCGGCCGGCGTACCGCTGCTCGGCCAGCAAGTCGCGCACGCGCGGCTGCAGCAGGCGTGCGCGCAAAACCGCACACGGCACGCGCACCAGGTACCAACCATCCAGCAGCGCGAAGAAGGCAAGCGCCAGGGCTAAGAATGCCACCAGCAGCCCCAGCATCTTGGCAGTGGGCACCTATTACCCAGGAACCCCTGTGAGCAGGTGCCTGCAGTGGGCCTGCCCCGGAGCTTGGGAGCTCCGCGTACCGCTTGGAGCGCACCACCTCTTCCAGCGGTTGGAGGGGTAGGCGCGCCGGAGGCATCAGCGCCACCGGCTGGAGTCGCGCGCACACTCGCTCATACCCACCCGGCGCGCGCCCTTGATGGTGTGTTCCGCGTCCTCCGCCAGAGCCGCTTTCGTTTTTCCCGGGGCGGGGCGCAGCTTGACGCGCGGAGCAGTACAGCGCCACCTCGCCGCCATGCTCGGAGCTGCAGGTGCAGGAATGACAGGGAAGCCTGCTCTCTCTCCCGCGATCCAGTCGCTCAGATGAGCATAGACAAAGATTTCCAGAACTTCCCCGGAGCAGCTGAGGGACTTTGTAAGGCAAACGGAAAATGCATCGCTAAAGATGCTGCTTCTACGAGGCTGCTGGTAACCCACAAGCCTGTCCAGACACCCCGCTTCCGCAAGGCCCCTGGGGCATTCACTCTGGTTTAGAGAGAATTAGACCCCATCTCTTGAGTGCCTTTCAGTCCCAGTCTGCAGCCACATTATTTGTCTCCCAGCATTCGGCCCGTGTCCACCAAAAATCTTGATCATCCTAAGTGCACCCGCAATAATTCCCTCTTTACCCCTTTTAATGCAAATAACATCCAAGATAGAGGAGAAGTAGCGGCGTGGAAAGGAGTGGCATGATGTACTAAGTTAAAGGTGCCAGGTATGGTTTGTGAAATGTCGGCCCTTTCCTTCAGAGTAGGGGAAGATTTTGAGGTCCGGCTGGCTCTCCTGGATAGCCTCCAGGATTTCAATAATCCTGTGTGCAAACGACTACAGGGAGCCCAAGGATGGGTAGACTGGTGGAGTGCCAGATCCGCTGGGCAGCGTTACTCCGACTGTCTCATACAGGGCTGCGTGGGTCTGCTGTGGTCTCTGTCCAGAGCATAATTCTTTTCCGGTTTTTCTTCCGAGGCCAGAAGCTATGGCTCAGTGGATGCCTGGGGTCTTCTTGGATACTCCAAGAGGCAAGGAACTCATTGTCAATCAGGGTAGCTCCAAACGACCGGAAGATGATCCTTTCCCACACATTGCTTCCACTTGAAATACCTTCCTTGTCCTGGTCTGCACTCTGGCTGGGGCAGGGCCAGACTCTAAGGAGGAAGAGACCAAGCAATGCTCTTGAGCACCGGCCTTCTGTACTCTGTCCATTGTGTCTCATGCCTCCAGGAAAGAGACCTGCCACGGTTAGCCAGGCTTCTGACACAGGGAAAGAGGTGAATGAGCACCCATCTTCGGGGCCTCCTCTGCTCCTGTCACCTTGCTAGGTTTTGAGCCCCTATCTGTTCGCTCTGCTTCCATTTTCTCTCCCCTACCCTAGCCTAGACCACATTGCCAGGGTCCTCTCGAAGAGATCTGAGCACACCTCGCTGTAGTTTCACGCATAAGTGATGCATGTCTGTCTCACGGCTGAACACTTGAGGAGGGCCTGCTTGCCCTAACAGACCTTGGTGTCTACAGGGTTGCTCAATATGCCCCTTTCTCTGCCAGCACTAGGCAAATAAGAGTGCTGGGTACAGAACCTTCGCTCAGGGATTTTTGGCTCTTCAAAGATTCCTGTTTGCCCTACAGCCCGGCGTCACCTCCAGAGACAGGTTGGCAATCCATTTTGGCCACCAGGGGGAAATACCAGGCAGGAGGCAGCAGGGCGGGGCGGGGGAAACAGGATGACTTTGCCCTAGACCTCGCCCCCACCCAACTCTGGTCCCACCCCATCTTTCCCTGACTGGGTACTGCTAGGTGAGCGGTGCCACACTGGTAGCAACTATGAGGGAGTGAGAGAACCATGCCAGGTCATTGGTTTGGTCTTGGCACCCAGGGGTGCCCTCTATTCCTCGGGGCACCTTCTGCCTTTTGCTTCCCTCACCCTAACTCTAATATTTCATTGCAAAGAAGTCTCCAGGGTAGGGTATGAAGGCCCTTTGTCCCTCTGCCCCTGGGCACTCTTGGCCTGCAGAACCTTGTGGCCACCGACCACAGGGAGAAAAAGACTAGGCTAAGGGGCAGCTGATGTGTGATCCCTGGTGGGCTGAGTCTACCCAGCAAGGATGGCCATTCTGCATGAGCCAGCTCTGGTGCCTCTGCCCTTTGTTCTCCCAGCTCTGTGTACAAGGAACAAATACTTCCCTATTTCTCTTATTTATGGGTCTGCCGACCAGCAGGCTCCATGCCGTGGGTTGGTTTTAGAGTATCCAGATGTGCCGAGGAGAATCCAGCCAAGCCTAGGTAACTGCCAGATGTGGTGTGCTAGGAACAGCCTTTGGGAGCAAGCAGATGCCCCATAACTGCTGAGCCGATGGAGCTGCGCGGGGTCCTGCAATCTGCGCCTTGTCATCCACTGTCTCCAGGGAAGACAGCAAGCCTCAACCAGAAGGATGGCTCCCAAGAAAATGCTGCCAGAAGTACCACCCTGCGTACCGCCCCCCCCCCCCGTGACAGCTGTTGCCCCCAGGTCCTGCACCATATTCCTAGTAGATGTGAGATCCTGCTGAAAGACCTCCAGTTCTTCAGTGTCCTCCTGAAAACACAGGGCCTCCTAGAGCCTGGTCTCAGCCCTGGATGCTCATTGTTTCCCAGGGTGAGAGGAATGTCTCCTACTTGAGGTCATACACAAAGGCTGAGGGTATCAGCTTCAAAGCCCTGGCCAGGCTCACCCTCAGCACGACCCCTGTCCCACTGGCCCCTGGGCTCCCACTACCACCACTGAATGCTGGGACTCAAGTTCCGACACCCAGCTCAGTACACACCTGGACTCTTCATTGATCTTCTATGTCTCCCGTGTGGGTACCTAAAGCCCACAGTCTGTGCTGTTACTCACCGTTCAGGAATTTAAAGCTTTGTTAAATGCCCATGATCCCTGAGAGAGGGAAGTGATGCCCCAGTGACTGGTCACACCTGGAAAAGCCCCGCTGGGCACTAGGTGGAGGGAGGTGCCGAGCGACATTTCCTTGACTTCCTCATGCTATCTCAACACTGGCATGGAGGTGTGGGGGGGGGGATCAGCTGTAGAAATAGGTTCCCCATGCAGATCCCCACCCAGGATCCAGGTTATTCCCAGGAATAAGACAGGCTTCCTTCAGAAGGGTTTTCCCAGGAATGGAAGGGATGGGCATGTCCTCCTGTAGTCAGCCCCCCTCAAGCTTTTAATGGCATGGACACAGACTCAGCAGAAGGAACTTGGGAGTGTGGGCCGGACACACTCCTGCATGGGGTGGGGTGGGGCAACTGGCTGCCTGTTCCGAGACTCTTGTGCTTGTATTTCCTATGTACCAGAAGCATGCAACTCTAAGAACAAAGGTTGGTTGGTTGGTTGGTTGTTTGGTTTGAAACAGGGTCTTGCTATGTAGCCCTGGCTGGCCTGGAACTGCTATGTAGACTGAGCTGGCCTCAGATGCACAGAGATTTGCCCGCCTCTGCATCTTGAACTCTGGGATTAAAGTGGGGGCCACCATGCCCAACCAGAACAAAGTTTGGCATAGTAGATTCGCTGAGGCTAGAGGGAGCTCTCCTTCCTAGGGGTTCCTCTTATTCATGAAAACTCAGGGCTTCCTTCCACTGGGAGGGTAGTATAGGAACACACAGGGCTCTGAGAAGCTTGGCTATGTGCTGGAGTCCGTACAACAAGGGCGGGTGTCCTGAGTTATGCAGTCCTACCTCCTGCCAGGTGCCACCACATATGTGTTCCTACCAAGACCAGGCCTCTAACCCCTAAAGTCAATGGTATGTTCATGACTCTTGATAGACATTACTCAGATGGAGGCCAGGCTCATCATGGGCTACTTAAGGACAGAAGCTCTCTCAGACTTAAACCCGACAGGTATTTATTACAGGCCTACTATGTTCTGGGGATCTATAAACATGGGGCAGGTTCCCCCCACCGGACTCATGTCCTAGGACTCCCAGCCCCTCACACCCACCTCCCATCTTCTTTTCTGCCCAGTCTAGCTCATTTCAGGCTTCACCGGGCCCTTCCCAAGTGCTGCTGTAAAGATCGGCTTAGCTCCCGGAGAGTGAGGGTGGTGAGGGAGTCCTGCAGCAGAAGTACCGGAGCAGAACTGGTGGGGCGTGGTGCTGGTGGGGGCAGGGAGGGGTGGGCAAGGTGCCAACTGTAGAAACAGAAGCCGCAGAGACGAGGGAGCTCCAGGAGGGGCAGGGCGAAGGCTAGCTCTGTGTGGATGTTAGGAGTGGTGGTGGGGTATCCCTGTCTAATAGAGGCTGTAGTGGGGCCCCCTGAGCGCCTATAGATGGCTGGAGCCCCACAGCCACAGGCTGCAGAGCACAGTGAGCAGCCCCAGGGTGGTGGTGGCTGGCTTCAGGGCATGGGCACCACTGACGTTGCATAGGTCGGAGTAGCAGCACGTGACGTTCTTCTTGCCAACATAGTAGCTCTCTGCGTCGTCCACACAGTTTGAGCTGCAGCCCTTACTGATAACTGTCACAAGTCCAATGGCCCCTGGGAAGACAGAGTGCCGTGATATTCACCTCCCTGCCCCTGTCTCGGGGCCCCTTCCTAAGCATGCTAAAGGTCTAGACCCACTCCACCAAGCACCAGAAATGTTTACTGGATGAGCGAGCATGGGGAGGAGGAGGGGGAAGGAAGGAAGGTGGAGATGAGCAGAGCAAGGGTATGCAGATATGTGGACAGGTGGGCAGATGGGCAGAGGAAGAACTGTGGCAAAGCCTAGGGTCTAGATTCTTTGTTGCTTGGCTGGAGAGGGGAAGGAGGCTGAAAAAGCCGGCAAGCAGAATGGCTGGGCAGCAGGGCGGCAGGCAGTGAGAACCGTGTTGGGGAGCGGGGGACTCACGGACGCGTGATGTCCAGCAGCTGTTCTCGCCCTGGCTGCAGTTCTGCACATTCAGGCAGTCTGTGTTGCTCACCTGCGCAGTGCAGGAGTAGCACTGCAGGGCGGCACCTGTGGGTGAAGCAGGAGGCTCCAGGCTCAGAGGCCAGCCGGCCGCACCTCTGGAGAGCCTTACCAGAGACGCCAGTCCCCACACAGAATGGAGAGACACAGATCAGTCCCCTCCAGACGGCTGACACGAAGAGGCAAAAGCCCAAAGACTTCCGACACCCTTCACAGAGGGCTCTGCCAGCCTACCTCCCCTTGGTCACCCAAAGCCCACAGTCTGTGCTGTGGCTGCTATTCCAGAATATAAAGCTTTACCAAATGCCTGTGATTCCTGAGAGAGGGGGAAACAGTGATTGGTCACACCTGAAAAAAGCCCCACGGGGCACTAGGCTGAGGCAGGTGCAGAGAGACAGTTCCTTAACTCCCCTTTGCTACTAGCCACGATGGTCCACCTGTCTTTGTTCCCTAAGCCCAGCTTGCCTTTCAGCCCCTCCTAGACCTCCGCAATGCTATGCAGCGATGGTAGGCCCCTGGACCTATCCTGGTCTGTGTCTGGAGCTAATGACACCAATGTCAGGGTGTGTTGGTTGTCTTCTCTCTTCGAAAAATGGCAAAGCTGGGGTTTGAGTCACACCTGTAGGAACAGGTGCTGAACACCTGATTTGGGTGACTACAAACTTCATCTTGCTTAGATCTCCAGTGGCCTTAAGAACAGTTTTACAGTTTTTTTTTCTTTCCTAGAAGAGGAAGCTGAGGCTTTGAGAGTATAGTGACCTTCCTGAGGTCACTTGATGGGAGGGCCCAGAATGCTAGACCATCACAGACTGCCCACCCAAGTGGGCTCTCACACTGGAGGCAAAAGTAGCCAAGGATAGACTCTTGAGTCCCCTCTCAACACATCCTAAGTACCTTTTCCTACTCCATTCTTCCCTCCCTTGCCTCTGTGGCACTTCCCAGCTTGAGACTTTTGGCCCCTAGGCCCCCTGACTAAGGACTCCTAGCCCTGTACATGTGTCCCTCGGTGGCCTTTCTGGGAACCCTTCTGTTCCTCATAGCTGCCTCTCATGGGACAAGAGTGAGAGACCACACAGCAAAGCTGCTCTGGCCACCCTGCTCTTCTCTCTCCTCTTCCCATCTTGTCATCCATCGGCCCATCCGATGGTTCTTCTTCACTCCTTCCTTAGCCCTGCCCCATGGCTGTCCGTAGCTTACCTGGCTGCAGGGCCAAGTAGGTGGCCAAGAGGACAAAAAAGAGAGCCTTCATGGTTGCGGCGGGCAGCTAGCTGCGAGTTTGTCTCCAAAGGCTTTATATGGCTGCAGTTGGTAAGGGAGGCTCTGCAGCTCACAGTCAACAGTGACAGGCTCCCTGGAGCCAGTGAAAGCCCAGGGACCTGCCCATTCCAATCTGATCTCACACACCACCCCTCCCACTGCCTTTGTCGTACTTTCTGGTGCTGGAGGACACAGCCTATCCAGGGTGGGGCTGCTGTTTCTGCTAGAAGCCCTTTCTCAGCCACCCACAGGACAAGGGCTAGAAGTCCTAAGACACCCACACCGTGCCTGCCCTTCTCGGGGAATGAGGCCAGTTCTGGAACATTCCTTTCTTAAGGTTCTCTACTCCCCCGAGTCATTTGGTCAAGGACAAAGGTGCATCCGTGGGACCCCAAGGCTCAGCACCAAAGCTGTGTTGCCTTCTTGGGGCCCATGCCCCCTGAGAAAACAGGCCTGGATTGAAGGGCAACAGACATAATAGCAGACAAATGGCAACTGACTCCTGGAAGGTGTCACTGAATCGGGGCTCTTCTGGGCTTGCCTGTCTCAGATAGGTGACCTAAGAGTCAGTGGGGAGTTTGGGCAGCTGTAAGAGCATGTCCTAGAGCATTGGCGTGTGCCAGGCCCTGGACTAAGGTATCTATCTTCAGGACCTTTTTATCTCCCAATTGGAACTTTAGCTATAAGAGAGTCAGGAAACACAGCTTCTGGGCCAGACCCACCTTGCACGCAATTGCTCTGTGGTCTGGGAGGCATCCAGCTTACAAAGCAGGGAGGGACAGCGGTCAGGCCGTCTCTCCCTGTGCAGCTCCCTGCTGGGTTGTAGTGGCCGTCTTGCTTTTGTAAAGACCACAGATCTTGTGGGTCAGTCTTCCCCAGCCAGCTCTCTGATCAGTTTCCTTTAGATCCAGGGGTCCAGGTCCATGGCTTCCTACTGCTGTTGGCTTTGGGGTGATCCATAGTCTCTGTTGCTTGTCTCGACCTGAGACTCACCTACATTCGCCATCCCTCTGCCAGGCTGTCCTGGCAACCTTGCTGGGCCACACTGTTTTCTGGTCAGATGCTAGTGGGTAGAAATGCTACTTACCATGGCCACCATTCATTTGCCCACAGCCAGGGACAGTGGTCTCTGGTGTTCTCTTGCTTCTGCTGATAGATCTCCGACTACTCCTTCACCCTAAATGTTCCTTGAGAACAGCCTGGCATTTAAGGCGTTAAGTAGTATTCCCCTCTAGCCTCAAGAAACCACACCACACCCCAGCAATGCCAGGACCAGGCAGAACCACAGATTGGCCCATGGGCTCTACTTGCAACCCCAGGCCCTCTGTGATCTCCCCTGCCCGACTCTCTAGCACTCCTGGGCTAGCCTCTTTTCTCTGGAAATTCTCTCCTTTGGTACTAAAGAGCCTGCGTCTCAGAAAGAGGCAAGATCCTGCTCAAGGTCACAGAGGGTGAGGGTACCGTCTCCCAGATGCTTTCCTGCTCTCTGCCCACCTAAAACTTCTTCTTGGAACATCCCCTCCTGCCACAGGCCTCCCATTCCAGGGAGTGCTGTAAGTACCCACAGCTTGATTGTGTCCCTGTATGGCTGTCTCCCTGCTCCCACCCATCGGGATGGCTGTCCCTGGAGAGACCTTGCTTATCTGTCTTGGCACTGGAGGCACCGGCACCCAGCACCAACTGGAACAGTCATTTCCCAAATATTTACAGGTGTGTAAATGTTTGTCGATCATGCTTGATACGGCATGAATACTTTAAAGGCAAGCCTCCTCGCCCGCATATCAATGCCTGGAGGCAGTACTGGTTGGCTAAGTCCAGGGGCACTGGACGGATATAGTGGACACAGGCCAAGATCTGCGCAACACCCAGAACCTTGCAGAACCACTGGGCCCCGAGTGGTGTCCAGAGAGGGAGCTCTGGTAAAGGGTAGCCTAGTGGTTTCACCTCATCTCCAATACTGACGACTGTGACTATGATTTTCCTACAGCCCCACCTCTCACCACAGGCTTAACTCTGATTGCAGCCCAACACTGAACACTCATTCTGGTGACCTTAGTCAAACAGGACAATATGGCCACACCCTGAGTCCTGGCTATATCCATATATGAGCCTGATCATGACCACACGCTGAGCTCTGACCCTGACCCAGGTTACACTATGATCCTCAATACACACTGAGCCCTGATCCTGGTCACTCTTCCTAATCTTGGGCAGTGAGCTCTGCTCCTGCTCACACCATGATCCTGACTCTGGTTGCAAGCTGATCCTTGACTCTACCCCACACACTGAGCCTGGATCCTGGTCACCCTGTGTGCCGTTACTCTAGCCACAGACTGAGTAGTTGACTCTACTCACACACAGCCCTGACGCCGCTCATACACTGAGCCTGATTATGGTTACATGATGAGGCCTGATCTCAGTTACACAATTGGCTCTGAATTTAGCCACTGGCTAGCCCCTGATCCTTGCCCTTCATGCTTAGAGCATGCCCTGAAGGCAACCTTGTAGCCTGAGGTAGGCATGGATTCTCTGGCCAAACACTTCCTGAAAAGACTTATCACAAAGGGCATACCCCCTCCAAGTCACTCCAGGAGTGAATGTGGTCTGGGTGTGACCTTGACGTGACTCATCCTTAGCCTAACTCCACTGCCCGAGTCTCTAGTTTTTCTTGTTCTCTCTTTTCCTTCTCTCCCCACTACAGCCCACTATACTTCCTGGAGAGCCTGCCTGATCACATAGCAAAGAAGCCACTGTTCTTTGGGTGTGGATTCTCAAAGCTATGCCTTTCCATCAGACCCCTGCCTCTTCTTAGGGAGCTATCCCAGGGTTTCCTGCCTGCACACAAATCACGGTTGGGTGGAATCATAATTTTGCACATAGATGGCTTCTTAGTCAGCACATGGAATGTAAAACCATAGCTGACTTCTGTTTATGCCACCGCAGGCCTTTGGAAACAGCCCCTCAGGTCAAGGGTATGACACGGGCAGCCAGGCCTCCAGGAAGCTGTATGTCCTCTCCCACTAAGGTCACCATGTTGAGTCATGGAAGTCAGCATCATTTCTTGCAAGCCCTGTGTCTGATATGTGGATGAGGTGTGGGAACCCATGTCATGTGAAAGAGTGTGGGTAGAGGTCAAATGTACAGGACTGTTTGTTGTGAGAGTGAGTACAGGTGTAAAAATGAGTATCAGGGGTACTGTCCTAGAGCAACCTCTGGACAGTGGGCTGGAGGCCTGAAACTCTGCAGGCCCTGATGCATCCTGAGACGTGTCCTGACTTTAATCTCTGTGGTCCCTGCTTACCTAGAGGTGATTTTTCCTCAGTACTATTCATGGCTCTGTCTGCAACATCCCCCAAACAGGCTCCCAACTGTCACCACCTAACCTTCTGCTTTAAGTCTCTTAGAAATGTCCCCGTCTTTTCCCGTTTTTCTTCACATGCCTACTCCTCCTTGGAGACAAGTCAGCGAGACAGGGAGGCCTGAGAAACCTTCTAAGGGGGAAGGGGAGGTTGGTGATTTCTCCACCTGAGTAACGGGCACCACTGCAGTCCAGGCCTCCTCCAGGCCAAGGCTTGCAGGTGGCGGGAACAGTCTTTCAGGGATAATCGAGGGCCTTGGGAGATGGCCAAGGTAAGATAGACCATGATAAGCGATCTGCCAAGACTGACCCTTTCCAAGGCCGTTTTGGATAAATTGGGAGGGCAAGTCTGGCTGATGAGGAGGCTGCCGTGGTACAGGTGTCATCTCAAGGGCTGAACTGTGTGGATTAGTGGAAAGGAGTAGAGGGGACATCTTAGTGCCATGCCCAAGGGGATACCAGTCTTCCTCTCTTTCTGACCCCTTCCCCACGGCGAGGGTGAACTCAGTCCTTGACAGGGTCCTGGAGTCATGTGCCAAGCCCCACTTCCACACCAAGCCCTACCACTAGAGAAGTATGTGATCCCAGGTCCACAAGGTGGCAGCAGAGATCCAAATGTAGGGACAGAGCCAACCAATTCAGGGGAGTCCAGAAAACTGTCAGAAAAGCTTCTTAGGGCCCTGGGTTCCAGCCATACTGCATGTCCAGTATCTTCTGAGACTCGGTTTCCTCCTGTGTTTCACATACATTTAACTCTATCATGCCGTTCATGACCCAGAGTCATGTACTGCAAGACAGTGGCTGTTCCAAGCCAGGGTTTCAGGGCTGCTCCCAGTGCAGCAGCAACAGCTGACAGTGAGGGAAGTGGGCAGAACAACAGGACCAAGGAGGAGGCCATAGATGGCCAGGGCACAGACTAGAGGTCAGGCAGATGGAGGGAGAGGGGAAATCCAAAGAATGGATTCTGGGAGCAGGGCTAATCGGAACTGGTCCACTGGATATGAGGGAGAGTTCAGAGTGACCCTTAGAGAATGGGAAAATGGAACTGCCAGGAAACACTGGAAGGTGGGGCGGGGGAGACAGGCTGTTCAGGAGGCTCCTGATCTCCACTTCAGAAGCACAGTGTTCGAGGCACATGTGGACAGCCATGTCCAGGTGCTGGGCAAAAGACAGAAGCCTGGACATCAGGGAAGAGATTCTGAAAGAAGACATGGATTTGGGAGGTGCTTGTCCTTCTGTGGTATTGGAACTCTAGCACTGGAGATCCCCAGAGGGTGTGAATGGAGAGAGCAAAGGATCCAACAAGAGAGGGTGGGGAAGGGCAGGCAGAGGGTTCTGGGTACTCAGGCAAGGGTGTGAATTAAGGAGCAAGTTTCCATTATATGTCTTTCTATGGCACAAATACCCCAGTGTGGAGGCCTGAAATAACACAATTCCGTTTTCATACGCTTCTGCAGGTCGGGGTACCAAGATCAGGGTGCCACCAGAGTTGTATTCCAAGAGAGCGTGTTTCCTGGCCTTTTGGAACTCCTGTAAGCCACTTGCACTTCTTGGTTGGTAGCCTTCCTCCATCTTCAAAACCTAGGGACCAGCCTCTGTTGCTACTCCACAACCTTCATTGCAGGCTCTTCTCCCATTTGGTCCTTTAACAACAAACATTGTGCTTATACGAGGCTCACCAGACAATAAGAACAAACTATCTGCTTCAACGACTTTCACCTAGTCACAACTGCTTAGTTGCGGGCATGTGTGTTCACAGGTTGGGGAGATTAGGAATTGGGCACCTCATGGGCCACCACCACACAGCTCAACACATTTCCAGTCTCCAAAGGTTCAGATATAATTCACATGCAAAATGGTTCATCTCATCTCAAGGTCTCCCAAAGCATAGACGCTACACTACCTTTCAAATCTCATCATCAAGATCACCTAAATGGGCACATTTTGAACTTTTGTTTAAAAGGAATGGAAAGGAAAATGTGGTACACTAACACAATGAAGTACTACACAGCAGAAGAAAAAAAACCGACAGCTTGAATTTTGCAGGAAAATGGATGGATCTAGAAAACATTATTTTGAGTGAGGTAACCCAGACACAGAAAGACAATTATCACATGTACTCACTCATAGGTGGTTTTTAAACATAAAGCAAAGAAAGCCAGCCTACAAACCACAATCCCAGAGAACTTAGACAACAATGCGGACACTAGGAGAGACTTACATAGACATAATCTGCATGGGAAGTAGAAAGTAGAAAAAGACAAGATCTCCTGAGTAAATTGGGAGCATGGGGACCTTGGGGGAGGGTTGACGGGGGAGGGGAGAAGCAGGGGGCAGAGAAAAATGTAGAGCTCAATAAATATCAATAAAAATGTATTTAAAAACCAACAAAAACAAAACAAAAAGGAATGGAAAGGGATACTGGCTACGGGAGGGTCTTGGGAACCTCCCACCACAAGGTGACGCTGGACTTAGCCTCCAGTCTGTGCTTGCCCGGTCAGGGCTCCCAGGACCGGACGCTCAGCCCGGGCTTCCGCTCCTGATGAACGTGCGGCTCCCTCGGCCCTTCGTCGTTTTACGGGCGAGGGAGCTGCCGGGCCGGGGCTGATCCCTTGCTCGTCCTCGGTGTAGCGAGCTAGACACCACTGAGATAGAAGCCTCCCGGTGGTCTAGAGCGTCCCCGGAAGTGACTCGGGGAAGGCCGCGAGGAGCGGACCGCTGGAGAGCTGCGTGGCCGGCATTTCCGGCCGGTAGTGGCGGCTCCGGGTCCTCAGGTGAGTGGGGCTGGGCCGGGGCCGTCGCCGCCACCACGAACTGACTGGAGGCCGGACCCACGCTCCCGCCCCGGAGTCGGACGCGCGTCGTTGTTTCTCCACCCGGAGGAGTCGCGCTCGGGACTGGCGGATCCCTTCTCGGGTCCTCCCACGGGATCGGGTCCCCCTCGGCTCCCAGGCGCTCCACCGGCACGCAGACCGGGCAAGCTCGGTCGTTCCTCCCCTCCTCTCTTGCCCGTGTTTTGAGTTTTTCTCAAGTGTCGTTCGGGCTGCAGCCCGATGTCAGGTTGTTTCTTAACACCGGTATGATGTCTCAGGACCGACTCGAAAAAAAATTGCCTCTCCTCTTAAGAGCTTACACTCCCGCCCCAAGAAAGTAATCCATTAATCCCCTGTTCAAGTGGCCCTGTGTTGTCAGTGCTCTCTTTGAAGTCCCAAAGTTAGGAGCCTCCCGGATTTCTGCAGCCACGTTTCGGAAGTTCTAAGAGTAGTACAAGATTCAAATTTTCCCTCTGCCCCTCTTTTCCCTTCCTCCCTTCTAGAACTTACTGGGTAGCCCAGCCTGGCCCTGTACTCACAGCAGTTCTGCCTCAGCCTCTCAAGTGCTCGAATGACAGGTTTGAACCACCACACTCAGCTTGACAAAATCTCATTTCTGAAGTGGGTGGATTCAGCCACTTAACCACTCTGCGCCTGTGCAGGGCAGGCATTATCAGGAGCTGAGGTCCTCCTGAAAGCTTGCCTGCCCCTCAAGCTGCTGCAGAATTCCTCAGCTCCCTGGGTTTGTTACTGAATACCCACCACCACCCCCAGAGTAGACTGTGGCCTTGATTTCCTTCTGTTCCACAGGGAGCTGCACACAGCAATTGTCATATGTGCCAGTGGTGTGTGCACCACCCTCACTGTGACTAGAATGGGAGACCCTCAGGGACCAGCACCAAGAGCTGCAGACCAAGAGGCTGACTTGAGGGAGAAAACAGGGTTACACAGCTGCTGGTGACAAGTCGACATTCCCCGCATGGTTTTTGGAACTCTTGCACATTTAAATGTGCCTCTTGCATTGTGGTCTTGGGTGCACTTTTGTGTTGCTCATGGAAATAATTCTGTAGCCTTCTGATTCATCAAATGCTTGATTGGGAGGAGCTGCCCAGCTAAGGTTGGGGGTGTTGGAGAAGGCAGAAGCCATTAGGGATGCATTGTGACTCTTACCTTTTCTGGACATTTATGAAGGTTGCTGGTGCTGTTTGCTCTGGGGTTTGTAAGGAAGGGCTAGATAACAGACTGGACAGCAAATCCCAGGCCGAATGAATGGCACTGATATTCCAAGTGACACTTTGAAGTGACTAAGCCCATCTTGAGTGTTCTCGGTAACATTTTTTCTTTCTTCTCTGCCTTCCAGTTCCTGAAGTGTATGGTAAGACAGCGTTGCGTTGTCAATCCTGGTGAGAAGTGTTCCTAGCTCAGAAACCTGGACACTTTGAAAGGGAAAAGCTGCCACCTCTTGCCATCTGTGTGAAGACCCAAGGCTCCAGCCACGCCCAGCTGTCCAGGGTAACTCAACCCTGTCACCTCTCCTGAAGAGAACAGTAGCCTACTACACTACCAGAACGTGAGGCCTGAGTGCTGGAGCCTCACTAAAGGGAAACTGAGAGCGGAGCCAAGAATGAACCTGGCTTGACCGTAGGAGCAGTACTGCACAAAGGCAGACAAGAGCAGGAAGAGACTGTGGCCCAGGGAGCCAGAGAGAAATTTAGGTAGGGAAGGACAGGCCCAGCCCAGCCTGGACTACCTCCTCATGGCCTCCAACCAGGCTGCAACCAAGGGCAAGGGGGAGAAGCGGAAGCGAGTGGTGCTGACCCTGAAGGAGAAGATTGACATCTGCACCCGTCTGGAGCGTGGTGAGAGCAGGAAGGCCCTGATGCAGGAGTATAACGTGGGCATGTCCACTCTGTATGACATCAAAGCCCACAAGGCCCAGCTGCTCAGGTTCTTTGCCAGCTCGGACTCTCGCCAGGCGCTGGAGCAGCGGCGTACCCTGCACACCCCCAAGCTGGAGCACCTGGACCGAGTGCTTTACGAGTGGTTCCTGGTAAAGCGGGCTGAGGGCATCCCCGTGTCAGGCCCCATGCTCATCGAGAAGGCCAAGGACTTCTATAAGCAGATGCGGCTGACGGAGCCCTGTGTGTTCTCCGGAGGGTGGCTTTGGCGCTTCAAGGCCAGGCACGGCATTAAAAAGTTAGATGCCTCTAGTGAGAAGCAGGTAGCCGACCACCAAGCTGCTGAGCAGTTCTGTGGCTTTTTTCAGGACCCTCGCAGCTGAGCACGGGCTGTCCCCTGAGCAGGTGTACAGTGCCGACGAGACCGGTCTTGTCTGGCGGTGCTTGCCAAATTCCACCCCGGACGATGGCACTGTACCCCGCTTCAAACAGGGCAAGGACAGACTGACTGTGTTAATGTGTGCCAATGCCACAGGCTCTCACAGGAATTAAGCCCTTGGCCATTGGGAAGGGTGCTGGCCCCAGAGCCTTTAGAGGCATCCAGCACCTGCCTATTGCTTACAAGGCCCAGGGTAATGCCTGGGTAGACAAGGAAATTTTCTCAGACTGGTTCCATCATATTTTTGTCCCCTCAGTGAGAGAGCACTTCAGAACCATAGGCTTGCCTGAAGACAGCAAGGCAATTCTCTTGCTGGACCATTCGCGGGCCCACCCACAGGAGTCCGAGCTTGTGTCGGAGAATGTCTTCACTATCTTCCTGCCTGCCAGTGTGACCTCCTTACTGCAGCCCACAGAGCAGGGCATTCGTCGAGCCTCATGAGGCTCTTATTAACCCTCCTGTGGCCTTCCAGGGCCTCCCCACCCGCCACAGCATGAACGATGCCATAGTCAGTGTGGCCTGTGCCTGGAATGCTGTGCCTAGCCAGGTCTTCCGGCGGGCCTGGCGGAAGCTGTGGCCCACGGTCACGTTCTCTGACAGTTCCTCCTCTGAGGAGGAAGCCGAGTGCTGCAGCATCAAGCCTCACAATAAGGCGTTCGCACACATCCTTGAGCTCGTCAAAGAAGGGCCCTCTTGCTCTGGCCCCAGGCTTCAGAACAGCAGGGCTGAAGAGCATGGGGTGGCAGGGAGGGATATAGGTGAGGCCCCGTCCCAGGCCACTGGGCAGGCAGAGAAGGCAGAGAAGGACGCTGGTGAGGATGACGAGGCAGCTTGGGAGCAGGCAGCCGCCTCATTCGAGGCGCTTGTGCGCTTTGCGGAGCAGCAGCCGTGCTTCACCGTGCAGGAGCTGGGGCAGCTGCAGGCACTGCACACGGTGTTCAGGAGACAGCAGCAGCTGAGGCAGCCGCGTGTGGCGCTCAGGGCTGTGATCAAGCTTGAGGCCCTTCAGGAGCACCCTGGTGTGTGTGTGGCCACAGCCCGCTCTTCCTTGCCCTGCTCATCCACAGCAGGTGACAACTGAAGAACCTTGGCTGCCCCTGCTGATCCCCGGCAGCTCCGCTCTGTAACTCGCAGCCGTGGGGCCCAGACAGCCTGCTAGTCAGCATACTCAGCCGAGAGCATGGCTCCTTGTTTACACAGAGGGTTCTGTATGTTCTGGCTAGTGGTTTTACTGTAGCTCTTAGCACAGATGGGTGTCATTTGAATGGCAGGAGACATGTGCCCTCTCCTTTGGCACTCGGGAGCCTCTAGCTGCAGCTGGGTCCAATGGGCCAGATCTGCCTCTGGTGTTGGAAGACTGAGCCATGTTATCAGGTTGAAGTGCCTTGAGGGGTGTCCCTCCAGCCCTCAGGAGGCTCACTTGAGGTCCAACTGGTGGACCCCAAGCCCAGTCCTGAGGGCACTGGCTCAGCTCCTAACCTCAGTGCTCACATCCCCCACTAGTAGCATCGGCACCATGCCAGCCTCTTAGTCTGAACCCACCTCAGTCATGGACAGACAAACTCAGTGGTGAGACTCTAGTGTCCCTGTCAGCAGCAGGCCCTTCCTCTAGGGTCCAGGTTCCATGGAGACATTGCATACTAGTTTTAGCGTTGCTCAGAGGCCAACATGTCCAGAAGTCCATGCTCCCCGAACTTCAAAGTAACAGCCTTTATGAGAACAGTTTGCATGAAGTCACAGAGCAACACTTGGTGACCTGGAGCTCAGCAGGGATAGGCAGGCTAGCAGTACTGCTGTGGAAGCTGCTTCTGCACTGGTTGGTTCAGCCAGCTGTCAGAACATGACTTTCCTGACTGTGGAGCTGATGAGCAGCACCGTAGCTGCCGTGTCTGACTCCCAGCACCCTTTGCAGTGGTTAGCTCTCAGTTCTTTCACCACAACTTTGCCTTTGGGATTCACATAGCTGAGTTGCCACAGTTTTCAATCCAGTGTTCGACATCTGTTTCACCAAGAGACCTTTGTGGAACCTATGAGAGCCAGGGGTTTGGGGAACGTTGGTTTGTGTTTCTTTGTTCAAACACTGTTGCAGACAGCTCTAGCTGTGGCTGAACGTTGTCTTGACCTGCATGTGTGAACATTATTACAACCATGTTTTTAGAAGTCTTTGTTGTGATTCTTTGGTCCCTGTTGACAGGGATCGCTTTTCTGTCACACCACTTTTTCTGTGTGTCTAGGTGACATCTGTGTGCCCATTGCTCTGTGATTTCTGTTGTGTTACTGTTGCAGCTGCTAGAGCTGCTGCAGGTCAGGTGATGGACGTGGAGGGGAAAGTCCCACCCTAGGTGGATGGGGCAGGGCTGGCAAACTCCTGGGTCCATGAAGTTTGTGCCCATCAGACCACATTCCAGGACCAGTGCTGGCTGGCCTTGAGGACCTGCTACTGGGCCTGCCACCTACTAGATTCGTGATGTCTGTTCCCAGGGCACCTTCCAGAACAACTAAGGTGAGCAAGACCCTTTGTCTTCAGAGAACCAAGATGAAGGCCAAGTGTTCTGCTTTTCTCTTCTACAACCTCAAGCTTCCTTGAGGCTTGTGCTAGAGATGTCTAGGTACAGACTTGGAAAGGGGTGTCAGTATCCTGACAGCGTGCATTTCTGTATACTCTGAGCATGCCTAAGCCACTTTCCCTTGGAGCTAGCCTCTTAGGAGCCCAAGCAGTTCAATGTGTTAGCCTCAGAACCTTTTCCCCCAAGCACTCTGAGACAGTAGACCCATTGTGTCAGAAGTCACTGAAGCCCTCAAAAAGTCCTAAGCTCTCCAGGGCAGAATGTGCTCTAGTCCTCTATATACTGTCTGCTTCCCCCATGCCTCTCAGATACCCAACCTGGCTTAGAGCTGGCAGCCCTGCTTGTTTCCTGTGAGCTGGCATCATAGCCACATGCGCCTGTACTTGGCTCCTTCCTGCTTCCTAGCAGAAGCCAGTTGTTCCATTGGCAGGCAGATCTTGGGCACTGCAGTGTCACAGTTCCCTGACTGCTCCTTTCCCACCAGCAGAGGCTCTTCTCTCTCCCCATCACCTCTCTGAGGTTAGTTTGTCAGCTCTGGCCCTCTGCTTCCAGGGGACTGGGATGATGGCAATCCTTGTGTTCTCAGCAGGGCCAGAGTAGGACTGCCCCTTCATTTCCTCTAGATAGGCACAAGGAGCTGATGCTCATAGTGGTTCCTTGTCCAACAAGGGCACATGTTATTTTCAGGGTGTGCAGTTTCCTCTTCAAGGGGATGGGCACCCTGAGCCCTACCTGGCCCTTTGCAGGTGTCCAGGGAAGATCATTCCGTAGCATCTGGTTGGAGAACGTCCCTGCTCATGAGGGCCCATATAATTACTATAGTCCCCCCCCCCCATCGGTACCTGCTCCTTGGTGGAAGAGCAGAAGCATCCTGTCACAGCCCTGCGTGTTGTCTCCACAGAAGTACATCTACAGCAGGACGGAAGTCACAGCCTTTGTCCTGTGGGTGGAGGACAGTGGGTGGGTAAGTTGGTGGGTTAACTGGGTGACTGGGTAGAAGAGGAGGCAACTGCCCTGCCCAGTTACCTAGGTGGAAGCCAGAGTCTATTGGGAAGCCACTCAGGTCCTTCAAGACCAGCTGCACCGGACCCAAGTACCGCGTGTGATCTCAGAAAAAAGCTGGGTAAGGTCTGGGAGAGGATCCAGGATGGGGCTGTGGTCACTGTTATCACCTCCTTTGTTGAAGTTGGATCTGAGATTAGCTGGAAGAGGACCCTGCAGGAGGGTCCAAACTGTGGAAGTTGGAGCTGGGATCAGCCTCTTGTGAGCCTGGCCTTCAGTGAAAGGACACCTGAACTTAGTGAGGTGGTAGCTGCAATGTGTGGGGGAGACAGTGGGGTTGTGGCTGTGGAGTGGACTGCCCTTGTACTGGCTCCAGCTCCTTTACATGATGGCCCTTTGCCTGCTTGTCCTTGCCTGCCACCAGCCCCGTCACCAGAGCACCCCTTGCATTCCTAGTGAGTGTCGTGCCATCCTTGATCATGGGACAACAGGTTTTTAAGTAGGGATTCCAGGGCTCCCCGCTAAGTGACAGGATCAGCTGCAGCCTGACTGAATTTAAGGAATTATCTTGGCATTGTTTTGTTGCAGTTCCAAAGATGCAACCCTCAGCTCTACTCGCCCTGTGTTTAATAGCAGAGAGGCTTAAGCTTGGGGGATGAAGATAAGCCAGGGTGCAATGCCCTTTAGGGGGAGCATCCTCAGGCTGGAAAGCTATGGGGGCTCTTGTATGATCGGGAGGCTATGCCAGGGTCCTGAGGGCCCTTATAGATGCTGAATCCTCTGTAGGACACCTAGGCCAGGGTTATCTTCCCACTAAGTGCCCAGGCCCCTATCCAACACCCTGGCTGCCTCATGCCCTTGCATCCCTGAGATCACAGCTTCAGCCTTCACCATCAGGCCTCGGCATCCCGAGCCCAGCACCAGCCCAGATGAAGGGAGCTGCCTGAGAGATGGAGAGCTTTGTCTACTGCTCATGAAAAACAGGAGGTAGAAAAGACAAAAGCTGTGTTCATGAATAAAAGGCCTCTGTGGAACTCACCAGAAGCACCATCCAATAAAGCTGTGTCCTCACCTGCCATCTCTAGTGGTAATAAATTCACTGTGTACTCCTCAGCCATTACAGCCTTCATGTCTATGTTCCTTGTGATCTCTGAGTCAGGGCTGGCAGCTGCCCAGAGTGCTGAATTGGCTCTCTGTCCTACCACTGGGGACAGGCATGTGCCCTGTAGTCTGGGCATTCTAGAAAGCAGGCCACAGTGAAGCTTGGAGCTTCTGGGCTGTATCCTCCTGCAGAAGGATTCTGGGAAGGTTGGAGGAACATCAGACCAGCCCCCATGGGTACCCCAAATGGGCAGAGAAGAGGTGTGGAGTGGAAGAACAGATGCTAGGGGGCCCCCTCCGCACACCATCTCTGCACAGACATGAAGCCAGAAAGTTTATGCCCTCTGGTGGTAGGATAGAGACTTGTCCTTGTTCACTTCTGTAAACATCCCATTTACAAGGCCATGTGCACATTTGTGCTAAGAGATTATTTGGATGGACCCATTGATAGCCCCTGACTCATTGTCCCAACAGGAACACCCCACCTCCTCCCCAGTCCTGTAAGGCTAGGCAGATTTATGCTTGCTGAAGACTGCACAAACTCCCTAAGCAGCCATCTCTGTTTTAGTAGTTTACACAAGCAAACCTGAGCATGCAGGAGACTCCCTGGAACCTTGGGCATTCTACAGCCAGTCGCCTACCTGTCCCCCTACCTGGGAACTCCCGTGCTGGTGGGCCTTTAGAAAACACTCCTGACTGAAGGTGTCTGCGGCTCTGGGGTATCTGTTTCCTGTAGGCTCTACTTAAGCTGCCTGGTCTCTATATACTCTGTCCCCTGTGTGTTAGACTCCACACTGTAGCATGGCTGCTATGCCACCAAGCCACAAGGTCACACTCTGTTAAGTAGTTTCTCTCATGGTGGGAAAGTCAGGCCCTCAGCTGCCGTTTTGGTCAAGGACTTCTGAGACATTCCTAATAATTGGATTTTATTTGCTGACATTAAGTGGCATGTGGGCTGACAGGCCTGGCTTCTTACTTGATAAATGGGATCAGAATGGCATTGTGAGTCCTTTAAAAGCTTTATAAAGGATAGCTATGCCTGTCACGATGCCCAATATCTAACCCTGTGCCAACCTCTGCAGGCCTCCAGTGTCATCTATTACCTCATCTCTCAGTGACCTCAATGTGGAGAGCATTCACATCTACCAGACATCTTCTGAGGCTCCCTTACTCCATCCCCTACAAGCCTGGCGAGGGCTGGTGCTGATGTGTCCACAATAAGGCTGTGGGCCATTTGCATATTGAATCGTGAAGGGTCTGCTTGGTGAAACAATTCAGGAAATTGTTTGGGTCCCTATCTATGAGGCATGAGGCGTGATACCTGAGGCTGCTGTTTAACGAGGCCAGAAGTTCTGTTTTGGAAATGTAGTGATGGCCACACATCTGTGAATGCAATGATGGCTGAAATGGTACCTAATGGTGGTGGCTTAACCAGCCAGATCCAAAGAGGAGGTGTTCACCCTGGAGTCTGGGAAGGGCACAGAAAGCTTCAGGGGACAGGCTAGGATCACCAGGAGCCCTACATCAGGAAGCCTGCAGAGATGAAAGAGGAGACAGAGTCACTCATGGGAGTTGGAACCAATGCCTGAGAAATCACACCTGCCCGTGCTGCTGTTCCTCACTTCCTGTCTCCCTATAGCTGTGCTCCTTGGTAAGGCTTGTGAAAAACCATCAAAGGTCAGGAAAGGGACATCAAGAAATTGAGCCAAGGAGAGGGAACACTGAACCAAAGTCACGCCATAAGCAAAGACGGGTTGTGCATGTGACTGTCATTGGCTGCACCATCAGAGGTGACTGGCTTTGTCTATATCCTTGAATTTATGGAGTACCTACTAAAGTTAAGGCCATGGAGATATCATCGTACATAAAACATTCACTATGGCCTGGGTACCAAGTTAGAAAGGCAACTTGAGAAAAGGTTTGACCCCTTGAGTGTTTGCCATGGGCTCAGGAGAAGGCAGGCATCAGTTTCAGGTAAGAACCAGGTGTTCACAGATACAGTGTCAGGTATCCATTAGCCTAACCATCTACCCATCCATCCGCGCATTGAGTCATTCATCACCTATATACCCACCCAATCTAATACACACTCTTTTATCTACCTACAGTTCTGTCCATCCATCCAACTAGGTAACGCACTCCCTCATCCACTGATGTATCTGCTTGCTTATCTTTCATCATGCAAGCATCATCAACCTTCACCCTCCGATCCATCATCTGTCATTCATTCATCATCTATATCTATCCATCCATGTATCATCCAATCATCTTCCATTCCTTTATTTATCCATTCGTTCACCTGTCTGCTCATCCATCATTCATTCATTGATCTGTCTATCCATCCATCTACCCATGTATTCCTCAACCATCTGTCATCCACTATCTTTCCATCTGTATATTCATATCTGCTTCTTCACCATCTATTTGTTCAGCCATCATCCAGCTAACATCCATGGATCATCCATCCATCTACCCACCCCTCCACCTGTCTGCTCATCCATCATCTCTCCATCCACCCAACTGTCCTACACTACTTCTACCTACTTGTCCATCTGTCTACTCATTCACCTTTCACCCACTCACCACCTGTCCATCTGTGCATCTGACACTGTCATCGTCACCAAACCACTTACTCTCGATGGTCTGTACCTGCCAAACCCTTCCAGGGCTTACTAGATTAGAAATCCCTATCTCCCAGTGAGCAGCTGAGGCCAATGCCTCATCTAAACTTAGAAGCATGGTCCATGGTGTGTTCCTTGCCAGCTGCCCCCTGAGTCCATAATCTGCCAGGCCTTCCTACCTTAGAGATGATGAACAGAGGCCACAGGTGGAGGATGCAGGCTTGAGTTGCCGGTCGAGACCAGCTGAGCTGTTGTGTTTGCCTTCTTTTTGCCTGTTTGGATGCTGACTATTCCTGGACACAGGCTGTGCTGGACTTACTGCACACCACAAACAGTTTTCTTACCTCACTTTGCAGATGGAAATCCCGAGGACTGGAGGGTCTGGGTTCCCCAAGTCATTTTATTTTACCTAGGCTCCCGCTGTGAAGGTGGGCAACCTCTATGCCTCCTAAATCATCGTGCACTCTGTTCATTTCCTCTTGAAAGTCCGTGTCTCCCGTAGATAAAGCCACACTCAGCCAAAGGGATGGAGATAGGCCATGGGCCTCAGGATGGGCCTAAGGCTTTTAGTGAGGACAAGACTAGGCCTTAGCTACTTACTCACCTGAGGCTGAGCTCATATCCTTGTCAAGTAGCTCATCTCCCTGGACCACATTTCAGAAACTTCCAGAATTGACATCCTGCCCTGGCATGACCCCCAGCCCCCACCCACAGAGGTGTTTACCCAGGTCAGGCATCAGTGGTGCCTTTGAGGAGGCTCTTGCCATTCAACCACCCCAGAGTCACCGCATGGTACACAGGGCACCATGGATCTCTGCCTCACTGGTCTGGCTCTCCCGTCACCAGTCTGCTGAGCACAAGGGAGGATTCTTATATGCTTTGATTCCCTCCATTTTCTTCTTCAGTATTTATTGAGCACTTTCTGTTTGTCAGGTCTCAGCATGAGCACTGAGTCCCTCAAGGGTCCCATGATGTAAGAAATGTGGATCCCAGCACAGCCCCGTGTTTAGGGGCTGATGGTGATGAGACCTTTGACCTGGTTCCATATCCCATTAGGTTTGAGCAAGGTGGAGGCATGCCTCTCCCTGGGTAGACGATTGCAGCAGGAGCAAGGAGGGTGGTCTAAGCTTTTCCAGGAACCTCCACCATTACCCATGAACCAGGGCCAACAGCCAAGCTTGGGCTCAGACTGTCGGTCCCTTCCACTCTTCACCTGCATGTGTGGCTGGACATGTCTAGGAAGGGCCCAGCTCTGCTAGTGATGCCACAGCAGGTACCCAGACCACAGGCCACCAGTCACAGTCCTTGAAGTGCAGGTCAAAAAGTTCCTCTCACTTTGGAGAGACCGAGAGACCAGGCCAGCAGAAAGCAGGAGCTCCAAGCCCCAGGGATGCAGACCAGCATCTTTCACGTGGCCATCTGGCTCTCTTCTCACCTGGACCCACACAGGGGGAAGAAAGGATCCTATAGGAATGGATGAGATTCGACCCCCTGGAAGGGACTTGCTGAATGTCCCCAGAACAGACCCAAGGGATGGGGATGCAATGAACAGAGAGTTCACAGAAGGAGCACTTTTTTTTTTACTGCCCTCCTTTGGGGTTGGAAACAGCTTCCAGCACACTGTGTGGGTCATAGGCAGAGGAGATGCAGTTACTTCTTGCTGTACCACTCCCTAGCCCTCTGCTTTCTCCACCTTCACCTCCGGCTACTCACCTGCTACCCTGGAGGAAGCCGTTCCTGGACTTCAGCCAGCCTCCTCTTTCTCATCCAAGGTCACTGGCCTATTGGGGAGATGGCAATCCAGCCCTAGATTGTTAGCTGGTGGTTTAAATGTTGTGGGTGCTCATGGGAAACGGGTAGGTGAGAGAGACCCGGTTTCCCTCTCCTGGAAACCTTGACTCCCCCATCCCTTCCTAAGGAACAGCAGGAATCTGGGTAGCAGGGCCAGCCTCAGTAGTACTCCTTGCCTTGTCTCCGTCTGTCCATCTGATGTCTGAAGCGATGGCTCAGCAGGACCCCTTTAGCCCGGCCATGCTCCCTCCATCCCACAGAAGAGAGGTGACCAGTCTCACCCATCCCCCAAAGGTTGATTCAGCTGCACAGTTCACTCATTCCTCCTTAGGGAGTTTGAACTTTTGCGTATCTTGTGGTTTGCAGAAACCTTCAGACAGCCCACCTTCCCCCTTTGGGCTCAGCCAGGGTCCTCCTGAGAGGTTTCCTCAAACATCTCCCTGTGGTGGAACCCAGCTGTCTACACCCTGACCAGGTTGGCTGCTTATTATCCTTGCATTGAGGACCTGCTGGTGACGTGGCAAATTCAGCCACATCCCCGGGAGTAGCCAAAGTTGTGCTGAAAAGAAGAGCTCCGCATTTTCTGGATGAGACAGGGACCAGGGGGACTGGCAGGAGTCCTCACATGGCAGCGAGGGACAAAACCTATCAAAGAATAGGATAAAGCATAGGTCCTGCTGGGGGCTTGGGACTTGACTTACTGGAGCAGTGGTCCATGATGATCCAAGGAACATCATCAGCTCAGGACCCCCAAGTTCTCAGCACAAAGCAGGTTTAATTGTCCCAGATGGATAGAGATCAGGGAATGAGAGACAAAGACAGGAGACAGAGGGTGAGGGAGAAAGGGAAGAGAACAAGAGGAAAAGGCGTTTGTCCTGGAGTTGGGAGGGAATGACAAATGGCTGCCTCTGTATAGAGAGGAGACAGACATGACCCATAATAAAATGGAGGTTTATAAAGGTGCAAGGGGACACTTTGTGATAGGATGGGGTGTTTGAGTTTTAATGGGGCGTGTTAATTGGGTGAGCCGAAGGGAGTTTCTGGTTGCTGGACTTCAATACTGTGGTAGCTGAACCTTGGTAGTTAGCCTCAGGAGGAGGAGGAAGTGGCCAAATAAGGACTAGACCCTTGGTGACAAGCTCTAGGAATGGAATGACTGGAATGGAATGGAATGGAATGGAATGGAATGGTTTTAGCAAGGCAGGGGAATGGGAGAAGAAGGGCAAGGCCTGCCAGAGCTGTGCTGCAATGCTCAAGCTGGCCAGAGTTCCTCAGGTTTCCCCAGGTTTTGCTCTCTGCAGGAGACAGCAAACATTCACAAGTCAAGTAATGTTGTAGATGGGTTTGGGGTTTGCTGTAAATGTGCAGGGAAGTGGGGAGTGTGGCAGAATAAGGGGGAGCTGGGAGTGTGGTAGCTGAGAGACCCTCTTCCTGTTGTGTGTACCAAGGTATACAGTATAGGGAAAAAAAACTTCACCAAAGGCTCTGGGGAAGGGCTGCTCTTGCCAAGAGACCCCAAGGACACTCAGGAGTCCCTTGCCAGGGTCCCACAATGCCCTGATTAACAAAGCTGTGGACAACTTGTCCTAGCTCTATCCCAGTGCTGCTCACTCTCCGGATCTCTGTGCCATGTGACGCCCAGGTTCTAAACACAAAGGCCTCTTTCTGCTGCAGAGGATGCCTAGGTACCCGAGAGGTGAGTCACCCAGTGATGCTGGATAAGTGCCTGCATCAGCACCACCACAGCACAGCACAGCACAGCCCCAGTCAGTGCACCTGGGAGTAGCCATAGCAGGAAGAGTGGCAGGGAAGAAGAGAGCCAGGGAAGAAGCAGGGACTGAGGATGGCAAGGAGAGAGGTGGAGGAATTTAGAGGGTAGAGAGGGATGAGAGAGAAGAAGAGAGAGAGGAGAGAGAAGGCGAGAGGGAATGAAGAGCGTGAACAAGAAAGGAGAGAGTGTGAGACATAGAGCCCGCCCTCCACTCCTTCGTTCTGTTCTCATCCCCCTCCCTGGCCCAATCTTCTTGAAGCCCTTCCTTGTCTGTCTCCTCTCTGAGATATGGTTCAGCCTTGATCTCCCAGTTTATTCAACACCAGAGCCAGGCTCCAGGGCCTCCTGCCAGGCCCCCAGGTTGTGAAGATGCATTCATACTGCCATGCGGTGTGTTATAAGTGGAGCTGGGTGGCGTGAGGTACGTGCAGGCCATCCCTGGTAGACAGGGGACCAGGGGGTAGCACAGTCACTGTGTTGTCATGGATACTAGAGTCAGGATTAATTGTCTGCACTCCAGGTAGAGGCCAGAGGTTATTACTCCCTCAGCAGTATGCTGAGGACAGCCCTCCAGCCTGGGAAAAAACACAATGTGTAGATACTATGGATACTATGAGGGCCTCTGCACCCTCACTCCTCACAGACAAGAACACTTTGCTGTTCTGGCTGGATCTCGCACAGTGCCCACTGCCCTGAGGCCCTGATGCCAATCCGGGTGAGAGGCAGGACTTGGGGAGGCAACCTGATAATGAAGGGTCAAAACAAGACTGGCACCAGACAGTAATCTGCCTTTAGAAACACTGAGCCCTAGAAGCACTGAGCCCTGATCCTGCTCACACACTGAGCCCTGACCTCAGTCACATAATGAACCCTGATCCTGGCCACAGAATCTACAATCACCTGGAATTTGGGCCCGTGGAAATGCCTGTGGGGAATTATCTTCATTACCTTAAGTGAGGGGGTGAAAGACCCACCCACGGTGAGTGTCAGTGAGGGGAGGGGGAAAGAGCCACTCATGATGAGTGTCAGCATTCTGTGCCTGGGATCTCAGACTGTAAGCAAGGAAGGGGACCCTGGGCAGCAAGATGTATTCATCACTCTCTTCTGTGGACCATAATGTCACCAGCCGCTTCAAAACTCCTGGCCATATGACTTCCCTACAATGATGAGCTGTTGTCCCATGAACTCTGAGTGAGAACAATCCCTTTCCCGGGAAATTTTATCACAGCATTGGGGAAAAGAACCCAGGATACACACTGAACCCTATTCTGGTCACACACTGAGCACTGCCCCTGGTCATTGGCTGAAGCCTCATTTTGCTCCCCATATTAAGGCCTGATCCTGGTCTATGGTCAAGCCCTGGTTTGGCATATACAGAACTTGGATCCTTACATTCTGCAAATCATACAAGACATGAGACCAGGGATCTGTTAGCCCCCTAGAGAAGCCCGAAGCTGTTCCTCTGCCTCTCCCCCACAGTTGACTCACTGCTGTCTTTGGCCACACTCCTCTGCTAGCACCCACCAGAGCTTCACACTAAGATGCCAGGTCCCCCTGGTGACAGTGTCCTGGGGGTGGCCGGTGACTGTGGGGCTGACTCACTGCTGGGGTGGAGAGTTTGAATGCCATAGCTGGGCTCCCCCACACTCAGACCTTGGGCTCCAGCCTTCCTCCGGGTCTACAGTGCATCCAGAGACCTGAGCCAAGGTTCTCTCCACTCTGGGCTCTGTTGTCAGCAACCAACCAAATGAGGATGCTGAGCTTTGACTTCACCAGGTTAAGAAGATGAAGTGACCTGCTTCATGGGTCAGGGGGTAGTCCCGAGGCATGGTGAAGAGGGACAGGACTCATGGCGGTCCTGGGAGTTAACTTCAGAGAGCTTTGCTGGAGGTGACCCTTCAGGGGCTCTGTGCTTCACTGGACACAGTCCCCACCTACCTGAGCCCAGAAGCTGCAACAGCGTCTATAGAGGCGAGTTGGAGACCTTCAAAGAGGGCCATGGAAGTTAGGGGGAGAAAAGGGCAGGAGACCTTGGAGGCAAAGGGCAAGCTTCCTGAAGAGGGTAGTGCCATGGTCAGATGGGACAGGGACAAAATCCAAGAAAGCCGGGGACCTTGGAGCCTCCTCTGCACAGTCACGCCTGTAGAACTGGTACTCAGTGGTCTTGACCTTGGGTAGTTTCTGGGGAAAAGGGAGATGAGGAGGAAGAGCCCACACTTACCCAGGACTATTGCTGTTCTGGCCAGTGAGTTCCAGACTTCTCACGCTTCCACTGTCCCCAGACAGGGTGATGGGGTCTCCCCACATTGAGGGTAAATGGGCCCTGGGCTTTGCAGAGTGGAACCAGATAGCGGGGTCACAGTAGTGGGAGGAAGGCTACACTGGCAGATCCACCCATGGGATGCCTAGCAAGCTCTATGGATTCCACTGTCTTCCATGTCTTCAGATGAGAACTCCATGGTAGCAGGGAGTGGAGGTGGCCCTGCTCTTGGTTTTATTCAGGTTTCTGTGAAGCATTGTCTCTAGGGCCCCCAGGGGAGAGAGAGGAGCTGTCTTCAGACAGCCCAGAAATGACAGCTGGCATGGTCTCTGCCACCTTATTCAGTCCTTGGTCCTTGTTCACTGATCAGAAAGCAGCCAGTGGCCTGGACTTTCTCCAGATACAGGATATAGGGAGAGGCAGACAGGACCTAGTTCCTCCTTGGATGACCAGAGCTGCTGCTCTGTCCAAGGTGCTGAAGAAGGGCTCTGGCTCTTGGGCGAGTTCTGCCAGGTGGTAGGCACACAGGTAAGGCCTGTGTGTGTGGAGGGGGATTCGAGGGAGTGTCTAAGCCAAATAAGCCTTGAGGCTGATGTTTCCTATGACATGTGAGCACACACAACTGACTGCTGCATTACAGTACATGCATATATATGTGGCAGAGGCAAAACCAAGTCCTCCCTGCCTTCTGTGCAGTACTTCCTGGGCTCTGGGAGCCTACAGACAGTCCACCTCTCCCTCCAGAGACTTCCCTCTGGATTCCTCACAATACACCTGAGCTAAGCCTGACCAAGGCTGAACAGTCCAGCCTGTCCTGTCCCTGCTGGGAGAGTAGGGGTGCACACTGAGGGGGCGGGGTTTAATGACTGATTCCATAGAATCTGCTGGAATCGTCACATAGAGGCCCTGTGGCCTGAACACCCACCCCACACTGGAACAGCAGGTTTTGTGGCTTCCTGTCTTTTCTCTGTCTCTCTGACTGCAGCCTGGTGGCAATGTACTAGTCTATGCCTTTCAACGAGGCTGCACAGGACAATCTGCCTCCTCCTTCCACTCTTCTCCCTTAGCCTCAAGCATGTATTTGTCTCCAGAGTATATCTCAATTTGCGGGAGCCCTTTTGCTTCTGACCAGGCGCATGAGGGAGGGGATAGTGCCAGGCCACCACTGTTAACACAGTAGCCCTACTAGTAGCACCTGGGCCAGAAGCCAGATCCACAGTCGTGACACTCCCCAGCTGTTCCCTTCCTTTTCCTGTGAAGAATGGAGTGTGGGTCTGTGGGACAGTATTTGTCGCACATTTAGGAAGCTCAGTTGATTCCCCATCACACACACACACACACACACACACACACATACACACACTGCTGAGAAGAGATTGGGGGCAGGGCATTCTTCACACCTCCAGTGGATGCTGCTTGTGCTGATCTAAAGAGCATCTGGATTTTAAGACATTCTCCCACTGGAGGAAGAAAGGAGCCCATCTCCCACCTGCTACACGAGCACAGCTGGCTAATGAATGGACTGATGGAAAGGTCCTTTGGGGACTGGGTCCAAAAGGCACCGCGATTTCCTATCTGTGCTCTGACTCCACCTCACTCCCTCATCCTTACCCCTCTCCTCACCACAAGCAGAGCAGCCCAGCCAACAAAAACAGACTAAGGCCCAGCCAGCTCTGGGCACTGGGCAATGTTAACTCAGGTCTGAGGCCCACCAGTTCTTTCGACTGGGCCTAAAGGTGAAGCTTCACAAGGGGGACTCAGAGAGTGGTTCAGAGGGCTGGGGAGAGGCGTATGGTGCCCTATTGGATTGCAGCAGGAAGAGGGTGCAAAGTCCATGTAGTGTCCAATCCAAGCTCTCTGTGGTTCTGGGTGCCTGTGCTGGTCTAGGATAGCAGGGCAGTACTGAGGCAGAGTCTGGCTGGATTGGAGGACCACCCAGTCTGGAGACCCACTGCTCCATCAGGGGCACCTACTCAGCCCCCCACTTCCCTACCCTGAAGTATTCAGCTGGTTCCTGGCTGTTAGCTTTCTCTGGTGCCCATCTCAGGGCAACTGCCACTCTAGGCTTCTGTGACTCTCAGCATTTCCTGACTAGGGGAAGCAGTCACCTGTGGACAGAGATATGATGAGTCACCCTCTGGGCTTCCCCCAATATGCTGTCACAGAGGGAAGTCACTGACAGACACCAGCTGAATCAAATTGTAACTCAGAGGGAGGGCCTTAGGCAAACAAGTCACCAGCACAGCTGGAGTGAGGTATGGCCTCTGAGATCCCTCTATCTTGCTCCCAGGGATGTCTCTTTCTTGGCATCCCCACCTACTCAGTGGAGTGCCATGGTCAGGTTGCCCAGGCTCCTTTTTGGGGGTAGGGGGTGTCCTCATATTGGTGACACTCACTGCTTGCCTCGTCTCATTAACTGTGCAGGCCCAGTCCCTAAAACCCAGCAGTGCCATTAGCCCCACTTCTGGGCTAAGCATACTCTGTGCATACTCTGGAAGATACCTTAGAGCTGTATCCCAGAGATACGCACATCCTGAGCCTAGTGGGGTCTGAGTGTTGCCCTAACTGTCCTGGGTTCCACGGGGGTGAGAGGAGGGAGTGAGGGGCCGAGACTGTGTGAGGGCTGACTGACAGAAAGTCAGGTGGAGGAGACAGGTGGATGGGGAATGGCTATTTGAAGGTAGAGTCAAACACTAGACAGATGAGGGGATGAGAGTAAACTGTCCATGATGGCAGCAGGTTGGCATGAATGGAGACGGTAGAGCGGAAAGGTGACCATGATGGCGAGGATGACCTAGCCAACTATAACATTGTAAAG
The DNA here is from genome assembly GCF_903992535.2 of Arvicola amphibius. Classification (NCBI taxonomy): domain Eukaryota; kingdom Metazoa; phylum Chordata; class Mammalia; order Rodentia; family Cricetidae; genus Arvicola; species Arvicola amphibius. Next base: position 33,753,443 of record NC_052055.2, on the reverse strand, counting down.
GCACCATAGTGGTGATGAAAGTCATGGGGGACAAACGATGGTAATGGTGATAATTGGGACAGTGTTGTGGAGGGAGTTGAGGATGATGGTCCTCATAGTGACAACAGTGACGGCAGTGCTGAGGAGACGGCAGCAGGGATGATGGCGGCTGTAGGTCAGGGTGGTGGTAACACTGAGGATAGCGGGCGTGGAGATAACAATGTCGGTGGCAGTGGCAATGCTGATGATAATGGTGGTGAAGCTGATGATAATTACAGTGGCGGTAATGGTGACAGTGTTGATGTGACGATGGCAGATGTCATAATCAGTGGTAGTGACGATGCTACTCATGGTGACGATGATGGCAATGGTCATGGTGGTACCCAGGGTGTTGGTGATGGTGGTGGTGGTGGAGGTAGATGGTTATGGTGGTAACCAGGGTGGTGGTGGAGGTACATGGTTATGGTGGTAACCAGGGTGGTGGTGATGGTGGTGGTGGTGGAGGTAGATGGTTATGGTAGTAATCAGGGTGTTGGTGATGATGGGTGGTAGAGGTAGATGGTTATGGTGGTAACCAGGGTGGTGGTGGACGGTAGATGGTTATGGTGGTAACAGGGTGGTGGTGGGAGGTAGATGGGCCATGGTGATAACCAGGGTGTTGGTGATGGTGGTGGTGGTGGTGGAGGTAGATGGTCATGGTGGTAGCCAGGGTGTTGGTGATGGTGGTGGTAAAGGTCGATGGTCATGGTGGTAACCAGGGTGTTGGTGATGTGGTGGTGGTGGAGGTAGATGGGCATGGTGGTAACCAGGGTGTTGGTGATGGTGGTGGTGGTGGAGGTAGATGGTTATGGTGGTAACCAGGGTGTTGGTGATGTGGTGGTGGTGGAGGTAGATGGGCATGGTGGTAACCAGGGTGGTGGTGGTGATGATGGTGGTAGAGGTAGATGGTTATGGTGGTAATCAGGTGTCGTGGTTAATGATGATGTCGAAGGCAAGTAGTGGTGATGATACTGACATAGTCATGGTGGTGCTGGTGATAGTAGTGGGATAAGGACAGCAATAGAATGTAATGTCACAGGTGATGGGCATGGGTACTGATGGGGTGGGGTTAGCATCAATATCAGTTTGGCTATGGTGACATTTTGTGTTGTAATAACATGTTAATGGGCACAGATTGCCAGTGAAGGGTGATGGAGATTCTCAGGCCCAGGGGTCCCAAGTGGAGTGGGGTATTTCCCAGGACGATCAGTTGTCTGTTCCTCCTAGCTCCGGTGCCATGTATGGAGTTGGCAGGAGAAACTGGTTTGGTTGTGTGCTCAGAGTGTCTCTGATGGGGGCTATGATATGGCCTGGTCACTCCATTTCTACCCAAGGTGGAGGGTCTATGTGTCCCTGGCTGCTGCAGTCTTCCTTCTCAGGCTCTGCCTGTCCCAAGTGTCCTCAGAATTCACCTGAACAGATGATGGGTGACCGAGGTGCTAAGCTGCCCAGTGAGGAAATGAGGCCAGAAAAGGAGCTGTAACAGGCCAAGCCCAAAGTGTAGATCCTGCCTTGGGGTGGCAGGAAGCCCTCCTGTGTGATGGACGTTCCCTGGCTGAGCGTCAATTCCTGGGGCCTGGGGCCCGGGGCCGGTTCTGGCCACACTCCCCAACCCCCGTGGTCCTCTTCTCTTTAGTCTCCCTGGCATGGCAGAAATGTGGAGGGCCCTGCGGGGAACCCACACACACACATTTCTTTTTTTTCTCCCAGTCTGTGAAAGGTAGACAAGAGCGGGGAGGGAAGGAGGAAGAGGAGGGAGGAAGGAGAGAAGACTAAGGAGGGACTGGTTAACTTGGGAAGCAGCTTGGGCTTCCAAGCCGTTGTGCTGTGGGAATGAGCCACGCCAGGCTCCCGCAGCGTGGGAATCTGCTCCCCCTCCCGTTTTATTAATAAACCAGGGCAGCAGTGTCACTTGGCGCTCCTCGTAAACGTGTCACTCCACTGACTAATTCTTTTTAATTAGAAACAAGGAGACAAAAAGGCCTCATCCTTGGAGGCTTGACAATGTGGGTTTCATGAGGCTGACTGAGCTGCTGTGCCCACCCACTGTCCTGGCATCCCTGCTCCCGCACTATCCTGGAAGTTGGGCTCAGCCAAGAGACTAGGACAACAGTAGGTCAGGTCAGGTGGCCTTGCACGCTCTGCTGGCCACAGAGGTCACTGTGCTATAGCCTCTGCGGGATGCAGGGAGCTACAGTGACACCTACACCCACTCTGGAGGATGACACAGGGGCTACCCGTACTTGCTGAACATTGCCCTCTGGCACTGAGATCCTGAGTTCCGTAGCAGCTGAGGTGGCATGTAACATGTGCCCATCCTCCCTGCCCTCCTTGGCACCCACTGCCACAGTGGCCAATCACCACAGGGCTACAGGCTTCCATTGGTCACTGTGCTACATCACAGGTGAGGACTGAAGCCGGACAGAAGAACACAGAATGGTACTTGAGAAAAGCCCTCAAAATCCATTCAGGCCCTGAGCTCAGATGTTCTGAGCAGAGCACACCTTCTTTAGTTCCTGAAATGTCTTCCTAGATCATCAACGAAATTGTATCAGTAGCCGTGTGCCTTTAACGGGCAAGCTTGGAGGGCCTTTCAAACTACTGTTTCGAACAGCGTAGACACTGTTCTCTGCCAAGCTCTGGGGATGGGACCAGGGTTTTATCTAACTTAATGCCAAGCGATGCACTCCAGAGACGGGGACAGGGTTTCCTTCTGCCTACGGGACTAGCCGAGACCATCTGGGATCTTGCATCCCACTGATGCCCTCTCTGGGTTTGGAGGGAGGAGATGGGCCCTTCTGGACAGAGGGCCCAACCCACCTCATTTTCCAAGGTGTCGTGCCCCAGGAACCAAAAGTTTGGACTGAGATTCCATCTTTCTCACCAACCAGGGAGTCAGAATAAAGTCTCCCCAAGGACACAAGCAAAAACACACACTTCACTCTGACTCTGAAATGCTGATAGTGGGGAAGCTTCTGGGAATGGAGGTTCATGACACAAAAGGGGTGGGGGGTGACAGTGGCAATGCAGACACTGGCAGTGGGAGCAATGGTAGGTGACAGTGTTGGGGTTAGCAGTATGGAGGTCAAGGTGCTGGTGAAACTGGAGATGTCAGTGTGGGGGTCACAGTGGGGTCCTGCTGGTGGTCATGGGCTGATGGAGTGGTGCTCGGAGATATGGTACTGGTGGGGACAATGATGGTGAGGAGTGCCTGGGATGTGGTGGCCATTTGTGGTGGCCACACCGTCAACAAAGGTCACGGCTGAGAAGTGGTTGTGATGGCCATCTGACCCCTGCAGTATCTACCTGCTTTCTAGAAAGTCTACACAACAGTGGGCTCCTCCCTCAACTAGGCAGGGTGGCCTACTTCTCAACTGGGCAGTTTGGGGCAGACCCCAAGGCCGACTTCCCGGTGAGTCCAAGGATCAAGTCTTATGCCTAGTGCCTGTGATACCTACTAGTAGAGAGACATGCTTGCCTGGCTAGGAAATCACAGGAAGTGGAAGAGGCACACTGGGCTTCCAGATGTCTGGGAGCTCTGCACAGGTCACTCGCTGGGAGCTGGCTGTCATGACCCACCAGTTTTCAAAGTCCAGGACAGAGGCTTGAGAACTCAGTCCAGTTGGCTTGTGGCAGCAGAGTGAGCTGTCCCAGGCAGGAGGAGGCAGCAGAGGATAGGGGTCCAGGTCCAGCACTCCTGAGAAGAAAAATGGAGAGGTCACCAGCCAGAAGAGGTTAACCATAACTGGAGGCCATGAGGGAGCCAGGAGAGGACCACAGCACTGGCTTCCTTGCCGTTTTCTGTGGGCCACCCCAAAGTCCTCCTCCAGAAGTCTTTCTGGTTCTTGAAATTCTCTACCCATCTGGACTCCTCCAGAGCACTGTGCTCTGCCCTGTTGGTAACCTCTTTTCCTATGTGACAGAATGATATGTGTCAGGCATATGTAACTCCAGGCATCCTCAGATGTTCTCATCTTGGCACTACGCCATGCTCAGACCAGACCTTAGACCCTTCAGCCTGTACTCAGGGCCAGGGCCACCTGCTTTTCCCGGGGCCAGGAACGCTAGGGTACGGGTAAACAGATACCTGATACAAGGTCTAGGTTTGTTAGAGTCACAAAGCTGCCAGCGGCAAAGGCAATGTGACCAGACCCTTTGCCAGGTCCCTGCCTCTCCCCCAGGGCAGGGGCAGAGCAGGTGCAGGGCAGGGCGGGCCCTGGGTGGCAGCGGGCTCAGTGTGCAGAGCCTTCCTGCGTGGGGAAGCTCCTCGTTGCGTCACGGCTCAGCTATTCTCAGCCTCTCTCCTTTTATGGTACCGGAAGGGAAGCAGGCGGATGCTGCTGGGCTGGCTCTGGGGAGGTATTTAAATGAAATTGCAGAGAACAGCAGGGAAACACAGCCGTCAGGGTGGGGGTGGCAGCCTTGGACGCCACCCTCTAACTGGCATGGGCTTCTGAACTCTCAGCTTTGGGGGTGTCTGCATGGGGCAGCTGGCAGCACCCCCCAACCTGATGGAGAGCTGCTCCTGCATGATCCAGCCCAGTGGCACACAAAGAGGCAGTGGGTGGGCACTCAGCCTGGCTAGGGCCCCAGTGGAACAGAGACTGAGGGCGGTTGCCAGACTCCCACCTTGGCCCAGCCTCCCCTGGCTCTGGCTGATTCCTGGACCATAAGTCTGCCCTTGCTCCCCAGCTCAACACTGGCTACCTGGATTTGGGGAACCCTGGTAGTCTTTTTTCCTGCCCCACTTGGCAGTTATAGTTCCTAGATCTCTCTACAGCAGGGACAGCTCACACAACAAGAACACCAACCCCAAATCATTTCCCCACATTTGGCCCGTTTCCACCCTCTCCCTCCGTGTCCTCCCTAGGTTGAAGAGGTCCTGGCCACCTTAACCCTTGGCTCAAGGCTGGTATCCCAGTCAGCATGAGGGAGAACTGACTTGCCAGATACCTGGTCTCTGCTACCCTCTACCTTCTGTCCCTAGTGGACGAACCTACTTGGCTATGTTGCTGCCCTTGACCCAAAGTACCACCAAGTCACCTGAAGTGCCTCTTATCTCTGACTGGTTGGCCTCTGCATACTTGCCCCCACCATTGCACACCAGCACCTTTGCCCAGGCAGAACCCAGAGCTACCCAGTGCTGGCTGGCAGCAGCTATGCAAGGAAAAACAAAAGGGTGCTGTGACTATGACATATATGGTGGCCTGCAAAGCACACTCCCAGACCTGCGTGGACACTGAGACTGGCCACTCATGCTTAGAGGCTCTATGGAGGTACACACAGGCACAGGGCTCAGCATCTGCTGGGCCTAGGGACCCCTTTCCTAGAGGCACAGGGCACCAAACCTTTCTCATGTTAACACTGGGGTTGGCTTCTGTCAACTGAACAAGTGAGCGGCCAGTTGGGTGGACAGAGGAGCCTCATAGCCACAGGTCACCCTTCATCTTGAAGAGGAGCCCTAGTGGCTGCTTAGTACAGTCTGCCTGTTGTGTGTTTGAGACCAAGGGGCCAAATGAGTGGCATGGAGTCACACGTGGCCTCAGGGAGTGGCAAGAGGAGCGTTCCTGTCCACAGCTCTCAGGCCAGGCTCAGGCAGGCTGTCCAACAAGGACCCAAAGGGCTTCTGCATATTTATGCTATGTCTCTTCTTTCTACCCTAAACTTGCCTCCTAGCATGGGAGTCTCAAGATCTGTGCCCACAATGCACACGTGGCCTCTCCTACCTCGTTCTAGATTGTCCTAGCTTGAGTGATGACCATTAGAGGGGCCAACCTGCCCCTTGCACTAAGAATCACCAGGAAGGAAGTGCTGGGTGCTCTTTGCCATGTTATGAGGTTCTGAGTAAGGCAAGGTGCAGAGGGCTGTAGCCAAGCTAGAAGCACAGCAGAGGACCATCAGTGGGGAAACTGAGGCTAGGGAAGGGGTAGGGTCTTAGAGAGCCTTACCCATGTTCACATAGCACAAGAAAGTGTTCCACACAATGACTCTAGGAGCCTAGAGGTCTCCCTCAGTCCTCTATTCCAATTCATATCCTGCTTCTGGTCTGGGCAGGTTTCTGTTTCTCTCTGGACCCCAGCTGGGTTAAGTGAGGAACATAGGTCTCTTGAGGACAGACTCCCACAAACCTGTGTCTTTGTCCACTGCCAGGCGGTTAGTGGGAAATGCCTGGGGCACATGGAGCATCGAGGTTGTACAAATTCCATGGAAAAATACCAGGCTTCCTTAGAGGCTGGACTGGAGGTGCTGAGGCAGGAGGCAGGAGGCAGGAAGGAGGAGGGAGCAGAGAAGAGGGAGGAGGGTCTGGTGTGTGGGGGCTCTGAACGAACAGGCTGCCTTGTCTGTTCCAGGGACAAGGATGTAGCACACAGCCTGCCAGACGGAAGAGGAAGGAAGGAGGGGAGGGAGGAGGCAGGGAGAACATGTTCCCGTGGCTCAGGAAGGAAGGCTGCCGGCAAGGGAGGGGAACTCTGAGCCCTGGGGAGAGCACCTCAGACTCTCATGGTTCCACAAGCCCAGCTCCAGTCCTGCTTCCATGCTCTAGCCTGCCTCTGTTACTGGCTAGCTCGGTGGTCTGAGGCAGGTCTTCCACCTAACAGGGTCCCTGTGGAAACCTCTGTGAGAAACAGCAGCCCTGGCTTTGAGTCTCCATCTTTTTTTGCTTCCCTGTCATCTCCCTCAGGCTTGTCCCTGCCTTGATGGTCTCCTTCAGTCTCGTCCCTGAACCGCTGTGTATCCCTGTGCCCTGGGGGAGACTGGCACTCTCAACCCTCAGCTCCTGAGACAATCATTGCCCAGCCCTGTCGTGTCCAGAGACTGGCAGTGGGGGTGACCGGAAGTCATTCAGCCAGCAGAAGGCTGGTGGGAGGGCCAGGTGTCCTCCCTCCCGCGGGTGGCTCATTCACATGTCAGCTCAGCCTGAGCTTAGGAGGCCTTAAGAGTCAGTAGGCAGTGGTTCTATGAAGGACTCGAGGTGGGGCCCTCCTCCCTTCCTCTCCTGCCCACGCTGACACACAGGAAGGACTCCAGCAGCCTTCAGCTTGGTGGGGCTTTGTTCCCCCACTGCTACAGAGGGAAAAGCGAGGCCAGGTGGCTAGAATGGGTTGTGGAGTGGTTCACCATTTCTCTTCCTCACTCCCACGCTCTGGGTCCCTCGTTTCAACTCAGAGTACAGACCTGGAGTTAGCCAGGGTACCAGAATGTCATCTCTGGAGCTGAGGGGCAGGGCCAGGAGCTGGGACCTCTGGTCCAGACAGCAAAGGACATTTGTGCAAAATGAGTGGCAGGAGGCTGTCCAGAGAGTTGAGAAAGACCCCTGGGCCAGGGGCTGTGCGGGAGGTTCTGCAGATCAGCCAGTCAAGAGGCAAAAACCTATACCCCTTCTCCAGTGCCCACACAGATGGGGGTTCTGTGAGCAAATGAGAGGAGAAGAGCACCATGTCTCTGCTGTGCTCACCTCTGCTGCCCTGGCTTCTGGCTCCATGAGGAATGGGATTCTTACAACCTATATCATAGGGGGAGGAATGAATCAGGGTGTTTGTGTGTGTATATGCTTGTTCATGGGTACAGACACACACCTGTGTGTTCACAGTATACCTTTGTGTGCAGGTACAGGGATGGCCACGAGATTTGTCTTTGAAGGGGCTGCCCTCTCTACTACTGGATGCTAACTGTCCAGCCTTGGTGGTGGGGGGATCTGCTGGAAAGACCCTCTAGCCAGGCAGGGACAGTTGTGTCTCAGAGCGGCCATGAATGGTCTTCAAGCTATCCTATAGGAACATGGAGGAAACTTGGGGGACCCTAAAGCCCTCATGCCTCTGGGAGTCTAGGTGGTGGGGACCCTGACATATGTGATTCCTGCTAGGAAGCTTATACTCACAGGAAATCTCAGGTGAGGAAGAGAAGCAGGAGAGCTGGAGGCTCCAGAGACGGGGGCAGGACAGGAGGCTGAGGGACACTGAGGGCTCAGAGCTCTCTGACTGACATATTGGGAGGGGGACCCATCTTGAAAAAGGCAGCTTAGCATCATAGTATCCCGAAGTAAAGGCTGTGAGGTCAGAGCCCAGGGTGTCTGGAGTCCTGGGAACAAGGGGCAGGACCAATGGGGCTACCTGGTCACGTGGATGATCTTAACACTCTAAGGACTCACTGAGGTCACCCAGGCCTGCCCCATCCCTAAGGACTTCTGCTTTTCAGCAGGCCAGACATTTAGAATCTCTGGGGTAGCTTTGCTTTGATTCCTCCAGGTTCTTTCCCTGCATAGGCCCACCCCCACCTTCCCTAGAGCCTTCCCCAACCTTCAACCAAAGGGGCTGAGGGGGGCACTATTAACTCTTTCATGGGGCAGGATTGGAGTGTGCATGGGAGGGGTGTTGGAGGAGTGTGGGTTAAAGTCCCCCTCCCTGGAGAGCAGGGAGTCAGCCTGGCCTCTTTTCCAGTGGCAGAATGTAGCCCCAGGCTGCAGTGCGGGGGTTTGCTGAGGACTTCTGGGGCAGTAATTGGGCAGCGATTAACTGTTCCCAGAGCAGCAGTGGCTGTTGGCTGCGCCTGTCATCTGTCACTGGGCTCCCGTGTTCACAGCTTCTGAAGACCCTGAAGGAGGAGGCAGGGTTCCATGTGACCAGTCACCCCAGTGGGGCTCAGAGCGGAGTGTCTCAGGAACAGTGGCCCGAATGGACTGTTCCCTATGGTGACAGATGAGGTGGCCGGAGGGCTGTAGCACCTCAGCATTGGGAACTTCTCTACCATTTGGGCACAATTCCCCTACAAATGGGATGCGGAGGACACTGGCCCCTAGGCGACACTGTGGCTCATGCGGTCACCCTTGCCACCTCCGGCTGGCTTGCTTATCCCTGCTTGTCCCCAGCCTCCTCATTCCAGGAGGCTGTCCACTGTCTTCTGTTGTGGGTACATACGCTGGCTGCTGAAGGGCTGCTGCTGCCACACGTGTGTGCAAACAGAATAGAGTCCTGCTGGCTCATCAGCCTGACCCCACGGTGTAGGAACTTGGTCAACCTTCAGCTCCAGACTCAGACCTGTAGCCTCCAGCTCCCAGGACTTCCTCCAAAGGAAGAATCTAGCTGGTTCCTATTCTAGTAATTTCTCTGCCTGCTTCCCCTCCCGGTGGTGGTGCCCCTCTGCCTGCCTTCTGTGTCCGCCTACTCACCTCTAATTAGAAACGCCAGGAGAGCCATTTGGGGGGAGGTTCCCCCAGAAAGATATTCCCCTTAGGAATGGAAGCCCCGTGGGGGAAGGAAGAAGACAGGTTGGCTCTCTGTGAGGCAGGGCTCCCCAAGACTTTCAGAGAGGAAGGGAGGGGCTCTGAGGGGTGCCAGGTGAGGGGATTCTATAGATGCGTGAACAGGAGCGGGGTGGGGGAGGCTGAGGGATGAGTGTATGTGCATTGCAAGTAGGGGCCATAAGTGTGCGTGGAAGGCTGTGAGTGGGGGACATGCATTCACGTGTATGGAAGGCTGTGTGTAGGGGTCATGAGTCTGTGTGAAGGGCTGTGAGTGGGGGCACTAGTGTCCATAGAGAGCTGTGAGTGGGGGGCATGAATCTACATAGAGGGCTGTGAGTGGGGGGCATGAATCTACATAGAGGGCTGTGAGTGGGGGGCATGAATCTACATAGAGGGCTGTGAGTGGGGGGCATGAGTGTATATGGAAGGCTGTGAGTGGGCTAAGTGTTGAGGGGCTATGAGTGTTCAGGGTGTATGCATGAGTGAGAGAGACGGGGGAGCTGGCAGAGAGAGAAAGATGTTCTTGAAGCCACCATGTGTCTGTGGGCCCCTTCAGGCTTCTATTGCGGCAGTGATATGTCCCCAAGTCACATAAGAGGATGGGAGACCCAGGCCCATATATCTAGCTTGGAGTAAGCCAAGAAGGATGCCCTCCCCCACTGCACCACAGCGCTGTTGCCAGGGAATCGGAAGGGGCCTCCCTCTAGAGGGAATCTCAGCTTCCGGAGCCCCATTCCTTATATGGTAGCTTGCTTTCCTCTGCCAGCTCCTTCTCTTCCCTTCCTCCTCCTCCTCCCTCCTTCCTCCAGTCTAATCTCTTAGAAGTCTTGAAGCTTCTAGCCCACCTCTGGCTGTGCCCTGGGGCATCGGGGCTCAGCAACGTCGCCTGCATCTCTCACTACCCTTGCACCTTAGCCCGATGTCTGTGTGGGTTCAGGTGATGCATGCATCAGCTTCCGGGCACTGCAGTCCCGTTCAGCCACTGACATACAGACACGGGTCACGCGACCTTCACAAACGCACCAATGCAGGGCCCCAGAAAAAGCCTTGCCTGAGTGGAGTCCCTCACAGAGTTGGACCAGGCTAGAACCTGGGCTTACGACCCTTAGGATGAGGTTGGGCAGGAGCACTCTGTGTGTGTGTGTGTGTGTGTGTGTGTGTGTGTGTGTGTGTGTGTGTGTGTGCCTATTAACTACAGGCAGCTGAGGATGGATGGATCTGGAGTGAAAGGGTCCTATCAGGCTCTTCTGAGGTCGCATACTATGTAGTCAGGTTGGGCAAGGGTCAGGTTGGGGACATCAGTGATCCAGAGGTGTAGTGTCCAGCTGCCCCCTAAGAAAAAAGACGTAAGACCCTGAAGGCAAACAGCAGGTAATAACTTGCCTCACCCCCATCCTTGCTGCCCAGGATTAGGTAGAAGAGTGTCTCTGGTCTCCCATGGTCCCTGCTGTCCCAGAGCTCCCGGTGGGAGGCGCGCAGCAGAGCAGATTAGTCACTCCCGGTGAGCCGGCTGTGAAGGGGCGGGTCCTTGCGGGCACCCGCGGGAGAGGAGCGAGTAGGCGCGGGGGAGGCGGGGCCTGCGGCAGGAGAGGGCGCGGGCGGGCGCTGGCGAGCAGCCTGGGCACCGCCAATGGGAGCCTGGGCTCGGCAAGCTGCCGCCCACGGGCCCCGCGCAGCATAAAGAGCCGCCGCCGGCGGCTCCAGTGCAGTGCTGAGGCGACCAGTCCTCCTGCAACTGCAGTCTCTGGGCTTCACCAGCTTCAGCACCGGCGCGCCTGCCACTCTTGCCGAGTTCCGCGCATCACCGCGCACCTGCCACTGCCGCTCCGCGCCTGCCGCCGCCGCTTCGGCTGCCTTCCCGCTTCCGCTCCAGAGGAGTTCGTAGCCTGTCGGGAGCCGCAGCACTTGCAAACAGATGGAGCTGGACCATAGGACGACCGGTGGCCTCCACGCCTACCCTGCCCAGCGGGGCGGGCCGGCAGCTAAGCCCAATGTGATCCTGCAGATCGGTAAGTGCCGAGCCGAGATGCTGGAGCATGTGCGGAGGACCCACCGGCACCTGCTGACCGAAGTGTCCAAGCAGGTGGAGCGAGAGCTGAAAGGGTTGCACAGGTCGGTGGGCAAGCTGGAGAACAACTTGGACGGCTATGTGCCTACCGGCGACTCACAGCGCTGGAAGAAGTCCATCAAGGCCTGTCTCTGCCGCTGCCAGGAGACCATCGCCAACCTGGAGCGCTGGGTCAAGCGTGAGATGCACGTGTGGCGGGAGGTCTTCTATCGCCTGGAGAGGTGGGCCGACCGCCTGGAGTCCATGGGCGGCAAGTACCCGGTGGGCAGCGAGCCGGCTCGCCACACTGTCTCTGTAGGTGTGGGGGGTCCAGAGCCCTACTGCCAGGAAGCTGATGGGTATGACTACACTGTCAGCCCCTATGCCATCACTCCACCACCTGCTGCTGGAGAGCTGCCTGATCAGGAATCAGTGGAGGCCCAGCAATACCAGTCCTGGGGGTCAGGTGAGGATGGGCAACCAAGCCCTGGTGTGGATACCCAGATCTTCGAGGACCCACGGGAGTTCCTGAGCCACCTGGAAGAGTACCTGCGGCAGGTGGGTGGCTCCGAAGAATATTGGCTGTCCCAGATCCAGAACCATATGAACGGGCCAGCCAAGAAGTGGTGGGAGTTCAAGCAGGGCTCAGTGAAGAACTGGGTAGAGTTCAAGAAGGAGTTTCTGCAGTACAGTGAGGGCACGCTCTCCCGTGAAGCCATCCAGCGGGAGCTGGACCTGCCGCAGAAGCAGGGTGAGCCACTGGACCAGTTCCTGTGGCGCAAGCGGGACCTGTACCAAACACTGTATGTGGACGCTGAGGAGGAGGAGATCATCCAGTATGTGGTGGGCACCCTGCAGCCCAAGCTCAAGCGCTTTCTACGCCACCCGCTGCCTAAGACTCTGGAGCAGCTCATCCAGAGGGGCATGGAAGTGCAGGACGGCCTGGAGCAGGCAGCTGAGCCTTCTGGAACCCCACTGCCCACAGAAGATGAGACGGAGGCCCTCACACCTGCCCTTACCAGCGAGTCAGTAGCCAGTGACAGGACCCAGCCTGAATAGATGGATCAGACCAAGGTCCCCAGCCTGCCTGCCACAACCAGCCTGTGGCCTTTGCCAACTAGGACTTGAGCTGGGGCTGACTCCCAAAGTGGTGCCCTGTTCAGCCAGGCATCTTCTCACCCCCTGGCCTGACTCACAGACAACTGCCACACAACCGTGCTACATAGACTGAACATGAAGAAGCCCCTCTCCCACAGGGCTCCCACCTGCCACCCACCCGTCACCTGCCCTGGCCCTGGCCCGAGTCCCACTGGCCTTACCATCTACATTCTCAGACCATCACAGAACACCTTTGACTTCTTCATTCTGCTCCAGTGCCTGGGCCCTTTGGGGCAGTAGGCACCACACCCACAGAGCATCCCAGGGCAGAAGCTAAAGCAGAATCAGTGCCGAGAGAACCTTAACTTCCGGGGATGCAGCCTGCTCCTACAGACACAGCAGATCCAGCTGGTATCCTAGCTGCCTCCCAGGGCAAATGACCAACCTTGGTCAGCATAGCTCCCCTCCTAAGGATGAGCTAAAGCCACAGTGCAGCTGAAGCAGCAGACCTGACATCATGGCACCTCCTGGCCTCTAGGTGAGCCCTGCCCCATGTATCTTAGAGTTGGGGTAGGGGAGGGGGGCACAACCAAGTTCATTTTCTAGGAAGCCTTCAAGGCTTCTCTAGCAAATTAACTGCAGGGATGGGATGGAGTGGAATCAGGGTGAGTGCCAACATAGTGGGCATTGGAACTGCAGGGGTCAAGGAGGGGGCTGAGGAGGGGGCAGTACTGGGGGAGTTTGCTGAGCCAGCTCACAGAGACCCTATGCTTTCTCACCCCAGCAGTGATTCATACCAGCAAAGAAAAGCAGAGCTCAGCTCCATGACTCAGCCGTGGCAGGCGGAGGGTCCCAGAGGGGCTGAGTCCTTACACCCAGCTGAGGCAGCAGCTGGCACCTTCAGAGCCAGGAGAATGACATCAGGTAAGAGAGTCTTGCCTCCTGCCCTGACCAGGCCCCAGATCCCAGCCACTCTCTGGATCTCTGGGTTTTCTGATAAGTCCTGACAGGCCCCAGGGCACCTGTGGGGGGCAGGGTAGCCTACTGCCCCTCCCAGATCTCAGGGTCAGAAGTTCTCTAACCATCTCGCTGCTTCCTCTCTCCCCCAGGTCTCAAGGCTGCTGAGAAGTCTTCCTCCCCATGCCTGGAATGGGCACCACCACAGCACCGGCACTGTGCCCTCCTCTCTTGAAGCTGTCTGCACAGAAGTTCCAAGACACTTCCAGAGCAGAGAAAACATGATTACAGAGAGGAGGCGCCTGGCAGAGGGCAGCACCCCAACTCAGCCTGAGCTGGAGGTGAAGATAGGCCAGCGTGAAGCCAGGGTCTGCCATGATGCCCACCCCGCTGGCTACTAGCTGCCCGCCATGAGCTACTGCAGCTTGAGTAGGGTCTGTGCTCCTTGCCCTCTTCGCACAAAACCCAGCTCGCTGTGTGGCCATTGGCCCCCCCGCCAGAACCTGGCAGGAGCCTTAAAGCTTGGGCCTCAGCCCAGCCAGCCCCTTCCTGCTGTGCCCTGCCTGCCGGTCCCTCAGGCCTTGGTTCCTGGGCTGTTCCAGGCATTCCCTGCCCTGCCCTGCCCTGCCCTGCCCTGCCGTGGCTCAGCTGAACCACATCCAGCTGCAGCGCCACTGCCTCGTGCTGGCTGGTCACTGCTGTGTCTGCGGTCTGAGTAGGCCTTGTTGAGGTTCCTCCGTCTGACTGGTCCACTGGTGTCCTGGGACCAGTTCCACTGACGTTCTGACAGATCCTATGCCCCATGCCCCTGCCAGTCCCCACAGCTTTCTTTTTGCACATAAACTACGACCCATATTCATTTGGTTGGCACAGGGTGTAGGGAGGCCCTTGGAACTAGGGAGACCCTGAAGATCTCAAGAGAAGTGTGGCTATCCCCTATTCCCATCAAGCCTTGAAAATGCAGTCAGGCCATCTGTCCATACCATCTTACCTCGAAGACAGATTTTTATATAGATATAGAGATACAGATATATATATATATATATACACACATATAAGATTTTGTTAATAAAACCATGGAACTTCCTGGAGTCTAGTCTGTGCTGTTTCTCTGGGGTGTGGGCTGGGCTGAAGCAGGACCTCAGAGGAGAAGGCTGCTCCCCTGAGGTTGACTGCTCAGGGAAGTCCAAGGAGGGGGGCATAGGGACCAGGAACAATGTTTATGGACCCCAGAGAAACTTCTGGAGTCCTTGGCCTGGAAGGCCCTCAGGGTCCCCAGAGGCCAACCCCATGGCCTCTAGACTTGGTTCATTCCTGGCCCCTGACCAGCAGAGTTTGTTAACTCTGAATTCCCCTGCTGGGGTGCAAGGAGTGTTGCAAGGGATCTTTTCTGCAGAGTCGAGCTCGCTTTGACTCAGCCTGGAATCTATGGACAGGGCCTGTGTCCTGTCTACAGGATGGCAAGTGCCAGCTCTCTGACCTTTAGTTTTCTTATCTGCAAAATGGGAAACCATCTTTAACTCTGCCTAGGCTTGGACTAGACCTTGGAAATAACCTGTTTGAGGTCCACAAAGGCCTCACTTCTGTGAAGCTTCTGTGTCACTTCAGCTGACACTGCCAGGTTGCCGAGAGGGAGGGGAGGTAAACTGTAAGGGGTACAAACCCATTCCAGCCAGGCCTCAGTGAGTAGGGCCAGCAGGAGACGAGAGAATGGTGGCAAGGAACTGTCTGATTGTTAGGCTATGCTATCCTAATCTAAGTCCATGGGCAGCTGTTATGCAAACTAGCATCCACGGAAGAGCACTCACTCACCTGGAGGCCTTAGCTTTGTCCATTGGCTTTCAATGACTCCCCCTACACACACACACACACACACACACACACACACACACACACACACACCACACATACCACACCACACACACCACACCACACCACAAACACACATACCACACCACACACACACACCACACCACAAACATACATACCACATCACACACACACACACACACCACACCTTGAGCCCAACTATGAACTTTCACTATACCTGCTAGACACCTTTGGAGCACCGCAGAATTTGGGTGTGCTTGAGTGATCCAGTGGCCCAACAGATCATGACAACTGCCATGGTTGCCTGCAGATGTCCACTGCCCCCTCTACTGGGGGTTCTGCTTCTTGGAGCCCTAGGCAGGCTAACCAGGCTAGCCAGGAACAACATGAGCCTAACTCAGCCCAGCTCAGCCCAGCCCAGCCTGGGAAGAGCTGCACCTGCTGGTGCCTGGAAGGAGCATGCCACCTGCCCAGGAGCGGGTAGAGTCTGCCAGACTCAGAGCAGAGGCCTGGGCGGCAGGTTACAGACGGAAAGGAGGAAGCTACCTGCTGCCAGGAAGTGTCGTCACCCTCGGCAGGGCCAGCAGGAGCCACGAGTGCCAGAGAAGAAGAAAAGACGCCTCTGCCCTTCTCTCCCCTTAATTCTTATAAATACTGAAAGAGCTGACAAGAGGCAGAGAAAGTGGAAGAGGCAGAGGCGGGTGCCACCACAGAGAAAGGCCGCTCTCTTGCTCCCACGCTGCTGCTCTCGAGAACCTGGGACCAGACACTGTTTTTCTTTTAATAAGTTGCCACTGTGATTGACAGACTTTCCAAACACAAGCAATTTGAGACACGGTTCTATGTTTCTGTACCCAAGGAAACAGGCAAAAGGCCCCACATGGGGTGTGGCATGGGGTAGAGGGGCTGGACTCATTCTCCCTTCCTGTTGTCCCCCTCACTGTGTGCTTTACCAGCCCACTGGGTATCATGAAGTGCTTAGTCTTCTCACAGTAGAGCAAGGAAACTGAGAGCTGCGCTTGCCTCAGCTTTGGAGTTGAGCTGGATCTGTCATAAGGGCTCCAGGATATCCTTTGGGCTCATCCTGAACAACCAGTTTGGCAGGAATCTGACCATATCCCAAGGTCATGGCCTTTTTCTGATATTGAGAGAAGCCAGAAGCTGGCTTTAGTGAGCCAGGCAGGGTGTGACAGGATGGACTCACAGCAGAGCAGAGGTACAGGTACGGACGGGGCCTCTGCCTTCTGTAGATGAGGAATGTGGGAGAGATGGACACCTTTTCAAATGGACACAGAGGGTTAAAGGGACCTCCTCTGGGCATGGGTAGAATGAGCCCAGCCTCCCAGGACTTGGCTGAGTCCCAGGTAGTGAGGAGTCAGAAGGACATTCCAAGAGGGGCAAGATACATCAGACCCCTTACAACCTAGTCCTGGGTACCTGCCCTGCTGTTTCTCTCCAATGGAGAAAGGAATCTAGAGTCCAGAGGCCCTTCATCCTGTCCTTGAGGTATAGACCACATTTGAGGATCAGTTCCAGTGGCTTGGCTCAGTCCCCACGACCATTTTCAAGGGCACACCGAATCTTGGGGTATCTCTCAGTGGGGGTATGGGTGATCTGGGGGATTAGTTCAAGATGGGTGGCCCTAGGTATGTGAGTGGGTGCCCTGGGGATGAGGTGGGGAGGAGAGGGAAGAATGGAGGGCCAAGTAGCCTGAGAATGGGAGAGGGAGAGGAAAAAGTGGGGAGGGCTCGGCCTCCAGGGATGAGGGATTTGTCTGGAGCATCTTTTCCTTCTGTCCCCAGTCCCTCCCAGCCTACCCTGCCAGGGCACAGCATGCGTTCCTACTCTCTGAGCCAAGGGCAGAAAATGCAGTGAAGGGCTAATGGGAGGGACCCATCAGTGTGATTCATTCCACAAGGCTCAGGGAGCCCAGGGCATTGATGGTGACTGGGGGCCAGGGACAGGGACGAGAAGCAGAAGGACACCCACCGACAACCCTACCTCAGACTGGCTGTGTACCCTTCAAGCTGAGCCAAGGGACACTCGGAGACCAACCCTGGCTGCTCATGACAGACTGCCACCAGCCAGTGGAGGAGGATTAGCAGCTGTGCTACTGTGACCAGCCACCCACAGGCTTCGGGAAACCCACTGGTCACCATGGAGGAAGAGGCTCCATCACCAGTCACCTGGGCACACAGTAGGGTCCTATGTCACCCCGCCACACAGACACACAGACACAGACAGACAGACTGACAGACAGACACAGACAGACACACACACACACGCACGCACGCACGCACACACACACACACACACACACACACACACACACACACCACATACCTATTTCTTCCTCTGAGTTTTGACAGGCATACTTATTTCCCGGTCTGGGCAAGTTCCATTTGCTTTGTCTTGGGCTTGGAAGGTGAATGGAAAAGATTTGCTGAGAAAACAGATGACAAGAACTAGCCAAACCTGGGGCTGTCTGTCCATATGACTTTCTTTTTTTCCCCCTTCCATGAGGGGCTAAAGCTGGATCCCCTGACACAGGATGAGAATAGCAGAGTCAAAGAATAGGAGGAGTATCTGCTTGTTATACTGTGTCCCTGTCCTGGCCTGTGACTGGAACCCAGAGCAGGACCACAGGCCCCACCCAGACTTTTAGGGCCTGTCTGGGAGGACCTGTTAAAAATCAGTTGCTTCTGCCTGCCACCATTAGGGGTACAGCAGACAGTATCTTGGGAAGTGTCACAGACAGTATGTCCACATGTGGCCGGGGACAGGTCTTACTCAAACAGCAGTGTAGCCAGCTGCAATCTTGCTTGTGATGTCAGGTCTAAGACACATTCAGAGTGACAAGCTTGTTGGGTCCCTGCTACTGAAACCTCATGATCTGGCCCCACCTGCCAAGCTCAGCATCTTTCCTGTGTTGTGTTCTTGTAAACTTGACTTTCTTGCTGTGTGGAGGCCAGACGAGAGGCAGGGGCTGAGTTTGCGATGGTTCTGCTGAGGGTCAGAGAACTGTTCAGATGGACCAAAGACAGGGCTCTACCTGAGATAACCTGCCTCCTGCTCGCACTGACCCTTGACTGAGTCCAGCACCTATGGATCCCATCCATGGACCACTCGTGGCCCCTGCTTCTAGCCACCTTTTTTCTACCTGACAGATCACTCCTTCTTCCTCTGACCTCTCATTCCCATAGGAGTAGAGGAGGACTTTCAGATGCCTCCTCTCTTCCGGTTTGCCTCTGCCTCCTCTGGAGGGGTTCTCCCACGCCTGCCAGCGCTCCCAGCTTGTGCTCTAGTTTTGAAGGCACTGGGTGGCATACATTAGCCTGTTTCCTCTGAGAAGGAGGCCAACACCCACTTGGGTATGGGGGCTCCCATATGGGAAAAACAGGCACAGGACACAATACTCTGTCCAGAAGCCCCATTTCTTTCTGGAGTGACCCCAGAGCTTAAATATCCACTCCTTATGTGTGTGGAGAAATTGAGGCCAAAGAGAGGTAAGAAGTCAACAGGTAAACCGCAGGGCATCCTACTGTCTGTCCTTCCTCAGCTCCTCCCTCAAAGTTCTTGTCCCTCCCATCACATAAAGTCCAAACCAGCAGCCCTTCTGGGCCTGCTCCAGAATGACCCCTGCCTAGATCACCACAGGAAACCCTAATGCTCACCCTAATGACACCTTAATAGGGAGAGCCTGGCCTGAGTATTAATAGACGTATCATGGCTATTCTAGAAGCTGGCTGGACCACACCATCATGGGCACCCATTCTGCATAGTGGGGCTTGCTTTCTCCAAACGCTAACTCTTGAGAGAGCTCCATAGCTGGTTTTCTAGGCCTCCCCACTCTGCCTGATGATCCATAGTCACAGATCTAGTATTTCCGTCTCTGCCACCTGCTTGGGTTACTCATTCGGTTAAGAACAGTGGCTTCACACTGTTCCTTGCTCAGAATACTGTCTTCATGAAGCAAGGTTTAGACTTGAGTTTTTTTCATTTTAAGGGCTGGTACCACATCTTGCTGAACAGTAAACAGCCTCCATCTGCTAGCATGTTAGGAAATACAAACTAGTCGACTATTTATGCCCCCAAAAGAATTACACCTGTGCAGGTGATACAGGATCTTATCTGAAACACAGTACATGAGCTCAGCAACCACAGACGATGAAACCCTTCACCTTGGGTTATAAAGGACCTCAAGACCAAGACCTGGCAGTCACCCTGACCTCTTCTCAGGTACTCCTCCATGCCCACACTCCCGTCTGTGCTGTGCTGTGGGACAATGGTCTGTATTCTGTCCATTATATTTTAAATAAAATGCTGATTGGTCAGTAGCCAGGCAGGTAGTATAGGTGGGACAACCAGACAGGAAGTAGAGGTGGGAAATGAGAACAGGAGAATTCTGGAAAGAGGAAAGCTTTGTTGGCAGTCCTGACCCGGCTACAGAGCAAGAAAGATGTAACTGCCTCTCTGAATAAGGTACCGAGCCATGTGGCTAACATAGACAAGAATAATGGGCTAATATAAGTTATAAGAGTTAATAAGAAGTGTGAGCTAATGGGCCAATTCGTTTATAGTTAATGTAGACCTCTGTGTGATTTATTTGGGCCTTAACAACTGCGGGAACTGGGCAGGACAAAAACTCAGTCAACAGTGCTGAATCGCACCAGATGCAGAGCTCTACGGGACATTCAGACACAACATTGTCCTCTAGGCAGAAAAGACCTCTCAGCATGAATGTCAGTTAATCAGCCTGTGAGGCCCAAGGCAAACAGGAGTCATCAGCTGAACCACACAGTCTCCTTGTATCTGTCTTTCTTCATCCTACCCCAGGGTCCAGCCAGCAGAGAGCCCTGGATAGAGGATCGGGGACCAGTCTGGTTCTCACTGTCACACATCTCCAGTGTCCCCTCTATTTCTCCTTCTCTTTGTGTTTCTTTCCCTGGCTCTGTCACTCCCTATTTCTCTCCTGTTTTTTCCACCTCCCCACCTTCTTTCCCTAGCCCCTCCCCATCCTCCCAGGCTCTCTGCCCTCACACAGGTTGAGTAAATGTCACCCCTGTAAGGGATGGCTTCGGCTCAGGAATCCCAAGACCAAGTTCTCAGAACAAAGGAGATCTATTTGCCCCAGAGGAACAAAGAGAGGGGAATAAGAGACATAGACAAGATTCAGAGGGCAAGGGAGAAGGGAAAGGGAACATGGAAAAGGGGGAAGGTGTATTTATCTCAAGGGTTTGGGGGTGACTCTGGATAGAGAGGAGACAGGCATGGTAAATAGGTCAATGACATTTATAAAGGGGGAAACCCTGTGTTAGGATGAGGTGCTTGTTAATTAGGTGAGACAAAGGGGGCTTTTGATTGCTGCACTTCAGTATTTTGGTAACGGACCTTGGTAGTCAGTTTCAGGAGGAGGAAGCGACCAAATGAAGGAATAGACCTTGGTGGTTAGCTTTGGGAATGTAATCTAATGGTTTGGGGGAAGGCAGAGGGAATGGGAAGAAGGGCAAGGCCTGCCAGAACCGTGTTTGCCATGCTCAGGGCTGGCCAGAGCCTCTCCAGCCCTCATTCCCCAAGGGCTGCTCATTCCACCCCTGATCCTGCCTGACTCTCACCAGCGGCTTTTAGGATGGCATCTCTGTCCACCCAGTGTCTCACCAACAGCGTGCTCTTTCTCTGACCTATTCCCTTTCCAGAGGCACAGCCCTGGGAAGGCGGGGCAAGTGGCAGGTGAAGCTGGTTCTATGTCTCTCTCCAAGCCCACAATGGAGCCTAGCCCTGTGCAAAATGTGATAGGACACTGGTAGGCTGAGAGAATACCAAGAGAGGCAAAGTCCTGCCTGGCAACTATCACCCAAGGATAGCAACCACCTGAAGAGGATGTGAGCCTCTTCCTCAAAGGTGTATGTCCCTGCTAGGATGACTCAGAAAATTCTTCAGCATGGAGGCAGGGCCAGGCAGGGATTTTGGGAGATCTCTGTATGTAGACTCCTGCACACCTTCGGGAGCCACGCCCTTACACCTCTCCATGGGCATATGCTCCCTCACCAGGTCTCTGGGCTGTGCCATGGGTACCCCCTCTCTTTTGGCACTTGTCTGCTGTTTCATGCGGACAGATCTCCTGGGCACCAGCCACAAGATGGGCCCCTGCCCTGGCCAACAGCTCCCAGTGGACTGGGCCTTGTGTACAGGTGACCCTCCCTTCAGAACTCAGAGCCCAGGCTCAGGCTGTTGACAGTCTGGCGTCTTCCCTGCCAGGAGCATGGCTGTGAAGGAGACTATTTTTAGTCTCTGTTAGCCCCTGTAATTATCTCGTCTGCTTGTCCCTGGCACCTGGTCCAGTCCCTCTGGAAGATGCCAGTTGTCTCTTAATGCTCAGGGTGACTCGGGACGAGGGGATGGTGCCCTTGTGAGCCAGAGTCAGGGACAGTGACAGTGGTCAGAAGCCTTTTCCATTTTTTATCTTCTCCCTCCTCTCAGAAGCTCTGTTCTGTCCACTCCACATTGTCTGCACTTGACATAGGCCAGCAGAACCTCTCAAGAGGCCCTGACACTTCCTGGCAAGGGAGGTTGGAGGCTTTGGAAGGTGCTTCCATTTTCTCTCCAGAGTCCTGGAAATAGACTTGGCCTCTGGGAGCCAAACGCTGATTCTGGGATGAAATAAGAAGCTGGTGGTTCACGCAGACCTTGGCATGTCTTGGAGTCACACTCATGGTAAGGGGTCTGTGGCTCCCACTATACCCAGAATCTGGGACGCAGTCTCATGGGCATCTACTCTCTCCAGACCCCTCAGCTGAACCCCTTGCTGCATAGGGCTTCCCTGTAAGAGCAGATGGGGTGTGGATTAGGGATTGTGCATGCCTCCCTTGGGCATGTGCAGGAAGAGGGCCTGGGGTGAAGTCAGCATCTCAGCCAGAGAAGGGAAACAATTCCCCTGAGGCCAGGTCCCACCCGTGGCTCTAGTTCCTGCTCTGAGCCATGAGACCACCCCTCAAGTCTGCCTGGTAAGGTTGTTGGGCTATAGACACACACCCCCAGCCCCGGCTCTAGAACCTATTGCTAATTGCTCCCCTCTGGGAGGCAGCTGGAATGGTTCTTCCTTTTGTACCTGAAGTCTTGGGTCGGGACTCCAAAAGCTTTTTTCAGAAATGCCTTGCTTTACCAACCTCTCCCCAGCCTGCTCTCCAACCCTCTGTCCACTGCAAGGATCGGAGTGTCTCCTTCCTTCAAGAGGCCTTGTCATAGCCATGAGGCAGCGAGGCACTGACCTTAACCTACGTCCCCACTGAGGACCAGATCAATCAATCAACCAACCAAACTGTGACCACGGTTACCTGCTATACATGACCTTGCCACCGTGACGCCTGCTCTTTCTCCACTTTTACCTTATGGTGGGCAGACTGGGCCCTTCATGTTAGATTACCCAGCATGGATCAGAAGACAGCTTGAGATTGGGCTTGTGGTTGGGCTTGAGATGAAGGTGGGTCTAGTGTCATCGTGAGATGTCAGGGAGTGCCAGAGGAAAACAGAGGGAGAGCTGAGAGGATGGCAGAACAATGTCACAACGATTCAGCAAGGACTCCTTGCTGTAGCTGGCTTCAAAAACCAGGGATATGGCCGGGCGGTGGGAGGCAGAGGCAGGTGAATCTCTGTGAGTTCGAGACCGGCCTGGTCTACAAGAGCTAGCTCCAGGACAGGCTCTAAAGCTGCAGAGAAACCCTGTCTCGAAAAACAAAAACAAAAACAACACAAAAAAAAAAACAAAAAAAAAAGAAAGAAAGAAAGAAAAAGAAGAAAGAAAAAGAAAAAAAAAACAGGGATATGTTAAAGAGCCCTGAGATGTGGTACCCCACAGAGTCTGTCCAAGGCTCTCTGTAGCACATTCTGAGGAACAGCTGTGACACCCCATTCATAAGCTATGGCCCATAGAACTGTGTGAGACCAGTATTATTTCTGCCTCAGCCTCAGTAAAGCAGGCCCTGCCCCCCTCCTCGCTGTGGCCACAGTGCCTCTCCATGTCCCCTTACCTGCCAATAAAGCCGTGATGGTGTCAGTTCCTGTGGCTGCCGCTGGGCTGACATACAGGTGGCATCAGGCATAAGGACAGCACTCAGGAGACTGCCATAGGGAGGTGTTAGCAAGTGCTGGCTGTGACTGATCTTCACACACTGAACGGCAGGCAAGGCCACCACCATTCAGAGTGAGCCCGAGGGCAAGCTAGGATGTCAGAGACTGGTCATGTGCCCTGGACCTGAGCCTGGGTCTGCAAGAGAAGCATGTGAGCCTGCCATATGCTGGAAACAGCAAGGACAGAGCTGCTCACTGGACTCCAGCCTTAGGAAAGAGAGCTGATCTCTTGGCTGCCCCCAGCTGCTCAGTTTTGAAGCTGTTGCTCTTTATTTACCTTCTCCGTGTGTTTCCACCTCTGCCCCTCCCCCACCCACTAGGCATTGCTATGGGAACCAAGCTAGGGTAACCACAGCATCCCTGATGGATAGGTCTCAGACCCAGCAGGCATGTGCCTGTGTGGGCATTTATACATAGACTGGGGGCTGTGGGTTGAAGAAAGGTGCCTGGGAGATTAGAATCATGTTGTGGGGGTGGAGGGGAAGGAAGGGGCTGGAAACCATCTCTTGCCATACATGCAATGCCCCGACCAGGATACAACCCCTCACCTTTCTTCTCCGTCCATCCTTCTCACCATCATGGGTCCTTCACACTGTCGGCCCTTAGACCTTCCTTGAACTTTTCCTGATCCCCTCCTCCTTACTCTACCATCCTTGGCTTCCTCAGCAATGGACCAGCAGAGCTGCAGGCGGTGTACATGACCTTGCTTGGGGACCCGAGGGTGGCTCCTGTGAATCTGCAAAATGATGTTCCCTTCCTCCGACTTGTGTTCCCTTTTTCACAATGTGTTTGCTCTCGTCCCCTCTTCTCTCCCACTCTACAGTCTGTGGCCACCTACAGGTGAGTGTAAGGGACCTGGACAGCCAGCACCAGCTCTGTAGGTGGCAGTGGTATGGCTCTGTGTATAGCCAGGAGCGATTCTCCCGCTAACAGCAGCCTACGCCTGTCACTGCTTCCGCCCACGGGGAGCTGGGGAGCTCCGTGCCTGGAGTCCCAAAGAGCTGCGTGGGCGGGAGGAGAGCCTCCTCCCCTCCCCCAGCTTAGCCAGTGAAAGGCTCTAGGAGATACAGGGTGGAGGAAGGTTCCTTCTATTTGGGGTCCTGAGTCTCACCAGACCAGGTTCCCAGGGCCAAGCCCAATCTCCCCCTCAGACAGAGCCCCAGGGCAGTTAAGTCAAGAGAACCAGCAGGCATCCTAGACAGACTCTTTTCAGCTCTCACTGGCCACAGGACTCATCTGGTCAATGTCTCAAATGCTTCATACATGGATACATGGCAAGATGTTTTGGACGTACCAGGTAAGATAAAATACACAAGTAAAGTGAACTTCACCCATCTTATATACCCTCCCCTCCCTCCGCGGCTAACAGAAAACGCCAAGTCATGGTAGTGACTCACAGTGCAGCCTCTGTCCACGGTGCTGACCAGGGCAAGCACCCACATCCTCCACCGGAGGCCAACAGGAAACAGGGGGTAGGGGCAGGTGCTATGAAGACTGGCTTTCCTGCCCAACACAAGGGTTGGGACTAACACAGGTGGACTAACTTACGAGATGGACCCCAGGCTGCTGCTCTTCTAGGCTCCCTGGAGGTCATGTGTACTAAGGAGCTCCAGGCAGAATGAGTGCCCCACAGTCTCTGTCAGAAACCTGTCCTCACAGAAACATACACAGACACATTTATATCGGTCCACAAAGCAGAATGTATCGACTAACACTAATTTGGAGTCTCTGTCTGTTTCGCTGGCTGCAATTTGCCAAGTGGTTCTGATTTCCTTTGATGACTGGTGGAGGCAAATAGGTTCTTTATTCCCATCGATTATTAACTCTCAGGTAACACATCACACAGTGAAACACACACACACACACACACACACACACACACACACACACGACATATTCTTGACAAAAAATGCCAGCAAAGCTTTTAAAAGCCAGCAGCAAGACTTAAGGAGTTTAGAGAGGGCTTATTGGAAGCAGAGGAAGGCAGCTGATAGAGGGGCAGTTGTAAGTCTCAAAGATGGAAGGAGAAAGACCACCAATCCAAATAATCATCATGGCCAAATGAAGTAAAGCAAGCAATTAAATTAAAGCAAGCATGTTTATTCATGTACTTCCTCCCCCTAAAGGTTTTGAGGAGGTCAGCCTTGGATGTGGAAGACAAGATTTTTATAGTTCAAGAGTAGAGAAGTGCTGGGCGGTGGTGGCACACGCCTTTAATCCCAGCACTCGGGAGGCAGAGGCAGTCGGATCTCTGAGTTCGAGGCCAGCCTGGTCTACAAGAGCTAGTTCCAGGACAGGCTCTAGAAACTACAGGAAAACACTGTCTCGAAAAACCAAAAAAAAAAAAAAAAAAAAAAAAGAGAGTAGAGAAGTTTCCAAATGGGAGATTTGGTGAGCAAAAAAGGGGGGATTACAGGAGCAGAGCATAAATATAACAAGCTAGTCATAACAACCTCCTGAAGCAGAGACCTAATGGCGAGGTGGTTGTAACAATAGGTGGTCATAACAAGGTAACTGTAACAACCCTTTTAAAACAAAGGTAGGCTTGCAGGATGGTTATTAGCTTTCTGAAACAAAGACATGATTTCCTTTCCAGGAACAAGCAGTATAGAAACATTTGTAGTTAAGGTTACAGGTGGGGCATAGCCCAACCAGTGAGAAACAAAGGTTTAATCATAAACAGGATTGAATCTAGCTTGTCTTTACTATAAGGTGGCCTTTAAGCCTAAGATGGAGACAGGCTGGTTCTTCACAGTGTCTCTGGTGGGTTAGGAAAGATGTTAGGGACCCAGGTGGAACTACTGAGAACTCAGAGCAAAGGGCAGGAGCAGGCCCTGCAGAGCTACAGAGGTTCAGGGCCATAGAAATGAGGACCAGGCACAGGACTAGGCCTGGATGGATAGACAGCAAGTTGAGCTGAAGTCCTGGGGACAGTCCAGAGTTCTTGGCCTGTCCGTCTCTTGAGGCACACGCTGGAGGGTCAGGTGATAGCTGTGCGGAGGCCATTGCATCACAGTGTTAGGTGTTTCCTGCTTCCAGAGTCCAGGTGAGGCTGTCGCACCCTCCACCAGTCTCATCTGTTAGGTTAAAGGAGGATCAGAGGACAGCAGGGACTTGGTCCCTTCCAGGAACGACGATTTCCTGCTCCAGCTGTTCATTTTTCCCCACAAGGACTTGGCCATCTGGAAGAAAAAGGCCCCTGATGGAAAGAAACGAGCCTGGGAGAGACCAATGAGGAAGAAAGGGAGAGAGAGAGTCAGGAAAGGTGTGGGGTGGGGGGAGGACGTCAGGAAGGGGAGGGGGACTTAGTATTCCATAGCCTTGCCAGGTGGACTCCCAGCTCTGGCACTTCTTTCTCCATGGCTGCAGCTTTCCTAGGCTCCTCATCTGCAGCACTGCTACTCCCTCCTGGTGCCACTCTCTTTCTCAGTTTAGGGTAACAGGCCAACAGCAAATCATCCGGCCCCTGGCCTGTCCCTTTCTAACTCACTGTGCACACTCCAAACCCCCTATAAAGCCCTGCCCTTCCAGCCCGCTGTTGCCTCTGTTCCCGCTCAGAATTAGCCATCATACTGCGCTTCACCCCAATAAATCTCTGTGAGGTTTGTTGCATGGTGTGGTTTTGTGGTATTCCTTGGCTCCTCCTGACTGCTAAGATACCCAGGCAGTGGCAGGTTCCAGTCTGTGGCTTTTGCTAACTCTTTATCTCATCAGAACCCCTAGATGGTCGCCCCTTGTAACAGTTGTGCAGGCTTGTCCAGGATTCAAGATCACCCCCCCCCCCGCCACCCTTACTTGGATTTGAAGACTTTAAGTTTGATATACCTGACTGAAAATTGCAACAGGATTCAGGGATGGCTGCGCTTATCTGGTGCCCCAAGCAACCTCACAAAGTGACAGGACCCTCTGGTCAGTTAATACAGCTGACTTCCCTGTCTGCCCTCCCCCCTCATTTTCTTTGGGGACTAGGAAAAGTAAGAAACTAGTCTTCAGAGAACAAAGGCTCTAACCTCATACAACTAAACAGAGATCTAAACCAGGGCAAGTGTCATACCGCCACTTCTAAGCCAAGAGTTTTTGTTTGCCATCCACCCCCAGGAGAGCTTTTTATCCTAACCCTAAACTGTCCAGCTGAGCAGTCTCAGAAACATTCAGGTGACTTGTTTATGGGAGCCTGGGCAAGATCCATGAGATATGCTCACCCCTCAGCTGAGCATCTCCTGGGCAAGATCCATGAGAGCTGAGCATCTCCTGGTACCCTGTCTGGACCCCCCCCCCCCCCGACCACCCTGTTATGCTGTCCTCATTTCTATTGCTGTGTTTGCTCAGCCATCACCCGCTTTACCAGCAGCCTTACTCCTTTTCATTCGACTAAAGGAATTAAGGCTTGAAGAGGATATTGTTGCTAGTGTAGTCAATTGTGTTCTGGCAAATATTGACTAGATTTGCCAGGGACCCTATTTTGTCTGGTGGTCCCTAGGAATAAGGACCTCTGTCTAGTTTGCTTTCTTCTTTTTTTCTTCCCTCCTCCTCCTCCTCGTCTTCCTCCTCCTCCTTCCCTTTCCTTTCCTTTCTTTTCCTTCCTTCCTTCCTTCTCTTTCTTTCTTTCTTTCTTTCTTTCTTTCTTTTTTTCCTTCTTTCCTTTCTTCT
The DNA here is from genome assembly GCF_903992535.2 of Arvicola amphibius. Classification (NCBI taxonomy): domain Eukaryota; kingdom Metazoa; phylum Chordata; class Mammalia; order Rodentia; family Cricetidae; genus Arvicola; species Arvicola amphibius. Next base: position 33,725,475 of record NC_052055.2, on the reverse strand, counting down.
TTCTTTCTTTCTTTCTTTCTTTCTTTCTTTCTTTCTTTCTTTCTTTCAAGACAAGTCTTTCTGTGTAGTCCTGGCTGTCCTGGAACTAATGTAAACCAAGCTGGCCCCAGACTCAGAGACTCTCCTGCCTCTGCCTCGAGTGCTGGGTATGTGCTACCATACCCGGGCCTAGTCTGCTTTCCGTTGCTATGATAAAAACCAAGACCAAAGACAACTTAGGAGGAAAGGGTTTATTTCATCTTTACAGTTAACAGCTCATCATGAGGAAATGTCAGGGCAGAAATGCGAGGCCATGGAGATGCACTGCTTATGGCTTGCTCCTGTGGCTTGCTCAGTTCAGTTTCCATACAACCCTGGACCACTTGCCCAGAGTTATCACTGCCCACAGTAGGCTGGGTCCTGCCACATCAGTCATTGACCATATACCCCACAGACTTGCCTATCGGCCACTATAATAAGGCATTTTCTCAATTCAGGCTCCCTCTTCTCAGATGACTCTAGCCTGGCAAGCTGACAAGAAACTAGCTTAGCCATAGTGTTTCGTTTTTCCAAACTGACATTTTTTTTCCAGTCAAACTCTTACAAACTTAGGGGTGATTGGCTTCTGTTGCCTCACGGAGCTCTCCCTCCAAAAATCAGATGGTAATTCTTTTGTTTTGAGGTCTGGTACTATTTCTTTCTTTCTTTCTTTCTTTCTTTCTTTCTTTCTTTCTTTTTTTTTTTTTGGTTTTTCAAAACAGGGTTTCCCTGTAGTTTCTAGAGCCTGTCCTGGAGCTAGCTCTTGTAGACCAGGCTGGCCTCGAACTCAGAGATCCGCCTGCCTCTGCCTCCCGAGTGCTGGGATTAAAGGCGTGCGCCACCACCGCCCGGCTTTTTTTTTTTTTTTTTTTTTTTTTTTTTTTTTTTTTTTTGGGTCTGGTACTATTTAGAGACATTTGAGAAACTATGACAAATCGGGGACCAGGGCCCTGCAGGCAGGTATCTCACGGGTAGAAAGAGGAGCCGGTTAAACAATGGTAGCAGGGCCGTGCATGGGCATCTGTGGAAGCCCTACTGTCTAGCATGGCACAGACTAGGCTGCACTAGCTGTTCCCTGGGCAGCACTGCATCCTCCAAACCTCAAGCAAAGGTGCTTTTCTTTTCTCTTTCTTTCTTTCTTTCTTTCTTTCTTTCTTTCTTTCATTTTTCTCTTTTGGCTAAGAAGTCTTGTTTCAAGGCTCCCCAGGGGAAAATGAGAAGTAGCCATCTGTTTTATTAGGATTTTTAGTGCTGTGATAAGGCATCATGACCATACACAACCTGGGGAGGAAAGGATTTATTTCAGTTTACAACTTCCAGATCTCACCTAGGTGCTGAGGGAGTCAGGACAGGAACTCAGACGGGGACAGGAGCCTGGAAGCAGGAGCTGAAGCAGTGGCTGTGGAGGAGGGCTGCTTATCAGTTTACACCTCTTGGCTTGTTTAGACTGCTTTCTTAGAGTACCCGTGACCAATAGCCCATGGGTGGACTGCATACAGTGAACAAGGTCCCCCCATATCCATCAATCATAAATAAAAAATGTACCATAGAATTGTCTTCAGGCCAGTCTGGGGGGAGAACCCTCACCTGAGGGTCCCTCTTTTTAAAGGACTCTAGATGGTGTCAAGTTGACAAAAACCTGCCAGCACAGCGCTCCAGGAGAACCCTTATTTTCAATGCCACTCTTGGTATGAAAGGGAAAGAAAATGGTGCTTTATGTATAATTGACCTTTGACCTCAATGTACCCCGAATTGCTGGGGGATTTCAATCAGACATGTTATGCTGACCGTGGCCCACAAGATGAATCTTTCCTTTTAAAGGCCAAGGGACCTTCCTATATCACCCATGGCTCCTACATCCATCCCTTCCTCTTCTTCTAAATGTTGCTCCTGAACCCCCATATCCCACCTCACCTCCTTCACAGATTTGCCCTTCACATCTTTGGGGTCCTCAGAGGCTCATCCAGAGCCTTCTGGACCCCATCCTGAGTACTCCCTTTATGAAGTTAGGACCGGGAAAGGGAGTGAAGGCCCCCAAGCTTGTCTTAGTGCTTTCAGAAATAAGACTGCCGGAAAGAGAGCAGGTGCTTCGTTGAATATCCAGACTAGTATTTACAGGCATTCCAGCCACTAAACACTCTTCATGACTTGGAGAGATGTCATGCTGATTCTCAGCAGAGAAGCAGAGGGTAACAGAGAAGGTAACTGACATGGTAATGCCTTCCATAGGTCCCATGGCAATGACTCCACTGGTGCACAATAGTACTCTTAGACTTTAGATCAGGGGGAAGCCCGGTGTAGGAAGCGATTATCTATTGCATGATGGAGATGCTGAGATGACAAAAGGAGAAAAAACCTTCAGCTAACGCTGTCGTCCCCCAAGCCCCAGCTACTGCCTGCAAAGGGAGGCATAACCTATTAGTCTCTTCAGAGAGTAAGGAGTAACCAGGAAACACATTAGCATGGTCCCAGGGCCTTTGAAGGAGGGGTTCTCCTGAGAGACAAATTCCTGACCCAATCTTCCTCAAAAGGCTGCAGAATACTGAAGAGTCTGGTGGCTGAGTCAGGCAGGAGCTTGAGCTAAGTGACCCAAAATTCCACTGATCATTTCAAAGTGCCACATTACTTCAAATTAGACCCGGAAACAAAGAAGAAGGAAGACAGACTTATTGGTGATCACGAGACTCACCCAGGGGACGAAGGGTCCTCACAGAAGCTCTTCTGGGGAATGTTTTTCCTCCTTCTCTGCGGATTGCTGGGGTACTTCTGGGAGAGATACCCCCCAAAAGGGGAGGGCCCTAAGGGAAATGTTCTTGATTTTTGCCCAGACCTTGTTTTAGTTGCAAAGACAATCACTGGGAAGCCAGTTGTCTCAAAAACCTCAAAAGCCGAAGAGCACATCTCTCATTTGAACACTGGCAGGTACCAAGGTAATCCTCTCCAGGCTCTCACCATACCAGAGCAACTTGTGGAGTCCCAGGAGACCCTACATGCAGAACAGAACATGGTCAACTTCTTTGTAGATATGGGAGCGTGATACTCCATATGATCTTTCTCCCCTGGCTCAAGTTCTAACCTCACTCCCTTTTGGGGAGTATCTGGCTAACTCCAAAACTGCTATTTTACACAGTCTCTTGCCTGAAAATGGGAATGGGGCCTCCTTTTCCAACGCTTTTTCCCCATAATAACTGAGACTGCTCCTTCTACTGGGCATGTGTATCCCAAAGCCAGGTATAGTTGGTTCTTCCCATAAAGGCTAAACTCACGTTTACTTCTGATATGGAATAAAAATGTGTGGGTTGGGAAACTAAGTCCTGATACACTTTAAGGATCCCATGTATTTTCCAAGTCAAAACTGTACCCACTCAAGCCAGAGACAAGAAGGGAACTAAAGCCCATTACCCCAGTCCTTGACAGGCAGAGATTCTTGAGAGAATATCACATCCCTAAAACTCCCCTATTTGGTGACTTCAGAAGGGATCTGGGGTGGTTTGAAGAAGATGTCCCCTATAGGTTTATATATTCAAATACTTGGCCCCCTATTGGTAGAACTATTTGGGAAGGATTAGAAGGTATGGCCTTGCTGGAGGAGATGTGCCATTGGTGGTTTCAAAAGCCCTTATTCCCAGTTAGCTCTCTCTGCCTTGGGCCTATAAATCAAATGTAAGTTTTCAGCTACTGCTCCAGCCCCATGGCCTGCTTGCTTGCTGACAGTTCTCTGCCACCATGGTCAGGGACTCTAACCTTCTGGAAATGTTTTACAACATGTAATTTAACAAATTAAATGTTTTCTTTTATAAATTGTTCGTCATTATGTTTTGTTACAGTAACTGAAAAGTAGCCGTGGTGGTTTTGATAACAATGGCCTCCACAGGCTCACAGGGAGTAGCACCATTAGGAAGTGTGGCTTTGTTGGAGGAAGTGCATCACTAGGGCTTTGAGGTCTCAGATAGTTCAAGTCTGGCCAGTGTGTTACTGTCACCTCCTGTTGCCTGCGGATCCAGATATGGAACTCTCAGCTGCTTTCCAAAACCGTGCCTGCCTGCCTGCCGCCTGCTTCCCACCATAATAATGGACTAAAGCTCTGAACTGTAAGCCAGCCAGCCCCAATGAGATGTTTTCCTTTCTCAGAGTTGCTGTGATTATGGTGTCTCTGCATAGCAATAAAACCCTAACTAGGACAGAAATTGGTACCGAGACGTGAGTCATTGCTGCGACAGACATGACCATGTTGCTCTTTGGAGGAATGTGGAAGAATTGGGGACTTTGCCTGAGGAAAGTGCTCTAAGTGGAGCTTAATGGGTCATCCTAGTAGGAGCTTGGAAGATAATAGTCTGGGAGCAACATGGATTGTGGAGGCCAAGTTCAAGAGGCTTCAGAGGGGAATAATATTAGTAACCGGGCTAGCTACATTTTTTGTGATATTTTGGCAAAGAATGTGGCTGCTCTTTGCCCTTGTCTTAAGAATCTGCCTGAGGCTGAATTGAAAAGCTTTGGAGTAATTTCATTTACAGAGGAGATTTTAAGACAATTTTGTGCATGGTTACAGGCAATCACTCACATGCAGGACTACAACAAAAAAGAAAGCAGGACAAAAAGAAATTCAAAATGCACAGTTTGAAAAGAAAAAGAGCACCAGGAAATGCACTGTTGGAGCTTAGGCTTGTGCTGAGACAAGGGATAAAGGGAGCTGCATCCTCAAGACAAGGTCCCATCCAGCCAACCCCACAACCTGTAAAAGGGGAAGGCCAAGGGACTCTTTCTGTTCTTAAAGAGCAGCAACACGTGAGCAGATTGAATTCAAGGAGGAGAGCTGGTGCTGTTGTTTATGCTCTGTTCACTCTTTTGGATCTCTGCCTCCTCCTCCCCCCAGCTAATTGATCACACAGACTTAATTCTTTTTCTTTTTAAAATTGTCTTTATTGAGCAATACATCTTTCCTACTTTTCTTCCTTCCTTCCCTCTCCCCTTCCATCCTCCCCCTGCAACCACACTCCTGCTCCCAATTTACTCAAAAGATCTTGTCTTTTGTTTCCTTCAGAAGCAGATCTATGTATGCAGCAGAGACTTAATTTTTTGTTTGTTTTGTTTTTGTTTTTGTTTTTCTCTGTAGTTTTGGAGCCTGTCCTGGAAGTAGCTCCTAGAGCCTGGTATCAAACTCGCAGAGATCCACCTGCCTCTGCCTCCCGAGTGCTGAGATTAAAGGTATGTGCCACCACTGCTGGCTCAGAGACTTAATTTTTAAGTCAGCTTTTCTTAAATTATTCCATCTACCTTTTGCCTCTGGGCTTTTGTCTTTATTTTTGTATATCTTTTCTTTCCTTCTTATCCTGTGTCTGGCTGTGTGGCTAGCCCTTTTCTTTCTGGATCTTTGATCTTCTTTTGCTTTATGATCTCTCTTTTCCTCCTTCTATTTATTCTCTCTGCCTGCCAGTCCCATCCATCCTTTATTCTGCCTTGCTATTGGCCATTCATCTCTTTATAGACCAATCAGATATTTTAAATAGGCAAAGTAACATGGCTTTACAGAGATCCAACATAAAAGAATGCAGCACAACTTTGCATCATTAAGCAAGTGTTCCACAGCATAAACAAATGTAACACATCTTCAACTAACATCCCACAACAGAGGAGGCCAAGTTCCAACCCAATCAGGCAGCCAACATAGTGCCTTAGCCAAGTAGTTGTGCCTTTAGAGTCAAGAAGGATACATGAGTTGTGAAATCTTCTTCTGTGGTTAAAAAAAAAAGTCACTGACACAGGGCATGTGACAGGGGAGACCACTCATGGAGGCCTGGAGAGCAGAAATTGAAGCATGAATTGCTTTACAGACTCCAAAGTGGTAGAGATTACAGACTTGTGAAATGTCTCCCAAAGAGAGCTGCTATTGTGGGAGGGACGCTTGCTCAGCTCCAAAATAATCACACAGAGACTGTATGAATTAAATCACTGCTTGACCCATTAGCTCTAGCTTCTTATTGGCTAACTCTTACATATTAATTTAATGTATTTCTATTAATTTGTGTATCGCCACGTGGCTGTAGCTTACTGGGTAAAGTTCCCAGCATTTAGCTTGAGTGGCTCCATGGCTTCTCTCTGACTCTGCCTTTCTTCCTCCCAGTATACAACCTAGCTTTCCCCGCCTAGTTCTGATCTTCCCTGCCATAGGCTCAAAGCAGTTCTTAATTCATTAGCCAATAAAAGCAACACATAGAAGGACATCCCATACCATTTCCCCTTTTCTGTTTAAATAAAAAGGAGGCTTTAACTTTAACATAGTAAAATTGCATATAACAAAACAGTTATGAAGCAAGAATTACAGTTACAATATTTATATCTACCTTATCTTTTATCAAAACTGAAGAAAACTATATAAATTCTTCAACTCCATCAAAGACTCCAGAAGGATATATGATATTACCTAAGTAAACAGGAAGTACATTGTAAGAACTTCCAAAACTCTAGAATCAACAGAGATGTCTCGCTGCCTGGATAGTCACCTAAAGTTCTTCTGTTCCGTGGGCATCCATATTCGGCCTACAGGCCCACAGTATCCGGCAGACTTGGAAATTTCAAAGACAGGTCCGCCTATATTGACAGTTTGTCAGTCACTTTCTTTTGTGTCCTGCAGAATGTCTGGCAGACTTTTTCATGAAGCAGGAACCCCAAAGGATCGTCTCACCTTTAGGCAAGTTCAGCAGTCATTTCTCTGTGGGCACTGCACGTTCAGTTAAGCAGTCCAGGCAAGAGCAGTTTCTTGCCCAAATGGCTACCCTTGTAACATTGAAGGCAAATTCCATAATGAGTTTTCTCAATGTCCATCAACCTCTCTGAAGTAATTGGTGCTTCCAGAAGCAGACATGTCTCACTGTTGAGAAAGTCCCATATTTTAATGGCAAACTTCTGCTTATATCAATGGTGTTATTGGTCTGCTCCACTTAACCATTGTAGGGACTTGACTTAATAAATGGATGTTTTGATCAAAGTTTGTTTTGCTTGCTTGTTTTTAAAATAACCCTTTCCAAATATTACATGGTAGTTAAAAGTACCAGGACTGGTGGGTGCACCTGGCCTTCTGGGTTTTCAATAACATACCTGGAGGCTGCACTAATGTAGACATAGGTTAAAAGGCCACAGGAGTTTGCCCTCTGCCCTCCAAGGTCAACTAGGTCCAAGGAGACCATAGAACATCTCTCAAAATGTTCTGTAAGTGTGGGGAGTCACCTGTTCTCCTGCTCAGGGAGGCTACAGAGACTCCATTTGCGGGGTGACTTCTAATCAGTGCCCCATCTACAAAGAGGAGGATTGAAACAGATGGAAAATTCCCTCCATATATTTAAAGAAAGTCATGGTTGAGCAAGGCTTTTGACTTGTTCTCACATCTAAGGAAAAAGTGGCAAAAGGAAGAGTCACGGAGACAGCTCTGCCACGACGGGTTCTTAAAAACCCCAAATGCAAAGTATCACCAAATGAATCGGTGCTGCATCTTTTTTAATAACCAAAGGGACTATTAAAGCCCCTGGACAGTAGGCCTAACCATATGAGATGTTATTTAGATACTTATTTCACACTAATGATTTTCTTCATGATAAGGGAAAATGCTGCCCAAACATGGGACCTCATTAAATCCTTCTGTGTCTACCTGAAGCTGAAGAAAAATAGGCCAATGGCCATCTTCTCAAATGATGAATTTAAGAATATATTTACCAACTACAGGACACTCTGAGAGACAACAAACTCTCATGCTTGTAACCTGTCTTCCTGTGCCCTAAGTACCCACATTCCCTGGTTAAAGAAGACCATCAGATACCTTGGTGACAGCCTCACAGATTTGGGGGTAAATTGTTCAGGACACCAGGATGGTGCAGCCCAAGGCAATCTTACAAGATCCAGTGGGTTTATATTTCTCTCTGGATTATCAAATTAGATGTCTGGTTGTGCTTTCAACCAAATAGAATCCAGATTTCATTCAGGTTAGGCTCATGGCATCAACATCTGGTACATGGATCAGGGTATCAGGTGTTAGGATGACACTGGCAATGGAGACAGTTACTTTTACTGACTACATCTGTAAGTTTCCAGGAGTTTTACTTCACTATGCAGGGGTTCTGACGTACAAGCTGATTGCACAGCTACACTTAGATCTGTCAAAACTAGAGGGATCGTTCTCTGACCTTCTGTGGTCAGGGCTCTGGTGTGTGGTTCAGCTTGTAGCATGGTTGCAGTTCATCTCATTGAACAAAACATATTAACTATGATGTGGAAAAGTCCTTTTTCATTAGCCTTGCCCTCCCTGTGTTCCTCATGACATGCTGACAGGAGAGATACCATGGCCTCTGAACTTGAGGCGGCTGATGAGAAGCTTCTGGAGCTCAAGACAGCCCATGGCCTCCTCCTTGATGCACCCCCTCACAGTGAGCATCAAGAAACCGTCAGCCTCATTGATGTTCATGGCAAAGCTTGTAGAGAGCTTCTGAGATGGTTTCTTGCCTGTTCTCCTACAAAGGGCAAAGCTGATCCAACTGTTTAAAATCACGTTTCCAATAGTGGTTAGAGCTATTTTAACAGTTTTATCTCCTTGCCTTAACTTGCCACAATGTAAGGACAGACACTATCATCCATCCTCTGAATCTATGTGGCTGACTACTTCTGTTGAAGACCTCAGATGCATCCCAAGTGACTTCTTTCTTTGCTCAGCACCACAAAGATACTACCTCCCTCAGAAGGAACCAGTCAGAACAGCCATTGCCCCCCATTCCTGATGGCAATACAGCACCAGCTTCCGAGAGAGGAGAATGAAGCAGAACCAGGGCAGCTTAGCCTTGAGAAAGCAGATGGGGTCCCTTTAAGAGGGGCTTCTTGTTCCTGTGGTTGCCTCCCCTTTAATTGTCCCATCTGCTGGAGCTGTCACTTATGCTGTCTCTCCATTGGTCTTCTTTCCAGGGTTCAGAGTTCTTTGTCTATCCTATAGAATGAACTTGGTGGTACCCCTACATGGTGATCTCACACCCAGATCCTGGAACAGTTGTAGTAGGGGTTTGTCTGGGATCTAAAGACAACCCCTCAACCCCAAGGACCTGCACCAAATATCATTGTGACTGATTAGAAATCATGACAGAGGGGCCCTCTGACTAGAGTGAGCACAGTCGAAGCTCACAGTCACTTTCACTATGCAGGCCTCCCTTCCGGAATGTACAGCTCTGGTCTATCCCACAGAATAAACTTGGTAGCACCCCCTTGACAACCACTCCTCACCCCAGACTCCCATAACAAGTATAGTCTCAGGTCCTATTTTTATGCTCCAGTTTCAATATGACCTTGTATTATACCCATGTCCCATACTCTTTGGTGTGTCTACATCTTGTAACTTTTTACTTTGGAACTAAGTTATTTGTCAGTCTGCATCACATAGGTGGTTCTGGGAAGGTGATGCAGAGTCCTTCTAAGCTGCAAAAGGGCTCCAGGGCAAGACTCAGCCCAGAAGGCACTGCTCACACAAAGTGAAGTGACTTAGAGAAGGACACAGCCTCCTGAAACCTGAGATGTCCAAGATGGCAGAGGAGATGCTGCTGCTATTAGCTCCACAATTCTTAGCCGTTGTGGTCTGAGTTAGTGGCTCCATTCTAGAAGAGCATGGTATGCTTGCTTCCAGAGCTTGCCTTCAGCTCTCTGGAATCCACTTCTACACAAGGACAAATGTGGTCTTCCCTTTACTGAAAAGACATCTCAGGACAGCATGACCCCTCCCTGGCATAGCAGCCAAGGCCTAACAGATGCCAAGGACAGAAGTAGGGATGACGTTATAATCTGCTGGCTTGGTCTGTCACCTGGGTACCCTGTCCCTTTAAGAGACAAGCCCCGCACTCCCTGACCCCAGAGAAAAAGGAGCTTCAGCTCTATCTGAAAGACAAAATGCACCAGGTACACAAGCTTGAAGTTGAGGGAAAACTACAAACAATTCCACAGGAATACCGAAAATTGGGATGCTAGAATGGGAGGTAAGACAAAGACAAACCATTCAATGTCAGAATATTACTGAGCACAGCTTAGTATCCTCTCGTACCTCTTGTACGGAGATCATCTTAAGACAAAACTCTGAAATAACAGGACTTGCTAACCAACTAACAGAGGAAAATAATATCTTAAGGAACATTGTCATGCAACTGGAAGAACAGATAAGGTTTTATCAAGAGAAAAGCGCTGATGGAAATTTAAGGAAGAATTTATGGTGAATATTTGCGAGCTGAGTGTTTTCGAAAAGACCTTGTATTTCAAAAGAAATACAGGATACTGCGCCTGAGGAGATTCCAGGAGTGTGAAGATGCTACTGTGGGGCTGCCTATAGGATTCCAAGGCTTTCAACAATCCCGAAACAGGCCCCAAGCTGCCCAAAGGGAATTGGCCATGTTCCATAAAGCCATGAGAGCGTCTATCTCAATTACAAGAATGAAATACTTGGTTCAGCTGTGGCACCGAGTCAAAGCTTCTGGCCCCAACAATGTTAATAAGAATGGCTTTGAAATGAGTCCAGGTGTTGAAAGAACAGATCCACTCTTATCATTCTACCAGGGGACTAGAACTATATCCAAATCTAAGACAAAATATATATGCTAGCTCAAGATCAGAGGTTTCCCTTACCATTCGATAGGTACCCAGGAACTCCAGTTGATTTCAACCCTGGACTGTGCAATCCTCAGCTACAGCAGTATAGCCCTGGCAGAAATCTGACTGATTACATCACCCAAATAGATGCACTACACAGACGACTCGGAACTACTTTACAGTCAGGTTCCTTGCCTCCTGATACTATACTAGTATGAGGAGATAATTTCAAATTATGCTGTCATAAGGAGAAAACATTAACTGAATTTTAGAGAGAGTCCCTTTGTAAATCAATGATTTTTTTCATGCTTTTTTATTGTGCATATTTAATAAAAATAACCAATATAAACACACACACACACACACACACACACAAAGACAAGCCCCTACCAGCCCCTCCTTCCACCGAGGCAAGCAGATCTCCAGCCTCTCCAGCCTGCTTTCCATCCCTCTTCTGAAGAAGTAGCTTCTCTCTCTCTCTCTCTCTCTCTCTCTCTCTCTCTCTCTCTCTCTCTCTCTCTCTCTCTCTCTCTTCCTATTTCTCTCTCTGCCTTTCTCTCTTCTCCCCCTCTCTCCCCCTTCTCTCCATTTAAATGTTTAATTATTAAAAGACTTTTCATAACAGAGAGACAGGTTGGCTCCTAGCGGCAGCACCCTGTTTTCTCCAAAGAAGAAGACAGATGGGTACAGAACAACATCCATCCACAATTCGCTCTATCAAGTGAAAGCGCTAATGGGCAAAACTGCCTTTCCTCTAAACTGAAGATCTCCAGACAGTGGACAGAATCACTGGAATCGACAGCCTAGCTGCTCAGGTCAAGGCAGGCTTGTCTTCCTACAGATTTTCCAAGACACAGGATCTTTTGGAGTCTGGCAAGCCCTGCTTTTAACAACAAAAGGCAAATATGACCCCCAAAGACCATGGAGGAGCCTGAGGAAAGGCTCTAGGTAGACAACCGAGTAAGTTCTCTTGTCATTCTTTTTAATCAATAACTCCTCAAGTAAAATTTTATCCTCAAAGATCTCTGATACAGTTTGACAGCTGAGAAGTTTTGCCAGTTTAAAAGGACAACATCTTTTCAGTATGACTTCTAATATGTTCTAAATAAAAGATATTTTAAAATGTACAAATGCAAGTTACTAAAATGTGTACCTGTAAGTTACAAAGGTGTGAGGACAAATATAAGTTATCAAATTTGTCTTTCACGCTGCCTTTCATAGTCTTACAAATACTTTTCATTGTGCAAAAACATCTGTCACAGTCATTCTGACAAATATGCTGCTGTTTAAACTTATGTGTTTTGAGTTCCAGGGAGCCGAAATGAAGGGTCCACCTTTCACGGGCCAGATACACCGCTCTCAATTCACTGGTCCTGATTTTTTTTTTCTTCTTAGACTTAACTTTGTCCTCTGCTCTGCCAAACACCAGGTCCAAGAGACACCAGACAGTTTCCACACCCACAAACCCTGGACAGAGTAAAGTGACCAGCTACCCCAAGATGTGACCAGCACCCAGCTTTCTCAGCAACCCCCCTCAAGATGAGGCCCACAAATAAACTTGAAACTGCCTTGATAGTCCACCGTGCCAATTCCCTCAACCTGCTAGGCCTACCTTCCCCACCTTTTTATTATAAGAAAAAGATGAAACTGTTTTAATCTGCTGGCCTGGTCTGTCACCTGGGTACCCTGTTCCTTTAAGAGATAACAAATGATACATAGCTAAAGACCACCAAGCCAAACCCCAAATCCCAGGCATCTCGGGGCCCCACAGGACAGTGACTGCTCTGGAAAGGACATGCCAAAACCCTATAGTAGCACAAGGCCAGAACCTTTTAATTCTCTGCTCTCTTTTGGTACCTGCCTGAAAAGTCACATGAGGGAGACAGACAGCTTGGTGGCCTTTTGGCCCCAGAGGTGCAGCAGTATCTCATACCTGCCTCTCTGAGTGGCATAAGTAGCCACGATTCCAGAGCAGCTTCCCAGTTTCCAGGCCAGGGAGGAACACACTGAGGTGCCCTCAGTCAAGGAGAGGGCCCCGCCCCCGCTGCTATCCCTCCACCTAGCTCTCATCTGACAGGCCCTAGGGAGGCGTTGGGGGAGAACTTTCCAGGAAGTAGATCCCAGATCCACAGGGTTCTGTACGTGGCATCCTAAGTCAAGGATCCCTGGAGAGGGAAGGGGAAACAAGATCTCACTCTTGTCCCCCTACCTAGACAGACTGACCCACTCTCCAAGACTTCTGCTTTGCAGTTTTGGAGATAATCACAGCTCCCAACGCTCCAGTCACCCAGGATGTCCCGTGGCTTCTGCAGCTGGGAGGAGGAGTGGATTTCCATCTGGGTACCAGAGACAGCAGATGAGGGTGCTGGTCCAAGCGGAGAAGGGGAAGCATCGAGCCCAGCCCCATAGGCCCTCATTACTACTCCACGGCCTCAGACCCTCAAACTTACATTCCTGCCCTCCTAGAGTCTTTCCAGTCACCCAGACCAGAATCATTCATCTCTGGCCTCACTGGCTGATGAGATAATTGAAGAAAGAAGGTTCAAAATTAGAATGTGATTCATTCAAGAGCACTGTGATGTGATCAGGGCTTTTATTTCATCATGAACAAATGAGGGGGGACAATGGGATGGAACTGCTTCTCAATGTTAGATCCCCCCCAGAAGAACTTTCTTTGCTAGAGATAACCCCTCCCCATGTCTAGAGGATGACACCAACTCTGTATTCTGCTCCAGAAGCAGGATATGATACCGCACTCCCTTTGTGAAGTGGGTTTACCTAACACTCCCAATCAGAGACAGCATGAAGGACAAGGTCCGCCTAAAACTTGCCTGGGAAGGGATTTGACGACCCATGCTCAGGGTTCTGCTGGGACAGCTGCAGTGACAAGAGGCTGGTTGGCTTGATGAGGGCTCAGAGGCCACCCAGAGAATGAAACAGAAAAACACAGAAATTCACGCCCAGTTCTGCCCGCATAAGCCCAAGGACACCTGCTGAGTGAGGGCCGCCCCAGGACTCCATTGCAGCCCTCATGACCTAGGCTGTGTGTCCTGGAGGATAGCAAGGGTAGACAGCCCATTCATGAGGGCTCCTGAATGGCCAGAGGTGTTGACGCTATGGGCTTTACTCCTTGCTGTTGCTCTCCGCTCTGAGCAGTCCCACCCACTACGGTAAAGCCTGAATAACACTGGCCATCTAGGCCTCCTCTGCACACTCAGGTCCCTTCTTCCCTGAGACTCGTGAGGCTGCCAGGGCCTACCCCAGCTCCTCTCAGGGAATGTCTGGGGAAGCCTCCCTTCTCCACCTGTCTGCCCTTAGCTAAATACACTGCAGCTGAAGCGTCCATCTGAGGGATGTCTATCAGCTGGTGTGTCCTTGGCTCCAATGAGCCCTGTGCCTTGTCTGCCCATATCACCTCCCTTCACTCACTCATTCAACAGAGAAGCAGGCCAGAGAAGTTAGACAGGACCATTTTAACTCAGGGGTCTAAGACTTCATGGGTCACAGGCTGATGCCAGACAAGGGCCGACATTCCTGAGCGGAAAAAGCAGAGGCCTCGTTTCCTGTGCTTCCGCAAGAGATGTCAGGGAAAGGCAGCCAAATCATCGGCCTTTCGCTCGTTCTTTGATTCTGGAAACCTTGCTGTGACCAGGCTTCACAGGTACTTTCTGTACACAACATTTTTCCTTCAACAGACACGAGCTGAGCACCTGTGGGGCCCAGAGCTCACCTCTTCTGCTGCGGTCGGTTAGAAAGACTGAATTTGTGTGGGCAGGGAGGGCCTCTGAGGGGAAAACTTGGGGATACAGCAGTAACCGACAATGAGCCAGACTCATTCACACTCCATTCTTCCTAGCATCTGGAGTGACCCTTGGAGGATGACAGCTAATGTGAGGATATATTTCTGGGGATGAGTGGGGTCTCAGCACCTCAGGACTCCTCCCCAGCTTCTCTTCCTGGAGTATGGGAAAGCATCCTCTGCTGAAAGAGGTCGTAAGAGGCCAGGCTACCTCCTCGGCCCATCAAACTGCAGCCCCATCCCGGCTTGAGCTGTGAGCCCACTGAGCACCACCGTGTATGACACGGCCTTTATCTTAACCGACTCTCTGCTCCTCGAGGCTTACAGTAGGAAGAGGCTTGTGTTTCGCTTACCCTGTTGTCCACTGTACTTTTCCAACCCAGTGTCCAGCCTCCCATATGTCAGATGGACAGAAGGCAGAAGTGAGGGGTGGAAACCTTCTACAGAGTGGCCTTAACCATCCCCAGCACTCCTGGCTCTACCTTAGACACAGATGCTACCCTCCCAGGCCTCTGACCTATTCTCTATGCCACTTCTATTTCCCCTGTCCCCTGAGGGATGTGCCTACCACCCTCACAGCCCTTCCCACCCAGTCATAATCCAACCCTCATGATGCAATGTCTCCCAACAACACAGCACCTACAGTGCACCACTGTGGGGACAGGCTTTGCCCAAGCCTGGTAAGTACTCAATCAGCCTTCATCACAGCCTCATGCAGTAGGCGCTGCAGAGGCAAAAGAGCTTAGGGATTTTTCCAGGGTTGACCCTCAAATCCCAGGGCCTGGTGATCTCTACCAGACGCTGTTCACTTGCTAGAGTAACAACCAGATGCCGATGACTACATGCTACCAGACCACCTAGGTACCAGCCAGGCCACTAACCCCCATACTCTCTTGAGCTCATCATCATCTCAATCTAAAAGACACCCACCATCTCCATAACAGATCCAGCCAAATTAGGGTAGGAAGAAGGAGGGTAGGGCCAAGTCCCTAAAGGCTCCCTTTCCCAGAAAAGCTTTGACAATGTCAAACAGAGTGCACACCACACCCTCACAACTGTCTCCTAGAAAACACCTTACTTAAGGCTTCAGGCCTGCCAGAGAAGCTGCTTTGAAGGTGTCCCTTCCCTTTCATTCACTGGCCACTGATGCAGTTTTTCTGAGGGTTCTCAGGACTGCTGGAGGATCTGCCAATGGGTACAAAAGGGAAAAGAGGACCTGCAGGTTCGGTAACAAGACCACACAGCAATAGTGGGAGGTGTGGGGCTTCCACAGGAGCACAGAGCAGGCACCTGCCTCTGGCCTGGCTCTATGGGAGTAGGAGAGAGGATTGCTGGGAGTGTGAAGGCTGCGTTGTGTCCCAGGGAGTCTGATCAGGGTCCTTCTGAATTCTCACCTCACCCTCAGACCACCCCGAGGACTCCCAATCCTAGGGTTCCTCCAAGAACTCAGTTCCCATCTGGGACTCAGATTCAAGGTGAAGAACACTCTCTTGGCACAATTGAGGTGGCAATTAAGGAAATGTCTCTGCTATAACCCAGATATGGAAGAAAAGCCCTGACAAGTCAGACTGTCTTCCTGTGCCTGGGTCACCTGGCACCTATCCTGGGCTGCTTGACATTGACCAATCCCTGCTGAGTGACAGCTCAGTTGGGTAGAGGGAAGTTGGGTGGCCACCTCTTGTGCTTCCTCCTCAGTGGGTCTTTCCCTCTTGAAAGGCCCAGAGTTGTCAGCTGCCTCCACTTCCACACCCTTCAAAAATCTCATAAGACACCGTGTACTTTTAAAATGGCTTTGCAATGAGTACCCAGCCCACTTCCTCCTTCTGCTATGTTGGCCAGGCTGGCCATGATGAGGACAAACCTCCACCCAGTATCCTCAGCCTCCAGCCTGCCACATCCTCCTTGCTATGGGTCTCTGTGATCGCTTTCTGCTGCTAGGAGGCCTTTTCCCTCCCAACCACCCAGCACATGTCTCTGTGTGTTTCAAGCCTCAGCTGGCATCCCCATACCTTGGTGAGGCCTGCACCCATTCTCCAAGCAGAGATGCCCCCTCCTCTGCTCACTTGCCGCCCTGCATAACTGTGCTTTCAAAGTCTGGCTTCCCTGCTGGCTTCTAGCCTCTGCCTCCTCCTTTCCCCACGTGACAGGACAGGATATCCCGGGCGCTCTATGCAGACTAATGAAAGAAGCTGTAAGAGGTAGCCTAGTGGGCAGCCATGGCCAAAATGGACTGGAAGCCAAGAAGAGCCCCGCAACCCTGCATCTTTCTCTGCAAATATGGGAGCCACCTGCCATCACTGGCCCACACTGCTCTGTCCTGGATGCTGGTGCCCCAGTTCCTTCCTCCCCCACCTTCATAGGTAATGGAGACAAATGCAAGTCAACAAAACAGAGTACAATCTTAAGCCCCTGGTAAGGCAAGCCCCGCCCTGGGGTTCTGTGCCCTTAAAGAAAGAAAGCAGTCTCAAGTGTCTCCACAGTTTATAGAGCCAGGCCTTCTTTGAGACAAAGTTCCTTTCTTTCAGGTCCCCGCTAGGGTGAGGGTGACCCCGTGTGGTTTGGATGTGAAATGTCCCCAAATGGCTGAAGTGTTGAAGTCTTTGTGCCCAACTGGTGGATCCAGTCATTGAGAGGTGACTGGACTCTGGTCTCATCCATTAATTATTAATGGATTAATCCACTGCTGGAGCCATAATTTGGTGACATTTAGGAGGTGGGGTCTTGCTCAAAGTCGTTCATTAGGAGAATTTACTGAAAGACATTGTCTGTTGTTCTGCTTTCTGGTCCTTAGGGGAGTAAGTAGTTTACCCTGCCCCATAGCTAAATAACGGATTCAGTCACCCATGGGATAAAATAATTGGAACTACGAGCCAAAACAATCTTTCCTCCCTTGTCTGGCAAAGTACTTGTCGCAGTGACCAAATACCTACCTCATTGCACCAGTGCCCTTCTAATAGATTCTTGAAGCTCCACCCAAAGGGGCTACAAAGGGAAATGGCAGCCAGCACAAGACCTTTTGAGAAGCCCTCACTCTGGCCTCTTAGCAGAGGGGCAAATCTGTGAAAGCATGGTGCAGACTATGTCCTCTTTAGTGTGAAATCCAGGGGGTTCATTTTTCTAACACATTTTTTGAGCTGTCAGCAGTGATGGTCCATGAGCCACCCTAAAGCACACACTCCGGCCACTCAAGGGCCAACCTCAGTCTAACAGTGAAACTTCCAGCCATGGAGGGGCTGGCTCCTCACTTCCGGAACACGACAAGTACAGAGGATCAGATGGCTAGGTGGCACCCATGATGGACCATCCTATCCCTTGGAGGTTCTGGCCCTTCTCCCTTCCCCTCTGCAGCTCACCCTGATTTCAGAGCCCAGTGTAGAGTTCTTTTCTGTCAATAATCTTTGCATGACATCTGCCCTCATCTTACTCCCCATCAGGAAACAGTGAATCCCTGTTACAAAGCAACAGTGGCCCAGATGGGACCTTCTGTCTGAGCTCATAGGCCCTTCTCTGTCTGGGAGCTGTTGTCAAAGAAGGACAGAGACCAGACTGAGCTTTACTCGGGGATTCCCCATGAGGCAAGAAGTGGTGCCAGGTCCTTGAAAAGAGTTTGGGTATAGATTCTATTTGTCTGCTGTTTTTAGGACACAGTGCGGGGAGCTACAGGACTCTGCTGCAGAAGCTGGGCAATGTTCCTGGTTTGGCCAAATGAAAATGGCTGGAACCTGGCCAGCAGCTGTGCCTGTGTCTAGGAGCTGGTCTGGTTCAAACTATTTGTCTGCTGGGAGTACTCAATTGGAGGCAGCCTGTCTCTATTACCAGGAACCCTTCTCCCAGCTCACAAGCCTGCTTCCTTTTCCCGTATGACCTATATGAGCATCTGATTGGTCAGACTCAAAGCTAATCTTTTACTTCAGTTTTGAAAGAGAGAAAAAAAGACATGTTCTAGGAATGAGAAGTCACAGTGTTGGGGCCTAGGGGTTAAAAAAAAAGAGGGTCCCCTTGGTTTTGTCCCCACGCAATTTCTCCTGCACAACCTTGGGGCATATACACAGGGTATGGTGAAATCCACTCCCCCACTCCCAGCCAAAGATCTAACTATGAAATTTGGCTCAGCTGGCTCTGTTGGTTCCCGGCCTCTAGAGAACAAACAGATGTGTTCCTATTTCCATAGTGGTCTGTGGGCTCAGGGTTTGGTAATGGATGCTTTAACAGCCTCAATAATTATGTGCAGAATCATAGCTGTCCCAGGTAGCCAGCACATTCTGTCAGAGGTTAGAACAGCAATAGGCCGACAGGGGCCACAGTTTGAGAAGGCACAAAAAGAAAAGGCTAAGGCAGGAGGGGTTAATAGGGAATCCTTCCTAACAAACACACACACAGCATGTAGCTATTCTTGGTTGCTCAAAAAATTAAAATAAAAAACGGATGTCCAGGGGCCCTGACCTCAAACAGAACCTCAATAGGCCTGAGCCTAGGTGAGTCTCCATGTTCTTAGGGGACCCTCTGTGGTAGACAACTAAGGGTTTAAGTTCAAAGGAATCTGTGGGCTGTGGGTGTGTGGGAGGAATCCATCCGGATCCCCAAGCCACATGGCTGCCCAATGCTACCATGGTTCTAATCAATGTTAAGTTTTCAAAAGAACAAGGAAGGTGGCTGAACTACTAGTGGGGCCTGGTGAGACCTTGGTCCTGACAGGAGTAATCTAAACACAGCCACTACTCAAAAGGCCGCAGCTGCTGTCACTGTCTCACAGATAAAATGAGATTCTGTTTCAGACTGTTCCCCAAATCCTGGGTCCTCTACAGCTGAGGTCAGGGTCTCTGACTTGCCCCACTGTCTTTGGCAGAGTACCGGAGGGTGACGTGCCAGAAAATATGTGACATTTTTGTGCTGGCATGTCAGGTCGAATCCCGACTTGAACCATCAAAATGCTATAGGAGGCCACTTGGACTGATGATATAGAAGACTCCAGTCTCTCACACAGGTTTGGGACAGTTAAAAAAAATCTCCCCCAAATTCTACCAGGGCTACAGCGGCCATCACAACACTTCTGCTAGAGATCTTGTGTTCTTGACAGCCTAACGCCTTTTGTAGTTGTAGATGAGAACCCATAAAGCCCCAAACTATCATTTCTCAGGGTACAGACAGACAGACAGGTCTGCTAAGGATCCCCAAACTCATCTCAAGCTAACTGCTTAACATGTTTAATAGTGACCCTTGGGCAGTTCCCTTATTTTACAGGAAATGGGCTCAGAAGCAGGTCTACATCCCAAAGGAATGTTCCTCATCCTGAGAGGCCAAAATGTCACAGGGAGGGGGCAGTAAGCAGTGCGGTGACAACTTCAGGAGATTTTTTCTGAAGAGAAAGGAGGCCTCTCAAGAGGGCCTAGGCAGACACAGATGCTGCCCTGAGGTTTTTCATTCGGGAATTTTCTGGGGACGCGAGATTGACCCCAAGCCCTAGACCTCAGTTCTTCTCTAAGGTCTTCTCAGATATTTTTGTCTGGACAATATTTGAATGTGCCTTAGCCATTCATGGTGGCAGCTTTTCTTGGCAGTCCCCTCTGTGTGTCAGCATGACCCACCTTAGCTGAGCAGGGCCCGGCTTTTGTCCTTCTCGGAGTAGCTTTGCATCAGGGAGACAGACCCTTTCTGCCCACAAAACTTTCACCTGTTGGCCTTTCTCTGCCTTCAACTCACACTGTTCATCAGAGTTCCCTCAACAGGCCCTTACTTCCAGAACCTCACTCAGGGACTCAGTATCCCTCTTTGAGGAAAAGAAACTAAAAATGAGCAATAGAACCCATTTTGTCACTGATGGGTTATCACACCTGTTTAAACAAGGCTTTAGGGTATGAGCGCTGTACTGAAGTCAGCTGAATTCTAGAGCAGGGGTTGTTCCTGAGGGCAGTGTAAGGGACTCATGGGGCTGGGTTTTTCTCTTGCTAACCTTTCTATCATCAGCCTGCACAGCTGTTGCCTTGTCTGTTACCCTGGGTTGGGGGTTACTGGTGATCTTTCAGAGTCATAGGAGACAGTTGACTTAGCCACACCCCCTCCAACTGTCATTCTGAGGGGCATTGCAAATCTAAGAGCAAAATAGTCCAAATGGCCTGGGGATAGCCTAGGTGAGTCCGCCGAACTGACTACGTCCTGAGGTCATCTGGACAACGCTCATTCTCTGACCATCAGGTCATCAGTCAGACCTGGAGCTTATAGTGGGGGCTTCCCAGGCTAGAAGCCAAAGGGCAGGGCTCTAGGGAGGATCCCAAGCAGTTGGCCTGGCCTGTTCAGACTGTGAATCAGACTCTGTACATGGTGTTCAAGCCTCCTGGAACGGTCAGATGGGCTCCTTAGAGCCTTGGTAGGACTCTTCCCAGCAGCCCTCTGGCTTTTCAAATGACACAGAGCCTGACTTCCATGGCTTGAGTATTGAATGACTGACTCCTCTGTAGGAGGCTCCAGGCCCAGTGCTTCTCAACTGCCCTCAGTGTCAGTTAGGATGGAATCCTCAGGGGTGAGGGTCCCTCCTGACCTCCAGGCAGTGGCTGTTGGGAAGTTGCCACTCAAGCCCCTCCTCCCCACCCTGTCCCAGGGCTTCTGGTTGGATTTCTCAGAACACAGTCCCTACTGAGGTTTGGGGGTTAGTAACCCAAAGACAGGTCTGCCTTTGGGGAGGCAATTTCCCCCTTAATTAAGCCTCATGGTTGACCCAACTGGGGTCTAGTCCAATTTTGTCATCTCAGTACCTTTGAAGTCTGTTCCCTGTCCACAAGGACCAAATCCCACAATGGGGGCCTTGAGACTTCCTCTAGAAGTTTCAACAGGCAGTGGCAGAGGGCTTCTTGGGTGCAGATTCCCACATCCTGAACTATGAGGAAGACCTCTCCCTCTTCATCCTTGTTCCTCCCTGCTGTTAACAAGTTCTGCACACCTTCCCTACTTGACATTCTCCTGCTGTCTCTCTCTAGCCCACGGTCCTGTCTGGATAGTCAGGTGACATCAGAGAATCTCAACAAAACGTCTCCTCAGGCATGGAGTGGGCAGCATACCTGGTGGCAGCTGGTCACTGTCCTTTGTAAAGCTCCCTCCCTTCAGGAAGCTGTTGGGAGTCCCAGACAGTTCCTCTACCCTTGGCTAAGCTTAGCCTCGTTTCACCCTTCCTTGAACCTTGGCACAGGCAGAGCCAAAAGTCTTCAGCAAGTTTACCCCTGGCTAGCTGCAAGCAGTCCACGATCTTACAGTGTCCCTTCTTCTCCTCAGGCTGCTCAAGGCCACCAAGCTCAGGACTTCCAGGAAGTGGCAGAACCCTGAGCCATTTCCTACCTCACAGTTTCCCTCCCCAAAGCCAGAGGTAATGATTTTACAGAGTATCTTCTGCTTGCCTTTCAAAACAAACAAAAACCAACCAAACAGAAAACCAAAAGAAGAAAACCACCCACAGCTTTTGTATTTTCAGTAGCGTTTTGTTGTCGTTTTGTAACAGTAAAGCATCCTCCTTTACACCCCCCCCCCCACCCTCTCCCGGAAATTTTAAAAGAGGATTTGCCGAAATCTCGGTGGAGACATCCAATTGCCACTCACCGTGCCCCCGTGTCTGCGTTCAATGCGCTTTTACCCAGTTACCGAGCTTCGGGCAAGGGGCTGGAGGTTAAAATACACAGACACACAGACAGACAGACAGCGACACGGGTCATCCTTGAATTCCCCAAGAATGCCCCCTTTATTGTGTTCAGGGGCAGATTACATAGAGATAGCCACGCCCCAGCCAAACCCACCAGAAACCACTCTCCTGCCATCAGGAACTCCTGAAGGTCTCGTGCTCAGAGCAGCTGTAGGCACTCAGATCAGGGGATTACAAGAAATTCAGGATCTGGGGTCTCACTGCTTCCAACAAGGATTCAGAAAAGAAAATCTAGAATCACAATGTTTGGGAAAAAATGGATCTTAAATTAGAATTTTGGGACTTTGTTTCTGAGCCAGACCATATCCAAGTGGTCAGTCAGCATTAAGATCAGGTTTCCAGAACTGCCCGCTGGGCATCTCCTTTTGACCTCCGTGGCTATTTAAGCCTTGTGAAGAGTCCTTAAATAGTGAATTTTCATGTATTTCTAATTTTACCCCATGGATTAAATTCCTCAAAGTGGGATTCAGGGACAAGCAGACCATGTCCCTGGATAAGGGAGTCTTTGACAGCAAATGACCCGTACAGGTGCAGGTGCAGGTGACCAGCAGGGTTCTCAGGGGCTCTTGGTGTTGACTGGCCTCTGTATGATCACCCAAGCCATGTGCACATGTGGATAACAGGCCTTTTTCATGTGTTTCTTTGATTAGCCTGGAGGCCATCTCTTGAGCTGCCTTACAGCATGTGGAAGGAGTGTTCTTCATCTACAGAAGTCCGTGTTCACTGATGCAGCCTCAGTGTTCACAGGCTGACCGCTGACCTCCTAGTGACCCTCAGAAGCTCACCATCTGTAGGATTCCAGCAACACCAACCAGAGGATAAGGATACAACTGGAGAGCCCAGGTGGGAGAGACCACAGCAGAGGGATGGACAGGTGACACAATGAAGGAGTGAGGGACGAGAAGGCAGTCGAGACCAGTCCAGGTAATGAGACAGTTTCCACAGAGCTGTTGATGGGTCTCTTGTGCCTCCCTTCAAAGAACCGAAGAGGACTGTGGCTTCATGGAGACAGGGCTGTGGCTGACCACAAGAGGCTTGGCAGGGAACTGTAGCTGAGAGAACCAGGCATCTGGAGCTGGGCAGGTGCTTCGGGGCACTTGCAGGATCGAGAGAATGAGGGGGATGAGGACAGTGGAAAAGCTGATACCCAGGTTCCTTGGGTAGTCAGACTGGGTGCAAGCTGGCTGGATTAGGTCAAAGAGGAAGGACAGTTTGCATGGGAGAGGCCAGCAAGCAAGGGATAGGAGGGGAAGAGTGGGTGGAACAGACAACGATATCTTCTCTATTCTTGGCAAGTCTGTGGTTCAGACCTCATCTGCCATCCGTAGCCATCCATACTGACCCCCTCTGGACTCATCTTGAGTCTTCCTCTGGTTTCCTTGTCTGGTCCTCCATGCAACCTTCCAGACTGTTTCCCCTTCACTTCTACCCCAGGCTTGGAGACAGTCACTTGAGAATGACTTTGGTGGCTTCCATGAAAAGATTGTAAGGAGGCCAATTTGCAAAGGAGAGGTTCAACTTCTCTAGAGTCCTTTTGAGGCTTGTGAAAGCCTCACTCTCGCTTGGTGAGTGGGGCCACTAAGAGCGAAAGTGGTGGGAAGAGTTCAGGACGCGACAGCCTGAAGGGAGCAAGGCCAGCTGTAACCTCCAGGCAGTGGCATGGCCACTGTGGCTTGGAAACTCAAAGCCTTTAGCTGGGGCTGGCAATAGCAAAAAGCAGATGGGAGGGGCCCTAGCCAGGGTCGTGGTAGGGTCGGGCACTAGGGGACCAGATAGGACCTTGAGGACCCAGGTGGGCAACAGATGGTGCACTGTTAAGGCTACCCACACTGCCTAGGCTTGACTCAGCCCCTGGCACTGGACAGGACAGGGCACAACAATGGCAAATATGCCAGAGCCCCAGTAGAGGTGCCCCCACCTTGACTAGAAGGCAGACCCCTCATGCTCTCCCCACTCACGGTCTTGCATGCCCAGCCATTCACTCAATCTCTTACTCCTCATTCCCCCCCTCTTCCTCACTGATAGTCACTCATTGCTTATCCCATAGTATCCATTCTTCCCTGGTACAGTGGGCACCCTCACTGCCAGGTTGTTGAGCATAAGTCTGAAGGCAAACAGAGCTTTCTTTTCAGGAAAGGCAGGTGCTCAGAGGTCCCCAGTGCCATAGAGTTAGTGGGAGAGGCCACATGAAGACTTGGGACAGAGGGATAAAGAAACTGCAGGCAGGCCTGAGCCAGCAGGGCTTGAAAGGGCTGCAGCTAGGAGGGTAGGGCTGATCAGAGCACCCAGAACAAGGAGCCTTGGGTGGGAGGAAACAGGCTGTGTATCAATTGCACGGCAAATATTGACAGAAGCAAAGAAGGAAAGTTAATTTTGATTCACATCTTTGGGGTCTCAGTCTACCATGATGAGGAAGGCATGGCAGAGAGAAACAGCTCAGGTCATGGCAGGCCAGGACACTGCAGAATGCTGGCACTCCACTCCTCTCACGGTCTCCTTTCCTTCTTCTGTTCCATCTGGGTCTCCAGCCTATGGAATGGTGCCATCCAACATCTGGGCCAGGTCTTCTCCTCTCAACTGATCACTTCTGAAAGCATCCTCACAGATTTACCCAGAGGTGTGATTGGCCTAGGTACTTCTAAATCCATTTAATCTGACAATGAAGGTAGGGTAGGCAGCTTGAGGCAAAAGTTTTCTATTAGAGTTGCAAAACAGGGGAAAGTGATGAAGAGTGGATCTCAGGACACTTGTGAGGATCCCATACCTGGCAGGGTAAGAGATGAACTAATTGGGAAACTGGCTAGTCTGTCACTGTGGAATCTAGTGTATACCCCAACTTGGCAAGACTGAGCAGATGGGACATTCGCTCAGGATTCTTAGGAGATATCCCGAGAATGGGTGAATCTGTAGTCAACACCCAAGATCAGGTGCTCTGAACTGAGGGCCTCTAGGTGGCCTTGGTGATTCATAGGGTCCCCAGATCCCTGCACCATTTTAGTATGTCCAAGGAGAACCTTTAACCTATGTGTGGGTAGCATGGCTCATCCATGGACAAGGGGCTGAAACCAAGTTCAGAGGATGCCAGAAGAAAGGATTGTCAGGGTGAAGGTGGAAGGGTAGCTTTGGAGTCACTACCACACCCCATGTTAAGCACCTGTCTTAGTCACTGTTCTATTGGTGTGAAGAGATACCATGACCAAGGCAATTCTTATAAAAGAAAGCATTTGATTGGGGAGTAGCTTACAGTTTCACATCATCATGGCAAGAAGCATGGTGGGCAAGCATGGTGCCACCAGGCAGGCTCACTCTGGAGTAGAAACCAAGAGTTTCATCCTGATCTGTAGGCAGAAAGAAAGGGAGGCACTGGTCTTGGTGTGAGCTTTGGAAAACTTAAAGCTCACTCCCAGTGTCACACTTCCTCCAACAAGGCCACATCTCCTAATCCTTTTCAAATAGTGTCCCGCCCTGTTGACAAAGCACTCAAATATACAAACCTATGGGGAACATTTTTATTCAAACTGCCACCACAGCTGAGCAGGAAAGACTGGGCCAAGGCCCTTTGGATGTCACACTGCCTACAGGACCAACTGTGGTGTCTCTGGAGTGAAAGAGGAGGGGGCAGGAGAGGCTAAGGTGACTAAGGGCTGGGATGAGAAGGCTTGGGGTGGTTGAGAGTCACTGTGGCCGTGCTCTGTCGCCAGGTAGGTAAAAAAACATCTATATCCTGTCCTTACCAGGTGCTGTCCTCCAAAGAATCCCTGGACCCATTTTGGCTATGGTTGATGATGGCTCCTTTCAGTCCCCAGAAAGATCCACCCCCCCCAGCCTACAGAAAGGCCAACCGTTCATTGCCCAGGCAGGAGCAAGAGCTGGAGCTTAGTAAGTGGGGTGCACAGCAAGTGGGGTTTACAGAGTGGACACACTGCTGAGAGCTGCCAAGAGCCCTTGGGATGATCGGGGGACCAAGACCAGGTGCTCACATCCATACAGTTGTATGGGTTGGGATTCACTCAGACTGTGACTTCCTGGAGTAGGGCCCTGAGCAGACAGGACCTTGGACAGAGGAGCCCACTCATCCCTACATCTCCATCCCCAGGGATGGACAGCTGAAATGTAACCACTATTCCTATATCCAAGAAGTCAGGTGGGGCAGACTATGGACCATTGCCACCCAGCTGAGCAGGGACCTCACAGCTTCTCTTGTGTCATCCTTGGTGTTCTGAGGACATGAGGGGTAGCCTGGATCATCCAAAGACTGCTAAGAAACACCCGGGCTTACTAGGGGTCAGTGCCTGGAGGTTGATAGCTTTTACTGCATGACCAAATGTGTGCAAGCATGAATGATGGCTTTCAGAGGGTTGTGCAGTGTCTTGGCTACCAGCTCAGCATTGGGTGAGTGATGCCCTCAGACACTAACAGCAGGCTCCTTTCCGTGGGAACTGTTCTGGGTCAAGGCCGAGGCTCGTGTGAGGACCCTGTACACCACTCCTGGTACCAGATCCTATAAGGCATGGTTTGCAAAGGTTGAGTGACAAGAACCCTGTGATAAGGCAGCCCATGTGTGTGACTCAGTTTGACTTTATCTGGCTTTGCAGCCATTTAGAACTTTGTCTGTACGGCATGGCTGTAAAAACATTAGACAATGTAAAAGTTACATACAGTCATCATAAAACCTCTGGGGTTTCCCTGATGGTGAGGAAGGGACACTTAACACATGTATATGCTAGTTTCTCATGGTGATGGCAGAATCTCTGGCATAAGCCAAGGAGGAAAGATGCTTTTTGGCTGACCGAGAGCATCTGGTGCATAGTGGGTTGCTTCTGTGGCCTCACAGCATGACGGAAGAGTCAGACAGGTAAAGCTTCTCACCAGATGGTGTGAGTCGGAGGCAGGGAAACAGGAAGGGACCAAGAAGACCCCCTCCAGGGGCTTTCTAATGGCCTACATGCTCTACATAAGCCTCAAATACCAATAACATTTTTTAACTTATGACCCAATCAGCGGTAGATGAAGCCATTAAGTTGGTTTTTCAGAGAAAGACTCACTCCCCAGCCACATGTCTGTAGGATGAGCTGTCTTCCTTCACATATTCTTGTCTTTGTCTCATGAGAAGACAGCAAAGTCCAGTCCCTGGGAATGCCTTTCCTCTCCAGTGATAGTGAGTGTGGCTCCTTTGGATGTGTTTATGGCAGCCCTGACTGGCTGGCTAGGAAGAAGCTTCCTAGTGTCCACATGGATCCTGCCACAGATTCAGCCAATTTCTTTCCAACTCTTCTCAGTGTGGTGAATGGCCAGGCCCCAGGAAGTCTGTGCCTGCTCACTGTGGAAGTGTCTGCTCTGTGGAGTTCTGCTTAGGCTTGTAGATGACAAACCCCTTAGTGGCCTATGGGTGCTTACCTCCAGCCTTGTGGTTTAAATAAGAGGAGTACCAGCTGTTGTGATACTGGGACTAGGCAGGAGCCACGTAATATGTTGCTTCAAATGATCAGCAGTTGTGGTCATAGTCCTGACCCCAGTATGGTCTCTGTTCCTGAGTCAACCGACTGAACACTGATTCTGCTCTGAGCTGGCCACCAGGCCTCCTTGATGTGCCTGTGTTGGTGGAGGCAAGTCTGCCTCCACGGCCTGTCCTTCCAGTGTGCCAAGCAGGAACCTGGCAGGAGATGCTGGGTGGGCCTGGGATCTCTACCAGAGTCCTTCTCCTCACCCAGCTCAGGAATGTTATTGGGCCTTAGGTGTTGCGGGACTGGTGGGTAGGGCTGGTACTGACCCCCTACTTCTGGGATCTCCACAGATTATTTGGATTTGGGGATCTTGGGAGAGTACTCGAATATTGACCCATCCTGGGAGAATGTGGCAGTCAGTAAGATCAAGAGCATGATGGTCACAGAGCAGGGCCTGGCACTGGACACCATCTGCCATTTCCTAGAGGAGCACAGCCAGGTAGGATCAGAGAGATTGATGCTTCCCACTGGGCGGGAGATTCATGGGGCCTGGGAGGAAGTGAAGGCCCCCTCCAGAATCTTTCCCCAGCCACAACATTGAGCTCATCAACCACCTTAGGACTCCCACGGTCTTGGTCATCCCTGAAGTGCCTAACACTATGGGAAGGTGCTGGAGGATTTCAGAGAGTCAGAGTGGATGTTTGACTTCCCACACACTGGTGGGAAGGCAGGGTCCACCCAGGGCCTCCTCCTTCCAGGGGTGGCCCATGTTTACAGTGGGAGGCTACCTAAGCACTCACCGCTGGTTATGACTCTGAACCTAAACTTAGGTGGGGAGGGAAAACCATTTGGTCAGAACAGGATGGGCAAAGGCCCAGGGGGTCAACATAGAGGCATAGTGAGCAGGGAGCATGCCCAGATGCCCATGGGACTGTCTGTGTCTGCTAGAAATGTCAGCCTCTGTCCTTAGGGTCTCAGGGCACTACAGCAGAGGTGCTCATGGGCAGATTTACTCAGAATTAAGGCTCTCGTTCCTGGAGGGATTTTCTGTTTCCTTTTCTCTCACCCATCTGATAGCAAGCTGCCCTCCCCCCACTCAGGGTCCTGGGAGGGCTACAACTGTCCCGTGGGCTCTAGAATCTGTCTTGCCCTGGTGGTTGGGAAGGGTCTGAGTGACAGTCTGCCCACAGCTCTGGGAAAAGCGGAAGACATCACCCAAGGATTCCTCTATGCAGAAGCTCCTAGAATTCCTCAGCCTGGACCCCAAGCAAACTTCTGATAAGGTCAGTGCCCCATCAGAAGCCCTAGGCTCTTATAGCCTCCTGGAAATACTTCAGGAGGGTGTCCCTCCCCTGCTTTGTCCCCGCACAGTGGGAGGAGAAGGAGTTCCCTCGTGGGGAAGGAGTAGGTCTGACCACACAGCCTTGCCATGCTCAAATGGGTGGATTTCTTAGCCGCATTAGCAGACTCTCCACCCTGTCCTATCCAGGCCTTGGTCTTCCATCTCTATGGGCTGATCCTGCGTGAGTGCCCCAGCGTGGAGCATGTTCAGTGCCACCTGGCCAGCCTCCTGGAGCTGTCCCACCAGCACTCCAGCTACCGAGAGGTGGGTCAGAGTCCTCGGGTTATAGCCTGTGCCTCCCTCGTGCCCCATTCACCATCACTAGGGTCTTGCGTGGCTCTCACTGCATGGCACACTTTGCCAGCTTGCCACTAGTCCAGCCCCCGGGAGGCGGCCTTGATAGAAGGACAGGCCCCAGAGAGCTGGACAAGGACCTGCCCTGTCACTTGTGAGCTCCCTCTCAGGGTCCTCTGGTACACAGGGAATTGCTCTGGCTGTGGGCCTGGCCTCCACCGAACACTTGCAGGAGGTATGGGCCCTGCTGGAGCACCTGGGCCGCACCAAGTTCCTGCGTTCAGCCGCTGTGTCCCCAGACAGCCAGGTAGGGAAGCCCTGAGTGCTACAGCATGTTTAATATGGCAGCAGTGGACAGATAGGTGCCAGCCTCCACATGCCCATTGATGACACTACACCAGGGCTCCTGCCTGACCCATTTACCTTAGGACCTGGTGTCGGAGACACAGGATAGTTGAAGTACCTGCTCTGTGACCATGCATGCTTCATAGGAGTCCCTTCCTCAGGGCCTCAGCATGGAGACAACTGAGCTAAGGATTTTAGGCCAGGGAACCTCCAATACTTTGAGAGCTATGCCAGGCCTGGGCCTCAAGTTCTTGCTTGCCCTGGGCCCAGTAGATACACTGAGCAGCTCTACTTTCCTGGCCAATTCCAACCCAAGTAGCTGTGCTGGGTTCTCTACAAGAGAACCTCAAAGGAGAAGGCTTGCCTGGGGAACCAGCTAGTGGGGCTTCCTGGACAGGAGGACTAGTGGCAACTCCAGGCTCGGTCCTGTGGAGGAGGCATACTGCCAGCCTCTACCCGAAGTCAGTATAGAGGCTACAGCTTTCTTGTTTGCAGTAGGGAGGTGGGGGCTTGGAGGGCTGAGAGCCTGGATCCCCTCAGCCTAGCTCTCACTCGACCACAGCCGTCAGACAACAACCTTCGATGGAAATGGGTCAGCAGCACCTCCCTGCTGTGCTACGGGCAGATAGCCAAACATATCAAGGAGCAGATCCTGCCCTGGGTGGACAACATCGCCTCGAGGATGGTGTACTACTTCTCCTGTGGTCCTTGCGTGAGGCCCTCCCCACCCCTCCATTGAAGGGCAGGCTGGACAGAGCCACCTGGGTTAACTTGCCAGTCACTGAGGCAATACTCGTAGGACAGCCCTGGGGGCTTGGGAACAGAGCCCACTCAGGGTCTTTTCTCTGCACTCCTGAGTCCAGGGCTCTGGTACAGGTGGCTGGGATAAGGCTGTGTTCATCCAGGGTAGTGAGGTTGGCCTAGAGAGAAGGGAGCCCTGTGCTCAGCTTCCTTGATTGGCAGAGAGGTTGTCTTTGTAAGGTTTCTGGGTCCTGTGTGTACAAAGTGTGCTTCATGTGTTGTGTGTGTGAGGCACACCCTGCTGGTCCCCTGATCAAGGTGGCTGCTTGGGCTATGTGACAGGATTTTAGGGAAGTGTCCCCTGACTTGACCTTTGGCCCATCTGTGGGGGACAGGATGAGATCCTGAAGTCAAGCTTCCTGTCTGCGGCCATCCTGCTCACGAGATCGCTCCGGGAAGAGTATAGCTCCCGGAGGTACAAGTTCACTCAGATTCCAGAGCTCATCCAGTGCCTCCTGGTAAGCGACACTGGGGTCACCGTGGGTCCTCCTAAGGCTGCTGCCACACTTGCCCCTCCTCTGCCCTCCAGGACATCCTCAAGGAGGAGCCCAACTTCTTGGCCACCTTCTTCCGGCAGAAGGTCATCCTGGTTGTCATGGGCCTGAGGTAGCTCTCCTAGGAAGACAGGCAAGATCCTGAATCTGTGGGGCTGGGGCCCGAGGCGCCACCAGAATATTGGCTGTGCTGAGGCTCTTCCTGTTCTGCCTAAAAGGCTCTGCCTGTTCTAAGTTTGCTTTCTTTCATGACCAAGGTGGATTGCTAATACTGGCAAAAACTAAGCCCTGCCCACAGCCACACACTGAACCACAGTCCTGAGCACAGACTGGGCCCTAGCCCAGGTCATACATGAAGCCTAGCTTTTCACTCTTGGACCCGGATCTTACTCTATTATCTGACCGGACCTATTCATAGCTTTGACTCTGACCCTGAAAATGTCTAGATTTCCCCCAAGCAAATGCCAGTGAGTTAGAACCGCTCACCATAGCCCCTGTTGTGTTGATGTTTCTTATTCCACTGAGCCAAGACATTGTCTACTTTCATGTTCTAGTTGTTCTGGTATGCCCCTGCTGGGAGTCCCTTGGGCCAGTCTCACACCCCAACCCAACACTTTGTTTTCTTGCAGTAACCTGCGACCGGGACTCAAACCCCTGCTTAAGTCCCAGGTCCTGCAGACTTGCCTGCACAGTGTATACAGGCTTCCTGCTACTGAGCACCTAAACAGTGATTTGCCTTCATGGAGCCAAGCTCCAGATGTCAACAGGCTTCCCGCTACTGAGCCCATGAAGAGTGGTTCGCCTTCATCAAAACAAGCTCCAGATGTCATGGTGATGCCCTAGGCTTGGCATGTCTCTCTCCCAGGGGTGTGGATTCCTGGTGTTAGGCTGGGGGTTAGCTTTGTCTGGTAATTGACAGAAAGAGGAGCTCTGTCTGGGCTTAGAACCATCTTGCCTGGAACACAGGCTCACTTCAACCTTAGAATGGCCGGGACCTTGAAGGTTTTCTGCGCAAACGAGACCCTGGTCTCAGTGCTGCTCTGGGGCATTCTCTGAAGCAAGCCTTCCTGTACCTTGTACTCATTGACAAAGAGTAAGCTCACAGATGCCTCAAAGCGCTGGACACATCTGGCCCTCGGCTGTGCAGCTACCTGGCTATCTTAAACTATCTTGCCCCAGACCCAGGCTCCAGGGAAGTTGAGGCGGGGACAAGGCTGGCTGTCACTCACATGCCTCTGATCACTCTTGCTGGCACTCAGCACACAATTAGGCCATGCCCCATTCCAGGACCTAAGTGAGTACCAAGGCCATATCCAAAGCGGGCGAGGCCAGTTCCATCCACCAGAAGTGAAGGGAGGATACAGTGTTGCTGGGGGTTGCCTGCTCTGGGAAGAGGTCATCTGGCTGGCATGGCTCTGAGGGTGGCTACTTCTGTTCAGCAGAAAGAGCACGGCAGGAAACAAAGCCTTTCACACTTTGTTTCCCGGCCCTGGAACCAGGTTAGCCAGCGAGGCCAGGGTAGGCACAGGGAGCTGACCTGTGGTCTGCGCTAGGCTCCCAGAGCACACATGAGGCACTGCCTTGTGGATGGTCAGAACCACACCAGGAGAGCCCAGGGAGCTGGGAAAGATGGGTGAGTCCCAAGGGAAACTGACCTCCACATGGTCACAAGGGAGGCAGCAGCCATTCCTGTGTGGAGTTCATCCCGCAGTCGGCCGTAGCTTTGATCCATTGTCAGCTTTATGCGGCCACTGGGATGAGCACTTTGGCATGTGCTTAACTTTGGTGAAATACCTGTTCAGCTCTCACAACTGCCTTTGAAATGGGCCACTATGTAGGTTTTTAAAACTACTTTTTATTTGTGTGTCTGTCTATGTCTGTGTTTCAGTGTGTGTCTCTATGTGTGTGCCTGTGTGTGTGAGCCTATATGTGTCTCTGTGTGTGTGTTTGTGTCTATATGTCTGTGTCTGTGTCTCTGTGTGTGTCTGTGTGTGTGTGAGCCTGTGTGTGTATGTGTGTCTATGTATGTGTGTCTATGTATGTGTGTCTATGTGACTACATGTATGTATATGTTTATATGTGTGTATGTGAGCCTGTGTGTGTGTCTATGTATGTGTCTAGATGTGTCTATGTGTGTGTGTGTGTGTGTGTAGGTGAGCCTGTTTGTGTATGTGTGTCTGTCTGTGTGCTGTGGTACACATGTGGAAATCAGAGGGGAACTTGTGGAAATTGTTTCTCTCCTTCCACCATGTGGGTCCTAGGAATCTAACTCAGATGCCCAGGCTTGACTGCAAGGGCCTCTATGCCCCTGAGCCATCTTGCCAGCCTTACTAGGCAGCTTTTATAGCTCCCCTCATGCTTTGGATGTGAGTTTATAGTCTGCATTTGAAAATCTGTTCTCTCAGTTGGGACTTTCTCAAAATCTCTGGGTTGTGACTTCTGAAGACAGTTGTTGCTGGTTAGAAAAATCATACTGTGTTTTTTAAATTTTTCAAGACAGGGTTGCTCCGCAGCTTTGAAGTATGTCTTGTAACTAGCTCTTGTAGACCAGTCTGGCCTCGAACTGACAGAGATCTGCCTGCCTCTGCCTCCTGGGTGATGGGATTAAAGACGTGCGCCACCATTGCCCGGCTGTTTCTTGTTTGTTTGTTTGTTTGTTTGTTTGTTTGTTTTTTTGGCCTGTGCTATGTGTAGGATGTCTAGGAAGTTTGCTTGACCAGGGGCCACAAAGATTGCTTAAGTTTTTCTGCTGGAAGTTTTGCATTTTGAGAGTTCAGCTTTGTATTTTGTGGGGGCAGTTGAAAAGAAGTACCATTGCTGTAAAGAACAGTATGCTGCTACCCACAGCTCTGGAGGCTGCAAGAACAAGGTTTGAATGTTAGACGCCCCCCACAAACCCATGTGTCTGAATACTTATTCTCCAGCTGGTGATACTGGAGTCTGGGGCCTACATGGAGAAAGTGGGCCACTGTGGTGAGCCTGGCCCTGCTTCTAGCCTGAGTGCTCTCTTTGCTCTGAGTCATATGAGAAGGTGTGCAGCAAGCTCCTGCCGCCACAGCCCAAGCATGCCTTCCCAAGATGCCTTGCCACTGTGATGCACTGTATGGACTGAACTATGAGCCAAAACAAACCTTGAAGTTGCTCATGTTGAGTGTTTGGGTACCAACACAGTAAATGGTGTTAATGCTCAGCAGTTTAAGTGGAGCCAGGGAGAGACCCAGCTCTATACTGCTGCCCTCAGAGAGCTGGAGAATTCCTTGCAGGGACACGTTCTCAGGGAAAGCCAAGATTCAAGGCTTTGTGCAGAAAAGAATTTTAGGATGGTCCAGTTTGGAGTAGTGTTGGATTTTATTAGGAAGACAGTTTAACATAGATTTAGCATGGGGTTGATAGAAGTAGAGGCTTCTTATCCAAAGAAAGGATAAGACACACCCAAGTGTGAAGAAGTCAGGCTTAAATATCTTAGCCCTGGGCACACAAGCTCCACCCACAGGGTTGCTAAGAGCGCTTCCTCCACGCCCTCTTTTTAGTGTAAATGAGATTCTGAGGTGCTTCCTGAAGTGGTTAGGACAGCAGTCTGATAGGTAGGGTGAGATCATAGGTTGTTAGAGTCACCCAAGGTGACCAAACTGTATCCTTCACTGGAAATAGAGTCTCCTTTCTTGCTTCTGAGATTCCTAGATAAGTGTAAGTTTGTATTTGGGAAAGGAGGAAGGCCATCCTTAGGTCAACTCAGCCTTAAGTGTTCATTGCCATTTTAGCATTCTTATTTGAAATATCTCCACATAAGAGTATTGCCTCCATGTCAGAAGCTCTCAGTGGATGGTGTTAGCTGGGAGGAATTCTTGACTCCTTGCAGTGACATGCTTTGGCCTTCCGGTGTGTTTGCAGTTACACTTTCTGATCTTATTTCCATTTGAAAACATCCTTCACTTGAGACAAGATTATCATCTCAAGATTCTTTTCATATAGAACCATTTCCTCTCTCTTTTAGTCTTTATAAATATGTGAAAAAAAAAAAGTCAGGTAGCGATGTCTCACTTCCTTAATCCCAGCACTCAGGAGGCAAAAGCAAGCAGATCTCTGAGTTTGAGGCCAGCCTGGTCTACAAAACAAGTTCCAGGGCTACACAGAAAAACCCTATTTTGAAAAAAACAACCAACCAAATAACCAACAAACGTTTCATTTATAACTGCTAAATTGTCACTGGCTGAGACATTAGCCAAAAGTCCTTCTTGGGAAAACAGCAGGTCAGCAGGAAAGATATCAGAGCAGCAGACTACCTCAGTGGCCTCAGGAGAGAGGTGGGCAGAGCTGGAGGAGACATGCTTGAGCAGCTAGAGGGACCCGTTTGCTCACACCACAGCTCCTCCGGGAAAAGTCTGGAGGCTGAACTTACTATCCCAGCTGCCGCCAATGGTGTGATCAGCCTCACCAGCTAGAGTTGGGCCCAAGGAAGCAGATACCTCTCAGCCCTCATGGAGGAGCTGGGGAGACCATGAGGTGACCTGGCTATGTGATGCCAGCGGTCCCTGTCCCTTGCCCTTGCCAGGTGCTGTACAAGAAGACAATGCGTGCCCTGGACCTGCTCCTCCAGAACTTCATCTCTGAGAACCCGAGCATGGATGAGATCTGCTTCCTCCTGCAGGTGAGGCCTGTAAACCAGCCCCAGCCCTAGCTCCAGCCTGAGCTGCTAGAGGGAGTGTGGGAGTGGATGTGTGTGTGTGTGTGTGTGTGTGTGTGTGCACGTTCATGCGCACACATGTAATACTAGGTAAAGATTGAACCCAGGCCCTTATTTATACACAGACATTCAACATTCTAGATAAGTGTTCTACACTGAGCCATACCCCCAACCCTGTGACAGGCTTTATGAAAAGTGGAGGGGAATTGGAAGAAACGGGTGTATATGTGTCTCCTGTCTCTACAATGTGGTGTCCCTCACCACCCTAGGACTGTCACCAAGAAGGCCATCAGCACTCTAGACCTCCAGGGTCACACATCACTGTAGACCTCTTTGTAAAGCAGTCTGCTTTGGGTGAACATAATTTACAGTGGGCTGGACTGAAACATGAGCCACAGTTGGGGCTCCAGAATCAGGAAACTCTCGAGGACAGAGCCCTTAACCTTGACAGCATTGGAGTTGAGCTGAGTTGAAGGATGCCCTGCTGGTGTCTACTGTCAGATTTTTGGGCTGGTCTTAGAACAATCATCCTGGCTGTGTAAGAATAAGACTATCGCTT
Source organism: Arvicola amphibius (assembly GCF_903992535.2). NCBI lineage: Eukaryota > Metazoa > Chordata > Mammalia > Rodentia > Cricetidae > Arvicola > Arvicola amphibius. Next base: position 33,689,409 of record NC_052055.2, on the reverse strand, counting down.
GGGTTTTCCATATGGCTCAGATGGTCCAAACCTGTAAGGCACCCCAGGACTGAAGGAGTAGATTGATGGACAGGCAATGAGGCTAATGGCCTGGCTGGGTGGCTGTCACCCTTCTCAGTGGCCCTACTCTGGGCTGATATTGAGCTGGGTGTGATGGGCTCTGTGGGCGCAGGTTCTCACGCTCTCCCCTATTCTTCCCAGCACACAGAGCACTGGTTGAAATCTGACAAGAGCCATGAGCGCTGCCGGGCTCTCCAGTCCATCTTCCTGCTTCTGCAGTATGTGGTTGACTCTTTGAAGCTCGCTGTGAGTTCCCTACACCCCAAAGCCTTGGGGAGCTCCTGATGGTGGGAATGGAGATTAGCATCCAGGTGGAGTCTTGCCATAGGCACACTCTGAGCCCTCAGGCTGGGACTGTGGCTACCATTTAGCAGGCTGGCCTGAGGAAATCCCCAAGCCAAGACTACAACCAACAGAGGGCAGAGACTAAAGGAGTAGGGAAGGGGAGGGAAAATAGCCTGGATCTAAACAGGGAAGCTGCAGTGTGGAGGACCCATGCCCCAGACAAGCCTAGAATCTGCTGATCTGAGGGCTGGGAATGGAGCAGCTGAGAGAAAGCTGTGTTCTCGAGCTCCAGCTACTTCACATGGAGGCATCAGGCTTAGATGGGAAGGACTGAGATAAACCAAATTCCTTAGGGCAGTGTAGTGAGGAGCTGCGGGCTGTGTTCCCGCCGCCCCACTCCCGGCTGCCTGGCTAGCTTATGCCCTGAAATAACAACACACAAACTGTATTCATTTAAACACTGCCTGGCCCATTAGTTTCAGCCTCTTACTCACATCTTGACTAACCCATATCTAATAATCTGTGTAACACCACGAGTGGTGTCTTACCGGGAAAGATTCTAGCCTGCATCCATCTCGGAGAGGAGAGTCATGGCGACTGTCTGAGCCATCTACCTCACTTCCTTCTTCCTGTTCTGTCTACTCCACCCACCTAAGGGCTGGCCTATTAAATGGGCCAAGGCAGTTTCTTTATTAATGAATGAAATCAACACAAACAGAAGACTCTCCCACAGGGCAGTGAGCCTGGGCCACCACCCCACAGCTCAGGAACATTGTAAGCAGGCTTCCCACAGGCCAAATGTGATCACTCTAACCCTCAGAAAAGAGGTAGGAGGATTGTATGAGGCCAGCATGATCTACATTGTGAGACCCTGTCAGGAAGGAGATGGGAGAGGAAGAGAAGAGGAGGGGAAAATGCAAGCTGAGAACCTCCTGGTCTCTAGAAGAAGACAGACCCTCTTCCTAAAGGAAGGACAGGCAGATGGCCTGGACAGCATTCAGAAGGCAGTAGCTACAAATAAACATGGATACCACGGGTTGGGGGCTGTATGTAGAGCACTTGCCTAGCGGGGGCCAAGTCCTAGGTTGGATCCCCAGCACTACATCAAACAGGTATGACGGTGCATGCTGCTATCCCAGAACTCGGAAGGTGGAGGCAGGAAGATCAGAGGTTTAAGGTCATCCTCTGCTATATACTGAGCTTGAGGCCAGCCTGGGACATATGAGACCCCACCTGAAAAACAAAAATTGACAAAACGGACCTCATCAAAATGAGGAACTTTTGTGCACCCTGACACAGGACACAGATGAGCAAGAAATGGGTCCGGAAAATGTGATCAGCTGTAACTCGGTGAAAAGGCAACCGACCCTTAAAATGGGCAACAGGAGAGACATTGCGGAAGCCATGAGAACGAGTGTGTCCCCACATAACTGGTCATAAAGGACATGCAAATAAACCACGAGGAGGTGCCACCACCCACCACTGGAAGCACAAAATTAAAGGCTGGGAACAGCAAGTGTTGGCCAAGGTGTGGAGCCCCGGAAATGTCTCACAGAGCCAGTGGGAGTGTAGGATGTTAAAACTGCCTGGCAGAACTTCCGGCAGTTTCTTTGAAAGTTAAACACATACTTATCCCCTAAGCACACAGGTCTGATCCTAGGAATTTACCCAAGAGGAGTGAACATTTATATATATAAAAAAAGATTTATGCAAGAATACTTATATGATTTTGTTCATGCTGGAGCCAAGCTGGAAGTCCTGCAGATGTCCAGCAATAAGAACAGGCAAGCAACATGTGGCGATATTGACCCAGACCCAGCCGTTCACACATTGACCACAGGGGTGGGCTACCAGGATGCAGCAGAGAAGAGGACCCATGAGAAGAGTGAGGATTGGCAGGCAGGACCGGCTGTGAGGCTGCTCCAGGAAACACGATGAAGAGTTTCTCACAGATGCACAGGGACTGGGGAGGGTGCTGGGTGGTGTGTTGGAATGTGGAAATCAACAGAGATGTTGGCATATGGGGCCTGCCAGAGGGAATTATGTTTTATCTTGATACTGGATTGTCTCCGGAATCAGTCAGCGCTTGAGAAACTGGATGTCTCCTTTGTCATTGATGCATGCCTGTTGTGGGTCATTCACACACAGCGATGCAGTGAGAGGCCCTCGCCAGAAGCCACTGCCTGATGCTGGACTTCCTGGCATCCAGGACTGCAAGCTAAATAAACTTCTTTCTCAGTCGCCCAGCCTCAGGCATAGCAGCTGAAAGAGGATGCGGATACAACAATCTATTGAAATTTCCAAAGCTATTGCATTTTGCACTTAATGTTTGTAACCTCTCTGTAACTGTAATCGTAAATAAAAATGACCATAAAACTGGTAAGAATTCTGTAGTTTGGTTTTTGAAGTAATATTGGTTTGAAATTTTATTCCGTGTGGTATTCGAAGTATCCTGAAATTTTTTCAGAAACTTACAAATGCCAGAAGGTATGGAGGGCCTGGAAGCTGGGGGTCTCTTGTGAAGGGACGAGGACCTCCATTGGAGAGTAACAGCGTGCAGCCCTGTTCTAGAGCTGGAACACTGGACACTTGATTCTCTGAATCCGCATGAATTTAGATATGTATCTATTTCAGCATTCCTCGAGCTCTGTGTGGTGTGCGTGTAAGGTATGTGTACTGGGGTGTATGAATGAGAGGTATGCACATATAAGTGTGATGTATGTTGGATGTGTGAGTGGTGTGTGTGTGTGAGTAGGGTTATGTATGCAAAAAATATGTGTGTAAAGAATGTTGAACGTGAGGAGTGTTGGATGTGTGAGGAGAGGTATGTGTGTGTGTGTGTGTAGAGCTGTGTGTGTGTGTGTGTGTGTGAGGAGAGCTGTGTGTGTGTGTGTGTATGAAGAGAGCTCTCTGTGTGTCTGTGTGTGTGTGTGTAGAGCTCTGTGTGTGTGTGTCTGTGTGTGTGTGTGTGTGTGAGGAGAGCTCTGTGTGTACGTGAGGAGTGCTCTCTCTGTGAGGAGTGCTCTATGTATGTTATAGATATGGGAGGAGTGTCATGTGTGGAGTGTCAGGTGGACGAGGAGCGTCATGTGTTAATGACACGTGTCATGTATTGGGACAACTGATGAAGTCTGGATATGGAGGAGACAATGTCACCGGCGTCAGGATTTCTGTGACTGTGGCTGACACACTGCACTTGTCACATTTGTCCTCCTTCTTACGAAGCAGACAATGGAGTGTTTGAGGTCAAATGGCAGTGTTTCCTGTCAGAAGAAGGGAGGCGACTGGAAGGAACGGAGCAGAGCAGAGTAGCTAAGGGGAGGCAGTGGCTAGAGGACACAGGACTTCCGAGCTGTTCTTCCCTATGTTTGAAGTGGAATCAATGTTAACGCTACAATGCTGAAAATGAAAGGCCGTGAAGGTCCTCACAGAGCAGTTAGATGTGACCAGGGTTTAACGTGGGTAAGGGCTTCACCGGAAACTGTGTGAGTTAGGCCTTGCAAAGTTGGCTTTGGGGATCCAGGCTAGGGCTGGAGGGGCAGTGAGGTGACACCTGTCACCAACTGAAGTGGCTGCTGAATCTGCAATGGGATGTGTGCTTCCAGGTAGGGTGGGCTGGCCAGGTGTGTGATGGCCGCTGCACACTCGGGCCACCGTGCTGGTCTGGGTGTCAGGATCTGGCAGGGAGCTAAGAGACTCAGCCTGGAGACTTCAGAAACAGCATCCACCATGGGCTTCACAGAGCAACGGATTCATGAATGATGCAAAGTGTCCTAAGCTGACAGTGAGTGAGCAGGATGCTCCGGCTTCTTCACTCTGAGAGGGCAGCAGTGTGGCCCACACAGGAAAAAAGAGCCTCTGCAGATCAGGGCTGTCCCCACCCCTAGCCCCTGTCCCCATCCTTGCACCCCTCATCAGGTCACTTTCCAACCCCACAGACTCACTGTAGAATGGCTCAGTTTGGGGTGGTTTTTGTTCAGGTCCAACCTACTTGGGCACAGGAGACTCACTAAAGTCAAGCTCCAACCATGTGACCCTCCAGATCTCAGAGGCCAGAAATTCAGAGGAGACTGCAAACACCCTCCCTGTCATCTCCGTGAGGATTTCAGGAGGCATCTGCCACTCCTCTTCTGTATGGCTTTGCATCTGGTAAAAGGAACTGAGGAAACGATACACAGTGTGCGCCTGTGTTCAGGACTTTAAAGGAACAACCGCTAAAGGGGAAAATATGATACTAAGAGATAGGTGGTAACCACAAGAAAGAGTTGGAAGAACATTTTAGAACTGCAAGCAAAACAGATCTGAGATGAAAAGGTACTGGGTCCATTAACCAGCAGCTCAGCCACCACAGAAGAAATAAGAATCGGAAGCAGGACAAAGGAACCTGCCGAGACCAAAGGGAAAAGAAAGCCCTGAGGAAAAGGAGGGAAGCCCAGTGGGTGTAGAACAATGTGGAGTGGAAGTAGAATCCCAGGAGAAGTGGGACGATCAGGGCAGAGTGGGTGGTCCTACCACCCTGGAAACTGCTCAGATTGGCTGAAAAAAAAATATGTACCTTCGGATAAGAATACTAAGGAATCTCAAGCAGGACATGCACAAAGGAAAACACACGGGAACACACCACAGTCCAAATTATTGGAGACCAGGGAAAGACAGGAAACTCCTAAAACAGCCAAGAGAGACAATGCACACATACCAGCCTATGTGGGTATACATGGACACACACATGCACACATATACACACAAGCATGCATGCACACACAGGCATACACACATTTAAACAGTCATGCATGCATGTGCACACAGGCACACATACATGACCATACCATCATGCAGGTACATATGAACACCAACTGGCATGCCTACATGCATAGTACACACTAGCACACACACATGCATATAAGCATGCAGTCACATTCCTATCAACAGGCACACCTGTACAAACATGCCTGAAGGAAGTGATAGGCATGCCCAGCCTCTTATTGTTAAAAAACAGAAATTCCATTTTCCAGTGAGCAGACAGGTCAGAGAGGTTCTCATGGGTGGGACAGGAGTCTCTCTCAAAGCCCAGCCAGTGCATCTCCCACAGATGCTGAGGGCAGGAAAGGAAGGACAAAGTGACATAAGGAAGCTAGGCCTGGCTTTGCTCACTGCCCCACTCTCCCCAGAAAGAGGCCGTGCCATCCGTGCTGGGCCACCAGTTAGGCCTCCTGACTCTGCTTTGGCGGGATAAAAACGAGATCACCCAAGAGCTTTCCCACCGCTGTGTCTTCCTCCTCATGCAGCTCGTGTTACAGCAGAAAGGTGAGCTGAGCAGGGTTGGGGAAGGGGAGACTCTGAGTGGCTCTGGGTAGGCTTTCCTTCGGCCTCATTGTGAGCTGGGAAAGCAGTGGAGAAAAGAGGCTGCCTCTGGGCCCAGCAGCCCTCCTGAACCCAACCGTACACAGGGAAGTTGGTGGAGTCTGCACAGTTGAGCAAGATGAAGCACTTTGAAACCAGCGAGTCTAGAGAGTGGGAGGTGAAGCTCTACCACGCGGTGAAGGTGAGGTTGCTCAGACTGGGCCTGGGCCTCTCCATTCCCGGTCCTGAACAGATGGGGCCAAAGGGTCCCAGGGACCTGAGCAGCCAAGCATGCAGGTTGGGCAGAACCAGAATGGGATGGATTTCTGCTCTTTCCAGGAAAACTGTCTGTTTTTGTACCTCACCTTCCAGCCTCAGCTCGGATAGGGCCTTTGAGCCCACGGGCCAGAGGTTCTCACTTGTGTACCTCCCTCTGGGGATAAGGGCAGCCAGCAATCTTGCTCTTCTGGGGACACTCTGTTCTTAGCACTACCTCTTCATCCTAGGTAAGCTTGAGGGACACCCCCTCTCTGACCCTTCCTGTGTTCTTCTCAAGCTTGGCCTGCCTGTTACATCAGATGGGGAAGAGGAGGCAGGGTTTGTTTTCAAGCTCCAGAACTGGTTGGGAGGTCCTGGGTAGGTCATCCCATCTTCCCGAGCCTCAGTTTTCTTACCTTCCAAGTGAGGGTCCAGCTTCTGAGGCAGGTTGGGTCAGAAGCATCTCGTGTCTCCTGGGCAATGGATTAGGCCAAGTCTATTGTCCTAGTGGCCCCTCCCAAAAGACAGTGGATGGCAGTTCAGGTCCCACCATTCAGGGAAAGTAGGAGAAGAAAATATGGCAGGGATTTGAGGGGCAGAAGAGATGGCTCAGTGGTTAAGGGCACTGGCTCTTCTTCCAAAGGTCCTAAATTTGATTTCCAGCAGCCACATGGTAACTCACACCATCTGTCATGAGATCTGGCCCCCTCTTCTGGCCTGCAGGCAGACATACAAGCAGAACACTACATATATAATAAATCTTTTTAAAAAGATTTAAAAAAAAGACTGGGGCTAGAGTTGGGAAGGAGTTAGTGTCCTTCTAACCCAGCAGGACCTTGGTGCAGACTCTTTGCAAGGCTGTTTACTACCTTAAGGAAAGTCTTCAGAGAAGAGGAAGCTGGGTACTTATGGCTGCGACATTGTAGTCACCTAGCCTTGGCCCCAATTTGGGGGAACTACAGGTCATAGTAGCCTGGGGCAGGGGCTGAATGGACACTTTGGGACGCTGCAAGCCTGTGTTCATGGCACTTACATGACTGTGCACACAGCCTTCATTCCCTCTCTCGTAAGAGCCTAGCTCGCTGCCTGACCTGAGCCAGTGTTGGCCAGAGATTCCATGCACCCCCACTCCTGACCTTGGCTCTACACAGGCCTTCAAGAACTTGACAGTGGCGCAGCACACACAGCTGATCCTTACCCTGGTGCACAATCTGGGCAGCTGGAACTACCTCCGCTGCGACCTTGCTGCCCAGCTTCTACTGATGATCTGTGAGGAACCTGGTTTAAGGAAGGAACAGGTGAGGCAGGGTGGGCGTGGCTCCCTTCAGACTATGTGTACCTGCCCATGTGAGCATGTGCCATATACATTCATCCACATGTAGTCACAGAGACAATGAGCGATCAGCCTAGCAGCCTATGAGTGGGATCCCAATGTACTCCTGGCCAGTTACCTTTGTCCTAAAGAGTCCTGGCCCACCTTCTGTTGCCTCATAGGTGGCCTGTGGAAGAAGGCACGTTTAACTGTCCTCTAGTTCAGCTTGGCCAACTAAATTGAAGATTCACCCTTGGGGACTGCCAGGCCCTGTCCACTTGGGTGCTCTTACAGGTCAACAGCAACGCTCCTCTTGACTTGTTCACCCTACCTCCCTTAAGAAAGAGATGCAGCCTGGGAGCTAAGCCATAAAGCCAAGTCCTCTCAGGAACTTAGAGGGCCTTGCCTTATCTGAAGCTGCGTTCTGCCCTGCAGGTGGCTGAGATCTTGCAAGGCCTGTTCCAGGAACTGCCAAACATCCACTCTCAGAGTGTTCAGCAGACCATAAGTAAGGTCACCATGACTCTGGGGACCCAGCATATTCAGGAGGTGGTGGAGGTGGTCTTGTCCCTATGTCACCCCTCAGATAGGTAGGTCTTCCCTTGGCCCAGGGTACCCCAATGTGGGCATCACCCAGGCCTGTGGTGGCCCTTCAGCACAGTTCGCAGTTATTTACTGAATGCACGAGGCAGGGGAAGGCTCTCAACAGTTCTGTCTTCTTCCTGACTCTGGACTGTGGCCAGAGGGGCTCTGAAAGTGTCTGGAGATTAAACAGGACTCCAACAGTCCCAGGAGGGCCATCGGCATAGACACCATTTCAGATTCACAGTCACCAGAGGTCAGCCTATAAGCAGAACCACAGATCAGTCAGAGGCTGAGAAAATACAGTCACACCACTCCACGCATCCACAGGTGCCCTGTGACCACAGAGCCCCAGTGAGTCCTGATTCCAGCTGCCACACTAGATACCACTGGGTCTTCCCAGTGGCAGTCTGTTGATAATAAAGCCTTACTAATTCGAAACATGGCTGTGGGCTGGCAGCAACAGCATAGCCATAAGCCTGTCAGTCTTTAGGTGGCCGGCCATGTACTAAGCACCTCATGAATATATATATATATATATATATATATATATATATATATATATATAGTTGGCAATGTGGGAGGTGGCAGGGACAGTGGCCAATCGATCTCAGAGCACACAGCCCTTGGCAGAGCCAAGTGCAACTAGGGACTCATGAGCTTTGCCTGAAGTGGTTTTTGGCTCTGCTCTTCTCTTCAAACCATCTGAGGGGCTTGCCCCTACTTCCCAAGAGAAAAGACAGACTGGAGAGCAGCTATTTGCTTCAGGGTCCTGGAGAGAGGAGCTGAAAGGCTGGGGCTCATGCAGATGTCTAATGAAGCATCACAGAATGCAGACCTCAGGGCCCCTAACCTGCTGCTTCCAAGGGGTTTGCTTTCTCACATCCTGCTAATGGTCAGCACTTGTGGGAGGCCTCTCTGCAGTGCTGCTCCCAGTGGTGACCTAGACTCTGTCTCAGCAGGTGGATCCTACTGCTGTGGAGGGCTCTGGCTACCAACTACCGCTTAGCTCGTGATGTTATAACCCTGCTCTATGTAAAGCTGAAACTGCGGCCACCCAGGAGGCTCCTCCACTCCACATATCAGGCCCGTCTGGTCTCCCTGATGGTGAGCAGAACCCTTTGCTTTGCCACCAGCATGGTCCCCTCAGGGACAGTAGTGGTATCCAGGGCCTCAGTGGGATCCCACGAGGACACTGAACTTCTTCCAAGAGCCCTACCCTTGAGCTTTCATCATGGTTTGCGGACATTTGTGAAGGTAGGCAATGCATTGCACCTGTTCACGAGCCTCCCAACCTGCATGCATGGCTCTGCTAAGTGTCTGGGGTACCCACTGATGGACCAGCCGCCTGGCTGCAGACCCCTGCTACTATCAGCACTTGTTTCTCCATGGGGATGCCCCATCATAGACCACAACAGAACTAAAAATCCCATGAGCTCTCAGCAAGTGGTTCCTAGACACATTGGGGAGTAGGAGAGAAAGTCTTGGTTATCCTGGAAAGACCCAGAGACACAGTGACCAAGCACTGGGCCATGGTTGGCTGCAAGAGCAAGAACAGCGAAGCAAGATGGAAGAGGAGGAGCCAGGGAAGGCAGAGGGATTCCTGAGCAGAGAGCAGGGCAAGGGTGGGAGGGGAAGATTGCCGGCACTGACTGGGAGCCGAGGCTAGCACCTGAACTCCCCCAAGACTTTGTGAGTGACCCACTTCATCTCTGGCCCCTGAAAAGAGACCTTTCAGTTCAGGGGAAGACCAAGCAGAGTAGTGGGCATGCTACCATAGGACTGGCTAGGAGATGGTTTAGAGAAAGAGCCAGGGGACTCTATGGCCAACCCCAAAGACCCCTCTCCCCCTGCACAAAAAACACCACAGCCCAACTCCAAAGAAACAGGATTGGATGGTTAGGGACAAACTCAGGGTTAGGGACAAAAAAGATGGGACAAGAGAGTCTGAGAGTCAAGGAGGGTCTGGGAAGGATCTCCCAGCAGGGTGAGCACTTGGAGAGATCTGGCTTACCAGAAGGTGGAGCCAAGCCAAGAAAAGCATAATCAGCAGTGTGGAAGTCAGACATTCTTGGGGTCTCAACACAGCCAGGAGGTCAGGGCCCAGCTACAGAGACTGAAATGGGGTCTGGTTCAGTCTCTGGACTACCACAAGGACCTTCAGGGATTTATCCAGAGGAGCTTCATGGTGAACCCCAGGGGCCAGACGAAGGCAGTGAGGCCTGGGCTAGAGGGACTTTGAAGCTGCTGTCCCTACTCTTCCACTCAGGGGTCCCCCTCCGGGATTTGCTGTCACCCACTGCAGGCACTGGGTACCATTTATGAGCTTCTCTACACCCCGGAGTACAGGGACACGGTCCGCTGGGCTTTCGCAGGGATCCTTCTGGGCCTCCTTACAGAACTCTACTACCTGCTGGAGGTGGGCCTGGTGGATGGTATCTTTGACTACGAAGAAGATAATCTAGCCTCTAAGCCCCTGGGGCCCTGCAGGTGAGCCAAGATGGCTTCTGTCCCCTCCTCGAACCCACTGAGCTATGCTGATTCTGGGGGACCCAAGTAGGAAAGGATTTTGGGTGGAGGTAGGGTAGGGGTGGGTCAGAATACCCAACCTGGCCAGGAGGGAGACTCCTGAGCAAAGGGAGCCAGGTAGATGTAGCTGACAGGATTCAGGTACTGTCTTGTTCCTCCCTGCCCAGGACCTGCCTGGAAGCCCTCAAGGGCCTCTTTTGGACCAATGAGTACTGGGAAGTGTTTGCCGATGTCAAGCTGATCCAGGGCTGGGAGCTTTTTGCGCAGTTGGAAACCTTCCCAAAGGGAGTGACCCTTTTGGCCAGGTGAGCCCCTCAGCTTAGGCACCCTTTGCCTGGGGGTGGTCACCAGTGCAGCTCATCCTCCCTGCTCTGGACCCTGTACTCCAGACTTAACAGTCTGGCCAGCTCTGAGGTCTTACTGGAGAATGGAGCCCTCTGGGACTGTGTGTGTTCCTCTTGTGTGTGACAGGGCCATGGCTCACTATAACTGCGAGGTCAAGGCTGTCTTGGGGCAGGCTCTCATCTCCCTGAAGAGCACTGAGGAGCGTGACAACATCGTGGCCATCTGCATCATCACTGAGGTCAGCCTTTCCCCAGCCACCCCAGTGAACGTCCCTTCCAGGTCTCTGATAGAAATGTATACATCTGTCTCATGTTTCAGGTGTGCTTGCTGTTGGGGGTCTAACTCTTTATCATGGTGTGGGGTCGACTGATTCCTTGGCAGTTGTGGTTAACAAGTGGGCTGATGGTGCCGACTCCTGCCCAGTTTCTCAACAGCCCAAATGTCTGCCAGAACGTGTCTCGGAAGGCCATGGACCACTCCCTGAACCTGGGCCTTTCCAGCCGCAACCAAACAGTGCGAGTTCTGAGCCTGAAGGGGCTAGGCAGCGCCCTGATGCAGCCTTACAAGGTGAGGGGCAGGAGATTGAGAGAGGTGCCTTCTGCCATTCCAGAAGGTTATAGGGAGAACAGGGCACAGAAGAAGCGTGTTGATAGTTATCTCCTTTGCAAGGGGTGATAGAGAGAGCCGATCAAGCCTGGTTGGCCCTGCTAAATTGCTTCAAATGGGGCTCCTAACTGGCCCTTTATATCCTCCTAGCTAGGAGTCCCTCATATGATAACCTCCTGTCAGGTACCCAACACCCTACCCTTGTGAGCCTCCCAGAGCAGGGCTGTTCTGACATGTCTCTCATGACAGGGCTGGGATGTGGCTGCAGAGCTGGCCTATGCCAGAAAAATGGTGTGGTTTTGTCTGTTTTTCTGTCCAACCTGAGGGGAAATAGGGAGTGGACCTGGGAACAGCCAGCTTCAGCACGCAGACCTCCTCCACATCTGTACTGACTCAGAGATGGGCAGATGCCTAACCTTGCAGGAAGGCCAGGAGCCCCAGTACCTTCCCAGAGCTATGACTGTCTGCCTCAATGGGGCATCTAGCAGAAACTGGTCAAAGGCCCTACTGGAGGGTGGTGGTCTCCCTGCAGGTAACTCTGCTAAGAAGTAAGTTGATGGAGCTTTTGGACAACTTCCTGCAGCCTGAGTTCAAGGACCTTTTGGGCCTGATGGAGATCCTGGGCCACCTCCTACACTGTCTGGGTGTCCATGGCATCGGAATTGCCAGCTTCAAGATTGCTCAACACCTTCTTAACCTGTTCACAGATGTGAGCTGGGAAGTGGGTGGAGTGGGGTGGCAGAACAGGGTAGGCCTGGGCTGCAGACAGCAATCAGAAACCAGAACCATTCAGCATCCAGCTTCTGCACCATCCCCAAAGCCCACCTAAGAATACAGATTCTGTAGATTGGGGCTGGTTGAAGTTTGTGTCAGTGCTAAGTCTTGTTCTCAGGCCATCAGAACCAGTGATTCCATTTGAAAACAACATGAGTCAAGTGACTTCAGGGGGTTGAGATTGGGAACAAGGAAGGCTTGCTCTTGGCAAGGACAGTCCCAGGAAGACCACCAGGATGTGCCCCTGTGATAGATTAGAACCAGGAAGATGAGAGCTAGGATAAGCCCCAGCTGGGGTAGGTAGGCAGTCAGTGGCTACTGTACATCTGAAATCAAGGAGGTGGCAGTGGAGGCAGTTTGGGGCAGAAGATGTCTCTGCCTTTCATGGACAAGAGTTTGAGTCATGACAGGGTTTGTAGCAGGAGCAATGCTGGCATTAGCAGGCACTCCCTTAGGTATGGGGTTCTGCATCCACCTCAATCCAAGGACAAAGGCACTGTTGCCAGCTACTGTTTACCAAAGGTGAAACGGTGCAGGGAAGGAACCTCGCCCAGGGTCACGGAGCTAGAATGTCACAGATTCCATAGTCAGGTCTGCCTAGGAGTGGAGGTATGATTGCTGTCACCCCAGGGACATGCAGAGAAACCCAGAGGTGAGAAATCAGGAAGAAGGAGTAAGTCATAGAAGGCTGGGAGGGGATTGTGAGTGGAGTTGAGGAAATGGGGAACATGAGAAGGCCATGTCTTAGTGAGGGTTTTTATCACTGTGAAGAGACACCATGACCACAGAAACTCTTATAAAGAAAACATTTTAATTGAGGGGCCTCACTTACAGTTTCAGAGGTTCAGTCCATTGTCATCATGGCAGGGAACATGATGCATGCAGGCAGATGTGGTACTACTGGAGGAATAGCTTAAAGTCCTGTATCTTGTGGACAGCAGGAAGTTGACTGACTGCCACACTGAGAGAACCTTGAGACCTCAAAGCCCACCTCCACAGTGACACACTTCCTCCAACAAGGCCATTCCATCTAATAGTGCTACTCCCTTTGGGAGCCATTTTCTTTCAAACCCACACCATGGGAGAGAAGGTGACAGAAGTCAGGGACTAAGCAGACACTGGCCTGTGGGGTTAGGGACAATTCAGGCTGTCCCTGAGCTAATCAGGGCCAAAGTGAGGCAACTAGAAGTCATGAGAGAAGGCTGACTTGTCACATGCCTGAGAATTCTATCTCCCCCAGGAAAGAGCAAAGATACGAGAACATGCCATCTTCCTGTTTGGAGATGTTATCCACTATGGTGGCAAGAAGTTTCGACAGAGCCTCAAGATCCTGGCTTTCCAAGCTTTAGTGCCCCTGCTCTTCCATATGGCTGACCCCTGCCCAGAAGTGGCTGTGGTGAGTGTGTTCTAGCTCAGCTGGGTCAGTCAGGAGAGCAAGGCCAAAGGAAGTCCAGGTGGTGGACTCAGCTCTCTGAGTGGAGACCAGAGTGAGACTAATGTTTTGGAGAGTCCACCTGGGCAACAGAGAGGGCTGGGTTTGGGTTTGTAGGGCAATCCAGCAGCCATAGAAAAGGAGTGGGCTCTATCCTGGTGGTATTTCCTCAGTCACCTGCTTCAGATTCCTCACCCCATCCACCCATTTATCCATCATCTATCCATCCATTCATCCATCCATCCATCTATCCATCATCCATCCATCCATCATTCATCTATCCATTCATCCATCCATCCATCCACCCATTCATCTATCCATCCATCTATCATCCATCCATCATCCATCTATCCATTCATCTATCCATCCATCCATCCCTCTATGCCCTTGTGCAGCCTCTTTTGGCTGCAGACCTCCACTCTTCCATCTAAAATCAGCTGCAAGAATCTGGCATTCAGGATCTTCCAACTTCTACCTTCTCCTCTCCAGCCCTGCTGTGCCCATGTTTGCACTGGAGCACCTACTTGTACCCTGCCTGCTTAATGCCATGACCCCCTCCAGAGGAACCTTGTGTTTCAGGGACACCCCACTTCCCTGGGGTGACCCTGAAACACGTAGCCATGCCATGAGGGCCTTGGGTGTTGTAGGCCTCTAGTTTTTCTTCTCTGAGGATCTAGCCTAGTTTGTATCTACACACACAGATCAAGCTTGGCCTCTGCTGGCCCTGGGAACAAGCTGTACCATGCTTCTGAGAGTAAGGCCTCATGTTTAACAAACCTGGCCCAGGCCAGTATTCACTGTGGGAAGTCAGGTCCCTTCCTAAACTTAGAATAAGCCCCACCCCTCTGAGACTGGTACTCCAAGCTGGTTCTTCAGAAGGAGGCCTGGGCAGCCTTTCTGGAAGCTCTGTGAGAGTCAGAGCAGGGCACCTTGGGCTTGGGAAGTGGGTCATCCCATCCTGTGGTGATGCACTCCCTTCTAGTGACCCCACCGACTATGCCAGGACTGACTAGTGCCCAGGACCCTAGGAGTCCAGTGATGCTGCTGCTACAGAAACCTCTTCTCAGGGTCTGTCTGGGATGAAGGGGGTAATGATGGGTGGAAGCAGAGGCAGTCTGTTCTCCACTTACAGAAGGCCAAGTACACCTTCCTGCGCTGCGCCATCTTGTTAAAATGGGAGTTCCGGAAGGAGCTGTTTGGCAAGCTGGCATGGGGCCAAGGGCCAGGTGCTGAGAATGACATTTTTGTCTACATGGTAAGGTGTGGGCCCCTTTCCAGGGGAGAGCTTGGAGTTGGAGAATGATGGCTATTTAGTCACCCCAGACTGCTCTGAGGGTGGGGTATGGGGATGGGAGAGGCAGTCCAAACGATGTTTAAGTACTGAGGTTTTGTGGGGGAGCGTTTTCCCTTCATAATGGAGCTTGGGTTCTCTGAAGTGAGTTGTCCAGGAAGATTGGAAGAGTCTCCATGATGTTTCTAGAGTATGCCCAAGGCCTCCTTAGTGGGCACTCTGTCCTGATGTTCCAGTGCAGTTTTAAGGCAGATACAGCTGAGCCTCAGAGTCCGGACATTGCAGGGCTCAGGTGTGAGAGACCAGTAGTAAATGCCACCTCCTGCCACCTAGCAGCCACTTTAATCTCTGGACCCAAGTTCTTCTGCCTTCCTGGGTCTGGGCTGTCAGGGCCACAATCCCAGCCTCTTGAACAGGACCGAAGTCACACGCACAAGGCAGGACAGGCTTGTCTTCAGTCTACAGGCCTCACTGGATCTGGTTTGGCCACAAGGAAAAGGCCTAGAACTGTGGCTGCAAAGATCTTGAGGTGGTCTTTGGACAGGGTGGGGCCACTGAGCTCCTGGCCTGCTTACCCATCACATGCAATGGCACCACATGCCCCTTGATAGCAGTGACAATAGAAGCATGGCCCTTGAGGGAGAGCCAGGACTGTGGCCTCCAGCTCTTTCACCGTGGTCCAGGTGCCACCAGGAACCAAAGTTTAAAGAGTAAAGGCACAGCAGAGAGGACAGGGAACTGGGCACTTAGAAAAGGAGAAGCCTTTGAAGGACACAGAGTGGCAGAGCCTGTGTATGATGCAGGCACTTGTGTCATGTCTGCAAAGTGTGATGGCCATGCCTCAAGGTAAGTGCCCAGAGAAAACCCAGGAGAGCACCGAAGCTGCCAAGGATGAGCCTGCCTCCCCCTCTTCATGACACGGGCCTTGCAGGGGACTTTGGTGGCTTGGGGCTGTGGGACATATGCTGTTGGTCTGTGAGGAGACGACAACTAGTCAGGGATAGGCAGAGGCGTGCTGGGTGGTCTCCAGAGTGATGCTGGCAACGGCAAATATGGGTGCTCCCAAACTCGGCATGGGCTCCCCTCATTGGACCAAATGAAGGAACTCTGGGCCATCACTACCCACCACCCCTCCAGATCCCCCATGGGACTCTCTGGTGCCCGCCCTCCTCTCTTCCAGGCCCTAAGCACTGGAAGTGGAGTTCAGTGTTTGGGGGTACCTCAGGAAAGCCATGTCCCTGAAGTGAGGTACCACACAGATACTCAATATGGTCATAGGCCCTCTCTTCTCTCTTCAGATAGAAAGCAACTTTGGCAGCTACCAGCAGTTTCTCAGTCAGGCCTTGATTTATCTGGACAGCCCCCAAAAGAACCTGAAGCTGGCAGCTATGAGGTTCATCGGTACGTACTGACTCAGCAGCCACAAACCCTACCTCGTGTCCCATGGCCTGGGCTGCCACAGTCGGTGGTCAGGTTCACATGTCCCCAGTCAACCGCAGGAGCAGGAGCTCTATGACAGTGGGGGGGGGGGGGACGTGCTGTCAGTGGGCAAGGGTGGCCACTGCTAACCACCTCCTCAACGGTCCCAGGGGGGTTGCTTCAGGACTACTTCAATGAACTCTGCTTCTACTTGACAAAGGACGATGTGATCATGCTGAAGAACTGTGAGCGAGTGGAGCCTTTGCATCCTTGGGTGGCTGAGGCCTGCCTTCCCAACCCCTGAGGGAACTTTCTGGTGGGAGATGCCCCTGGGGGAAGCTCACTTTCCCCATCCAGACTGTGGGTCCACTGGGCCGCTCAGTTCCACAGAAAGCTTCTGATTGGACCTGCGGTCTCTCCTGCAGATTTGGAGGCCCTCAGCCATGATACAGACTCCAGGACCAGAAAGTTCTATCTGAACCATTGGGATGATGTTATAGAGCTGTCCCACTACGTGAGAAGCTGAGGCTGCTTTGTCCTTATTTTTGTTTTTGTTGAGTCCTATCTTTATTAAATGCCACAGAGGATCTCTGGCTTCTTCCCAGACATGTGTGCAACAGGTCAGGCCAACTCTCCCTTTTAATCTCGGCTCCATAGGCTGTAGGGGTGGGAAGGGTGCATGATTCAGAACTCCAGAAGTTACCATAGTGCTCCCCGAGGCAGCAAGAGCTGGAATCTTCAGAATAGGTGCTGCCATATTTAAGCAAGACCCTGAGGCCCTAGGAGCCACCCTCAGAAGCCTCTTCTCTGGCCCTAGTTTGTCCTCAGCCAGGCCCAGGCTGCCCCACATGCCCACTTGGCCCCTTGCCTACCCAGTTCATCTGCCTGTCCACATCCCTCCTCAGGTAGGTCTTCCATGAATCTGCTTAATACCTGCCTCTCTCCTGTGGCCACAGACCCTCTCCTACTCGCTCAGAACCTTTGCTTAGCTGACACCCAGGACTTGGTTGGGACTTCCAGCTTTCTGGGGACACCGTTCTCACAATCAGCTTGGCTGCTTCTCTGCTGTTGTGTGGTTCTCCTGCAGATACCCATTCTCCCCAGCAAAGACACCTTCCCTAAGCCCATTCAGGCCCTTCAGTCATGCGCAGTACCTTTGCCTACCACAGTGGCATTAGGATACCATGGAGACTACCAGGGTAGACTCAGGATGTGGAAAACAGACGTAAATACAGCCAGTGACTCGGGTGTGGCTGTACAGGAGGCACATAGACTCCTAAGAGATGCTCAGATAGACTGTGCCCATTCAGCGTGGAGGTGCTGGGTCACATCAGAAACCCAGAAATTACTAAACACTCCCACCTGCCAGCCACATCCCCAAAGGGAGGCAGCAGGATTGAGGAGGAATCAGAAGCAGGAAGGAGCTGAAGAGGTTCTGGATGCCCCTCTAGGACCAGAACTTCCAAGTCAGTCCTAAGCTCAGAGAAAGTCCATCCAGCCCCTAACCCTTGCTAGCAGGTAAAGTCCAGGCTCACAGCTCTGTCCCCAACAGGGGACATCAAAAATTACAGATCTCGGTGTGGCTGGAGCAGCATGGCCCCAGAGACAACACTCAGAATAAGCAGCCAGAGCAAGAAAAATAAGCAGGAGGCTGTGTGGGTCATGAGAGCTGAGAGCAGAGACAGCATGAGAAGGGCGGTCCACTGTCCGGGATGCCCATGAGAGGCTGGGCTGAGGAAGGGGGAGGGTATGTCCCTCCAGAGTACTAGGGGTGTGTGATGGGGGGTCCCCAGCTTTTACAGTGCATGTGATAGATGCTCCCACTAAAACCAATATGCCTCCATCTTGGGCACATTAAAATAATTAGTTTTATGTGTCACCAGACAATTCTAATGGCTTAAAAACAGTTACGACCCCCAAACAGTGAGTTGACCCAAGAGTTGATGAGGGAAGGCCCGGGTACTGATGAGAGCATGGGATGGGGCCAGAAGACAGGCCCTGGCTCCTACAGGGAAGAGAGTTGAACCCAGGCCACAGCAGGTCAGGGCTCCAAAGGGTCCGCAAGACAATAATGTCCACCCATGCCAAGAGCAGGATCAGAGCCTCGCTCCCATGAGGTGCTCCCACCATAAGCCCTCTTCATACAGACGACTGTGTTAAACCACAAATGGACCCCTGTCGGATGCTTAGAGACAAGCGGTCAGAAGCCTCGCTATGGAAGACGAAAGTGAGGTTTGCACAGATTTTAGCACTAGGAACTTCAGATACCACACTGAACAGTACAGCAGACAAAACTCCCCTGCATGGAACACTAGATTAGGACAAAAATTAGCACAGCAGGAAGGGCTAAGGAGAATGAGGTGAAATTCTGAGAAATTCTCCAAAACAGAAGAAACACACAAATCCATAATCTTTTTTTAATTATTAAATTATGCATTTTTCTCCATTCATCTCCCTTTCTCCTCTCCCCCCTTCTACCCTCTCCTGTAATCCCCATGTTCCCAATTTACTCAGGAGATCTTGTCTTTTTCTATTTCCCATGTAGGTCCACATATGTCTCTCTTAGGGGCCTCACGATTCTCTAGTTTCTCTGGGGTTGAGGCCTGTAGGCTGGTTTTTCTTTGCTTTATGTCCAAAAGCCACTTATAAGTGGCTTTTATAATACATATTGTATTTGTGTTTTTGGGTCTGGGTTACCTCAATATTTTTTTCTAGAGCCATCCATTTGCCTGCAAATTTCAAGATGTCATTAATTTTTTTGCTGCTGTATAATACTCCATCATGTAAATGTACCACATTTCATTTATCCATTCTTCAGTTGAGGGGTATCTAGGTTGTTTCCAGGTTCTGGCCTATTACAAATAATGCTGCTATGAACATATGAGCACATGTCCTTGTGGTATGATTGTCTTTGGGGCATATAGTCAACAGACTTCATTAAAATTAAATTAAAATGAAAAGCTATGGCAAAACAGACAAAGAAGGCAGCTCATAGCAACCCAACATCCTGGGAAACATCACCACAACTGGGCATGTGTTTACTGACATACATGGATGAAGTGAGGAGACATTAGCAATAATTGTGATATTGTGATAGTTTTCTACAGCCGACTTGACTTGGAATCACCATGGAAACATACATCTCAGTGTGTCTATGAGGATGAATCCAGAAAAGTTCAATGGAGGAGGGAAGCCCCACCCTGAACAGCCGTGGCATTGTCGTGTGGCCTGGAGTTCTAGACCGAGTAGAAAGGAGACGGCACACAGAGTACCAGGACTTGCTGCTCTGCTTGCTGGCTATGGCGACAATGTGACTGGCTAGCTGCATTGCTCCCACTCCCACCACCCCGCCTTTCCGGCTACAGTGAACTGTGTCCCTTGGATTGTGAGACACACTAATCCTTTCCTTCCTCAAGCTGCTTCTGTCATGTTTCTGTCACGGCAAGGAGAGAAGTCACTAATACAGGTGGGCTGCAGAACATACAGGCGTGCCAGGACAAGCAGCTGCTCCACAGACAAACGGGTGAAAAGCACAGTGCACAGCTCTCAGTCTGGGATGGAAGACTTGGGGCCTATGAATACAGGGAAAGAAGCAAAAGTTTGGGAAGAATGAGGGAGATGTGCCTGGAGCAAGGTTCCAGATCCTTCCAGGCTTCTTTGGCAAGTCAGACAGTCAGCTGACGCCTGGTGTGGGCGAGGTGGCAGAACACCTCAGGGGACAGTTGGAGAACAGCTCTGCCTTCTGTGTGCTTCTGTCTGATGCTCCAGTCTTGGGAAATCTTAAGTGAGCACCAAAGACACAGACCTCAGAGACAGGAGCGGGACTGAGAGGGCACAGGATGCTATTGCTTTTCTGTTTTCTCCTTATTCCCTTGGTGCCTGACCTTGGAGAGGGCCAGGCACACAGATGCCTCATAGAGCCAAGAATCTAAAGCCCCCATTTGAAAAGCCAGTTTTGGGATCCAAAATTAAATGCTCTGTAAAGAATCTGAAAATCCTCAATGATGGCAGGGGAAAGAACACATGACAGACACAGGCAAGACGGGGTGACTTTCCAAAGACTTTGAGCAACCGCTGTTGCCATGCTCTGAGAAGCAATGCAGTGAGCAGTCAGTGGCTACATCACAACAGAGCAGCAGAAGACAGAAGAATCAGGCAGCAAGAGGAAAAGAGGACAAGAATGAAGCAGGAAAACAAGACAGAAAACAAGAACCAAACAGAGAAACAAGACAGAAAAGGGGGGGATCAGACAGGACAGGGAGAAAAGAAATAGGCAAGGCAGAGAGGAAACAGAAGAATCAAACAAAGAAACAGAAATAAGCAAAGCCGAAGGCAGCAGAGTTGATCGGAGACAAACTAATGGGCAGAGCCAACTGGAGCCCAGGGAGAGCCTTGTGCAAAGGCGCCTGAGCCTGGACAAAGCCGCAAAGGCAACCCAGTGTGGCTAGGTTGCTCTCATCTCCCTTCTCACATGAAAATGATCAAACACCTACACGATGTCTCGGGATCATCTGCAACTTTAGTTCTAGGGGGATCCAACACCCCCTTCTGAACTTTGCAAGTCCTGCACACGCTCAGTAATACACATATGTGCAAACAAAGCATCCACACCATAAACTAATAGTAAAGTTTCATTTTTTTTAATTTAAAAATAAAGTTATCAGATTGACTGTGTAGGGGTTGTGGCTAACATCTGCAATTCTAGCAATAGGGCAACTGAGCTGGGAGGCGTGCCTTGAGCCTGAGGCCAGCCTGGGCTACAAGCTGTGTTCCAGGCCAACCTAGACTAAATAATTAGATGCTGTTTCAAAACCAAAACCACCAGAATGAACACTAGAGTACACAAAACTGAAAACTCCTAGAAGACAGTAGGGAAAAACAAAACAAAACAGAATGACCTTGAATTTAGCAAGGAGTCCTTAGGTCAACACAAAAAGTACATTCAGCACCCGATTCCCCCCGCCCCCACATGTTCAAGCTCTTCACAGATGTTCTGCTCTACAAAAGACAGTTGCTTTTAGAATGAAGAGGTTGGCCCTGGGCTCATAAACAGTGGAGGAAACAGCAAGTCACGGCGACAATGGGCACCATGTGTGTAGTAAGTAAGATGGCTGAAAACCACTAAAACACAAGGCAGAGCATGACACCAGCCAGTGCCAATGAGGGCAGGCAGGTGAAATGGCCACGGAGGAAGACAAGATACAGCCTTGACCTTCTGGTCCAGACATTGCAGTCCAAGGCATTTACTGAAAGGAGCTGGAAACTGACAGCGACTTCACTCCTAACTTCCTCAGCCTAGAAGCCACTAAGACAGCTCTCAGTAGGAGAGTAGATTAACTACAGTGTGTTCAAACAATGGGCCATTGTTTGCTAAAACATGCAGCAAGCTAAGCCATGAAAGGAGCTTTACACGCAGATTCCTAAGTGAAAAAACATCAGCCTAGAGTCGGGGAGATGGTACAGTGGGTAAGAGCAAGGGGGACTTGAGTTTAAATCCAGCATCCTAATGGCACCAACAAAATAAATGATGATGATGATGATGATGATGATGATAACAGAGATACTCAGTGTTCTCCTCTGGCTTCTACACACACAGAGGTGCATGTACCCACATGCACACGTGCACTCACACCTGCCTGAAAAGAATGCCAACCGCACAAGTCCACAGCTAGAAGGCTGGGCAGCTTTCGGAGACCCCGACTCAAGGCTGAAAGAGCAAGAGGGGTATGGCTCAGTGCTAGGGTGTTCACCTACAATGTGTGAGGCCTGGTTGCAACCACAGTGTTGAAGAATTAAGAAAAAAACCCAGGCCTGGCTGTCAGGAGAGGGCTTGACAAGAAACAGGATTGGAGGTCTGGGATACTATTCTGCATCCCGCCCCTTGCTGCGCTCCCCTAAGCCCAACTCCGGGAGCCGTGGAGCCGATGCGTACACACTTGACAAAGCTCGTTCACTTTACTGTGCATATATAAATGGTGCCTTGCTAAACTTGAATGAAATGGTGAATTCCAAGAACCTAAGGCCACGTTGGTCGCCATGTGCCAAAAAAGCTGTTAAGTATAGTTTTGTGTAATTTGAGCTATATGCTTGGCTATAGATCCTTTTTTTAAATTAAAATAACACATGTTGAGAAAGGAAAGAGAAAAAAGTAACAGATCTGATGCACACGTCACAACCAGATGGGTGGTTTTTAAAATGTGCTTAGTGGAAAAATTTAAGATATAGATTAAGCTATAGAGCAGTATTGGAATGAGCCATGCTCTGCTCACTGGACCCTAGTTATGCAAGGCGCTAGTGGGAGGTGAAGCTGGGGGGAAGCTGGGGAACGGGCCACAAAGCTCCCCACACTCTCTTTGCACCTCTTTCTGTGCTGGAAATGGTCACAACAATCTTAAAGAAGCCTTTAAACAGGAACCACACATCAACTAAATTAGAGCAGTTCCTTGCAGGCGTGGGTAGAGTTCTGGGGACACAAAGTCTGGAAAGCCTGGGGCTTCTCGATGACCATGGCAGAAGGTGCCATTGGGTAGATGTAGTTAGCTCAGTCATTAACAGCAGAGAGACAGACTCAAGGAGGGAGGAGAAAGAGATGGAGAGAGAGATAGAGAGAGAGAGAGAGAGAGAGAGAGAGAGAGAGAGAGAGAGAGAGAGAGAGAGAGAGAGAGAGAGAGAGAGAGAGAGAGATGAACCAGCCTGGGACCTCAGCCAGTGCACCCAGGTGAAGCCCACACATAGTTGGCACCTTACACCATCTGCAAAAGCAGGACAATAGTGCCCCACTTGCAGAATTCTCAAACACAGGACTGAAACAGCAGTTAGAGCCCCAGGGTGAGGACAGGGACCAGAGCAAAGTTCTGAGCTCCTTGTGCTATCAGATGTGGCACAGGCACCCCCTTGACACATCTTAGATCTTCTGGCCAATAGGGCACAGAGGATGCCAAGAGGGAGCAGAAAGAGCCTGTGCGCTTCCCACACCAGTACAAGATGAGAGTGTGTACGAGATGCAATTATTGCAGAAAATCAAGAAGAGGGACTTCTAAAAGCTACCACAAAAGGTGGAAAGACCTGGAGATATGAGGTGGAGGAGACAAAAGACGCCAGTAAGCACAGCAAATGTAGGGAAAGATTTCAAAGCTGTGCGAATGGATCCTAAGTGTGGTTGTGTGCTGTCCTGAGGAATACCCTGGGGAAACAGCAGAGGACAGCGGGGCTTCAAGTTAGTCTCAGACAGGGTAAGCTTGAGGTCAAAAGTAACCACCCTGCCTGAGGGATGTCTGCTTACAGAATGACCTGGAACCTCTGTGCTCCTGGAAGACCCAGCTGTTCTCACCCTGCATCCTTCCAAACACACAAGGCAGCATTTGACAGGACTGTGGGGAATTTTCCACTATGACAATGGGAATTTTCCATATGTCTTTTGCAGTTACTGAATGGTTGAGCAGATTCAAAATACTGAAAGGTTATGAGAAAAACAGCAGGAAAGAGTCTCCCGGCTGACTAGTCACTTCCGCCACCAGAGGAGCAGAGGCTGTGTCCTTAATAGCTGGATGCCCTTCATTTCAATTCCATCCCACACCTGGGCAAAGTGTCATTCCCCTCGCCCCCCAGGCTGTAGAAAGTCTTCTTGGACTTCTGAGCGCTTGGCTCCCATGCCCCATCTCAGGCTCTCAGTGCAGCACTTGGGGGACTCTGTGATTGGCCATTTGGTAGCTTCCTTAACTCTGTCCTTTGGGGTTTTCATGGAGGTGTCATTATGTAGGCATGGTTAATAGATCACCGACAAAGGCAGAGGAAAGATCACAGGACACAGGAATAACACAGTCATCCATAAGCCGAGGAGAGAAACCAACCTGCCCACACCTTGGTCTTGAACTGCAACCTCCAAAACTCTGAGAACACACCCATCCCAAATAATTGGTTGACCCCTGGTGACCAGTTTAACCTTTGCCTTTAGTCCTTTTTCCTTTCCTGGATATTTCGGGAGACTGGCCATCTCCACCCACCAGTCCCGCCTTCAGCTTCCCTGTGACCAGCCCCTTTCTCAGCTGTGGAGGGCTCCCAGCTAGCAGCCATCTCTTTCGCTTACCAAAGACACTTGTCATCTCCAAGAAAGTCCCAGGAGTCATGTGTGTGTGCGTGTGTGTGTGTGAAAAAACAAAGACAGGAAGCAGATTTTATAAGATCACAGATTTGAGCCATACAACTGATCGTCTTGACTTTATGAGCGTGTGACTCTGCTCTAGGCTGAGAAAATGCGTATGGAATATTTATGAGAATGCTCACATCTTATGCAACATAGCATTTGCCATACAGGCTCCAGGCTACCGGCATGGTAGTTAAACTAGGAATCACAAGCAGGGGTGTACGCCCCTGATCCTCGCACTTGTGAGGGGAGATGGGGTGATGGAGACTTCCAGACTAGCCTGGGCGACCTAAGAAGAAAGACCCTGTCAGGAAAAAAAAATCATAAATTGCTAGATTTGTTTTTCAAAGTCTTACAGCTTAGAGCCCTTAAAACATGTATAAACTAACTTGCCTCGCCAAGTAAGTATTCCTGATAAAATTAGAAAAATAATTACAACTGAATGACAGAAATAACTTCTATGGGAACCTGTAGGATGGAACGCGAGTGGCGTGCTGAGAAAAGCCGATGGCCTAAAAATGCTTACATCAGACACTAAGAAAGGCTAACAATTAACGTGGGAGGAATCCAACTCGAGCTGGCGGTTGGTTTCCATTGCTGCACTCAGACAAAGAAGGAAGTGACAGGCAGAAGCAGGAATTAGCAAAGGGGCCCTTGCAGGGGCACACAGTGGCTTCCTTAGCAAGGTGACCCAGAGAAAACAGTTCCCATGTTGGGGATGGCAAGGGGGACCCGGCATGCCCATGAGAGTAGCCAGAGGCTATTATGAGCACTGCATAGTGATGTGTCTGAGGTAGAATCCCAAAGAAATCAAATGAACTAAAAGTGCCTTTTAAAAAAAAGTCCCAAAGCCTGCACAGAGCTATAATTAACCACAGAGAAGGATTTAGTTGAGGGGAGCGTGGAGGAGTGTGGGGTGGGGACAGCCTTGGGCGAACAATCCAGAGGGGACTCTAGGATGGGTGGTGGGGAAGGGTCTGAACCCAGCAGAAGCTGGAAGCATGGCAGCCTGAGTGCTGGGATGTGTGTGGCTCTAGAGGGAGACCAAGTTGTCCTACCTGACCCTGTGCCAAGCCCCCTTGGCGCAGACGCACTTCACATTTGCCAGTCCATGAAAGGCCCAGACCAGCTCTGCCAGCACTCCGTCTTAGCTCTTGCTTTGGTGTCAGTCTGGAAAGGGAACCAGTGAGCTTTCCCAGGTCCCTTGCATATGCACAGAAGACCATCTGGGGGAGGGGGAGGAGTAGCAGCCCACTTCTGTAAAGTGGGACAATGGTTGTGGTCCTGCCCCTCGGGATGCTGGAAGCTGTTACAAATATCTGTCCTCACCATCCCTCCATTTGGTCCATCACAAGGGGACAGACATAGGAAGACTCTCCACTGGGAGCCACTCCTGGGACCTACCTGTGTGTCCTGTGCCCCAGGGTTCCTTTCAGCGGCTGGGCTGTCAAGAACCTCCTCTGAGCACATCTTCATGTGTGCTTGCTTCAAGGTCCTTGTCCTGAGCAGAACCAGGCTGATATAAGGCAAATGATTAGTTTAGAGAGACCAGGGGGTGAACCAGGGGTGAACCAGGGGTGGGGCCAGGCCACCCAGAGGGAGGTCTTAGCAAAGTCTAGGGCTGAGTGCTTGTTGCAGATGCAGGCAGATTGAGAAAAGCCTGGTATATGAAGGAAGGGTCATATCTCTTTGGTTGAATCACTCACCACTAGTCACCCCAACCCATGTCCATCCTCCCTTTCTCCCATTCTGGCCTTGGTTCATTAGGGGTTGAGTTTGTCCTATGGATGGGCTCACAGAGGAGATTCTGAGAGAATCCTTGAACTTCAGCAGGGCCTGGGTTGCTCCAACAGATACAGAGGACAGGTGGGGGTACATGCCCGTGCAAGCCAATGAGGAGTGGCCCCAGCCCCATGTTCACTGTGAACTCAGTGAGGTTCAGCCAAGGAGTTCATTCAGAACCCAAAAGTCCTGGCTTGTAACTCCATACTCCTGCCAGGAACCCCGGGGAAGAGAGGACAGGAAGAAGTTAATGGGGATGCTGCCTCTAGCCTCCCCCATTCTTGAGTGAGGTCCATATGGTGTTCCCAGGAAGCCATAAGGAACCCAGCAACACCTCCTCTGCGCGAGGACAGCTGTGTGTCACTGTCCCATCCCGTGTCGGCCTCCTTATATCCATCTGGTCTCATTTCCCAGTGATGCCAAAGGAGTGGGGAAGGGAAGTCCCTGGGTCCCCATAGTACTTGAGTGAGGTCACACGATGACCACTGAGATTGGGAAGGCATGACTGATTGTCCTAAGAGTCCATACCTCTGAGTTCACAACCCCAGCTAGCAGCTTCTAAGGTCCCCAAAACTGACCATAGAAGTTCCAGGACCCAAGAACAGACTACTGAAATGAATTGTCTAGTGAGCTCTGGGCACCCCGAACAAGTCAGACTCCCAGGCCCCTGAGTCACACAGGCTCCCGGGGGAGACTCTGAGGTGCAGGGAGGGGAAGGTTCTGGAATCCACGTCAGTGGTGATGAGCTTGGAGGCCGGCTTCCTCTCTGCCTAGGCCTTATTTGGAGGTGCTTCCGCTGCGTGGGGTGCTGGCTGGCACATTTGCTTGCTGCTCAGAGTTCCTCCTGCCTGGTTATTTTTAGGGCCTGACAAAGGGGAGCCCGAAGCTTCTCGACTGCTCAAGAAGCTTTGAGTTAAAAATCTGGGGCCCTGGGAGTCCCTAGGGACTAATGGCCCCAGTAGGGAACCTTAGAGCAGGGTGGGCATGTGCAACATGGGGAAGAGCAGACTTGACCCCTTTCCCTGATCAGCCCTGAGAAGCCAGTGAGGCGGCAGCAGCCGCCCTCAGCAGAGCTGCCCTCCACAGCCCCAGCTAGGACCCTTAATGGGCAGGTGCTCAAAGGCCAGGTCTGAGATGTCTCCAGAGTCCTAGCATCATCCTCAGGGGGTTGATTCCTTAGGACCAAAGCACTAGCAAGGATCTGAGGGCAGAGCCAATGAGGACCACAGGACTTTATATCTATCTAAGAGTACTGTCTGGCCACCTCTGTCCATGAAGAAAGCCAAGGGGTGGTTGAGCCTGGATGGGAGTGATAGTTACTGGGCTCTTTGGGTGTAACAGGGAGCTGAGGGTAGAGTAAGGGAGGTAGATTCTATGTAGTAGAAGATTCTGGAACAAGTCCTAGGGTAGAGTAAAGAAGGGACATTCTATGTAGTAGAAGATTCTGGAACAAGTCCTAGGGTAGAGTCAAGGAGGGAGATTCTATGTAGTAGAAGATTCTGGAACAAGTTCTAGGGTAGAGTAAAGGAGATTCTATGTAGTAGAAGATTCTGGAACAAGTCCTAGACCAGCAGTATCACCTTGTACATTTGTTACCACCTGGGGACAGCCTGGAGAGGAGACTGGGGGATGGGTGGGCACCGAAGGATAGAGTTTTCCAGGGTAACAGAAACGCTCACACGATGGAGCACAAGGCAAGTAGGTTAGATGCAAAGTCTCTGCCAAATTGGGCCCAGGAAGCGGAAGAGAGGTCGCTGCAGAGGCAAAGCAAGAAGCACCGCTCAGGCCGCTTCCAGCAGGGCTCAATTCCGTCACAGGCAGGGATGAGCAAACCGAAGCAGGTAAGGAGGGGCATCCTCTGGATCGGAGGGGCGTGGGTGTTGATAGGAGCTCAGTACCTGCTGGCAGCGGCTCCTACTGGCTGCACACCCGGTTGACGCAGAGACTTGCTGTCCTCGTGTGTCCTTCCTTTCACACACCCCTCCTTCACATTCTCCAGTCTGTAGGAGCCAGGAACAGTAAACTGTAAGATCCCGGGTCCTGATCTCATCAGCACAATTGTCCTCCGCAGAGATCACAGTAGCCGACTGCCTTCAGCATCACCAGGACGAATACCACAGCCACAGCCGTGACCATCACCGCGACCAGCATCACCGCTACCCCATCTCACTGGCATCGTTGCTGTTACCATCACGACTGTCGGTTGCTGTTCCATGACCATTGTTATTAGTCTTATTGTTGTCATCATCTTCATTACCACCGTCATTCTGTCCCCACCACTTCCATCACCACCAGCAGCAGCATCACCACGATCACCAGCCTCACCGTCATCATTTCTACCACTATCCTCTTCGATACCATCACCACCCCCACCATAGCTACAGCTATCACCTTACCAACATCATTGCCACTCTCTTCGTGACGTCACCATTACCATTACTATTACTGTTATTGTTAACCTTACTATCACCATCATCAGCATCATCCTTATCCCCTTCACCACCCTCACCACCAGTAAAACCTCCAGTTCTATGTCTAGAAATCAAACTTACACCACTATCTTTGCCCCCAAGGTGTTCCAGCCATCACAGTGACCACCATCACCTCAAGTCCCACATATTCCCCTAAGGCCAGGTAGTACTAATGGTGGCAGGGGCAGGGTGACAGAGCCAGCTCCTCGTGGTTTTCCTGAATGTCCATGAGGTTATGAGGCAGCTGATGGCTCACCCAAAGAGCCCAGTAGTTGTTACTCTCGGTGTCTCAGGTTCACTTGTGGCAGGCTGCTAAAATGGGTGGCACTGGTGGTAAGAGGTCATGAAAGAAGGGCCCAGGAAGATCTCTTTAGAGGCCCAGCCAGCTTGTGGTGGTCACAGCCACAACCACAGGAGCCTTGTGGTATCAGCAACTGAGGATGGTGTCAGTGTCCTTGGGAACGACAACCATTGGTGGAGCCAATGGTGCCAGGAGAGCCAAGTTCCGGGCACAATCCCTCCTGACCTGTAAGATACCAGCAGCATCCTCTAATCACCCTGAGTCTCGTTCCTCCCTGTAGATAAGGCCTGACCCTGCTTGCTGGGTGTCAGGGACATAGCACTCCAAAGAGCTGGAGGAAGAACAAAGGGAACTGAAAAGAGGCCCATGGAAAGGTCCCTGTCCCCACGAGAGTTCCGGGCCAAGGCAGCACTCAGTACAGGACTCCCCTCGAAATGACTGAAACGAACATGGAGCCTGCTGAAGAAGGGCCCGCTGGAGCAGGACCCAGGGTGCTGATGGAGTAGAGCCTTCCCTGGCCAGCTTCCTATGCCACAGCCGGAAGTAGACAGCAATTTCTCTGATGAGTCACTCCAGGGGGAGGTGGTAGAATCCTGGACAGCCATGAGTCCTGGGCATCTCTTAGCACACATAGCTCTCCAGAGGGAGAGCCTGCAGAGGAGAGACTGTCTCTGGACACACGCTGCATCTTGACAGAACGTTGACTCCGGCAGTCTCCACTCAGAATTGTCTCTCCCTTCATGCAGAGGGTGTGAGGGGCTGGAGTACTCCTTGTGGCTTTGTGCTTTGGTGGTGCTGAGTGGGCAGGGACAGGGAGGTTAGGGAGCTGGCTAAGGATGCTTGGTCACTCCATGAGGACAGTGCTAAGTCTGAGCATAGATGAGCCCTCAGGGCCCAGACCTGGCCTACATGCACATGCCGTCTGCATAGGCAAGGTGGTAGAACCTCAGGGCCTTCTCAACCTGCACCCATAGACCCTCCAAGTTTCTTTTATTTCTTAATACCCAGGGGCAAGGAGGAGACCATGGCCAGCCAACTCACAGGAAGCCCCCCAGGTCTGGAAGACAGGGCCTCTGTGCAGACTGTGCAGTGTAGTGATGGTGATTCTATATAACCTGCAGGAGGTGCCGTGATAAGGCTCAGAAGCCTCCCAGTGCAGAACTTTTGCACAGGTGCATACAGTTCACGTTAGTCATGGCCTGGGTCAAGCCTGGATTGTATTTTTGTTGCCAAATCTCACCAAAACATTGGTGGATTTTTGTTTTGTTGTTGTTTGCTTTGTTATTGTTTGTGGTCTGTAGCTCGGGTTTGTGCTGGACTCTGCACACCCTGTTCTGAGCATCCTTGGACGTCACTTCTCACTTGCCATTCACCCACCCATGTTTGTGCACCCAGAGGTGTGCATGGCCATCACAATTTCCTGAGCTCACTGTGGTCACTGTTGGCAACAGTGCCAATCCCTACCCTGTCTCTGCCTGCTGAAAAGCATGATGATGCTCGTGTGGGGTGTGTGTAAAGACATGACCACAGTGAGAGTCATAGCAATGAAGGTTCGGGTGAGGTTATGAAAACAATCCATAGTGGATTGTACTCCTGTTCCAGCTCTTGGCATTTTGGGGTCTTAGGGGCTCCACATACCCCTCAAGGCCAATGGTCTGTATCTGAGTTCCAGCTCAAGCTGCAGTCTGAAGGAGACCTGAAGGCTCTGTCTACAAAGGTCCGGGTTTGTGCAGTCCCAGGGTTGGGTTTGAGTGGCTTAGGCTGCCCCCTGCTGGAAGTTCTGGGAATTGCAAGAATGCTGAAGTTGGGATACCATCAAGTGAAGGTGGCTCACTGGTGGTTAGGTCTCTGGAGATCAGACCATGACACATTTCCCTCACACATTCACTCTGTGGATGGAGAGCATCACCATGGCCTGGAGACAGGAAGTACTTAGTGATGGGCAGAGGCAGTTAGTACTGGGCTGAACACAACAGTAGTGCAGGCTTATCCAAGACGGGCTCAGGCAGGCTGCAAGTAAGAGGAGGACTCTAGACTCCAGCTCCACACATTGTGTCTCCTTTCACCATTCAGGGTGTTTTTTAAATTGCTACCTGTTAACTCTGTCTTCTCAAGTGACTCGGGAGCCAGTGAGTCCAATGTTTCTGGGGTGGAGAACTAAGGTAAGTCCAGCCTCAAGGGACCCCTTAGAGGGCAGGCACCCAAGGCCGGGCAGGGTGGGGGAAGAGGGTCATGGGTAGGCATGCAGGGCAGGAGCAGCCCAACTGCCGCTGAATGGGCCCAGGCTGCTTCAGAGAGATATAGACCACATAACACTGGGTTTTTAAATTCTTTTTATTGAAGAAAAGAAAAGGAGAGAAAAAATAGATTCCCCATACCACTTCTTTCCAGAGTGGTCTCAGTCCTGTCCCCGGGTCTCTGGGTCAGGACCATGCTCTCTGCCTGGGTCTGGGAGGGGCCCAGGGTTCTGGAAGGGAGTGGGGGGGTCTGGCTGCTTCCCAAGGGGTAGGGGTGTCTAAAAAACGGAGCCAGGCTGGCGGGCCACAGGCAGTCCTCTGCAGTGGTGGCTGAGGTGGGGCATCCTGGGGACGCTGGCCACACCAGGCCTGTCCATGTCCACAGCCGCCCGCCTGCCTGTCCGGGCTTGCCCAAGGAGGGCAGAGTCTGAGGCACCATCTGGCCTCTTGAGCCCTGTGCCCGCGGGCCATGCCACCTCCTGTCCTGTGTCTGGCTCTGGTCCCAGCACCGCGGGCCCTCTGCCTGGCCGCCTCCGAGCGCCCTGAGGCCGGGGCTGGACCCGGCCCGCCACCGCGAGCGCATCTGTGCCCGTCCTATGGTGGAGCGGGCAGAGCAGCATCCCACCTGCTGGCCCGGTGCGGGGCCACCGCCCGCCCGCTCAGACCTCGGTCTGGAGGTCAATGATGTCCTGGCCAACCAGTGGGATGGTGGCGCCCGCCTTCTCCCACTCCACACTCCGAAGCTCCAGTGGAGAAGGGGGCAGTGGCTCCAGCTCCTTCTTCACCCATGCGGGCGTCCCATGGGGCTTGCGGAGGCTCTCCCAGGCCCTCTTGTTGGGAGTCTGCTGTTTCTCTGGCTACTCGATGCCAGCAGTGTAGGCAGGGCAGGGGCGAATAGGAGTGAATCCATGGGAGAGAAGGGAAGAGAGAGAGGGCTCTGAAGGAGGGATTCCCAAAGAGCAGCAACCCCTGCATCCCACAGCCCCAGTTTTGGTGGAAATGCAGCTCCCATGATGGGGTCAGGGTCAGTGTTGTGGGAATGGACAGTCTGGAACCTGCAAGGCAGGGCCAGGCTCAGGATCATCCTGCCCTGCCCTGTGCACATCTGAGAGGGGAGAGCCAGCACAGGGAAAGACCAACCAAGACTCCAGGGAGCGAGGGTGTGAAGGAAGTGAGATTGGTGGTGGTTGGAGCAGAGCCCACCCTCCTGACCTTGCTGTCTACGCCTGGTACTTCCTTCTCCTTCTCAGCTGCATGCTGCAGCTTCCGGTTCAGGTCCTGGAACATGTCCTGGTGTCGCTTCCGTGTGTGCATGATCTTCTGTGGGTTGGGGCCACGAGTCCTGAGCCAGGATGGGCATCCACAGCCACCCCCTTGTCCCACCTGCTGTTGATCCCTGGGCTCTGACCTCAAGCCCTTCCCCAGCTCCCACTTGCTGAAAAGGCTCTAGTAACCAGCCTGTCTGTCCAGAGAGAGGCATCTGCACTTACCTCGAAGTCCAGTTCTGCATACCGTGATTTCCGCCGCTGCAGGAGAAAGGGATTGTGTGCATGGGCAATAAGTTCCCTAAAATTGCCTAGACCACATGTCCAGGCCCTCCTGCCTGACATTTGAGGAAACACCAGCCTGCCTTCAGGGTTCATGCTGAGGGTCTATCAAGTACCCAAGGTTGCCTGTTCCCTTGGGATACAGGTCCAGCTCTGGGTCCAGAGGGTGTGCTGAGACCAAAGGGAAACCCGACAATGCTGAAATGTGGGTGGGGTCTCAGAGTCCTTACTCCAACACTACCCCAAGTTCACTGTGTGTGGTGAGGTCTCCCCTCCCTGCTCCAGGCCTTGTCCTCTCTCTGAAATGTCCAGCTTAGCCAGGCTACACAGGTTAAGGAGAGCTGATCTTGGGGCTACAAGGCTGAACCCCTAAAAGTGAAGTCAGGGTGCTAGCTGCACCTAAGAGGTTGAAAGCTAGATGGCAGCACATCCTGGGGGTCCCATCCTGACCTCAATCCCATGTCCTAAAGGCTGAATGAGGCTCCCGGGGCACAAGCACTAGGCTAACGACAGAGACTGTTGCTCTGTGAAATGGGCTTGAGTACATAAAGATTCTGGCCCTGGGCTAGCCCTACCCACTTCTGATATGCCCTCAGCCCTTGTCTGGGGGTTCTCCCATCTCTGCTCTGCAGACTCTGAACCACCCTCACCTCCAGGGAGCTCACTGACAGAGTGGCCACGTTCTCATTCTTGGTCCCAGCACCTGAACTGGGTCCTGGGTGGGCCGCAGGCTCCCCTGTATCCCCCAGGCTGGGGGGTGCAGGCTCCAGGGTAGGTGGTGGGGGTAGGGGCTGCTGGGGTGGAGGGGGTGGTGGAGGTGGAGGTGGTGGGGGCTGGGCAGGGGGCACCTCAGGGGGCGCACCACCTGGGGGCTCACGGGCAGGTGGGCTACGGGTGGGGAAAGTGGCGTCAGGCGCCATGCTAAGGTGGATGAGGCGGGTTTGGGGCATCTGGTCAATGTTGATGCTGTACTTGGGTTCCTCCTTGGGTTTGGGCCGGAGTGTGGCTGTGGCTGTGGGCAGGATCACGTAGCTCGTGTCCAGAGCCTTCTCCTGAGCCCGGCTCAGCTCTGAGTCCAGTTTCTTGAAGATGTCCCCATCTCCGATAAAGGAAGACTTAGGGGCCTTGTCCTTTTTGAGGGTGAGGGAGTGGTTGGGGAAGTCGGGCAGTGGCCCACCGGGGTAGCGGGGTGAACCGTGCAGGTGCAGCTTGGACACATTAGCTGGCAGGCTGTTGAAGGTGGGGGGTGGGCCCTTGGCCAGCTTGAGCTTCTCCTCTTCGGGCAGTGATGGCCGCTTGAAGGTGCCTGTGATGGTGGCTGTGCGGCAGGCCGCGATGTCTTTATTCAGTACTAATGGGAGCATCAGAAAAGACAGCAGATAGGAAGCGGGGGTCAGAGCGGTGAGGTTGGTCTGCAGCAGCAGGGGCTCAGCTTGGCCAATACTGCTGCCACACCAGCCCTGACACCCACCCCACCCATGCTGGCACTTGGACAGCCAAAAAGTTCCTTTGCCTTTTCCAATGAGGCTGGCCCATGCGAGTGTCTGCCTGTCTCCCACGACAACCAAAGACAGTCACTCATATACAGCCCATCACGGCAATTCTGAAAGGCAAGCAAGGGTGCCCTCTGCTGGAAAGCACAGGAACAAGCTACCTCCAAGTGGGCAGAACAGCTTCCTCTACTGAGTCCAGGCTCCCCTGTAGTGCTCAGTGTACACAAGTCCTTGCAGGGGGGTTGTGCTTGCCACAGGCACATCAGCCCCAAGGACCAAGAGACCTGGCACATGAGCTCAACCCCTATGAAGGGCTCTCCTGCCCTTGGTCGTCCCTCCACCTTGAAAAAGTCCTTCCTGAAGTCCCCACCCGTCCACCTCTCTTGGGTTAGTTATTCCAAACGTCGAATCATCTGGCATGGGTTCCAGCTCACTACATACCCCACCTGTCACTCGTGCATCAACTTAGCTCCACTGGCCAGCAGAGCACCAGACTAGCTCTGATCCAAGGCAGCTGCGCACTCTGGCTCCTCCTGGGCACTCTCTCTAGAGCAAGGCCACACCCCCTTCTTAGGAAACTTGGCCCAGATCTGCACTGTTCTGGTCACATCTAGCCCAGCCTTGGGGCCCACCAGCAGCTCTTGCCATCTCATCAATTATGGTCATTCACATCATCCTTGTTCCTCAGGCCAAAGGTCCTTCACTCCCAGCTCACCTTCAATGACAACCTTTGGCTCTTCCAGACTATCAGCCAGTGTGGCAGTTTAAATAAGAACGGCCCCCATAGGTCATATTTGAATGCTTAGACACCAGGGAGCGGTACTGTTTGAAAAGGATCGGGAGGTGTGGCCTTGTTGGAGGAAGTGTGTCACTGGGGGTGCACTTTGAGGTTCCAAAAGCATCCCATGCCCAGAGTCTCTTGGCCGAGGGATCATGACATAGCTCTCAGCTACCGCTCCAGCGCCTGCTTGCATGTCACCATGCTCCCCACCATGATAATGGACTAAAACTCTGAAACTGTAGGTAAGCCCCCAACTAGCTTCCTTTCGTAAGAGCTGCCTTGGCCAAGGTGTCTCTTCACGGCATAGAACAGTGACTGAGACACCCAGCACTGTCCTCTTCCAGCCCTTCCCCAACACCCCAGCAGTAGACTAGCCATCTTTTCTACCAATCTGTATGCCCATCTCCAGGACCTCCTCAGCCTGCACATCCCAACCTCTCCCAACAGGCACTCTGCCTATCACGGACACCTATCCACGGACACCTATCATGTAATGATACATGCTACACTATCATGTGCCCATCAGCTACATCCAGCCCACAGCACCTTGTGCTCTATAAGGCACAGCTGGGCACAGGAAGCCCAGAACATACCAACAGGGTGGGCCAGCACCCAACCCCCACTGCTGGGCTGTGGAGTTGGATCACTGAAGACCAGGGAAGGACTTTTCCACCCCATCTCAAGGTTATCTCCTCCAAGAATCCCACCCAGGTGGCAGCTGACAATGCCCACTTGGGAACCAGATGGAGTAAAGCCAGATGGCACGTCCATAGCCAGAGACTATCTGCTATTGCCCTGGCCCCTGGTCCTCAGATGCTATGGCCTGAAATTGGCATCATGGGGAAACACTGAGTCCCTTCTTGACCTTGGAAGCTAAGCATTAGCCTAGGGTCCCAGTAGCAGGTCCTTCCCTTTTCTTTCCTCCCACTACTGAGGTCTCCCATTCTCAAAGTGCAACTTGCCCCTCCTCCACCCCAAGTTAACAATGAAGAAATGAAGACAACACAGAACACAGGTGCTTGAGGGAGGGCAGGTAGGGGCAGGTGACAATGGAGTGTATGGGCAGAGGCAGGAGCAGGGCAGGGTTTCACACAGAAGTGTCCTACCTGCTCTGCCCTATGAGGGGAAAAGGGACAGACAGACGAGTGAAGGGGTACCAAAGATGGTCCCAGCCAGCATGGGCTCCACGACAGCTTTCTAGGCTCATGCCCACAGGATTCCTGAAGACTTGGCGGGGGGCGGGGGATGGAGCCCAGGTTGGGCCATGTGGTAGTCGGTGTGGGATGGGGACAGGTAGGGCACACAGATGCTGGGAATAAAGAAAGAAGCAGATGGGCCGACTGGCCACCATGGCTCTCACCTGTCAGGCGCTCACCTGATCTACAGGCCAGATCCACATCCTTCTCAAAGTCAGTCTGCAAGACAGAGACCAAGGGCAAGATGAGGGTAAGGCTGGTAGCAGGTGGGGTTGCAACCTGCAGGGTAGTAGGAAGGGGGCCACCAAAGCCATACCCACACCTCAGAGGTCACAAATATGCTGATATTGTCACCAAGAACCCCAGCCCACATTATTAGTCCAAGGGCCACATGGAGTGGCCATGCATCTGTATGCTTGTCTATGCAAGCATGGATGTGTCTGTCAGCATTCACATGCATGTGTGGTAGTGTTTCCGTGTGCTCGTGGTACATGTGCCTTTGTGAGGGCAGAGGACTGTACTGTGTGAGCGTGAACATGTATGTTGAGAGGAATATTGTGTGTATGACTCACACATGAGTCAGAGTTCACGTCTATGCATTTATGTGAAGGAGCATATGCACGTTTCTCCATGCATGTGTTTGTGTCTGCCTGTGTGTGCGTGCAATCAACCATGCGTCCTCTCCCTCCAAGGCATCATGGAGCAGCCGGACTCTGCCCCTCTGGCCATGCTCCCCCAAAGCCATGCAGCTGCCAGGGCTTCCAGAGCCTCTGCCATTCCATCCAAGACAGACAGCATGGGACAGACACAGACCTGGGCCAGCACCAGCCTCCCCTAGAGCAGAAACATGGTCCCCACTGCATCTCTGAGGACAGCAGCTGGGGAGGCCATAGTGGTGACCCAGGACCACCTTAGGAGCTTGGGTCTAGAAGACCCATCCAGAGGCCACAGGGCTCCAGGGGGGTCAGTCTGGCCTTTAATCTCAAACTGGAGGTCTTTCCCTGAAATGCAGGAGCCAGGATGCTGGGAAGGTGGCAGTCTTCCCCTGAGGTCAGAGGTCAGGCCAGGAGAAACATCAAGAGGAGGGAAAACTGTGTCCCCAAACAACAAAGTACCTTTCCAGCTGACACCTGTTCCCTCTAGATGGTGGTAAAGACCCAGAGGGTTGGCCCTGTGTAGACACCACTTGGAGATGCTCCCCAGTGCCTCACCCCTGGGGTACAGGACATCTGGGACAACACATGGGTGATGCCAGAGGGGCGAGAAGCTGGCCAGCAGAGCCCAGGGCTCTGCTCAGAAGTTACTATGCCTAGATCCCATAGTTGAAGCAGTCAGTATGGGTAAACTCACAGTTAGCTTGTGCACAGTTCTGGATAGGCCAGCTTTGAAGAAGGCAAGGATGCACACCAGCCCCCTCCCAACTCATCAACAGCCTTTCCCAGCTCAAAACCCTGGATTAAGGATTTCAACTTGGGCTCAGAGTTCACCGATTAGGGCTACGAGGGCCCAGAAGAACTCTGGGCACAGGAGAACCTAGAGGCTTACATTCCCAGGCAATCAGTCCTACCATGAGCTGCGCGTGGCCATTCTGGAAGGAGCCCCCTGAGTCTCCATTGCCCTCCTCTTGGCGGTCCACCACACGGCACTTCACAGCATCCTGAACCTGGAGGAGGGAAAGCGTGTCAGCAGAGTCAAGACCCCTCCTTGTGGCACAGCAGTGCAGAGATAGGATGTAAGATGAAGACATTTGGAGTTTCTGATGCTGGGAAGGAGCTGCAGACTCCACTGGCTGGAGGTCACTGTAAGAACATTAGCCTAACGCAGGTACCTGGCTTCAGGGCCAGTCAGTACCCCCAAAACCCATCCTGACTGCAGGCTGGATGGACAAGGCTAAGACCAGCCACAAGGCCAGCGTACATTTCGGCAAGAAAAGTCAAGAAAGTGGCTCATCACCCAGGATAATAGAATCAGCATGAGGAAGGACGCAGGATCAAACACTATCCTGAAATCCAGGCTCTGGAGACAGCAGTGAGGTTCTGAGACCTGCAGCAGGAACCATACACAAGGGTTGAAGGGGGCTTCATGTGCTCACCCTACCCAACATGGAGTTGTGAGCCCTCTGGCTACTGGTCACACCTCAGCTTCCTGACAAGGCTTTGTGAGGATGCCAGTCCTAGGGCCACATCTTAGTGGGATGCTCTTCTATGCTGCTAACATCTGTCCTGTTAACTTCCTGGAGTGTCAGCTGGCCCTGAAGAAGCCAGAACACTGAGGGAGGAGCGGAGGGCAAGAGTGTGACTTTAGTGCGGATCAATAGCCTTACAATACGAGGCTAGACTTCACCTGCCTGTGCGCTCCAAGTCAGGGCACCTGGAGGGCAGGGCGACCGAGAGTGTGGATGCAGTGCTCAGGCAGCCAGGGCAAGGGGCAGGGCTCAGAAGCCACTCTTCCCTGTGCGCTGCAATGGGGCTGCAAGGTAGCTTCCCACAACTGAGTGACACATGACTAGCACAGGAAGGAGGAAGGCGGGCACAGGCTTTGTGATATCCTCACAAATACCTTTGCAAATTCAGGCAGCCCTCTTTCTCAGAGTGCTCCTCCGGAGTCTCCCTAGAGGATCAGCGGCATCTGACCTCACCACTGCCCTGCCAGCCCAGGCTCTTCTGTCCACTGAGGTCCCTGGTTTCTGCGGCTACAGAGGGCTTTTGACCTCTTATAGCTGCTGCAGTTCAGATCCCTTGGCAGCAGTCTAGAACATTCCAAGAATAATGGAGGCAGCAGGCTATTTCTAGCCCCTAGCCATGTCCTGACTCTATCTGGAGCAGAAGTTGGTCTGATGAGGTAAGACACACTTCCATCCACTGTGCAGCCTCTCTGAGATCAGGACAGCCACTCAGTCTCATTACTGTCTCCTGCTGGTGGCCATCCGGACATAGTTGGATAGGAACCTCATGTTCTCACCTTCTGAGAGGTTCAGAAAATGCTACAAACACTGAGTACTGGCTTTCCTCCTCTGCCCTGTCAGCCACAGACCTCCCATAGCTGATGAGCTATCCTTAAAAATAAACTATCCCCTAAAAGGAGCCATTCCCAGCAACCCTGGCTACATGCTGGGCACAGGTTCACCTCGAGAGGACACAGGTAGATCCCAGGCCCAGGGTGCCCACCTCTCTGCGCAGAATACAGTGGACCATCACGATGACGAAACCCTCCAGCGAGTCAAAGACAGCAAAGAGGATCTGGAAGAGGGCGGAGCGGCGGTCGGTGACAGCAAGCACGGCAGACATCCAGGTCAGCGCCAGCAGCGGCAGCACCACGCAGGAGCTCCACAGGGAGGCCCTGGGGATGGAGGGCGTCAGGGCGGCCCCGTGGGCGCTCCACCTCTCCTGAGGACACCCCTTTCCCCCATCCCCAGGCCTGAGGGCTTGCAAGGGACCCAGCCAAGTAGAGGAGCGCTTTGGGAAAGAACTTGGACCCTGTCCAGGAGGTGACAGAAGGGTGACAGACAGGAAGGGCACAGGGACGGGAGAGATGCTCGGAGCAAGGTAGCCCCTGATTCCATCTTCCAGGCCCTGAGCCCTGGACCCTAAGATCCAGGGCCCCAACTGCAATACAAGATGGCTGTGGGAGACAGGAGTCTTGGGAAATACTAAGAGAAGGAGAGAGAGAAACTGTGAGGGAGAGACAGGACAGACAGTGGACAGTTGGACAAGGCCAGAGGGTCAGAGAAGAGACCAAGACAGACAGAACAGACACAAAGGGTGTTCTTCCTCTTCCGGGGCTACAGCTCACCTCCTGAGTCTCAGTGCTCTCCTGTGGCCCCAACCTGAGCCACCCCTACCTTCAGTCCTGTCTCTTCGAGCACCTGGCTGGCACAGGGAGCCTAGCAGCCTGAGCCTTCCATCCCCTCCATCAGTACCTGGCCTGCAACCACTGAGCTTTCCCCCATGCTCAGGTGGGGACATGCTGCTGCTTTGAGGCCATGGGACATGTGACTACTTGAGAACTGTGCCTTGTCCCCAGCCTCAGCACTGCTGTGGTTCCCAGGAACCGCTGTGGCCTGTCTATATCCCATCCTTTCCAGGAGTCAGGTGGACATCGGATCACTTGTTCCTTCTCTCTTAGGGTCATACTGTCCCCCACAAAGGAGATGGGAGAAGGGGACTGAACAAAGAGTGGGATCTAGGGAAGCAGGGCTTATGGGAGAACCCAGTTGGGCAGAGGATCCCCCAAACTCCTACCAAACCAGAGTATAGCCCTGGCATGGGGTCCTATTTGGGCTCTGGCCTCTGAGGTCACATAGCAGGCCACAGTAACCCTTTACCACGGCCTCTTCCAGGCCTACCTTTGTGCCCTTGTGAAGCCATGCTATGCTGACCCCAGGGAGCTTCCTGCCCCCAGCCACAGCTATCATCACTTGGTGAACACAGCAACTACCTGTAGCCAGGACACTCAGGACTGGCTTTCTCAGCCCCGCCCAGATCTCTGTCAGTTCAGGCCCAAACCAGGAATCACCTTGATGACCCACCTTTCCCTCAATGCCCTGAAGTGTGGGCTCCTAAACTGTACCTCAGTCTTCATTTCCATTCAACTATACAACCTATCACCCCCTTCTTAAGAGGGAATCCCACGGGAGGCACAAAGCCCCAACTCATGGTTCCCTGCTAACCCCACCCATACTTTTGGAGCTGAGGACAGTGTGGAGTCTCCCTGCACAGTGCCAGCTACTCCACCTCCCTCCCTCATGGCTGCAGAAGCTAGAAGTATCTCCCCCTCCCAACCCCAGTCCGACCAGTCCCTGACCCTCTAGTAAATGACTTCCTGTCACTGGAAGGGCCATTCTCAGCTCCAGCCTTGTTTCCAGCACAGCACCAAGCCCAGTAACCCCTTCCCTTCCCTTCAAAGCAGACGTTCTTTGAGCAGGGACCCCTGACACCTCACGTCACCTGTGTCTGGTGCAGGAAAGGGCTCCCCATCAGCAGAGATCCCTTGTTTTCCCACAAGGTCAGCCCTGCCATTTCTCTGTCTCCTCCAGTCCGCCAGTTTCCAGATCACTTCCCCAGGAACCTAGAGGAAGTGGAGTCACAAGCTCCCTAGAGACTCCGATACCCCAGATCACCAAAAGAGTTCCGGAGACCTTGGTGTCACCACCTCCAGCTGCTGCCTGACCTTTAGGATCCCAGGACTCAGTTGTTTAGTTCAGGCTGGACCCGAGTTCTTCTGCACTCCACCCAGAAAGACTGCTGATTCAAAAGGTGGTCACTGGGGCTCACAGCAGTGTGGGGCCAGCATGGGAACAGGCTGGGTCCTATACCATGTACATCTCCTTACCCGTCCAGCATAACCTGGCCCTCATATCTGCCTGAGGCACCAAGAGTCCTGGGCTCCAGTGCCTGCTCAGAGAATGAGCACGAGGACCTGAGAGGGTTAGTGTTTGGGGTCTCTGCTACTGCTATGACATGAAGGAGGCAGGGACCTGGATAAGATGACCTTCTATGCTGAACACAGCTATGTTGTCACAGCCAAGTCAGGGATCAATATCCCTTGCTCTTTGTATCTTGTTCCCATGGCCGTATCTTCCTGATACAGACACACAACATACATACCCACTGGGGATAACATATCTGTTATACATGCATCCATACACCTTTGTCTATGCCCAGGTATATTCTTAAAGTTGTATGCTTACAGGTACAACAATCACCCCCACACACACATACTCGCACCTACTCACCACTCACCTGTTCACACTTGCACGCTTTCTTCCCCCTGTCTGCACACTTACCAGTCACTCTTACACATGGGCACCTCCATGCAAAGCAGCACACTGTCCACACACCCAGCGACTCTCACATATGGGAGCCTCTATGCACACCTATAAGCATACCCACTCCCACACAGGCAACATCCCTATGCACAGTGGCACACACATACTGTATACATATCCAGCTACTCTTCTACGTGAGCAATGCGCACAGGTTCATTACCTGCCCCCTCCCTGCCAAACACTCATATATACACACTCACATGACTCTATCACCTATCAACTTGTCTTGTGGAGGTGGGGGCTGAGGCCAGGCTCTGGGCCAGCATTGTTAGGGGAACGCAGGGAGCAGCAGGAAGCAGTGCAGGCCCACTCCACCTCACCTTGGACTCAGTCCCTCTCTATACCTTAGCTGACCCACTCCTTGACTCCCAGGTGTTTTATATGCTGCATAGCAACCAGGCCTTGAGTTGGGTGAGACGAGCTTGCAGGCTGAGGGCAGGTAGAGGGCATGGCTGCCTTGGATATCAGAGGGGACGGCAGAAATGAAAGAAATGAAAGAAAAACATAAAACAAACAAATGTGACTCAGGAGAGAGCAGAGCCCATGCAGGGCTGCTCCAAGGTGGCAGCAAGGCACTAACATGGCGTTACTGGTGGCGTCGGAGGTGACTTCAGCAGCAGA
Source organism: Arvicola amphibius (assembly GCF_903992535.2). Taxonomy (NCBI): domain Eukaryota; kingdom Metazoa; phylum Chordata; class Mammalia; order Rodentia; family Cricetidae; genus Arvicola; species Arvicola amphibius. Next base: position 33,646,777 of record NC_052055.2, on the reverse strand, counting down.
GAGGACTCCGCACTCGGCACACGTGAGGGCACGCCCGAGGGGGGGCACGGGCAGCTGACTGCAAGTGAAATCAAAGGCTGAAACAAAAGCAAACAGGTTCCCTCGAAACCGCGAGGCGAGGAGCAGAAACGGTAGCCTGAGGCTCTGTCATCTAAGGGACCCAAGCCTAGGGCATCTGCTGCCTGACGGCATGCCTTGGTCACTAAGTGTAGGGAGCAGCAAGATCTGACGGAGGCCTTGATATCCTTCCTCCTCCCACGTGTGCTGGGTCATGGAAGGAGGATCCACCTGCAGGCCTCACAAGGACAGCAGAGATAGGCTGAGCTGTATGGCAGCCCTGTGTGTGTGTGTGTGTGTGTGTGTGTGTGTGCGAGCACACGTGGTGGGGAGAGGGATGTGTGTGCATGTACACACAGCATCTATGTACACCTTCCCATCTAGGCATTGGTTCACGACACCCATAATTGGGGTCTGATTCCAGCTCTCCCAGCTTTCCCCAATCCCTATACTTCTGTTTACTCTGATAAGAGGGGATACAGTCTTGGCAGCTTCCTTGTGGCTATTCTAAGAGCAAATCAAGCAGGCCAGTGCTGCAAAGTCCAAGGAAACCTTCACACCTACAACTCCAGCCACAGCTCAGCCCACGTGTGTGAGGCTTGGACTCTGATGTGGGCCCACTGTTCTGGGGTAGACAGCAAGACTGAGGCAGAAGAGCACCCAGCACAGTGACAGAGTCCCCTCAGCCCACTTAAGGGCTCTAACCATGCACCCAGAGAAGTCACTGGGCAGAGAAGGAGGAACCAGAAAAAGAGACAGTGAGAGACAGAGAAAGACACCAAGCAAGACAGGCACAGAGGGGAGGGGCTGGGGTAGGACCCCCACAAAGACACCAGTACACCAGCTGCAGGATGTAGAAGGTGGGACAGGGAGAACTCTGGGCAGGGCAAAGCTACCACCCCAATTTCCTGTGACCCTCCAATGTCCCTAAGCTGAGGCAGCAGTGACACTCATGTTATCCTCACTCCCAGGACAACTCACAGAGTAGGTGCCTGAGTAGTGTGGGAAGAGCATTGTCCCACCTGTCCCTAGCTGTCCTCCAGTGAAGAAGGCACCAGACAGGCAAGGCCTCTTATGGGATTCAGGGGACAGGGAGAGCACTCCCAGACTTGGGCCTGGGGTGCACTCCCACCAGCCTGAGCCCAGCAGGGGGGGCTCTCTTTGAGAAACGAGCTTGGAAATGTTTCTGGAGACGCTAATGGGTCCCATCTTGTTACAGGTCTGATAAAGAAACTGAGGCACAGAGCACAACAGAGACTGACCGGCTAGAAAAAGCCTTTAGATTCTGTGCCCCAGTTTCCCAATCTGCTCCAGGACACCTGAACTGTCAGACTGGATTTGGGACTTAATGGTGGGTGGGCTCTGGGTCTTTCCAGCCAAGAAGGGCAAGGTGCCAGGGCCACAGGGCCTACCCTGCCCGCTCCTTCAGCTTCTTGTCCGTGATGCCGTCCTTGGACACGAGCTTGTTGAACACCAGGATTCCGATCACCATGTTCACCTGCCGGGCAGAGGCAGGAGTGGGCCAGAGCCCAAGGGTGCCCAGATCAGCAACGGCCATGCCCAGAATGTCCACAGATATCCAAGGGTGACTCATGTGCCCCCACAATTCAGACCCCAGTGCTGGCCAGTCGGATCCATACAGAGTCCTGTCTTCAATGTACCCTACACCACCAACACCCCTCCCCTGATCCCTGATGATGGTGAGCTCCCAGCCCAGGGCCAAGGATGGTTTCACCGGCTGATCTTGGTCACCCCTTGTTCCTGATCTCCTCCAATCCCATTAACCCTCAACACCACTAACAATTTCCACTGGGTGCCTCCTGAGGGCTTCTTAGGGCCTCAGGTGCGTCTCTAAGCTGCTAGCCAAATTACTATACAAGGTAAGAATCATTCCTAAGTCCACAGTCAGTCTCCATGCCCTGGGGTCTCTGTCACCTTGCCTCTCCTTGGCTCTCTCTGCCAGGATGTGGGACAAGGGACAAGGCCTTGCTCAAATCTTACTTCTTATTCCCACTCCAAGAGAATCCTTGAGGGCCCCTAGGTAATTCCTTTTTTGTAGAAAGGCTTCCAGGACCCTGAGGCTTTGGCCTGGCCCTAAGGGGCAAAGGTCAAGGTGGGGAGACACTCTAAACTCTTGTGCCAGGGATCATGCCCAGCGGCCCAGGAACTGACAGTTTCTATGGATTCCACACACAGGGCACTGTCTCCTGGTGCAGTCCTGCCTCCTAGCTTGCTGATCATACAGCTGGGTTGCAGGTATCCTTCTAGGCCAGGCTACCCTTCTGCAACAGGCTCTGATTAGCTGTCACAGGAAGAGTGGCCAGGGCAGAGGATCCTTGATACATGAGGACAAGTAGGGGTAGGAGCCTTTTTTCTCAACCGTCCCTCATGCAGACCCTGCAGCCCGCTCTGAAACAACACCTAAGTCCAACTGGTTGGCAGCCACCCTCCGAGGCACTGACCAGTGATGCCCATCTGGCCTTCCATTTGGGTGCCTCTGAGGAGTAAGGAACAAGGACTCTGGCAGTCATCCAACTCTCTACCACCTACACACTCTCCTCAGACCCACTACTCACACTCTGCAGGGTCAGTTGCTCCTGGGCCACCTGTCTGGTAGACTGACTTGCACCTAGCTCCCTGACCACCCTTCCCCGACAGAAGGTGAGACGGGGAGACAAGGACTAGAGAGAGAGCATCTACTCCCATGCTGAGCCAAGCCATTCCTGGCTTTGGGCCAGTCTCCAGCTGTAGTTTTGGACTCTTCTCCAAATGGGCATGTCAACTGAAGGGCCAGGGAAAGGCAAGGTCCCTCTGACACCAGGAAGCAAGCAGCCCTAGCTCTTGGCACTCAGGGTGCTGCCAGCTGTGGTGGACATGCATGACCTGGGCCATGTCTGCTCAATTCCTGCAGCTACAGCTGTCCATCTGTCCATCTGTCCCCACCTCCCTGTTACTCACCAAACCTGCAAGGGCCTCCTGGCAGGTGTATAATCAATGCCCAACATCCAGACAAGTCATGCTCATGAGGTAAGAGAAGGACAGTGCAGCACACTGAGCAACGGGAGCGGGGTGAATGGAGCTGACGAGCATCCCCCGTAGGCCAGCCAGGGGCAGATAAAGACCCAGGGGTCCAGTTTGGGAGATAGGGGAGGGGAGGGGCTGTGTCAGTACCAGCACAACTGCAGCAGCTGGTCCCACGAAGGCATACAGAAGTCCCCCCTCCAGAGAGAGCCAGCAGCTGGGGAAGAGACAAGCTGTCAGTACCCAGCCCCATGCCCAGTAGGCAGCCAGAGTGTCAGGAAAAATATATGAACAGGGTGACTATAGAGGAAAAAGGGAAACTTGCATAAGTTTTTGGTTTGGATCCCCAGGAGTTCCCATGCAGCCACCTTACCCCCACTTACAAATGGAGGCATAACCCAGGGCATGGAATAGGGCACGCCTTCTTAGAAGCCCTGGGGCTCCCCTCTGTCCTGTGTGAATGGGGTCCTTTCTAATTTTTTTCTCAGAGTCTCTAGCAGGCCCTCCTTGACATTAGGTTCATGGCCTAGGTCAATAGACCTATGCTCACTTGCCTAGCTCTTCATCAACCCCTGGGCACCATCCATGGTACCCACAGGAGATGAAACACATAGAGCAGTGATTCTCAACCCTCCTAACGCTACAGCCCTTTAATATGGTTCCTTGCTATGGCAACTCCAGCCATAAAACTATTTTCCTTGCTACTCTGCAACTGTAATTTTGCTACTGTTATAAGTTGAAATGCAAATATATGATATGCAGGATATCTGTGTGCAACCCTGTGTGGGTTATGATTCACAGGTTGAGAATCACTCCCACAGAGGATACTCAGCATGCTGCAGGCTTGCCTCCAGCTCTGGCCTGGGCATTCTAGACAATGCTGCTCAATGCACCTCTCTCCATTCTTCAGAATCCCCCATCAGTGTCTCCAACATGGCTCAGATACAGGGGTTCCAGAGCCCTACCACCTACCTCCCTGGGGCTCCAGAATAATTTAGGTTTGTTCTTACCCCCACACTCTGCTAGTTTTAGCCACCAGCCCCACCCGGAGCCTGACTAGTGTGAGCCAGTCAACCCCTCAGGGTTTTTCCCTCTTTCTAGCCCCATCCTGAGCCTGGGGTCCTAGCTGTAACCCATGGAGTTCACACTGCTTTAGGTCAGTTGTCCCAGGGCTTCATCTGTGAAACCGACTCATTCATCCCTATAATGCCCACAGCAAGGGTGCATCTGCTGTCCTCTGGGGTTCTTCTCAACACTTGCACACACGGGGGTGAGGACTCCAGAAGTTCATGGCCATCAAGATCACCCAATGAGGAAGCAGGAGGCCCCAGGCATTCTTTTCATCTCCCTGCCCACTGGACCTAACTGCCTAGGAGAGAGGGAGCTACCCAAGGACCCATCCTCCTAGGCCAGCAAGGTGGGGCATCTCCCCAGTCTGCAGAAAGCTATGCCATGCCCGCCTGCCCAACTCACTAGTTCATGGTGCTGTACCCCTTGGCCTTGGTGAATCCCACGGAAATGGCCACCACCAATGCAGGGAGCCCTAGAAGAGGACCAGAAGAAGGGGTGGTCAGTCCTGCCATCCCTTGCCCACATAGGCAGAGGGACAAGTGGCAAGAGGGATGCCCTGGATGAGGGCATCACTACAGGAAAGAGGTGGACAGGGTCGGATGGTGAGGGCTAGGAGAATGACGCGGCCTGCTACCGCTCAGTCTCATAGAAAGAGTGTACCATTTTCAGAGCATATGCCCCCAGTACAAGCTACAGTGTACTGTGATTTGTCATATGAATGCTAATGGGCATGGCTGGGCTGCATTTTCCGGCAATCTTATAAAGGATTGGAGGCCCAAAGGGAGAAGCCAGTGTCGCAAATGGAGACTCTAGTAGTAGGAATAAGCAGAAGGCCAGTACAAGAACGCCAAGAACAGAGATAGCCCATCATCCTACTCAAGCTGCCCATCCCCTGATGCCTTGCTTACCCCAGCCCACCGCCCGCCCTCTCTCCAGCTACCTGCCCTCGCTCCTGGCCACTAACGCCCGCCCACTGCCCACTCTCATTCCCAGCTGCTAATCTATACCCCAACAGTCCTAGCCACAGTCCACCCTCACCTCCCGACCCCAGCTGCCCTGCTCACCCCAGCCCAGGCAGAGAAAGCGCTTGCGGACGAGCCGGCTCCGTAGGCGGCCAGTCACGGCCATGTATGACTGCCAGGCCTCGGTGAGCACCCAGCAGAAGGAGGACAGGAAGAAGAAATGCAGGAAGGCAGCCACCAGCGTGCACACAACCTGGGCAGGCAGGGGCCAAGGGGACTGGGCAGGTGCTCGCTGGCTCTCACCCACCCCCTATGAGCATGTGGCACAGCTAGGAGAAGTGACTTTGAGACCAGCCGAGTTCCTGGGCAGGAAGCAACTCCCATCCCTCCCCCCCCCTTAGATAGACCACTGAAACTTAAAACCTGGACTAGATGCTAATCCTCCTCCCCCAGCTGACAGCAAACTGGGGTCAGGGGCCCACTGAGAAACTCCAGTCAGGCCTATCCCTGAGCAGGGAAGAAACTGAGGCCTGAGGGTCAGGGAAGTCATACCCTCAGACCCACATCAAATCACAGGTGAGCCTGCTGTGATTATGAGTTTCTGCCATGGCACACAGCAGTGTCTGGGCCAGGCCTTCTTTCTATCTCCAATACATTAGGGTAGCCCATGAAGATCCCTCCCAAAGCCTAGCCTCTGGGTCACATTTGCAGGACAGGGTATGGAGATCACAGGGTCAACGAGGCAGGGGTCCTAGGAAGGGTCAACAGAGGGCTCTCATACCGAGCTGCCCAGCCAGGTGGGTACGGGGGTGGCATCTTCATCACACCCAAAAACACAAGGCTCTGCAGGGCTGGACAAGAGGTTGCCTACCTTGTTGCGGGTCTGGGTCTGCCCAATGAGGATGAGAGCGTTAGAAGAGATGATGGACAGGCAGAAGTTGATGAGGATGACGGACCGCTCTGAGCGAATGTACCTGTGAGAGGGGTTAGGGCCTGAGGTCAGCATCTAGTAGGGATCAAGGTCATGTGGCCTGGCCAAGAAACAGTGCTCAATTTCCTCCCTGAAATCACTGCCTCTATCATCACCATTGCTGCCATCACCACCACCACCACCACCCCAACCATCACCGCCATCATCACCACCAGGACTGCCACTACGATAACCATCAGCCGCTGGCGACATAGCCTTCATCAACATCACTACCACGATCATCATTATTACAACCACCACCATCTACATCAACAGCACTACTACCACCACCACCACAACCATCCCCACTACTGTCATCGACAGCAACACCAGCCCTGTGGCCATCACAACCACCACCATAGCCTCCATCACTGTCATCGTCATCATTAATCATCAGCACCATGGACCATCACCAGCTACTGGGAAATGAGACCCAACCAGGTAGAGATTAGAGGGTCCTCAGCTAGCCTTGGGGCTTGACATGCTTGATGTAGGCACAGCCCTTACTTCATCTGGCCCCTGCTCCCTAACCAGCCATCAGAACAGTCCTGTCTGCAGCTCACAGGGCACAGTGATGCCATCAGTGCTCACTGAGGGAGGGGCTTGAAACACCAAATAGCCTCCTCTCTAGGTCAGAGCTGAGTTCAGCCTCTGAGCTCCAAGCTCTAGATGCTGTCAGATCCTGAAGGCCGGCCTAGAGGGAGTCCTACAGGAAGGATCTGCATGCTGTAGAGAGAAGAGGGCAGCTGATGCTGGAGGATGCACAGACGGCCCCTCTGGTCACATCGATCCCTTGCTGACTGACTGCAGGCAGAGACTGGCACATCAGTTTCGATTATCGGCTGCCATCACACAGGGTAGAGAATTGGAATAGCCAGTCGCTGGGGCCAGCCATCACATGGGGAGCCCTAGAACAGCTCTGTGTAAAATGACCTTGAATAAACCTCACTGCAAATGGCTGGGAGGGGCTAGATGCTGGTAAGCAGGGAGAGGGCCACCCCACTGGCACATACCCATGGCTACATATACCTACTGGTGGGGGTATTGCCTAGACACATCTGTGACCTGAGTGGGCTCCTAATGGCTCAGCCATTAAGAGAATTCACACTATGAAATCCTCTTATACCCATATTTGCCTGAGATTTAAACAGGTTGTGCCACTCCGTAGCCTACAAGTGGTCTGGCAGGGCCTGAGTGGACCCAGGGGGTCCTTGCTGGTAGCCTGGTACAGGAAGTTATTTCTGACCCCAGGGAGTTTGTAGTTCCAGGTATGAGGGTACACGGAGATAGTGGTTAGCCAGAAGACTCCAAGTAACCAAAGGAAAACTGTTCTGTGTGTCCAGCTGGGGCCTGGGCTCAGGGTTAATGTCTGCCAAAAGGTGTAGTCAGGAAACAGTAGGAAAAAGGACCTGTATGTTCAACATGCTCCCTACCCCATCCCTCTCTGTGGCCCCTCAGTAACACAGCAATCAGGAACCTGGACTGGGAACACAGGCAGCATGGGTTGAAGAGGGCAGCACGGTCAAGAGTGGATGGTACAAGGGAACAAGGGAGGGCTGGGTCTTCAGGCTCTGGAGCAGGCACCCACCTCCATACAGACACGTAGATGATGACCAGCATGAGCAGAGTGAGGGAGGACACGCCACAGCCCACGATGAGCGTCACGGATGGCACGGTCGCCTTATCCATGTTCTGAGGAGCAGGGGAGACAAGGAGTGAGACAGGACCCATGGCTGGTGAACAGAGGTCTGACCATGGCCCCCTGTAGTCCCAGGGTCTTGTGACCTCCCACCCTGGTTTTCTGACTTCCCCTGCTAGGCTGTTCCTAAGAGCAGTTCTTGTCCCTCATTGAGGACAAACCCTCTCCAATGTAATGACAGTCATAGGCCATGCCTGAAAGTAGCCCTCACCTCCCTCCTTCATGACACAGTCCCTTAATTCCGGAAGGGTTCACACAGGTAGGGTGAGGGAGGCACAGACTCAGCCCTGCCCCCACAGTCAGACCCCAGCTCCCACTATATCTAACTGGGCAGCTAGCCGGCCAACACCCCCAACTCCATGGTCATCCACCCCGACATTCCTCCCACAGCTTTACTTTTCATCGCTCCACCAAAGCTCCTCTTTCTTTCTCTCCAGTCCCAGCTCTTGCAAATACCCTGATTCACCTCCATATTTTGGTTACCCCCTCCCTGCTTGGCTCAGTACCCCCAGTCTGTTGCAAAGGTCACTGAGATGCCTATTTTCTACCTCAGAGTCTTTGCACCTGGGATTCTCTGTTCGCCAAACTCACTTCCCACCTCCACAAGACTGGGGCCTTGGTTATTCTGATCTCGCTCATCCCAGTACAGGGCAGGGCTCATAGACAACACCATTCTCTACCACAGGCCCAGCACAACCCAGAGGCAGCAGGCTGGCCCTGCTCACACAAGGGAACGCTCACGGCAAATGATGACACAGTCCATGGCTCACACCATAAGCCAGGCAGTGCCCCAGGCCATAGGTATTAGCAGAACCTCTGTACCACCCCCAGCTCTTCCTGCCACCTTCCTTTCCCTCTTCCAGAATGAAAACAGGCCTGAGGTGGCCTAACTAGGCTCTACCCACAGGGTGACATAGGCCACATGCTTGGCACATCCACAGACACCCACCTACCCGATATATATATATATAGACCCATATACCCCTGGCACAAGCAGGCAGACTCGTGCTGTCTACCATGAATTTCCCTGGCCCTAACACCAAGCCCACTCTTTGTATATGCTAGGCACCTATGCTCCAGCCATGCCTACTCTGGAGAGAGGCTCAACTCCTATTGTATGAAGTAGCAGTTTCCTCTAATTACCCTAGGCCTCTGGGCCTTGCAGGAGACCTGGATGACCAGTCGTGTGTATACAACCTCAAAAGTTTCTAGCTATAATGGTGAAGAGCAATTGTGGACAGCACTGTACCCCTACAGTGAACTTCTGGGCACCATCCTCCAGGTGTGAGCCCTCTAGGATCATGGTCATTTTGCACTTGGCTTTACCAATGGAGAACCTGGGTCCAAACTGAGAGGAGGCCAGGTGACAGGGACAGGTGAGGGGGAGTAGCTAACAAATATTCCAGAGCTCTGGGAAGGTCACAGCTAACTGAGCAAGTGGCTCACACCCATGCCATGACTGACTCCACTTTCGACCTCTATGGCCATCTGCCTTGTCTGCCCTCATTAGGTCTGGCAGCTGTCAGACACCCCTAGCCTGCTTGCTCCTCCCAATTGGCTCAGGGTCACTCATGACAGCCGCAGCTCTGCACATTAGGAGGGTGGGAGGGCAGCAGCAATCTCTGAAGCAGACGTGTCAAGAGAATGCCAGGTTTTATTAGGAGGGTCCGACTGGAGACCCCAAGGACAAGAAACAGGCCCCAAATCCTAGAGAGGAGGCAGGAGCAAGCTGGCCCACTGTGGGAGGCCAGCTCCAAGGCCAAGCTCGGCATGCCTCGGGGCCTTTGCACAGGCTGTTCCCTTCACCCTGGACTGTCCCTCTCACCTTCACACGACTGGCTTTTTTTTTAGCTAAGAAGTCACCATCTAGAAACCCTTGGAACATTCCATCTGAACCGGCCTCTGGTTCTCTGCCCATCACTTTCCCTGGGCGCTCTGGATAATGGTTGTACCCACCTCACCAATGGCCTGCCTTGGTTGCACTTCCCACAGCTGCTGCCAATTTGCACCCTGTGAATTCCCTACTCCGAGTCTCCATGTGGTCTACACACCTCCTCGAGTCGCTTCTGTCCTGCAATGCTGGCTTCCTCCTGTTCTGTTTGCTGTTGTCTACAGCTTCCGAGTACCCACAAACTAACCCCACCTCGGAGATTAAACTTAATCGCACCTCACCACTAACACACACTAAGTCTTGGTCCCAGCCATAGTCCCACTCTGCTTCTTGATCTAGGGCATGTTCTGAGTATGGATATCAGCTAAACGCTGAGCCGTGATCCTTGTCATAGGCTCAGCTTGGGCCATGGTTACATATTGAGTCCGGACCCTGGTCACAAGCTGAGCTCTGACCATGTATACACTAAGCCCTGATTCTAGTCACAGGCTGAGCCACAATCCTAGACACACACTGAGCCCTGATCCTGGCTACACTCTAAATCCTGACCCTACTCACAATGAACCCTGATCCTGGTTACACTCTGAGCCCTGACTACTCATACACTGAGCCCTGACCCTGGTCAGGCTCTGCGCCCTGCCCCTGCCCATACTCTGATATCTGACCCCACAGTACCTGGGTCCTGACCCTACTTATCCTGGTCACACGCTGAGCCCTGAGCTAGAGGCTCACTGATACCAATACTGGTTACTTACACACAGGACTATGGCCTGGTCCACTACCATCTAAGTCTGAGGCATGTCCCAGAAGCAATGCCAACCAGCGACTGGCCTCACATTCTGTTTACTACGGCCAGGCTGTACGGGGCACCATAAACACACCGCCTAGTCCATCCACAGAGCTCAGGCAGGTGGTACATCCCACTCACAGGTGTGACTCAGAGCAGTTACTCACCTCCCACAGCCGCATCCCAGCAGCATCTGCGCCCACACCCTGGCTCCCGGCCAGCTCCTGGCTCTCAGGTCTGCCTCGCTCATATCATGCCTTGACCAGTTTGCGACCCCAGCTCTGGGTGCCACACACTCTACCTCCGCTTCGGGTCCTTTAGACAAGAGTCCCCTGAGCCACCATGTCTCGGGTACGCTGTCTCTACCTATGCTTCCAACTAGCTGGTCCAACCCTGTCGGCCAGGGAGAGGACCACCTGACTCTCTCTGCAGCCACCTAACTCAGTCCTTGCCACCTCTCTGAAGCTGGACAGGTTTGTCCTTTTCTCGTCCCTTCCAGGGTCTCATGTCTCCATTGCTAGTCTCTTCCCTGTCCTTCCTGTGTTTCCTTCTGTTGGTACAAAGCTGAGCACCCCCCCCCCCCCCCAACACCCCTCTTGCCTACCTTATCTCTCCTGTCCTGGGCCCTATGCCTCTCTCACATCCCCATATCCCTGGCATTTCTATGCCTTTCTCACCTAAATGGGATGGCTGTCACCTCCTACCCCAGGCTAGGCTAGTGAACCCCTGTGGACCCCTTAGACATCACTCTAAACCCCTCTTTACATACTCCTTCTAGATGCTGCCTTCGGGATTGAGGCTGCTGGCTGCTTCTGCCCCCCTCCACAGCCTCCTCGCCTCCTGTTTTGCTTACTTTGCCATGTGAGCAAGGACCCAGCATTGCAGAACACCACCAAGGTCTGCCTAAGTCCCCAGCCCTGGGCATTCAAATGTCAGCAGAGGCCAAGCAAGCCAGCTAGAAACTAAGATCACCCAGACAGGAGTACTCTCTCAAGTTCTGGGCCCTTTTCCCTCAGCATCTTAAGTGGGGTCTCAACCCCAGGACAGCCAGTACGGGTCAGGTGGAAAGGAAAGACCAAGAGGGGTTCAGGGAGGAGGTAAGCAGAAGCCACACCTCCCAGTCCCCTCCTCAAGCCCCACACTGAATCAACACAGGCTGCCTTTGGTGGAGCCCTGCAGCGAGGCAGGTCAGATTCTATCCCATCACACTAGTGAGAGAAAAGGCCCCAGGAGGTACTGCCTGGCTCTGAACTCAGCGTCTACTGCCTTATCTGGACTACAGAGATGGAGCTCTGAAACAACACCCTGCGGAGACACTGTTCTGTGACCACTAACCTGATACTAGAAGCCCCAGGGCATCCATGGATGCCTGCCACAAAAAAGCAGAGCTGGGGCAGGCCACCCGCCCCTCCCCCTCGGGGTGGCCTCATTCTCCCTATCCCAGTCACCTGTCATGGTCAGTTCGACCCGTGAGACCCCCACACCCAAACACTCTGCTCGCTCCCAGTGTCAGGAGCATCACGCCCGGTTATGGATGCTCCAGGGTTCCAGCTCCCAACAACTGTGCTCTTCCCTAGGTGCAAAGGGCCCCCTCCCTTTTAAGGGAAATGGAGGTAACAGACAGAAGGCCAGTCCAGGATCATGCTGTGTTGTGTGTAAGACACAAGCCCCTTTCTCCAGTCTACCATGCTGACCTCTGACAGCCTAAGCCTGGGCTAGGAGAACGGAAGTGGGGACATGGCCTCTGCCATCCCCTCTGTTCTGGTTCTGCCTCCATGTCCTAAGTATGCGGCATGGGAAACTAGGCTGGACCTATGCTGCCCAGGCCAGCCTCTAGGAACCCTGGAATGGCCATGCATTGGCCATCTACACAGAAGTCACGTCTTGCAGGGAGTTTCTAGGGTGGCTCCAGCCACTGTCCTCACCTTGCCCACAGACTTGCCAACACAGGCAGTCCCACAGAAGGAGCTGCCCAGTTGGAGGGTACAAAGGGCCAGTACTAAGATCCCAAACTCACCCTAGGACCTGGAGCTGGCCCTTCTTGACCTCAGATTCCATGACTGCCCAAAAGGAGTTTGGTAGTAAGGAACTGAGGACCCTCCCTCTGGTTCTGACCCCTTCCTCATTGTGACCCCAGCTGACAGTGTGCCTTCCTTACTTCCCAGAGAATAAGGGGGGGGGGGGGGCAAGCATTCTGAGATCCTGAGTTTCATCTACATGGAGTCTGGACTCTGGACTCTGAGAGGGCCAAGATCTAGGAAAGCCAAGCCCTCTCTTCAGAGTCCTCCATTCTAGCCCCAGGCCCCTTGCACAACAGGGCTGGGCTGGGGGCCAGAGCTCAGACCCTGGCTCTTTCCTTTCCTGGGCCAGTCTGGCTCAGGAACTCCATAGCTTCAGCCCCTACACCCCACTCTCCTGGCCTTTCTTGGGGCTGTAAGATAGAAAAGCCCACCAGTTTAGAGGGCTCGGCCAGCACCCAGAGCCCCAAACAGCAAGCTGGCCTGAGATGCTGTCACCATAGAAACCAGCAGCCCCCACAAGAATCACAGGAACAAAAAAGGAGGCCCCTGAGACCATGGGGCCTGTCTAGGGACTTGGGCCAGGCCCAGCAGCCTCAGCCACCCCCAGAACCCTGCCTGGGGACACAGCCACCTCCGCAGCCCGAGCTCCACTGGGGCGGGGGCAGGCAGAAGCGCTGTATGAGGAGCTCTTCTTCCCCTTGTTCTCTGGCAAGGGAAGCGAAGGGGTCCACAGGCCCGCCTCCCAGTCACAGTTCTGAGGTCTCCAAGGCCCAGGCCTCCAAGGAGAGTGGAGACAGGACCCACTTGGCAGTCACTTCCTGGGGGTCTCTAACTCCACACTGCCTCCCACCAGGCTCCCACTCACCCTCTCCAAGACTTCAATGGACTACCGTGGCTGCCTTACGCTGGGACCCCTTGGGGGGCCGGGCCCTGCGCCTTCCGCCCGCCCGCCCGCACATCCCCGCCCGCGCCCCTCGCCCCCCACCGCCCGGGTCTCACCGCGTCGGCGCTGAGCTGGGCTAAGATGGCGAAGGTGGAGAGCCGGTCACAGAGGCAGCGCGTCCGGAGGGCGTCGAGGGGCACCGTGCGGCAGCCGCGCCAAGACCAGGGCCCGAGCTGCGGGGGGGCGGAGGAGGAGGGTCTGCAGGCGGCGGGACGGGAGACAGCGTCAGCGGCGGCGCGCGGGCCCCGCGCCCTCCCGGCCCGGCCCGGCCCGCACCTGCGCCCGCCGCGCGCCCGCCCCGCCGCCGGGACCCGCCGCCCCGGCGCCCATGGCCGCGCTCTGCACCGCCTGCCGCGCGCTGGAGACGCGGAGCGCGGCCCGCGGGAGCGCGGGCCGCGGGAGCGGCGGGAGGGAGGCGGGAGCTGGCCCGGGGCCCGGCCGCCCCGCCCGCCCCGCCCGCCAGCCTGCCCGGCAGAGAGACCGCGCGAGCCCGAGGCTCTGGCGCGGGGGCGCGCGAGGGGCCGCCCCGGAGCACCCCAGCCCCAAAGCCCGGGGCTCTTCGGAGCTGGTGACCTTGGGACGGCTCCATCCCGCGCGGCAGCCTCCTCCAGGCCAGGCCGCCAGGGTGTCTGCCGCTCCAGTCGCGGGCTTGCGCAGCTCTCCCTGCAGGGAGCCGGCCCGCCGCTGGAAACTTCCCTCTGTGCGCTGACCCTGGCCCCTCCTGCTGCCTCCAGGCCTCCACTGGCCCCTTTTCAGTAAAGCAAAGTGCTATGTTCTGGGCACGCCAGGATCTGAACGGTTCCGGCAAATACCCCCTCCTCCCCTTTCTGAGGCCACTGAGCCACATTCCCCTGGGACCTACCAGCTAGACACTCCCTGTTCAGAAAGTTGCCAGCTTCCATCCTTCACCCTGTCGCCCTGGGGCTGAGCTTGCCCTGCAGGAAGTGCCAGGAGGCATCTTTCTGTGACTCAGTTCTGTTCCTGTCCCAGAAGCACCCCAGGATTCAAGCTTACTAAAGTGCCAGGTGGGAGTGGTCTCTTGAACCCTCCCCAGCCCAAGGCTTTGGAAAGCGAGCCAGAGGTCCTCTCTGCACCCAGGAAGCCTTCAGACTGTAGTTTTCGTTCCCAGCCAGGACGATGGCCTGATGCCTCGTCCAGGCCACCTCCACAGTGCCAGCGGAGGCTTTACAGACGAGAATGGACCTGCCTGTCTACACTGTAGGTGGGTTTTCTTTCTGTCTGGCTTCTTTCCCTGGTGGTATTGGAGAGCCATCCTGTGCACAGACCTGACCAACTCATAGTCCTGACCCATGCACATGTGTGCTAAGAACCGAAAGACTAGCCAGATAGCTGGGTCCGAATCAGCTACTTCCTACTTACTGGAGCACGGTTGCTTTCCTCCCCTTGCCTCAGTTTCCTTGTCTATGCACAACTCAGTGCCTGGCTGAAATGCATGCTGTCAATCACAGCATGTCAGGAACCTGAGCCCTCCTTTAATTACTGGTGACGCCTTACTTCCTTTCCCTTCTCCTCAGCAACCCAGTGAGTCAGATCCACAGAGAGAGGACCCTCAGCATCTGCATCTCCCTCAGGGTCCCTCTGTCATTCAGAAAGGATTACTCCAGAGAAGCCTTTCTTAGGTCAGGGGCTAGCTCCAGAGCATCAGCATTGCTCTGAGCTGTGTGACCCCCCCATCCCCTACGCTTGTTAGCTCACTCTGAGGTGCAGGTCACGAGAGCTACAAGGTCTCTGACCCATGAATGCCAGGGTTTGAGGCCAAGGGCGCTCTTTTCCCATAGAAAGAGAAGAATACAAATTAGAAATCGGCCAAGGAAAGGTCCCTCTCTTGCATGATCTTTGCTCTCAGGAAAGCCTTTGAGCCCTGAGACTCTGTCCCATCAGAACTTTGCGGTTCTTCAAAGGGCAGCCACAGTACCAACTCCAAGAACCTATTGCTCTGGTAGCCTTTCCCCAGCCCGCCACCTGGCATACCTCACACTACACACCCCCGATTATAGCCCAGGGCAAAACCACATTTTCCCCACTGAGGAAGATACAGGAAAAGAGCTAAGATACAACGGGGACAGGGGAGGGAATGCGGGTTTCTCAGAAATACCCCTGCTCTGAACAGTTCCCCAGATTCTGCACTATCCCCAGAGGTTTCTAAGATCCAGACAAGCCTCTACCCATCTCCCTCCATGCCCATTCTGGGTCAGGACCCATGGAGTGTGGGCTAGGGGTGGAATAGGGGCAGTCCCATGCCACAAACAACAGATCAGGCACAGACTAACAAATGTCATCAGCGCACATACATTCCAGGAAAGCCCTGTGTGCTGGGCCTGCATGCCACCACGGGCCTGGCCATGTTGTTGGCCATGTGACTGCTCTCTAAAGCAGGACATAGAGCTCTCTGCTATCCTACCTGCCTGACGATTGCTGGGAAGGCTTCAGGGGACAGCACCCTGAGACAGGGTGAAGAGAATTGGGCTGGCAGCCTGGCAGTTTCCCAGAAGCCCAAGTCAGGTCCACAGGGCGCCAGGCTGACAGCTGCTGGTCACCACCTGGAAGACCGCCAGCCCGAGAGCCAATGTTGCCCAGAACCTCTGCTGTGGCATCAATTAGCTTAGCCTCCCAGGGGCAGGGGAGGAGCGGCTGCCGCCTTACCCAGCTGAGGGTCACCAGGACCAGACTCTCCAGTCCCAGGCTGTGGAGAGCAGAGAAGGCCCGGAGAGCCAGCCAGCCAGCCAGTCAGGGCAGAGCTGGCCTCTGTAAGCTGCCCAGACTACCATACGGGCCCGCCTCTGCCTGCCCACCCCTCCAGTCAAGTGCCACGTGTGTTAGGAGTATCGTGGGCACCCCACGTGCAGCCCAGGGACAGGTCCTCTCCTCACCTCCCTCCCCAGCTTCCGCTCTGCTCTGAGGCGCCTATGTGTTTCATCTTCCATTCTCTGCCACAGACTCAGGTCAGCTTTGTAGACACTAAAAAGGAGCTGTGGGTACAGATGACCACACAGCAAGATGGCAGCGGGGCCTAGATTCCAGTTCTTCTCTACTGCTAACCCCCAGCCGTCCCCATCTGAACCCTGGCTGAATGCAGATCTGATCAGGCTCTTTCAGCAACCTGGAATCCTAACTGGCCCCAAGCCAGGAGGAGAGCTAAGTCCGAGAAACCATGGAGCCATCCTTGAAGCCCTGGACCTTAGCCAACTCAGCTCAAGTGTGTCTGCCCAACTGAGTGGACACTCATGTGTACCTTTGACACCCCACATGTTGAAGGTGTGTGTGGGGGGTGAACTCTCAGCCTCCCTTTCACAAAATGTGAGCAATCTTCTCATACCCAGTTCCCAATGCCTAAGATTTGGAAGTTCTTCCCCAAGTCTGACTGCAGGGCATCCTGCTGCAGGGCTGTCTATTCTCAAAGGCAGCATACACAGACATTCCTTGCTTGCTTACTCGCTTACTGCTCCCACAGTGGCTACTGCCACCTCTCCTCTGAGCTTCAGAAACGTGATCTGGGTCATCCAGCCAGATCCCTATCCCGGACCAGAGCTAAAGAATCTGGGTTAGTCATACCTACCCCCATGTCCTGCAACAGGTCCAAGCCTAGAGAAGGGGCTGGGTCAATAGCACCTTCCTGAACACAGAGCAGCAAGGGTCTGGGGTACTAACAAGGAACCCCTTCCTGAAAGTGGAGGCCTGCAACCTTCAGACAGGGCCGAGGGAAGGGCCTTCAGTCCCAGCACTCCAGGATGGGTCTGGACACTGGCCATCTCTCTACATGCTACTAATGACCTTTCCCTATCATGGAAATTATATTTAGCTCCTGCCCAGATGCCCAACGATACACATGCCAGCACACATGTGGAGACAATTCTCTGTCCCATCACTCCACTTCTGATGATCCCCCTGGCCTGATTCAACTTCCTCTACCCCAAGCACAGGTCCTGACGGGTCCCGATCATCCCCTGCCTTGCAGGCATATCTGCAGGGTAGGGTACCCAGTACAGACCCTAGGCAAGTACGGCAGGCAGGAACAATGAAGGCTCGGTGGCTACCACTCACTTACTCCGTCTGTGGGAACTGTGTCCACTTCCCCATCCCTGCCTGCACCTGTTGTAACTCACCTGCCCCTGCAGCCTCCTGTTGGCCTGGCACCCATGGGAACCTGCTGGGAGCCACCACCACCACCAGGCTCCTGCATCCCAGCTCAGCCTCAGCTCAGCTCTCCACCTGCCACCCCACACCATTCATCCTCTGCCCAAAGAACTTTTCCCAGGCTCTGCCCTCACTCAAGTCCAAGGCCTACTGCTCCCCACAGTCACACAGGACCACTGGGGACCGGCACCAATCTCAGCCATTCTTAGGCTGTCTAGTTCTCCCTAAACCTGGGAGCAGTCACAACTCTTACTGCAGCTCCCCGCCACGCTTCATTTTACCCTCAGCTCCAAGAGCAGGGTCACAACCCTATCTCCAGGTTTCAGGGATGGTGGTCCAAGAAAGCCCAGCAACCCCTAGTTGACTGCCCAGCAACCCCTGACAGGAACCCCCAGCAGTGCCCAAAAGAGGTGGACCCACGAAGTTTGGAAGACCCCGAGAGGATAGCCCTGCACCCTGCAGCTGGCCACATACTCAGCTTCTAGCCCTGTTCTCCTTGTATGCGGTCACCTGTACTTGTTCGGAGACTGATAAAGCCTGCAGGGCCTGTGTGTTCGAGGAACATGAGGGGACAGTATGCAGAGAGAGCAAGGAGCCCACCTCCCACATACCGAGCCAGGGCCCTCTCTGGATCGTGATGCCTCCCGCCAGCCCACGAGCGGGTGCTATTATAGGACTGTGCCTGTCAGGGTCCCCTTGGATCTGATGGGCTAATTCACACCCCAGTATGAATGACTCATAGGGTATCCACCCACACAGTATAAAACAGCCAGGAGTGGGCACAGCGCACCCCAGTGGGGGATCTTAGCTTCTGGGCAGGGGTGGGGCTGAAGCCTCTGCAGTTGAGGCGTTCTCAACTGTGCCTTGGAGCTCCTTCATGAGACAATGTCAACCTGCACCCCAGAAATCAACTCTCTGATCCATCGCCACCCCAGATCCCACCTGTTTAGTCACACTTCCTCCATCAAGAGTGCCCATTTCCCTGCCCCACCTACCGACTTCTCACTCTGCAATGAGGCAGATGCTGCCACCTCTGGAAGGCCTTCTCGAATGCCCAAGCTCTCTGTCTGCTCTTCCTATGAGGGCCGGACTCCTGTGTCCGACCTCTGTCTGGGCCACTCCATCCTGATGCTTGGTTGGCACCCCTCCTGGCCTGTTTCCAAGACTCTAGTCCTGGCCTAAGTCTTCGAGATCCAAAGACCTGTGCTCTGGTGCCCTTAACTATGAAGCTGGCGCCATCCGAGCCCCTCTTTGCACCTCAAGTCTGTGCAGGGCCTTTGAGTCTTCTCCTGTTCCCACTACTCAGACACTGATCTCTTCTTCTCTTCCATCTGACGCCAGGCACTCTGCACTGGGGTTTCTGGTCTCAGACTGTCCCCCGCTATGCCTAGGGGCTCCTCTCGGATTACTCAGACAGGACACATAGGTCATGGCTGTTTGTGGGACAGAGTGAAGAACCTGAGGACAGTGGACACTGGCTCCACAGCCTGGCTAAAGTGACCTGGCCTGTTGAACAGGGTCCAGCTGACTCTGCCTGGCTCAGGAAGGTACTTGATACCTGCCCTAAACCCCTGCCTCTCTCTTAGGCTCCTGTCTATGGCTCTGACAGACACATCCACCTGACCTGTCATGCCCCCACCGCCAGTCATGCACGAGGCCACCACCAAGACTCCACGGCTCTCATGCTCTAGCATTCTGATGCCTGCTGAACTAGACCCTTGCCAAGCTCTGGGCACTCATGGTGTTCCTCCTAGTTCAAGATGATGCACATCTCACGCCCATCCTAGCTGGTCTAGCCTCATCTCCAAGACATCTCATACGTCCATGTGTAAGCCTTCCTCTCTTACTTGCCCTATCATACCTATGATATGATACATACATGCATATGGTTACTGTGGCCTGATTCACCTGTGTCATAGGGGAAGGGAGATGGTACCCACAGGGAGTCTGCCAATCTTTCCAGATGCAGCCTCCTCCCACAATGCATATGCCCACAACCTTCACCCTCAGAACCACCACCAAGACAGTGAACAAATCCAGGTCAATAGCATCTGCAGTCAGTAAGCTTTTACCACCAGCCGCCATCCCTTCCCTAGCGTTCTCCTACTATCTCTGCCACTGCTTCCATGTTACCAAAACAGCTCCACAGCTACCGCTGTATTACCACTGCCATGTCACCATCACTACCTCCATGACTACTGCCACCATTCCTGCCACCTATCCTCTGCCATATCATCACCACCATGGCCCTCACAGCCACCTCCACAACAACCACTGCACCACTGATATCCCCAGCATGGTCACCACATCTCTGATACCACATCCATACCCACCACCTCACCACCACCACCGCCACCACCACCGCCACCACCGCCACCACCACCACCACCACCGCCGCCACCACCACCGCCACCGCCACCACCTCACCGCCACCGCCACCGCCACCACCACCACCACCTCACCATCGCCGCCACCGCCACCGCCACCACCACCGCCACCACCACCACCTCACCACCACCGCCACTGCCACCGCCATCACTGCCACCGCCACCACCACCACCACCACCGCTACCACCACCGCCACCACCACCACCACCACCACCGCCACCGCCACCGCCACCTTCATAACCACAGCCAGACCATGCCACTTTATCCACAGTCACTGCTGCATCACCAATACTACTTCCATGGCCACTGCCAGGTTGCTGACACCGTCTCTGTGGCCATCATGTAGCCACCATCACCTCCATGGCCAGTCCCACATTGCCAACACCACTTCTGTGACTTCCACCATGTCTCTGACGTTGTCAACGCCATCACCATGACCACCAACGCCACCAATTTACCATCACCCCAACATCACCAACAGAAGCACTGCTGCCACCATTACTTCTCGTTATGCTATCAACACGCCCTGCCACGCCACCCTCTCTCCCATCCACAACAGCGCTATCGTGAAGGATGGTGCAACACTGTTTCTCCACCAGCAGCATCACAGACCACAGAGCCATGGCCACCACCACCCTGCCATCAGCGCCCCTCTCGCGGCCCCATCCCCCACTGTTCCACTCAGTGCACTGACTCCAGCAGCCCTATCCAGTCCCCATCACTGTAGACATTACACAATCCTCCTCCCTCACCACCACATCCCCAGGCCAGTGCCAGCATCACCCACACCAGCGCCAACATCATCATCATGCCTACCGATGCAGTCAGCAGTGTGTTTCGCTGATGCTGAGACCATCTGCCCCAGCTGAAACTCCATAGCATGGCAGCACCACCTTACCCAATGTGTCCTCCTTCATAGGGCCCAGTAAGCACCTGCTTGCCATGGGTATGCTACTGCCTTGCCGGCAACATCAGCCTGTCTGCAGGATAGACACTGTTCCCAGAATTCAGCAGTCTTCAGCTTGACACCCTGGTGGACCCTTTCTCAGGAGCCTCAGTGTGCTTCCTGACAGGCCGAGGCGGTAGGAGCAGACAGCCAGTTAACCAGCACTATTGCCTCTGCGCCTATGACCCTCCTCGCTCACCGCGCTGCTCACCTGACCCAGCGGACCTGGTCACTCCGTTATCCCACCACTTCTAGGCAAGGACCAGGAGCAGGTTCCCACATCACTCAAGCCTCCTTTCCCAGTGCCTGCCTTTCTGTACTCCCTGAAGTCTAAAAACAGGACCCATACCTGCCAATTTTACCTCTGCTGGGTCATTTCTGAGACCACAGAGCCTAGTTTCCACATCTAAAGAGGTACTGGGATCACAGAAAGGGACCCAATGGCCTGTCCACCACCCTGCTCAACAGGTTCTCTGTCCTACTCCCTCCCTCCCTCTCCTTGGACCACTCGCTGCAACCCCAGTTGCACACTGCTGGGTCTCCACACGCCCTGTGCTGTTGCCTTGGGTTTCCAAGGTGCATTCCAGTTAGTACAGAGAGCTGTGAGGTAGCACTGTGTCAACGTGGCTTACTGTTGTTCTCTGGGACCGTCCTGACATCTATCATAATGTCAACCACGGCAACAGTCCATTTCACAGATGTGGAAAGGCTCAACATGATGGAAGCTCACCCGTGTAACCAGGTGGTCAGACAAAGGGCTCTGTGCAGGTACAGGCCAGGTTCGCTTAAAGTGGGCATTAGGAGCCCACGTGCCCTACTGGTTCAGCCTTGGGAGGACATTGCAGAGTCCAAAACCTTGGGGCAAGGTGGGGATCTGCACAGTAAATGGCTCCTTGGAGTAGCAAAGGATGGTGGGAAAGCCCCTCTCTTCTGCCCCAGCTCAAACCCTCCACCCACTCTGAAGCCCCTGCTCAGCCATGTTTTAAGGGTAGCAACTGTAGGCTGGGCATCAGGTTTCCTCTGTGAGCCAGGGTTACATGGAAAAAACATGTCTCAAAAAAAAAAAACCCCACCAAACAAACAAACAAAAATAGGGGGCAGACTTTTAAAAGATATGCTTTTGACAGTGTCCAGAAAGGGTCCCTGAGGTAGTACTGGGTCCACTGGGCGCCTCCGAGCCTTTGGTTAGGCTCTTTGGCTGTGAATCTGATTGACAAAGGACAGTGCAGTAGGAAGCTCTTTGAGGGACATGGGTGGACCTAGTGGGACTTGGCAGTCCACCCAGGAAAGGATCTAGAATCTGGAAAGGAGCACTCTGTGGAGAGGGACAGCCCTGCCAATGCCTGAGGTTGGAGCTCTGGCCTTCCTGCACGGGAAGAGGGGGGAGACAGAGTTCAGTTGCTGTGACCCTCCATACTGTGGCGCTCTGCCCACCTGCCAGAGTAGCCAGATGAAGCTGGCCCTTGTGCTCTTTCTGCCCGCTTCCTATGACATTGGCCTCTTCCTCAAGCACCTGCTTGTCGTCTGAATCTCATCCCCATTCAGTCATTCACCCTGTACCCCCAGAGTCCACACCTCACTCCCCCACTCCTGAGCAGCTTACCTTGCTCATCACTCTTTGCCTAGCACTGCCTACCATGGTCTACTCATCCACCCAGCCCTGCTTCCTGCTGCCCACTTCCACTCGCGAATAATTCCTCATCCTAACAGGTGGCAGGAGACTCTGGAAATACACCGGTGACTGTCACTGTCACCATCAGTGGAGACACACAAGGGGGCCCTGTGGGGATGCAGCATGAGTAGTGTATTGCAGCAAGGATTGCCCCCTTCCTCCCCACTTCTTACCCCAGGCTCTCACAGCCACTGGCCAGGCTTCTATAGGGGGTAAGAGACAGAAGTCTTGAACCCTATTGCCAACCTAGAGTTCAAGACCCAGATTCAGGGACATGGGTGACAGACACCGCATGAAGGACTAGGGTCACGTCAGAGGCTCTGAACAAATGTTTAAGGAGCCTAGACAGACGCCTCCAATGTGGACGTCTTCTCTCCTGGAGGGAAGGCAGGAGAAGAGGCTACACTGTAGGTGGAGGCCTTTGGCTTGTTCTCTACATGATCATGTCACGCTGCCCACTACCACATGTAAATGAGACGGTGATCCTCTAAGCATGTGCCATACACGGGATGAATGTGGACAAATACAGTGGTTCCAACAGAGACAAGGAACAGGGCTCAGCCTAGGACCAAGCTCAGGGTTCAGTGTGTGATATGAGGGTCAGCATCCAGTGTGTGGCCGTGGTCAGAGCTCAGTGTCTGACAAGGATCAGGGCTCAGTGTGTGCCCAGGGTGAGGTCTCAGCGAGTGATCAGGTCAGTACTCAGAGTCTGATGAGGGTCAGTACTCAGTGTGTGAGCCAGAACAATGCTCAGTGTATGGCCAGGATCAAGGCTCAGTTCATGAGCAGAACTAGTGCTAAGCATGTGACCAGGGTCAGGGCTCAGTTTGTGATGAGAGTCAGCATTTAATGTCAGAGCAGGACTGGGGTTCAGTGTGTGACCAGGGTCCCAGAAAGCTTAACCTGTAACCATGAGCAGCATTTGACCAGAATTATAGCTCAATGTCGCAGTTAGAGTCAGGACTCAGGGTATGACTAGTGTCTGGTCTCAGTCCACTTCCGGTTAGGGATCTGGGCTCTACCCTAGATTAGGATGATTTGGTTATGTGTCACAAAGTACAAAAAGGTTACCCTTCATCAGGTGACAGTCACAGGAGGTGCTCCTCTCCCCCTAGTGGCCAGGTCATTCCTTGGTCCCTAGTCTTCTCCTCAGCCAAGCACGGGCAAGCACAGGCCGCACAGCAGGCAGGACAGGCACACTGGCCGATAGGCACTGGTGGAAGTGGGCCAGTGCTCTGCCACTCGTCCCACTTTAGACAACAGGGGAGCACTCACGTTCACAGGCCACAGTCACAGCAAATGCAACAGCCATGAAGAGCCACTCAACGAAGAGCAGAGGAGTGACCAGGGCCTGGGGAAATTACAGAAGCCAGCCTGTCCACCATTTAGTCTCCCTCCAGCCTCAGCTTAAGGGTTCTGCCTGCCTGCTCTGAGCAATCTCCTCAGCCACCACTGGGTTTCCGGCTTGCTACAGCCTTTGGAGGCCTTGCTAACCTATTAATCGACGGGGTGGGTGGGGGGACTTGTGTCTCCACTTAGGCACTGGCCACTCAACTGAATAGGTATCAATATGCTGTCCTGGGGCCTGACCTTCCATGGTCCACTTCTCTAGGGCTGGAGCAGAACATGCTTAGGGTGACTGAGGTCAAGGTCACTGCCCACAGAGACAGGACAGGTGGAGGCCACTTTAACTTGTAACATCTGAGGGCTCGCCATGGTATTGTAACAGCCCTGATCCCATCCAGGATCAGGCAGCTGCCAGCTCCAAGAATGGGAGCTTCAACTCAAGGGGTGTCTGATGGGTTATGGCCTGGCAGGGGACAGTGTCCTTGACTCACCAGAGAAGTCAGAAACATGGATGGGGCTGTCCCCACTAGGAGGCTGGTCTTTATTACTAGCAATAGGGAGGGCTTTGCAGGGCACCAATATGGACTAAGAGGGTGAACAGGTTGGCCGCTCCACAAGCTGCCACCATTGAACACTCCAAGGAGATCACTTCCAGCTGTGAAGTGCAAAGCCCCAACGTGCCCATGGCAGTCCCAGGGTGAAGCTGAGAGCCAAGAACTTAGAACCGTTCTCACTTTTCATTTTTGCATCCGTCTCTGATCTCGCATCCAAAGAGCACACGTCACTCACAACACCTGCAGCAATCCATAGACAACAAGAACGCACACACCCTTAGGCTGGCCTTCCAGGCTACAGGAATCTCAGTCTGGTGTCACATCCACAGCACACAGACCCATGTCCTGCAGGTGAGGCAGCATGGCCTGGCTCTGCACTCATGACATTCCTTCTGCTGAGATTCTTGTCACCACGAGTATTGTCACCCGCCACACAGAGCTCGCTGGAACTCTGTGTTGAAATCACAACATGTACACACAGAGACCACCATGTCCCTGTTCAGAAAGCTACCACACAACCTACTGCAGAGCCTTCTGAACCCTGATGGTGTAGGACAGGACCTGACATTGGTATGGACCAGTTATTTTTTCTTTAAACTATGCGCTGTTCCTCTTCCCTGGGATGGAGGAAATGAGGGTTGGGACCTCACAGACAGTCATCAATGGTCACGGTCACTTGATGGATGGTAGATAACTATCCCCACACAACAGTTCACTGCTTCCTACCATTGCCTCTCCGAGATGCCTTTGGTCCATGCTTTCCCAGCATCCTTGAGCTCTCCAAGCCTTCCTGCTGGTGCCCTGACTGCACCTCTCTGGGAACCTTCTTCCTGTCCCAGGCCAGTCACTCGGGGGACCTTCCCTGATGTCTAGGACATGTCCATCAAGGCATAACCCGCAGAACTGGGGCTTGGTACACACCTGACAGTGCCTGGGCCCACTTGAGCTCCCATGCCACTCGGCCCAGGGAAGACAACAAGGCCTCTGTACCTTCTTCCAACCAAAGCATCTTAAACACACACCAAGGCCCACGGGCACAGCCCACCACCAGGCCTTCAGTTTGTAAACCTTCACTGCAAGCACAGTGACCTTCCTGGCTTCCGTGAACACTATTCCAGCCTTCCACATACTTCCTCCCCTCTGGAGGCCTCTCCCCACTTCCCTGTCACTTCACGTGGGATCTTATTCCAGTCACGAGGCTACAGTCCATGACAGTACCCCGGAGCAGACCTATGCCCCTATGCTCTTGAAAAAAGTCTGAATTCAGGGTCCAGGGTCATACAATGTTGCGAGAGACACCTGGGGTCCTTGCCCTGACTGGTTATTTGGAGTCTCGGGATCCTCAACCCCGATATTGTTTCAGTCCTCATAGTCACATTTCTGATTTTTAATGCTTGATACCTGCTCCAAACCCAACACAGGACAGGACAGCTTGCCCCACTTCAGCATCTAGCTAGGACACACCTCGCTGGCCCTCCTCCCGAGCCACGGACTTCCCTATAATAATAAGGACAGCTGGCCACAGACCTGGACAGAAAGAAGGGGAGAGCCATGCAGGTGTACCCGTGGACAGGGGGCCAGGGAACAGTGGCACCACTTCTTAAAACCAACCACATTCCAAGTTCTCCCGCTACCCCGGAGACCCTGGGGCCACCAAGCCCCAAAGAACTTACCCATCTGTTTCATCCCACAGGATACAAGTCTGGTTGGTGGTTCCCTGAGAGAGAGAGAGAGAGAGAGAGAGAGAGAGAGAGAGAGAGAGAGAGAGAGAGAGAGAGAGAGAGAGGTGTCAGGGACACTGCCATCACTGCCATCTCTAGCCATAGCCTGGGTCACTGAATACACTCATGGGGGCACTACCTATGCTGCTGACGCCATCCCCCAAGAGACTGCATCTTGTGATGTAAAAAACTAAATTCAAGCAGAGAAGACTGTATCAAGGTTAGTTAGACCTGTCTTGACCTCCCTTCTCCCGGCCACCAATGCCCATCACATGGCTTCAAACAGTTTCTGTGCCTTCTCTGGTTCAAACCCCATGACAGGGCTGGGCTGAAGGACAAAGCCCTGTCCGAAGGGGAAGGGGCTAGATGCTCCAAAGGGGAAGCGGTGCTGTTGCTGTCCTTGGTCCTGGAAGCAGGACCATGAGAGCATTGTAGGGCACCATCCCTGAGAGGGCACTGACTGGGCTCGGCACTGGAGAGATGGGAGCAGCCACGGTGGGGCGTGTCTGTGCTCACAGTAGCTACATGCCCTGAGTATTCATGAGAGTTACTTGTCCTTGTTTGATAAGGGAAGGAAGCCAAGACGTAGAGAAGGTAAGCAGCTCCCCCAAGGCCACACAGGAGGAAAGGGCAGGTTTGGTTTCTTCCAGATGCTTCCCACACCTCTGGTCTGAGGCCTGGGGCTGGGCACTGCCATGTTCTGGCTGAGTGACGCAGTTGCCTTGCTCCTCTGGGGTTCTTACTCAACCCACCAGGAAGCAGAGACAATGGGTTGCAGGGGCCTCAGCTATAGTCTCTGAAAAGTCATATGAAAGGACTGATTTCCCTGCCCCCGGTTTCCTTGTGCCCGTCAAATTCCTGGAACTGGGGACCTGCCAGAGTTGTGCAGCAGTCGTGGGCTGGAGTCCTGGGAATCTGGGAAGGATGCTCTTGGCACGGCCATCCCAGATGTCCTGAATGACATGGCCTGGTGGTCAGCCCTGACTCTGGCAGAAGGTGGCTCTCACATGCTCCCAGCAATGTGGACTGGGAAGGGAGTCTGGAGACTTGGTTTGGGGTAGATGGCCTGTCACACAGCTGCCGAGGATCCTGGGCCGTGGGCACAGGGAATAGTGAGTGGATCCCTTTTAGGGATCAGGGTCTGGAGTGGGCTAGAGTCAGGGGGTAGGTCGGAAAGGGGCTGAATTTTACTATCTATGTGAACCCGCTGTATGGTCCTGGGTGAGTCCCTAACTCTAAGACTCAGTTTCCCCACTTGGCATTTAGATGAGAACCACTTCAACTGTGCCCGAGAAGGATGTGCAAGGATGCACTCAGAACTGATGAACATGCCCATGTCCCCGTGCATATGGGCAGCACTCACGTTATACATGTGGGCGAACTCGATCTCCAAGGGCGTGAGCAGAGATCGAGGTGGGGGCTTCACAGTCACGGAGATGACCTTAGAGTTGAGGACAGTGGTGTTCCTGGGGACATCAAAGCATCAAAGGCTGTCAGAGGTGTGGAATGGCACTGAGCCAGCCTTGCAGCCCATCCCCCAGTCCCAGTGGGGTGCTTTGACCCACACCACCAGTCACCACCATGCCCAACCCACCAGCTTCTTCTTGACCTCACATAGGGACCTAGGCTATCTATCCGCTTCCCATGACACCCACCTTTGCAGGGCCAGGAAGCTGCCCAAATTTCGATAGAGCACAGTACCAACCACGAACACGGAAGAATCATCAGCCTCTGGAAGGAAGCATGTGTTACCCCAACCCTGCTACTGCTCCCTAGTCTGGACCCCACCCCAATGGCCTCCACTGTCCCATCTATTGGGTCACATCCAAGGTACTGACAAGAGAAAGTCTATCCCACCACAGATGTTGAGGTGAAGCTTGGATCTGGGGTACCAGTCTGGATCTACATGGGTAGAGAGAACTAGATCATCCCCTCAAGGGATCCCATAAGAGATATGGGGAAGCAAGATACATTTCTTTCCCTGGGAACCAATGTCCTTGTTGCTGTATGATCCACCCAGCCCCTTCCAGTCTGCTTATACTTCTGCCTTAGTGTGGTCCCCAGGCACTCTCCTATGGAGGAAAGGAAGAGGCTCCTGCACGGAGATGGCCTCAGGAATAACAAGGTGTCACTGGAGACAATGCACAAAAGCTCTACAAGACACATCCCAGGATGACAATCCTCAGATTCTGAGACCCTGGTTCTTAGCAGGCCCATCCCACTCGGAAGCCTCACCTGCCAACCCTGTGGAAAACACACTTTTGGACACGGTGACTCTGTCCTCTGGCACCTTGGCCCAGTCTCCTGTGGCACGCCAGCCCTTCATAGGGAAGCTGATATCGGTGGCCCCACTGGCCGGAAGCTTGTGGATGCTGAGCACTAAGGGGGAGGAAGGGCAACACAAACAGAGCATCACTCGCCTGGAATGTCAGTCAGCTGGGACCCAGGCAGCATGCCTTGGTGCAAGAAGATGGTACAGTTTCCTGAGGCGAGGGGTGAGCAAGGGCCACATGGTCAGGCTGCTGTTACACACGAGCTCCAAGCCTGTAGACCCTAGCCCCTGCACTCACTAGATCCTCCACAGGCCTCTACTCCCAGATGAGCAGAAACCCCAGAGCCTAGAGCTGGCTGATGGGGACTGTATGAGACATCAGGCCAGAATCCCTATAGGAAGTCTTATTCTCGGTGATTCAGATCCGACCAGGCCCTGTCCATCCTGGTTAGTACCGAGGCTCAGACTCAGCCACTGTGGTCAGGAAAAGGTTTGGGCACAGAAGGATTTACAAGAGCTAGGCAGCCATCTTGGTTCCCACCATGCCCCTACCTCACTGGGGTCATGAGTCAGCTCTGAGACCTACTCTTCTCTATAAAGGTGTGTGTGTGTGTGTGTGTGTGTGTGTGTGTGTGTGTGTGTGTGTGTGTGTAAATGAGCTTCAGGCATGAGATCTCTCTATTTGGGTGGGAGGTTTTGGTGAGGGAGGAGCAGAAGGTATGGAGGGAGAATTCTGGGTAGTGTAGTCAGGTAGGATGCCACTGTCCTGTACCCCAGCCTGGCAAGCCTCTACCAGGCAGCAGACCAGTCCCTGGGGCCCTCCCAGCACACTCAGGACCAGGCTCCAGTCTAGCGCCAACCTCAGCAGGAAGGTCCCTTCTCCACCTCAGGGCACATCTTAGAGGACTTCCCTGCCTGCCACCCCACTTTCCTCCAGTGCACGTGCACTGGCCCAGTGATCCAAGGCCCGGGGGACAGGGCTGAGAGACAAAGGGAGGCCCCCAGTAAGTGAGGTGGCTTTTCCAGTTCCATCCATGCTCTCTGGGAACACACTCCACCCTTCAACTAGTGCCACAGCCTGAGGTTACTTGTAATGATGAGGGAGCTGAGCTCCAGGCCATGCACCCCAGGCATGGTCCTTGTGTTTTATTTCTACCTTTGCTCTGTCCCACCGACTCTGCCTGGCCAGGTTCAGCAGCCTCCCCACCTGGCCCTGCCCTCCTGTGACCATGACGGCACGCTCCTCGGGAGCATGAGGGTTCTCCCACAGTGTTCCCTAAGTATCTGCCCTACCAGAGGCCACGGGAACAGAGACAAGCCTCCCTCTGAATGTCAGCACCCAGAGTTTCCCAGGGAATAAGCACACCACCTCATTTGGCACATATTTTCAGTCCCAACTGCACACAGGGCCATTACAGGTGCTGAGGAGACTGTGTGGGCAACAGAGCACTCTGGGGTGCTCACAGAATGGGGACATGGCCTGTCAGTAGTGGCAATAAAGTGGGGTGATGTTCCCATACAGAGTAGCCAGACAAGCCTTCTGCAGAGGACAAGAGAAAGAGAGACATATCCCAAGGAGAGGAGAGGGCAGGGAGGGAAGAATCTAGAAGTGGCAGAAAGCAGGGGGAGAGATGAGTGTGACAGCAACCCTCTGAAAGATGGCCCTGTGGGCGGAAGGCAGGGAGGTACAGAGGCAGAAGCATGTGACTCCTAGGTCCTGTGAGGGGAAGCAGAATCAGGGGCCCAGACCTGGGCTTTCAGAGACCTGGGACGGCAGGCTCACATGGACACTGGGGCTTTTGGGAGCTTGGGGGAAGGCATGGCACTGAAGGCCGATGGAGCCTGGGGCCTAGGCTGGAGGGTCAGGTAAGCAAGAGGCCCAGTGACGAAGAAGGGTAAAGTCAGCCTGAAGTGCAAAGGGCCAGTCTGACCTGGTGGAGGGAGAGGAGGGAATTAGAGAGGAGACAGGCGTCAGTCTAGGACAGAGTGGGGACTCCAAGGCCAGAGCACAGCAGTCTCATGCTGGAAGAGTGGGCACTAGTGAATGAGTTGGGGACAGAGCTGGCCAAAGAGTAAAACCAGATGAAGACTCAGAGTGAGAAGCTGGATCACATCCTCAGGGGGATGCAGAGCTGGCACCTAGAGAGGGGTCATCTCAGCATTGGCGTGTATTTTTGAAGACAGCTACCAGTTATTCTCAGGCCCACTGACGAGTCTACAGCTTCAATCTTACAATACAGGAAGGAGGAAACTGCAACCAGGCAAATGCCAGTCCCCTGCCCCACTGCACCTAGGTTCTATAGACTGGAGGGCAGTAAAACAGCAGCTGTGGAGGTGGCTTTGGGGCAGCAGGATAAAGTGATCCTCAGTCCCAGGGGTGGCTGGACTTCTGCATGGGTCCCTGGCATGAGATCTCCAGGTCCCAAAGGGCTCCTGATAGGAACTCTCTGAACTTGACCTAAGCCTCAGGCTAATAAGTAATGCCAATCAGAGGCTGCAGAAGGGTGGGGCCATTGGTTCCTTATAGATGAGAAAAATAAAGCAGGAACCCGGAAGCACAGGGCCAGGCCATGGAGGGGCTTACCCAGATTGTCGGTCACCTGGTAGGCATCCCTCAAGTCCTTCATGCGGAAACCGATGACGTCCACAAAGTCCTCCACCAGCCGGAAGAGCTCCTTGGCGTTGGGACCCATCTGGGGTAGGGAAAGGTGGAGGAGCTCAAGCTGGGGGAGTTGTCTGTGCCCTCCCTTGTCCCCCGCCTCCTCCCCTCCTCTGCAGTCTTTTTTTCTAGGCCCTATGGGTCATTCCCTTGCAGAGCGGGGTAGCAGACTGCTGACCTCTGAGTGCCCATTTGCATTTTACCCACAAGCTCAGAGGCCCAGAGCTGCTGCTGGGCACACCATAGGCGTCCAAATATCCACCATGAGGGTTACTGCCCTGGGGTTAGTGTGGTAAGAGGTTTGAGGTCAGCTGGAAGGAAGAGAGCAGTTGGGGAGAGTCACCACACCCCCTCCTCTGGACATACTCAGTGACATTAAAAAAGGTTCCGGCTCTCCTCATTCAGCCCCAGGAAATAGCCACTGTCCTTTCATGGGTGGAGAAACAAAGCCTAACAAAGCCAGGCCCTACCATGGCTGGCCTGGGATGTAGGAGGCCTAGAGCTGCATGCCCCTATCCTGATCCTGTGACTAACACAGGGGCTCCAGACCTCCACACATACCAACTGCGCCTCCTCCCACTTGTCCCGATTCTCCTCCGCCAGCAGGTTGCTGATGATCTGGACAAAGTTCTAGAAATAGGAAGGGCCAGGGGAAGGGAACAAGGCATTAGTGTGTGATGAAGATCATAGCTCAGCCTAGGCCTAGGATAAGGGCTCAGTTTAGACTAGAACCAGGGCTCAGTGAATGACCAACATCAGGACTCAGTCAGTGACCAGGATCCAAGCTGTGTAGGACGAGAATCAGAGCACAGAGCATAGCCAGAATCAGATCAAGGCTCAGTATGTGATCAGGGTCTGGACTTATATGTGACCAAGGCCAGGGCTCAGTGTGTGAGCGGAACAGGGCTCAGTGTGTGAGCAGGATCCAGGATGATGACTTAATCCTAGTATGGTCTGAGTCAAGGCTCAGTCTTTGACCAGGGATAGGGTTCAGGCTATCATCAGGGTCAGAGGTTATTATGACGAGGATCAAGGACTCAGTATGCAAACTGGATTGGGACTCAGTATATTATCTAGATCAGATATCATCCTATGACCACACCAGGATTCAGCATGTAACTAACCATGTTTAAAGCTCACTATCATGGTGGGGGCACAGCCCCGTCCACACTCAACACTGGGACTTAGTCTGACTGGGATGTGGGTTGGTTCTTCTGATATTTCCTCAAGTTTTCTCCCCTGGGGCTGCCCCTCGGAGTCACCTGCACATCTCCAGGTGTAGGGCTGTAGTAGGCCCGGCGGAATATCTCTGTCATGTTCCTCAGGACATCGATGGTGGAGAGCAGGTCGCCGCTGTAGCTGGTGCCATCCTGCGAGATCTCCAGCAGGGTCTGGATGACCTCCGAGACTCCCTCCCCTGGCAACCCACGCTGAGCCTTGGCCAGGTGCTCTCGGGTCTAGGGAGATGGAGAGGACTGGGTGCTGTCACTGCTGCAGGTCACAGTCAGGTGGGGGCCAGGGGCTCTGATGCCTGGGGTCCCCCACAGCCCTAACCTCACGTTCAAAGAGCGGGGACGTTTCCCGGAGCCCCTGGGGCCGGCCTCACCATCATTTGGATGTTCCGGTAGTCGATAGAGACGCAGCGGATGTAGGTGGGAGGTTCCCAGTAGGCGATGCCTTCCTCGTCCAGCTCACAGCGGCGCAGGATGAGGCCTGGGGAAACTCTACCCCTCGTATGACTGCTCACCAAGGAGCTCTGGGGTCCCACCCACAACTCTCAGACAGGAGTGCTCTGTTTGGGAGCCTAGGGACCTCGGGGCACGCCTATGTGCCACATACTTCAGTCCTACTCTAGGTGCTGGAGACCTGGAGCGGCAGGCACCAGAGCTTAAGGAACTTTGCTGGGTGGAGGTGGGATCCTAAGCTAAGCAGTGGCTTCTGGGTTCAGCCAGAGCTTCTCTTGGAGTCTTGCAATCTAGAGACTTTGGGACAGCTGTTCTCTAGCCCCTTGCCATGTCCTGGCACATTCACAAGGCTTCAGGGACCTTGCTGGCCTCTGGACACTGGTGCAGCCTCCTGGGGCCACTTGCTATCAAAAATCAACAGCCTGAAACACAAGCTCACTCTCAGAGGACCCCCAGAAAGATTTCTGAGCAGGGACAGCAGAGTAAATAAATACATGGTGACAGCTACATGGAATGGTTCCAGCCCTATCACCAGACAGGAACCAGAGAGTGGCTGATGCCGAAGTCTGAACTTAGGTGGGAGCAACAACAAGGGAAAGCCAGTGACTATGGAGGTAGAGAAAGACCAGGGAAGGATACCGTGAGGGATGGGAGCTATCTTTCCCTGTTTCTGGGGGTTTGCAATGTACCAGAAAGACAGTGTAACCAAGGACACAAGACAGTGTCCCAAGGATAGGGACAGCAAGCATGACTTTTAATATTCAGCGCCTATCACCTCCCCTGCACGCATTTGGTCACTTCACCCACTGCCCACAGCAGCCCAATGTGAAGGATCACCTGAAGTCTCATTTCATGGACGAGAAAATTGAAGCTCAGAGAAAACTAAGTCACTTCTCAAAAGCAATATAGCAAACAAGGGCACAGCTGGGGTTTGAACTAGGTTCCCAACCTTCTTCCCTGCGACCTCCCAGATATGAAAACTACTCACACTCTTTCAAACCAAGTGAAGAAGACCAATGCCTGTGGGTGGGCAGGTCTCTTCCCCACGGAGTCCACCCCGCTTTTCATACCCTTTGAAAGTACCCCATCAGTCTCCAGGGATGACATGGGACTATTAACTACCGATGTTCAAAGGCAACTTCTCTCCTATAGAATGCAAGCCCACAGTAGGTATGCTGATTGCCCTATGCCTGCTTCCTACCAGTACAGAGGCAATGGCATCAGGTTCACAGAGCTGTCTATACTCAAAGGGACCTCTCAAGCAGAGACCATGGCATGTGCCCTGACCCTTGTGAACTCAAGACACAATGGCTGCCATGATGTCCCATCTGGTGCCATCTGGCATGAGCACACCCAAGAGCTGCATGAGCAGGGCCTCTTGGACCACCATTTTTACCTGTGGCATTGCGGGGACACCGGACTGCAGCCACCTCCCCAGCTGGAGTCTCCTTCCAGACCACGGCCCCAAAGTTGTCTTCATCACAAATTTCATGGGGCTCTGTGAGGGGCCAGACAGTGAGGCGAACAGGGTTTGGGATGAAGGGCCGTGACAGTCAGTTGTCCCGGGTCCCTCTGAGCTAGTATGCAGTGGGAAGGCTCTCACCAGGACATCGTTGGGCACCACACTGTCGGTACTCATCCTGGGGGCCCTGGCAGGCCGCTCCCCCGAAGAAAGGCCCAGAGCAGACGCGCTCCCGTCGCTGGCTGCCACCCCCACATGTGACGCTGCAGCTGCCCCACGACGCCCAGGCCTGCCACTTGCCGTCCACTGGAAGGGTGGCCAAAGACAGGTCACAGGTAACAGGAAGCGGAGGTGGGACCCAGGATCAGTAGGGAAGTGGGGTCAGGGGCCGGGGGGACATAAAGAAACAGTACTCAGATGAGACAAGGAAAAAAGACCCAGGAGTGCTGGGGCAGGACCATGAGGAGACATAAAACTTAGATCAGTGAAGGAGAGGTCTGAAACCAGCTTGACTCAAAAAGTCAGGTGGCACGTGCAGCTGAACCCTGCCACCTGACCACGACTCCACTGCTCCATCCTGAACCTGACTAACCCTTCAGCCAACCCCACCACTCTGAACTGCACTACCCTACCATTTCCATCCTGTACTTTGACTCCGACACCCTAGCCAGCACCCTGACCTGAGCACCATACTACCCTGTACCACATGCCCACCTCCACCACTCTGTACTTCCCTCCTAATACCCTAACCCGCATCCTAATGCCCCTGTTTTCACCTTATACCCACCTCCGCAGCCATACCTCCCCAGTGGGCCCTACCCTTTCCCTGAGCCCCGAGAGGGCATCCTGACCTGGGCACTGCTGCAGGAAGCAGTCTCGAGTTTCCACCCAGTGGCCCTGGCACTCAGCGCCTCCATAGGAAGGACCATTGCACTCTCGAGTCCGCTGCTGGCGGCCTTGGGAGCAACTGGCGGAGCAGGTGCTCCAGCTAGACCATTCATTCCAGTTTCCGTCCACTGCCCGGCCCGGGGGAAGAAGGGAACAGGAAGCTGGTGTGAATATCCAGCACCCCAAGGCCTGGCCTGGGACACACAAAAACATCCCAGGGGCATCACGCAACAACCCACCTGGGATTGCGGAAGGAATGCCACAAGGTCCCACCTCAACGTAGCATAGTCTGAATTTTTAACCCCTCAGCACCCTGAGGTAAACCTGAGGTGGGTCAAGCTGGGTCCCTGGATGGGCCAGTGCCTGCTGGGCCCATCCCCAACCCCAGCCACGCACTCCCTCTCACCTACCAGGGCACAAGGCAATGTTGCAGAACTTCGTTTGCTTCTCGGGACCCTCACAGGGGTTGCCTCCAAACTGCGGGGGCCTGCAGGTGCGTGTGCGGTCACGGAAGCCACGGCCACAGGTACTGGAACAGAGGCTCCACGGTGACCACTCATCCCAAGCCCCGTGCACTGTGGAGAGAAATGGGAAGCCATAGGGCTGTTCCCCAGCCCAGAGGCTCCACCCTGCCACCCCAAGCCCCGCCCCGTGCTCGGCTCCACCCACCTGGACAGACGGCAGAGTTGTTGCAGAGCCGCTGCTCCCTCAGAGGCCCACTGCACTGAGTGCTGTAGGAGGATGACACGCAGAAGCGGGTGCGGGTCTGCCAGCCCTCGCCGCAGGTGCTGGAGCACACGCTCCATGGGGACCACTCTTCGGCTGCTGGGTCACCTGTGGGTCCAGCCCTGCAGCATCATGGGCCTGCCATGCCCCCTCCCATAAGGCAGCGCCAGATTTGGAGGCCCACTGGGGAGGCAGGACCTTGCTGTGGGGTAACAGGCCACGGGCTGGGGCCCGTGTCTCATGATAGCCTATTTTCCCCAATGGCTGGAAGCCCCAGGGTCTGGGTCTGGCTTCTATTCTCCTATCAGCTCCCCTAAGCCAGTCTGCCTGGAACAGGAGTCTGGCACCAACTAGATGAGATGAGCAATAAGCTATTAGAATTATAATTGGCAACTAGTAGCCATTACTAACCTGGCCCCAGAAGCCAGCTGTCTCCCCCTCTCCCCGCCTAGGGCTGTGTGTAGGCCAGTCCTACCCATCCTGCCAGCTCACCAGTCTGGGGGGATGGGAACCCAAACTGCTGCAGCTCATCTCCGAACTCTTCACGCCGCCGAGCATCCGTGGACCGCAGAGACTGACTCCTTGAGCTGGTGCGCCCAGTGGCTGTGGGGTGGGTTCAGGTCAGCATCCCTGTGTGATTCCCTCTACCCTTGGCCACAGGTGGCCAGCTACTGTCACCAGAGCAATTTAACTCCAACGGACAAGTGGGGGACCCCACCCATGGCACCAACTCTCTTCAGCTCACTATGGGTCCCTCTGTGAAGTCCCTCCAGGACCGCTGGAAGGTAATTAACTGCAGGACAACCCCTTGTGTCTCCTGCCTCCTCCTACCCAACATCCCATCCCTTCCTCCCTGTGAGATATGTATGGGCCTCCCCAGGCTCCTGAGAAGAGCTGTCTCCTCAGGAAAGTGCATCCAATGAACCAAAACAAAACCTGAAGAGTGACAGTCTCATTAGAACTTGATTTAACTTTATGGAAGCAGCTAAAAAATGCATGAGGTCATTAGAAAGCCTTATTAGAGAAATACATCCCGGAGGCTTATCCTGCTGGAGCTGACTGGCTTGGCTGCAGCTTGCTTGCGGGGCAACCTCAAGAATCCCAACCCCCATCTGATAAGGAAGCCTAATTTAGTCCTACCTAGCTCAGGTATCCTGCTTCCTCCTGGGTCAAATCTCCGCCTCTAAGCAACCAGGGCCCCAACCACTGTCAGCTCTTCAAAGCCCGCCCACCTTCTTCCCACTGAAGCCCTAGCCTAGCTGCCCTGGCCCTTCCAGGCTTGGTCCCGCCCACCACGTCAGCCCCACCCATGCCCTGCCCACTCACGGCCACAGGCCTTGCGGTTGCACAGTCGCCCTTCCTCCAGAACGCCCTCACAGCCTCCGCCTTCCACGCCAGGGGTGGGCAAGCAGGTACGGGTACGAGTTTGCAGACCTCCACCGCAGTCCCGCGTACATTCACCCCACAAGGACCACAGTTTCCAGCCACCTGGGGGAACAAGGGTGAAACTCGGGGTCCTGCCATCTTTGGGGTCCAGCGGAGACCAGAAGAGGTGGTTATGGTCTTTGAAAGAGTAAGCAGAGGTCAGGTCTGGATGGGAAGACAGCAAGGCAGGGCAAGGCCATGGGAAGCTTTGCCCCTAGGTCCGGGCTCCTTCTAGAGAGCTTGTGTCAGCTCTGAGCCAGAGGGTCCTTGGTAGGTCTGGGACAAATACACACTGCTGTTCCGGGCTGCCTTGCTGAGTAGACAATCAGCTCCTGCCCACCCCATGCTCCCTACAGTGTGAGGCCTGGAGACCAGTGTGGGCAACCATTCAGAAACACATAGATCCAGAAACCTTCCTTAGACAGATCTGCCCACCTACTAAGCAAGGCGAGGATAAATAAGTCCAGGACACTCATGGCTACACCTGGCTTAGGTAGTGATAGGAAGGAAGATGCCCCATCTCTTGAGGTGAGAACTCAGAGGGGATAGATCTCAGAGGGTGAGCAGTCCCACCTGTTAGCTCCGAGGACCTCGGCCTTATCATCTCAAGGACAGTCAACTTCCAGGGTTTGGAAAGAACCACAGCCAGAGCCTGCCTCTCCCCTTGCCTCTGCTTGACTGCACCAGCAGGGGGCGCTGGGTTCCCAGAAGAACTATCTTCCATGCCCCTGTGCTTGTTGTAGAAACCCAAAAGCCTGCCTCTTCCGAGGTGTCGAGGTAGGGAGTCAGGGTTTCAAGATCTGAGTAATGGTTTTAAGCACGGAGGATCCTGTCTCAATGCCCTCTTCTCTTCACCAGCAGAGCCCCAAGGGTGGGGGCAAGGGCATAGCAAGGGTACGGGAAAAGGTAAGCAGCGACACCCCCACCAAGACAATGTTGA
The DNA here is from genome assembly GCF_903992535.2 of Arvicola amphibius. NCBI lineage: Eukaryota > Metazoa > Chordata > Mammalia > Rodentia > Cricetidae > Arvicola > Arvicola amphibius. The sequence goes on along the minus strand of NC_052055.2, from coordinate 33,608,515 downwards.
GAACGAGAGGGCAGAGCGTCTCCAGCACAGCCTCACGTGCATCATAGGTAGGACAGGGCAGCAGCTGTCCACAGACGGGGCCCAGGTGGCTGCTCTGAGGCCGCCGGTCACATGCTCTAACTCAGGACAAGCAAGAGCAGCTCTCAACCAGGTCAGACTCCAGGTCTTGAACCAAATAGGATTCCAGATCTCTGCCCCACCCACCAGCCCCAGGAAGGCCACCTGCCAGGACCGACCAGGGCCCAGCTTTCTGGCCTCAGGAATCTCACCTGCCTCAGCCATTCCTGTCTCATGATTCCAGACAAAGGAGCCAGGGAGTCTTTGATTCTGGCCCAGGGTGGGGTCAGGGTTCTGGATCCTTCCTGTGCCCCCCTCACTGCTCCAGCCCAGCCCCCACAAGGAAGCCTGAGTGATGTGAAAACTGGCAGTGGGTGGGAGAGAGGGTGTCCAAGCTGGGCTAATCGGAGGATGCCACTCAGTTCCCATGGCAACTGCTGCAGCACACAGCCTTTCAGGATAGACCCAGGTTAGGCCTCAGCTGCCAAAACACCCACTATTTCGGGGCTGGTTACCTTGGTGACCCAGGTGGTGAAGATGTGGGAGGGGGAGGGGAGGGAAGAGGTGGGGCATATCAGAAGCTGGGGGAGAGGATGGATGCCCTCCTCTAGCCCAGCCCTGACTCTGGTCCCACCGAACCCTCATCCAGGCCACATGCGGATTCCTAATCCTATTCATATATTGAGTCCTCATTCTGGTGGTATACTAATCCCTGATCCTAGACATATACTGATTCCTCGCCCTGGTCACAGGCCAATATCTGACCTCGGTGACACTGATCCCTGATTGTTATCACAGACCTAGGATCCTAGGCATCTGATCCCCGATCCTCCATCACAAACTGGGCCCTGATCTCAGTCACAGACTGATTCCCCAGTGCTGGCCACACTCCTTCCACTAATGAATGTTCAGAAAATGGTAACTGCTGTTTTTATTATCATTTTCATTTTTAATGTGTGTCCTCACACACAGCTGACACGATAAATGTTTGCCCAGACTGAAAGCATTCATGCCAGAGGGAGCATTATGAAAGAAGTCCTGGGGCCGAAGTGAGGGGCACCGGGGGACACAGAGGTGTGTCGGGGCTGTGTGGGCACAAGGGGGCAGCGAAGGAGCAGGCAGGGCTCCGGGGTGGGCTGCCCCTCCAGGCCCGGAAAGAAGCTGTCATTCTCCCCTGCTCAATGCTCCTCTGTCTGGCGGCCTCATTTCCATCTCATTACAGGCATGAATAGAGCCAATTATTGGCCAGGCAGGCTGGCCACCCAGGAGGGAGGGTGTGCAGTGAGGAGGCTCCGGTACCCTTCCCACCCTAATGTCCTGGTTTGAGGGTGGTGGGTTCCCCTGATCCTGCACCCCAAGTGGTCTGAAATGGGGGAAGGAAGGAGATCCCTTCCCCCAGCCAGTTTCTCCGGAGTCCCAGGAATCTCCTTTGGAGGAAGGGAAGCATGCACTTCCATCTTCTTCCAGCAGATGGACCCCTACTCCAGCAGGTTGAGCAGCAGATTGGTTCATCTACAGTGCCACTCAGCTTTCCAGATTCTCATGGCAGGTTCAGGGACAGTCCCTGCCCAGGCGGCTAGCAAGGCCCCTGCCTCTCCAGTGACCCAGCGGGAGCAAGACTATCATGAAGTTCTTAGGCACTGGTACCAACAGCTGGGTCTAGACCTCCTAAACCAGCAACAAGGAAGACACCAAGTGCAGAGCAGGGGATGCTGAGGAACCTGTCCACAGTTCCTCCACAGCCCTTCCTTCACCCGGCAGGCCCTGACTCAGCCACCATCTGCAGGCTGCCAGCAACCATCAGGGCCACAAAAGGGCAGTCGGATCCCAAGACAGCCGGAGTGGCCAAGTTCACTGTCCTCTGTGGAGCACTGACCTCCTGATCCCATGGCTGCACAGCCTCCTTTAGGCCTCTGGCAGGCTCTACCAATGAGTACTATCCTAACCCCAGTTCTCAGCGGGGAAACCAAGGCACTTGAAGATCAAGCAAGCCACATCTGTAGGGAATTCTTGCTGCTGGATGTTTCCTGTCCTGAGAAGGTATCTTATATAAAGGCCCAAAATGTTTAGTCCTTGCTGGAGACTTTAGACAAGTGGCCTCTGTCCTCAGTTATCAGAGAGGCTGCTGACCCTTCCTTCAGCGTGGGAAGCATGACCCAGTTAGGTCACAAGGACTTCTTGCAGATCTGGCACTGAGCTGAGGCAGGTGACACAGTAAGAGCTAAGGCACATGGGAATTTCCCTGTGGATGACGGTGTCACATCCAGCGTTTCCACAGGGCCTTGTCTTGTTCTTTACTTCTAGAAGTATTGTCTGTGATGCGCACTGAAGCCAGTTTTCTGGATTTCTCTAAAATGTATAAATAAACACACACACACACACACACACACACACACACACAAACAGAGCCAATTACACTGCCAAGACGGCATCAGAATCTCCATGGTGGACCCTGGTGCCTCCCTATCATCCCACAACTCCACTGCATCCCAAACCACAACTAGGGGTTCTCTCCAAGCCCAGCCCCTACTTCCATATAATGCTCCCCCTCCTCTTGGGTGTCTTGCGGGGATTGAGCCTCATAGAGATTGGGGGATTACTGGCCAAGTAGGATCAGGGCTGCACACACAATGAGGGGACCAGCTCTAGTCTATGGGAAAGTCATGAGCCCCCAAGCACCCCAGGCCCCCAGACAAGTGTAGCATGTGAACACACCCTGACATGCATATTCAATCCAGCCTTCTACCCCACGCATGCGCACACAAACACATTTAACACTACATTTAAAGTGGGATGAACATGTATGCCCAAATACACATATCAATACACACAGGGACACAGAGATACACTCACAGGTACACATTCATAGAGACATATGCTCAAGGACACTCACAGGGAAATACGGAACACACTTATGAAAACACATGGGAACTCATGGGTATATTCACACAGGAACATACAAAGATGATTGAAGACACACAGGGACACACAGGAAACACACACAGGACATATTCACAGGGACTCATGAGAACACCCTCACAGAGACTCACAGGGCCTCACACAGGCACACACAGAGACAGGGGCTCATGCTTACAGAGACACATTCATAGGGATACTCTCACAAGGGCTCATAGGGCACACTCACAGGGACTCATGGAGACACACCCACAGGGACTCGCTCACAGGGCCACATTCACAGGGACATACAAGGGTTTATGAGTCATACTTATAGGTGTTCACAGGATATAGGAACCACACACGACACATAGAGACACAAAGAGACACACAGGTACACATACTCACAGGAACGCACAGGCTCCCACACCCAGAATGTTGCTTTTTTTCATTATCTTACACGTTACTTCTGTAATATTCTTTAATTAAAACATGAATATTTAAAGCAACCCTTGAGAGAAATGGTCCATCTCACCAGAGGCAGAGATGGGAGAGAGATGAAGGAGGAAACAGAGAGACAGGGAGCTGAAGATTGTGCGAGATAAGGGTGGGTGCCAGAGTCTGGCAGCCTCAGAGAGACTAGGCAGCAGGGACAGTTGCCCTAGCCCGAGGAGTGCTTACGGAATCCAACGCGTGACACGACCATGTGGCGTTTGGACACTCCTGGTGGAAGGGCAGGACTGAAAATGGGCCACATGCTCAGTGGGCTGCCTGCTGGCTCCCCGGTTGAGCTACACACTGCCTGTCTTAGGAGGGGATGGGTGTCCAGGCTTGCCTGCTCCCAAAGACAAGGAGGGTGAAGGCCTGGAGCACAGAGTAGGTAAGAACAGGGCATCCGCTGCACATCCTGGCACAAATTCCTCTCTGCTGAAGGGCTACCCATCTCGTGTGCATCCTTAGCCACTGCCACCGCCCAAAGCAGAGCTCAGTGCACATGACGCCACCCACTTGTCTGCTGTTAGTCCATCCCTGCTGTGGGACCTGACCCACCCTGATAGCGCTGGGCCTGATTTCACAAGCATGTACTGAGGGCCCGTTTGGGGCCTGGTTCTGCCCTCCACACTAAGGAAGTGTCAGAGAATGGGGCACATGCCCATCATCTGTTGGGGTCACATCTTAACACAGGCAGATAGTGAGCAAGAGGCCCACTGGGGGAGTTACATGGCATGTTTGGAAGTGATACTTGTCTGAGAGGGAAAAGGGGGTTAAGTGTCTCACTGGACACACATAAGCAGGGCTCCAGGAAAGATCCTTGTTTAGGAGGGTCTAGGGAGAGCATCCCGGGAAAGCACAGATGCTGTGAAGGTGTGAGCAAGGCAGGGACGGGCCTCGGCTGGGGCCTGACTCATGGCCATGTGAAGGGGGGACTCATCCATATGTGACCCTTCCAGAACACTCAGTGACCAACCATCTACTGCTGTTACTACTGGCCTCCTTCCCCTCCCACAGCCAGGAAGTGGCAGAGTCTTCCGGGCACAGGGCACAGTTCCCTGATCTGATCATGGGTGGCCATGGTCTACCCTACACAGGAACGCTCCCTGCCTCATATGCTGGGGTCTGGTCTCTGTGCTCTCCAAACAGACCAGCAGTCTATGCAAATCAAACAGATGGGGGTTACCCTGGATACACAAGCACACATTCACCACACACACACACGAACATACATGCTCAATGCACAATACTGCGGACACACACACACACATACACACACACACACATACACACACACACATACACACATACACACACACACACATATATATATCCACAGCCACACAGCCACAATGTGCTGCATGAACACTTGTGTTCATACGTGTACACATACAATTTTTTTGCATGGGTTGAAGCATGACCACTATGTGCTACATGTTTACATGCACCCATTCATACAGAGGTCTGCCTTGCAATAAAGAAGGGCATGTGTGGGCTCACACAACGCTGACAAATACATACACAAGAGTGCATACACATATGCAAAAAATTGCAAACACAATAATCAGTATGCCCAATAGGTTTCCATGTGTCATACATGTCCACATTTGAGTTCATGTGTGCAAAACACTCCACACATGTATACATACACGGGTGCATCTACCGTATACATATGCATACATGTTCATGTGTGTATACAAACTTGTACCTGTACACACACGTGTATAATACAAACATGTACACTCATGCACATACACCTCTTGCTTGCCTCTGAGTACCACTAGCCGACATTGTTGGAATCCATACTCATAGCCCAAACTGCACAAGCTCAACTTGCATACACCCCTGGCTGTCTGCCTCTACTCCTAGGCCCCAGGAGTGTGCTGAGCTATAAACAAGGACACTGATTCTTCATCATTGGCGGCTCCATCCCACTTCTTATCCTCACAGAGACAGAAGAAGGCATTCTCAGGCCTCCAGAGAGGAGAGCTGAGGGGCTGGCCTAGCAACACAGGTGGGCCAGAGTCAGTCCCAAGGCTCCAAAGTGGGGTTCCAAGGCCACTGCTTCAGTCTGGGTCTGTCCTCTTTCACCAGGCTGTGCTCACATACTCCATGACCTATGTCACAAGCATCTCAGCGTCCAGTCCTACCCTGACCCCAGAATCACCCTCAAGCTGCATCTTGCAGTCTTGCTCCCTTTGTCCCACATGGATGTCCTCATTCCTGACAGGATCCTGGAAGCCACACTTGCTCCTCCTTCCTCCACACCGGCACCCTTTCATCCACAGTCCATCTGCAGTATTAAAGGCCCTCCTCTTCCCTCCCCCTTCCCATTGCACCCTGACCAGACCGACATCAGCCACCTCCCTCTCCTGGCTCCTATGAGGAGCCCAGACACATCACTCCTTGCCACTAAGCCCCAAAGTCCTCCTGTTCTCAAGGTCATACAAACACTCCACAGAGAGGCCTGGCCACTCCACAACAAGGCCCTCACATAGTAGGTCCTCAGGAAATGGAGATAAATGCAGGTCGATACTTCCTCCAGCATCACAGCACACAAGCACCTCCTTTGGTGCCCCCAGCATCTATCACACCAGTCCCAAAGGTCTTAGCTGCTGGCAGCTGTGCCAAGGTGCTTGGAGCAGCTTTCAGAAGCTCCCTGGCATAGTAGCTGCCCTAATATACCACAGAGGACAGGCTCCTGCCCAAAGGGGATGATTGTGGCCCCAGCCAGAGACAGATAGAACCAAGGTGATGGTGCAACCCCGGGAAGCGTTTTGCAGCTGACTTAACCAAGGCCCAGGGCAGTTAAATGATGGGGCGTGGTAGAGCAGGGTACGTGGCCAGTTCCGCTTGTGACAGCTGGCCCTGTCCTCCCACCCAGTTCCTCCAGTGAGAACTCCATTCTTCCAGGGTTCCCCTTGAGCCCACTCCCATTCCGGCCACACAATGAAACCTGCCCTTGTCAAGGTCACAATGACCTCCAGCTTACTCAGCAGGAAGGTTGGTCCTCCTCCCCCCCTTCCCACAACAACGATGTGTGCAGGATGCCTTCTGCGGACCCTGGAGAGGTCAGCTCAGCCTCAGTTTCACACAGGTCCTGACCCAAGGCTTGCCACAGGGTTTTGACCAGAATGTGCTCAGGGTTGGAAAATTCCTTTGCAGCCTGCATGACCTCATGGTCTCAGAAATACTCCAAGGGCATCACCACCCCACTCTGGCCCTCCTGGCATCAAGTCCTCTCAGTTAGGCCTTGCCTTGACCCTGCACACCAGGTGGGGAACAGTCTTGACTTCTCATACCTCAAAGTCCCCTTGCGGGTCTCCAGCTCAAAGCTTGGAGGCTCCTACCTCCCTTTCTCTCAGGTAACAGCAGGCAGGGCCCACCCTACCTCAGTAGTGGGCAGGACACTCACAAAGACACCATAGCTCCATGACTACCTGTCAACCACACCTATCCCCATCAGGCCGGGTCCTGTCATTCTTCCCCAAGGGCCCCTGTCCTCAGGTCTCCAGCCCTTGGGCCCTCTCTAGCTTTGAATTAGAATAGTGGCTCCTTCAGCAATGGCTTCTGGATGTCCTTGACACCCTGGTTCTGCCTGAGATGGTTATATACTGTTGGGTTCGGGATGTCATCCGCCTTCCTGTAGCCACAAGACCAGGATGGCACTTTTGCCCCTGCTTTTATTACCACACCTCAGCGGCAGCTGCCTTGGACATGCTACACTGAACCCCAAAACCTTACCTCCTGGAAACAGCCCTATGAATACTGTCTATAGTGCTCCCATGTTCTACTCTGGGAGAGCAACGACCTCCACTTCAGTCCCCGGGCACTAGCTCCCACAGCCTTGGGATGGTTGGAAATGTTGAGGCTAAGTAGTGTCCTCCTGCAGTGGGAGGATTTAAACTGAGGGAGTAACTAGTTACTGATCATTTCTTCCTTCCTTCATTCACATGCTTCCTACCCTGGGAACAGGGAGTTGTCAGTGAACTTGAACTCTATGCGTGGTCTCTCAACCCAGATGACAAAGGTAATGCTGTCTAGACTCTGGCCTTGGGGACCACACTTTCCCCCATGCCCTCACTCCCTCTGCTGCCACACTGTACAGAGTCCCCTTTCCACCACTCACCTGCTGAGCCGTGCCCACCCCGATCCTGGGTCAGGCTGGTGAGGCAGTTCTCAGGGCCACCTGCTACGCCGTCCCTCAAGCAGACATCCCCACGGGGGACCAAAGGGCTGGAAGCAGGGTCTCCAGCATCTCCACCCAGGCAGGCACAGGGAGTCTGCATGATGCCACAGGGGTGCGAGCTGCGGCTGCCAGCTAGACAGGCATCCAGCCAGCGGCACAGCATCTGACAGGCAGCATGGCTGGGGTTGCGATTGCCTACGACCAGGTACTCCACAGAGAAGTCGTCACCAGAGTTTGGGAACCCTCCCCGGGGACCAAGGTCACCATCTTGGGGTGGCTGTTGGCGTTGCATTTGTAGAAACTGCTTGCTGGCCTGCAGGAAGGCAAGGGGTGCAGAAGGATCGCAGAGTCGCAGAACTTCGTCAAAGCTCTCCACACCCAGGTAGGTCCGCGTGGACTCCAAAAAGGAGTCGAACTGGTAGGTACGGACGCGGCCAGGACCGCTGCAGGGTGCAGGTGCCTTGGCCACCTTCATGTAGAGCGTGTAGCGACGAGGGTCCGGGTTGCGAAGGGTCCAAGAGCAGCGTGAGGCGTTGGCTGGGAACACAGCAGCTGCCGAGAAGTAGCCGAAGAACTTGCCCTGCACCAGCGTGGTGCACTGCTCCGCCCCAGGCCCTATGTCTGCCCCAGAGGCAGCACGTGCCCGGCGCCCCAGCAGCAGTAGTAGCAGCAGGAGTGGAGCAAGGATCCAGATGGGGCCCGGGGCGGCAGCCTGGCCCCTCATCCTAGCTCGCGGGGCCGCTGGGGTTCCGCGGGCTGGGCAGGCAAGTGCAGGCCAGGCCTTGACATGCCAGGGTCCGGCAGCAAACAGGGCCGTCCAGAGCAGTGGGCCGGAGGCAGGGTCTGGGTGAAGGCAAGGTGGGGACAGGGCAGGGTCTCAGGAGACAGTGAGAGCAGCGATGACTCCTAAAGTCCAGGCTCCTGGTGTTTGCCTGTGGCCTCCAATGGCAGCTGGAAGAAAAATCAGAAGGGATAGTGTGAGCCTCTGGGGGCGTGGGCTCAGAACTTGAAGAAGCAGGAGCTCAGTAAGTCTAGCGAGGCATGAGGCTTTGGGCGGTATATGGCCCTGGTGTCCTCCCAGACACTTGCTCTGTCCACCTACTCCTGGGTCTCCACCAGTGGTCCAACTCAGGGGACACTGTACCTCGTCCTCTCGCTTCCTGAGGAAAGACATGCCATGCTCCTCAGGCCTCTGCCATGCCTGGTTTATCATGGCCCCAGGAGGAGAAGCCTGGCTCCCTCAGACCCTCTCTCGACCTCCACTCCCTTCTCAGGGGTCTTCCTCCTTCCTGAGAATCTGACAATTGGGCAGGCAGGAGGGAAGAGAAAAGAGGTCACCATGGCATCTCCAGGGCTCCCCAAAGACTCCATGCCTTTCCATAACAGGAGGTACAAGGCAGTCCTGGAGATGAAGGGCTTCATACACAGTGCTGCTATGACAGCATCCACAGCCTGCTTCCCATCCATGGCAGTCCCTGCACCGTGTGCACGCCAGGCTGGAAATGCCATGCTGGGAATGTCCTTCCTCCCTCTACTACCTGCCTCATTGGCTCTCCCCTTACCCGCAGCTCTGAATGGCCACACAGTCACCCCACAATTCATGATGAGGAAGCTGAGGCATAGAGAATATGGGGCTTCCTCAAGGTCACAGGGATTGAGTAATAGACTACAACCCAAACCCCGGACTGATGATGAGCAAGTGCCTCTGGTGCAGGAGCGGCACCACTGGGCGATTCCCTGTGCACTCCTGAGGGCAAAGACTGGAAAGCTAGTCTGGGCTCAGCATGTTTGCTGTGTGCCACCCAGCCCAGAACTGCTCTGCTAAAGATATCAGTTTCCCCATTGTCCCTCCACCGCTGAGCCAGTAGGGGAAGAAGGGAGGTTATAGCCAAGCCCCTCCTTCCTTGCCCTCTCAGCCTCTGGGAGCAGACTCATTGGCTCTGCTGACCCTGCATATGTAGCAGCCTGGCCCCACCCCAGGGACTCTCTACGCAGCCTGGGCCCAAACTGACCAGCGATTCAAGGTCAGTCACAGCTCTGCATCTCATCCTGGCGTCCTTCCTGGACTGCCTCCTGTACAGGCAGCAGCCTCCAGGCCCAGCCCCAGCCTGGGTGGAGGTTCTGAGCTGATGGAAGCCGGGATGGCTGAAGCTGGGCACTCCTTACAAAGTCTCTGTTTATGCATCTGTAGAATGGGCAGGACCCCAACTGCTCCCAGAAGGAGGGTCAAAGCACACGCATTCCAGCCTCATCGTGGTCTTTAAAAAGTCCAAACCTGCTCTGCTAACTTCTAACCCTGGTGCCTCCAGGTACCCTGGAAAGCACTTCCCAGGTCTCCTACCTCTACCAGCTCCAAGGTAAACATCCTTAGGGATGACCTTTGCTATGGCCTCCCACTGCCTCCCTGACCATCCTCCCCATTACAGAATCAGAGAAGCTATAGCCAGGGTCTCAGTAGGCCCCTCATTCTGTTGTTCCTGATACCAGTCCCTCAGTAGAGCCCACCCCGGGGGCAAACTCTCTCCCATGAAAAGCAGGGATCAGCACCAGGTCCAGGGTAATGTTGGTTAAGTAAGATCTGGAGGAAACGCTCACCCAAGCCTGGGTCAGTCACCCAGGCTGTCACTACACAAACCCAGGCCAGCCGACCTCACTCTGCCCAGCCCAAGTGGCACTTGGGAAACCTAGGTCATCTCGGGAGCCACAACTCACAGCTGTGATCACCCCCTAAACCACTGCCTTTTACCAAGGGACCACTGGCTCCTTGGGCCCTCTCCCCAAAACACTGGTTCTGAAGCCCCACTTCCGGATCTGAGGACAAATACAAGCACCCCCAGGCCTCTAGCATCCGTTTGGAAACCTAGCCAGGCAGTGTGGCATTATCAGTAGTGTGTCCCTAGAAACATATGGACTGTGGCACTGGCCTCCAAGGGTCAGTTTGGTGACAAACACAGGCAAACTCATCCCAGTTCTTGGAAGGAGCACACATGGTACACACGGCCCTATACCTGCACTCTGTCATTGCGGTCAATAGCCTAAGGACTCTTGTTTTGGATCCACTTCACAAATGGCCAAGGTCCACAGAAGATCCCTACCTTGCCCTCACTTGCCACCATCCCAGGAACCCAGGGCACTAGTTGGGTGCAGGCCTGCCCAGTGTCCCTGCTGGCCAGACTCTTGTCACTGGTCAACTCCTACAGAATGGCCAACTATTCCTTGAGTATTGGACGTGGACATAGGTTCCAAATGTTTATCCCAGCGGCAAAAGGTAGCCAGGGAGGCCAGTGGCAGTATAGCCACAGAGCTGTCCCTTAAAGGAGCCCATCAGACAGGCAGGTGTTCACTTGTGGGCTGGGGGCCGGGGGCAAAAGAGGCCAAGGAGGAAGCAGGAAGAAGGGCCTAGAGCCAGAGCCAACTAATAGGGGACCGAGAGGGAACATTTCTGGACTGGTTATTAAGAACGTAGGAGGTTCCAATGAGAGGCAGAAGAAGGGGCAGATGAGAGCACTGTCCAGTGTCAGACCACATACTCCTGGAAATCCCCAAGGTCTTCAACAAACACCGCCTATGGACTTCTTAAACAGGTTCTTAAATCTCCTGTAGAGGGACACAGGGACACCAAGGGAGGAAGGTGGTAAGGCTCAGGTCTCTTCCAGATAGTCTGGCATTCTTTAGACCCGCAGTTCTCAACTTTCCTAATGCTGTGACCCTTTAACACAGCTCATGTTGTGACTCCCACAACCATAAGATTATTTTGCGACTACTTCATAACTGTAATTTGGCTCCTGTTATGAATCGTAATGTAAATATAGTATATGCAGGACTCACCCCCCCCCCCATGGTGGGTTGCAACCCACGGGTTGAGAGCCTTGGACTTGACCTTTACCTCATCTCTGCTTGGGAAAAAGCACACATGGCCCAGAGGCATCACAACCAACATAAGAGAGAGTCATAGCAGGGCCTGGCTGTCCTCTGTCACAGGAGGGTCTAGGAAGAAGCCTGGGTGCCAACACACTGGCCCCCTGCCTACACTGGAGTCTGCCTCCAGTGGCCCTTCAGCAGGGGCCTGCAGCCCCCTGCCTGGCTCCTCCCACAAGGTCCCTCTTCTCCTTCTCAGCCCCAACAAACCCAAGTGGATTGCTGGGAGTTGTGGTTCAAGACTCATCTAATCTTCATGAGAGGCATCTGTGATGTCAGGGAACACTATAGCAAGGAGAGAGGAAGGAGACCCTTATCAGTGGGGACAGAAGGCCACAGGCAATGGCTGGTGGGCAAGCAGGGGTGTCTGGTGGCCATCACTGAGATGGGGAGGTGGAGGAGTCATGTGTTCCTTGTGTGACTGCACTCACACGTGTCTGTGTAATCCCTGTCTACACACATACATGTGTTTATACGAGCACAGAAAAGGTGTATTTATATAATGTGCTGGACAGCCCAGCCTCAGAGGTACACCCACTCTGCTGTCCAGAGGAAGATGAGCCAGTCAGGCTGGGAAAGATGGACTCACCTAGGTAGCAAGTTTCAGAAAACCATGAAGGCCAGGAGCTCGGGGAGGATGACAGCTGAGTCAGATGCTCTCCCACAGGAAGTGGCCCTGCAGCCACTGTAGCGTGCACAGAGATCCTCTGCTCTACCTATCCTGTGTCGCTCTCTTCTGCTACAGTCCATACATTGCTCCTTGAGAGGGTGCCTGGGCTCCTCAGGCCTGGACCGGGCACTCTGAGTTCCATACTTCCCAAGGCCATGCTCTGTCCTTCCCTAGTGAATGCCTGGCACACCTTGCAGGTGCCTGCCAGCCTCATCCCCCAGAGATGGTCCAAGCATCCATCAGGAGCCAGGAAGTCAGCCTGACCTGTCATGGGCAGCCCACAGAATTTTAGAGCCTACAAGCTTCAAGATCAGCTAGAGATGTTTCATGCTTCCCTCCCAAGTGTTGATGGAGCCTCAGAACAAATGTTCTCTACCTAATACAAGGCTGTCACTGGCCCTCTCTCCAGAAAACGGAGTGACTATCTTGCATCTGCCCCTGCCAAACCACAGGCTCCCTCTCTGATAGAGTCCCCATCTCCAGGTCTGAGTAACACTGAGAAGTATATATACCCTCCTACCCACTCTGGTTCTCAAAGACTGTCAAATTTGTACCAAATCCTCCACAGGCTCTTTTCTCCTAACACCCTTCTCAAGGCCCGCGTGTTTACTTCCTAGTGTCTAGATAGTAGGTTCTGCAGAGAAAGCTGGCTCACCTCGATATGACACAGCATCTTCTAGAGCCCCCAGAGAAGTCTCAGAGGGGAGGAAGTAGTAGCAAGGTGTCAGTGGGGAGGTCCCATTGATGGAATTAATGATGCCTTATCAAGTGGGGCGAAGAGCAGCAATCAGGAGAAAGGGGAACCCATGACTTGGCCCCTTGAGTGCCACCTGCAGGCAAGAATAAGCATGGCCCCTCATGACCATTCAAGTCTTTGGAGCACTGGGGGCGGAGTTAACTGATCCAAGCCATACCCGAAGACCAGATTCCCACCTAGATCCAGTCCAACCTAGTGTAAATTCCAGTATAAACTCAATCAAAACACACGCACGCACACACTCGCACACACACGCACGCACACACACACACACACACACACTCACAGCAATCAGGCCCAGTAACTTGGTCTCTACATCATGCTTCAGGGGTATAGATAGGATGCTGTCAGAGACCCTTCTCCAGCCTCTGTGTGTCCATCTTTTCTCAAGGCCCTGCCCTAGTCCCAGATCAACAGATCAACCAGGGGCCTGCGCCTTGTGTCCCCTCCCCACCCCAGGCTGCCAATGGCATCCTAGACACCAGCTACAAAAGCCACTCTGTAGTCCTGCGGCCTCTAAACAGTGCCCTCCTGTGTACTAGACGAGGCTGCAATGGGGGAGGGGCAGGCACCCTGGGCACTGAGGACTGTCCAGGAGACGGGGGAGTTGGGGGGAGTCCTCCTTGCTCATGGTGTTCCCTATATCCCCACTCCCATGGGCCTCCCAGACCTCAATCATCAGTTGCAGAGGTGGCCTCGCCACCTGGCCCTGGCAGGACCTCTAATGTGGAGTCAAGGCAACCTGTGTGAAGTCCTCAGGACTCAGGGTCAGAGAGGGCCAAGCATCTGTGAAACCCTCCCCCTTCCCGGAGGTACAAACATAAAGAGGGCATATCTGTATGACTTGCTCCCCAGCCACGGTCTCAGGCCCATTTGCCTGGTGCAGTCTGGGCCAGCAAGGCCTCTTGAAGCTCCACCCGCAGCAAAGAAGTGGGGTGGCCCATGCATCAGTCCCACAAGGGATATGGGACAGAAGACCCTGAAACAGAGGCAGGAGTCACCCAATTCATCAGCCCCAGTAAGCCACTCCTCTTCATGACACAGGAGTAATTCAGGGGATGTGGTTAGAAACCAGGCTGAACTGCCAGCAGGAAAGATCAGACAGAACATGGGGCCACTCTGACAGTGTTTGGAGGGGCTCTGCCCGGGGCCAGCCCTTCTCCAGGCCAGTGCACAATCCACCTTGACTTGGATTATCTAGAGAGAGCAAATACAACAGTCACCTCCACGATGGGGAAAATGAATAGCCCTAGGTCCCTTGGGAAGGAAGAGACTGTGTCCCCACTGTTCGCTGCACCCCTTCTTGTCCAGTACTCATCACCTCAACCTGCCTGGCACTGAAAGCACTCCATATGCCAAACTCCCTTGGCCTGTGCCCATACCATGCCTCAGTCCTGCTGCTCAGGCCCAAGAAATCCAGGGCAGGTCTGAGGCCATGACAGACAAGTAGGGCTCCGGATGGCAGAGCTCAGGTGCTAGGTAGGAGAAAGAGGGGACAATGGTCTTGAGCCAGGACCTTTGGTAAATTTCCTAAGTGGCCACTCCTCTCCAGATGCACCAGGAGTCACTTTTGTTGTTGTTGTTGTTATCTATGCTGTCCCTTTTTCCCCATCATTTCTTTTGAAAGCCAGCTGTATTTTTGATACATTTTTTTTTTATTTTACTGAGTGATACATCACCTTCTTAAGCTAGTGCTCAGAGGGGAATGTAAGAGAAGGCTATATCCTGCCGGGCGGTGGTGGCGCACGCCTTTAGTCCCAGCACTCGGGAGGCAGAGGCAGGCGGATCTCTGTGAGTTCGAGACCAGCCTGGTCTACAAGAGCTAGTTCCAGGACAGGCTCCAAAGCCACAGAGAAACCCTGTCTCGAAAAACCAAAAAAAAAAAAAAAAAAAAAAAGAGAAGGCTATATCCTGGAGAGCAGGCCCCACCCACCCCAGCCACCTCCAAGGGCAACTAGCAGCAGCTTTCTTGGAAGGACAAGGCAGAGGAAGAGAAGAAATGTTCTCTAGACGGGCAGCTAATCACCGAGGAACGAAGATGTGTGTGCCTGGCGTGTGTACATTAGTACGCGTGTGCAGGTAGGGCATGAGCCACACAGCATATGGGTGTGCCTACGTATACAAAGATGTGTGTCTGTATGTATGTATGGACAGTGAGGGCTTGCTCCCTGAGTGATAAATCTGTGAGCCTGCTCATGTGAGAGTATTGTGTATGTGGTGTGCATATGGCTTTGTGAGTGTCCAGTGTGGTACGCACATGGCATTGTGTGTAAGCTCAAGTGGGCAAACACAGTTTGCTGAACAGTACATATGAGTGGCCAAGTGTGTGGGAGCACAGGTGTGCACAAGGCCGTGGCATGTAGGGGCAAATTGTGACCATGGTGGTCAGTGTGCTATGGTCATAGAAGGATGCTGCCAAGCCATCAGCATGGTGACCTGGGCTGCATGACAGTTGGTAGCAGGAGCATGTGGAAGACAGGCAGGGCACAGACTCGGGGAGCTGTATCCCCAGTACTGAAGTCATATTCTTTCCAACTCAGATTCTGAAACCTTAAATGAGCTCCAAGAGGCCCAGGCCACCAAGCCTGGTCTTCTACCTTCACTTTGGGCACCTTGTAAGCCCATGTTCTGCCAATCTCACTTTGACCGACCCCTCGTCATCCGCCCATGACAGGATAGTGGCTGGTCTAAAGTCACAGTGCCAACAAGCCTGGTGAGGTTCCCATTATGTGACTTTTGGCCTACTATGGGTACAGGGGTATGGAAAAGTCGGAGCATGGATGTCAGTGGGTAGGCCTGGGATTTGCAGCTCTTCCATCATTATCCCCACATTCAAGCTTGTCAAGGTCAGCCATGAGGGTCCAGGCTGCCCTCACACAGCCTGAGGAATCCCAAGGGCCATACCTTGGAACCCTTCCTCTAACTTTCTGTCACGCCCATGCCTTTCAGTTCAATGCCCCAGCTGAAAGTCAATCCCCCACAGTGGTTGGCAGCCAGGTCCGACATGCACGAGGGCTTTGCCCTCATTTGCCTGGGCTGTTCTTAAGGTCTAACCCTGCCTCTAAGTTCCCTAGACCTGGCCTGGCTGAGTCAGAATGTCACTTGTCCCTGGAAAGGACCAATGGGTTCGGAAAATCAGCAGCTGCAGGTTGACAGCAGCCTCAGGCCCTATAGTAGCAAGGCTGAGGGGTTCCCCATCACTCTTGACCTAGCACGGACCCATTGATCTCCTGGGAGTGAGAAGTTAGATGGTTGGCAAGTTGGGAACCGAGGGATTGAAGGGCGATGGTGTGGGACAGTGGTGGGCACTTGTGTGAGACATGAAATGGTAGGGGCGCTGCATGAGGTGAGATAAAGAACTCCAGAGACCGATATGATGCCATCTGATAATGACCAGAGGTGAGGATGGAGGGGAGAGGACAAGGGGGTGAGTGTGTGTATGAGTTGTGTAATGCTAGCAGTCAGTCTATCTGACAGAGAATGCAGGAAGCCAGAGGCATGCTCTTCCCCAGCCTGGATATTCTGGGAAAGAGTAACATGGATCTTCCCAATCATCAGTGTATCTCTGGAACCTCGTAGCAATTCCCCCTTACACACAGACACATGTGAAGTAAGTTCCATTTGTTGTGTTGCTTATGCCAACATGAGTCCCAGTGATCCCACAGTGGGCACATGGTTTGGGCAGTGATGTGTGAACCCCTCCCTGCACCCCGCCACATGCCTCTTTGTGGAATATTTGTGTCTGTTGCACACTGGCACGTGGACTACTTTGGGTCACATCAGCCTAGGCACTCTCCTGTGTGACAAATTTACCTATACCTCCTGTTCCAGGGCAACCAGGAGTGTTCCAGGGCAACCCCATAAAACAGCATGCATTTTGTCTCTTGATTGGTGCCCCTGAGACCCAATGTCCAAAGGCATAGCCACCATTTCTTTGGCATGTTTATCAACCCAAGTGACCAAACCTGTCTATGGATGGCCCTCTGATGCCTCCTAGCTTCCAGCATACAGGGCAAAGCCCTTAGGGTTCTTGGGTTCTGTCCTTCGCTTTCCCCTCAGTTTCTGTCTAGTCCTCACACCTGCACTCTTACTCCCAGGGTTGTCTCAAATCTTTCTGATCTTATCTTTGCCTTTCTCCTGTTCTGAGGCTTTTGAGTTTGGGCACTCCTAGGACTCCCTTAGGGGAGCTATGCCTCTGGGTTATCTCAGGCCCTAGGAGTTTGTCAGGCCCCTGTCCTATATTCCCACTAAGCCAGGCACTTGTGTTGTGTATGTTGAGGGGGAGCTGGTTTTGCTCTCACCTATACTTCCAGCATCTTTGTACGATAGGCACCCTGGTGTTTGGTGTGCAGCATTTCCTCTGTGTGTTTGTGGGCGATGCACAAGGCCCCAGAGGCCCAGGCTTTACCCAGAATTCACAGTTTAAGCCTTGGTGCAGCTGTACCCCAAGTGGCACAAGGGCCATAAGGGTGGACATTCAGGTATAGTGGGGTTCACAGAACCCTTCACGTCCAGACTTGCTTGGAGAGGAAGGATGCTAGAGCCCCTTTCATGTAGAGGGAGTACATGCACACACGTGGAAAGCTGCATGCAAGCATACATAGCATGCAACCTGCAGACTGTCCCACAGGCACGTGCATCCGTTGGCACATATGTACACGTGCCCACAAACACATAGTCACGCCTGTGAACTGCACACACAGGCCAGGCGAGTTTGGGAGAGGGTGATGCAGGCTCAGTCTGAAACACCAGATGCGTCATTGGCTCTGGCTGCGGGAGCCAAGGGACAAGAGAGGGCGGCTGGGGGTTGCCCAAGATGGGGCCTGGAGCTTGGGTCCGCGGCGGAGGAGACGGAAGGGGCGGGCAGGGCCGGCGCGGCGCGGCGCGGCGCAGCGCAGCGCGGGCGCCCTCTCTTGGTCGTTCTCGACAGTGCGCCAGGCCCTCCCGCTCTCCACCACCGCAGCCCGGCGCCGGTCGCCTGGGCCTGGAGCCCGCGGCATCCCCTGGGGACTGACTCCGCGTCCCCAGACCCGCTCTGGGGTGGCAGAACTGGGCCAGGCGGGCAGCCAGGAGACCAGGACTCCATAGGTGGCTTCCCAGACCCCTGCCGCTCGCCGGGCCCTGCTTGGGGCCCGCTGCTCCCTGGCCTAACCGCTGTGTCCGCAGGCGCAGAGCCGCCTCGGAATCCGGCTGGTCTGGACGCTGCAGACCCAGCACACTGCAGACCCGGAACGTCGGATCTATGGATGGGTGCGAGGGGTCGGGGCGTTCCAAGAAAATAATGCGCGTTCCCATTTCGCGGTCTCAGCTACCGAGGCCCAAGAGCCTCTGAGCAAAAGAAGGGTCTTGGAGGGCTCTGCAACTTGGCGGCGGCCCCTCCGCGGCTCAAGGTTCATAGGAGTGCGGTATGAAGCCGAAGGCGACGAAATCGCCTCCTCTCCGCCCCCGCTCGGGATCGAGGCGGGGACAAGCGTCCTTCTCTCGGTACCGAGGCAGCAAACTCCCTGCTCGCTCTCCCAGCGCGTCGCGCGTCTGCGCGTCTCCCTGGCGCATCCCTTGGCCTTGGGGCTCTGCCCCGGCCTTCCGGGCTCCGGAGCTACCCCGCCGGTCTCCAGTCCCCAGATCGAGGCGCAACAAGTCTGAAGGCAGTGCTGAACAGCTGCGAGCAAGGGGAGAGGGAGGGTGCAGGGCCCCGCGCCGGGCACTCGGCGCTCCGGGATCCCCGAACTCGCGCTATGTCCACCTCTCGGGACCGGGAGGTGGCGGCGGGCTCGTCGGACTGACTCGGCGGCTACCCACTCCCCCTTCCAAGGCCCCAAATCTGCGCGCTCGGGGACGCGCCTAGGAGCTACTGCCCCCTCCTTTGCCTGCTTGACCTTGCTTGGGTACTCAAAGCCAGACCCTACAGCACCCCGGCGGCATCCGAGCGCAGAGTTTTGAGGCCACCCGTGATCTGGAAAGGAACAGCTACCTTCTCGACCTCCCTTGCTGCTGCGACTGCTGGAAGGGTCTCAGAGAAATGGAAGGCTTGAAGGTTCCGGGAGATGTTACATTTGCTTTCTCGGATCCCAAATGCGGGATGCCGCCTCTCAGATAATGAAAACGACCCCAGCCTTTCTCCCCACGCCTCCGCCTGCTGTTTGTGCCCCTGCAGTAGCTCTCACGAGGAGGGGCGTGTGTTTGTAGCTACAGAGCAGGGCACAGAGGGTCTCCTTGGGTCCCCAGAGTAGGGGAGACACGCAGACCTCCCAACCCCCTCCCCAACACGTATTCCAAGTGGCTCCTCTGGGGCGGGAGTGCGCGCCCCGTGCCCACCCACGCGCCTTCATGCCTTTCAACTCCCTCGGAGTTGCCGCTAAGGAATCTGCACCCCAGACCCAGGGGAGAGGAACATGATGGGGACTTCGGGGAGGGAAGGGGCGCTGAAGGAGTGTATTGAGGTTGGTCTAGTCCTAGCCCGGTCCGCGCGCTCCGAGAAACTTGGAAACCCAAAATAAAAGTGGAAAGGGTAAGGGTGCCCAACAGGCCCGAGAGGGTGCCAGGCTGGTGCAGCTCTCTGGGTTGCCTGGGAGTGACCAAGCAGGAGCCACCGAGGCCAGGCGGAGGGACCGGAGCATAGCCTCGGACCAGCCCTCGAGCCACCTCTCTTCGCAGCGATTATCCGCTACGCCGCCCCTCTCCCGAGGTCTGGGATGCTTTCTACCCAGCTTAAGCTGTACAGGACCAGGGGAAAGGGCTCCCGGCAGGATCCACAGCCCTCGGCCTCTCAGGAGGGGGCGGGGGCCGTGCTCATTCCTCGAGGCAGCGGCACGCAGCTCCGAAAGAGCGCAGCGGCAGCGGAGGCTGGTGGCCTCTGCCCACTGGAGAAACGCAACCGGGAGTGCTCGGAGCCCAGCCCCGCTGCTTCGGTTGGTGAGGGCAGCGGGCCGACCTAAAGTTCAAGACAGCCTATCTGCTTCGCCTATCCAACCGAACAGAAAAGAACACCGGGAGGGAACGAGCTGGGGCGTTTGCGTGTGTCAGTTGTGATGGTGGGGGCACGAGGATAGCCCTTTTTAATTTGGAGATAGGCCTCCGGGGGTCTCCTCTCAGCCATTGTTGGGGCTGTAGGTGAGAACTGTGAGGGGGAGTCTGGGGGCTTCTCTGCCTGCCTCCAGCGCTGTGCGTGGGGTGGGGGAGATGCAGCGGGGCCCTATAATAATGTAACGGGCTTGGGCAAGACCAGGGAATGGGGGACACATCGGGTTTTCTCTCGCGAGCCTCCTTGGGCCAACATAGGGAGCCAGGCGGGGCTCCCTTAGACCCCTGTCAGCTTCTGTGTGTCGGGGCGCCACGGGAACGCCTTCCCCAGCGAGCCCCGGGTCTATGCTGGTGTTAGAGCAGGGGGTCTTTTCCCTTTCTCGGCCCAGCCTGCCAGATTAGCCCGGCTCTGCCTGGTGAGAATGAGGGGGAGGTGAGGAGCACCAAGAAGCCTCTCCCACGTCCAGGGCGCCCCCTCCTCAGCCCGCCCAATGCGGGCGCGCAGGGACCTGCCAGATTCCGTTGCCGCCGCTGGAGGAGGAAGGGGGCTGGGGGGGGGGCTTATTCAAACTCCCAAGCTCCAAGCCCAAACCTGGGTGCTGAGAAGCCCCAAACGGCGAAGTTGGGAAGTCCGGAAGGCCACCCCTCCCCCGACCACCTCCCAGCGCAAGACGCCCCCTCTCGCCGCGCCCCCACCCCCGCCGAAGCCTTCCTTACCTTCCCCAGCAGTAGAGGCCCCGCGGGCTAGGACTTGATCCAGCGACTTGCAAAGCCCCCGGAGCGCACCGCGTCGCCAGCGGCCGAGCAGCGCGCCCGACCCGAGGCTACTGTCGCTGCCGCCCCCGACCCGCTCCGGGCCCCGCCGAGACGTTCCCAAGAGCGCACCCGCGGGCGCTCGCAGGCTCCTCCCCACCCCCTGCCTGGCGGAGCCCCCCGGGCTCCGGGAGGGTCTGGATGCCCGGGCTGCAGGCTATGCGGGGCGCGCGGGCCCGGAGCCGGGTTAGGACGCGGCGCGGACGCCTGTGCCGTTGGCTCGCCCGCTCCGCTCCGTCTGCCGGAGCCACCGCCAACGCCGCGCCTGCCGCCGCCGCCGCCGCCTGCGCCCGCCGCTCCCTCTCCGGCCGCGCCGCCGCTCCGGTCCTCTCGCCTGCCCGGCTCTTCTCGCCTTTTTTCCCCTTCCGGGGGGGGGGGGGAGGGCGAACGGAGTCGGGGGCGGGGCGGCGCGGGCAGAAGGAGGAGGAGGCCGAGGACGCGGGGAAGGAGGAGGAGAGAGGCAAGCTGCTCCCCCGCCCGGCTGCCGGCGCTCCCCAATCTCTCGCTCTCTGAAACTGGATCCCGAATCGGGAGCCAGAGACTGCATTACGGATTACATCAGGCTTTATAGAGCTTCCAGATCACACATTAGAGGGGGAGCGCGAGCGGGGGGCGGTTTGGGGGAGGGGAACGGGATCGCGGAGAAGGGGTGCGACGCACAGGCGCGCACCTAGGACAGCCGGCTCCTTCCCCACGCAGCAGGAAAGCCAAGAGTTGGGACTGTGCTTTCTTTCAGCAGGGGAGTGACTGCATCCATCTGGGTGACAGGTGATGGTCCAACAAACGGATGGATGGAGAAGAGGAGTTAGGGGCTGTGCACAGACCTATAGGTGTGTGGGTGGAGGCAGGTGAGTGTAAGTAGAGGCTGGTGGGAGGGTGGATGAATGGACAGGTAATGGTTAGGGTCAGGGTCGGTGGAATAGTGGAGGTGGGTGAGGGTGAGTAGGAAAAGTGGATTTGGTTGGTCGCACTAGGGGGAGGCTTACATAGATGGGTGGGTCATGCAGATGGGAAGGATGATGCATGCATAGGTGGATGAGTGGGTGGGTGGGTTGGATGAGTGATGGGCAAAGAGATGGAGTCAGAGGCAGGGACTGGGGCCCTTCCAAGAACAGGGGTGGGGCGCTGAACTGCTTCAGTTAGGTCTAATGGGTCTAGACTTCCCTAGGAGAGGACCTCCTGTCCTGTGATGCTAAGGAGAGGGGAGCTAGCCAGGAGAGAGCCAAAAGGAGGTGGGTTTCAAATTGACCCTGCATGCCAGTTTCCATTTATGGGTGGAGATGGACCTCTTCAGCTGCCATGTCTTCCTCTGTTAGGTGCCCAAAGGGGTCCCTCTAGCAGACATGTTCAACCTACAGCCCACCAGCTCCATGCATCCCAGGATAGCAATGAGTGTGACCCTACACATTTACAGACTACAATGTCACATTCCAGTCAAAAGACTGTTGAAGCTGGGCAGTGGTGGCACACGCCTTTAATCCCAGAACTCAGAGGCAGAGACGGGTGGATCTCTCTGTGAGTTCAAGGCCACACTGATCTACAAGAGCTAGTCCCAGGACGGACTCCAAGGCTACTGAGAAACCCTGTCTCGAAAAACAAAACACACACACACACACACACACACACACACACACACAAAACACCCCAAAACAAAGAAGGTTGTCAAAAGTTTGAACACCGCTGAGTCTAAACTGACAGCAAGAGTCCCAGAGCCCTGATCTCAGGGAAGTTGCCCTGTGTCCACCTCTACCAGGATGCTTCTACATGGAGCCCCTTGCTCCTACTTCACAATCCTGAACCAAAAGTACAGGATCCACTACTTTTCACACTCTCCGTCTGAGCAGATCACTGGTACCATTGCTACTCAATAACATGTCTGGTCCAGCTGTTTGGACCTCTCCCCTAGGGCCACTGCCAACAACAACACAAAATCGCAGCCCCTGGGTGTCAGCACTCACACTGCTGTCCCGTAGCCGCCACCAAACCCTCTGATCAGTGTCCTCCATCAATGTCATAGTCACCATTCTTGCTACGCCACTGTGTGCGTGTGGGAGGGGGGCACCTCAAGCCAGTTAGGTTCCCAAGCACACTTCATGTGTCACTCTGTACACACCAGTTACTCCTGCAAGGCCTCAACTTGTAAGGTGTCCTGAGAGACTGATAGCAAGGCCATATCAAAGTCTAGCAGGTCCTTTCAGTCCATCCTGTTCATCAGGACCATATCCACCTAGCCTCCTTGGGAAAGGGCTTTCTTCCCAAGGCGTTTGAAATCACAAAAAGGAGGTGCTGTCCCTGGTGTCCTCTGACAGCCCTCATCTGTTCCTGCCTCTTAACTTTCCAGTCTCTGTAGGTTAGTCCTGCTTTGGTCTTCTCGCTGCAGTAGCAGCCTGTGGCCACCAGGGGGCCTCTGATATCAGGCCAAGAGGAGGCTAAGCAGCAAAGAGGCTGTGAGACAGTATCTAAGCGCTTTCTACACTTGTTTTTTGCTGATGGGGGAAGGCAGCAGAACTCCCCGGCAGGGATTTTGCATCTGCCCTGGAGGCTCCTCGGGCAAGGCTGAGACTCCCTTGAACTGTGCCATCAGGGTAAAGTGGTCTTTCCTCCCAAACTGGGGCTTTGGGGTGGGGCGCGTTGGGGGATACCTTCCTTCCCTGGGAACCCATTCTTGCCCCACTGACCTGCTGCTTTCAGCAATTCCCCCTCAGCCAAGCTTCCGATCCAGAATCCAGATGGTGCAAGGTAAGACCTCAGCTGGGCACCCCTACATCTCTGCACACGAGAGGAATGTCAGAGGCAGAGAATGCCACCCTGAAGCATCCGTGAACCAACCCCAGCTGCAGCCTCAGTGGTCCTCCATCCCCCTGTCACCCCCTTCCCTCTCCCCCCAACATAGGAGACTTTAAATAATTCCTCCAGCAAAACTGCTTCAGGATCCTACAACTCTATTCCAGGGGATTTGCCACCAGTTTACAACCAGTAGTTATTCCCCCAATACCTATACTAGCCTAGACCCACCAGGTACTGGTCCATGCCCAAATCTATTTTCTTTTAAGGGTGAGGCCATTGCTGAAAAGCCCCGAATGCTTAGAACTGATGGTCTCCTACCAAGCAATCCCCATGTAGCTGGACCCCAACCAGGAGTCTCCTTATACAGCCGGAGAGAATGAGACTCTTGGTACTTCTAAGCAACAGTCGTGGCAGGAAACTGACTCTGAACCAGTTAGACTCAACCATGACATTACACTCACTGACCCAAAACTCTCCTCACAGCCTGAACTCTGACCCTGGTCACACATCAAACCCTTGCCCTAGTCACAGACTTGAGTCCTGAGCAGGGTAAGGGCTGCATAGAGCCCTTATTCTGTTCATAAGCTGAACCATGACCCTAGTCAGCCTGAGTAGTGATCCTGCAACATACAGAGTGTTGATGCCATTATGCACCTAACAATGATAATGCCTTTCCTGTCAGGTCACAAGATGCTGTCATTCAACAACTCAGCAGGTGTAACCCCTACCCTCTGCCAGCTCTGTCCCCCCACCCCCATACCCTGTCCTCCCCGCACAAACACTGAGCTCAGCCTTAAAACCTCCATAATGTGAAAACATCAGAGGGACCGATGCTAAGAGCAGGTTTTCCTAGCTCCCTCATCAACAAGGTCCTGAACTCTGAGATTCTCCTTCCAGGAAGCCTCTCTGGCCTCCTCGTGTGCCCCAGGCATTTGACAGGCACCTTTGTCTCCGCCCAGCCCCCAGTCAACTTAGATTCTTCAACCTTCTTGGTCCCTCTGCCCAAAGGCCTCAGATTATGCCTGGGCCCAGAGAAGGATGGTAACAGACCCTCCAGAAAAGACTCTGAACCCTGAGGCCAGCCAGGGCTAATGGCAGCTAAGACACCCCAAGGGCCTGCAAGAGCAATTGTCTAACTTCTCTGTTTCTGTGATGCACCTTAGAACTCTTTCTTCATCTTTGCTACCACCAGCCCAGGGCAGAGGCAGACTGGGGCCGCAGGAATGCTTGCTGGGGCCATCCCTACTCAGGTAAAAACAATTCCTAGGAGGTGGTCACCTTGCAACCACCATCTCAGGGTTTGGGCAGTAAGTGCGGAGGCAGGAGTCTGGCCTTTGTGGCCCAATCATCCCAGCTCCACTGCCTCACTCCCAGGTTCCCCACCTCAGATCCCAGGGTGACAAACGGCAAAGAAGACCCGTTCTTTGGGTCGCAGCATCAAGGGAAGCGTCTGCCTCTAGATGGACATGGTCCCACTGTGACGGTGACAGCTCCTAGTGTCCACTCTGTCTGGCATGCCCCACGTGCCACAGAGGCTACAAGCTGGAAATGTCGCCGGTGGCCTGAGGATAGAAATTCATTCTCCTGACTTTCAGTTCATTTAAATTTAAACAGCCATGTGTGTCACATCGCTGGTGCCTGCTGGACTAGTGTTCCCGCTGGGACTGACCCTATCGGACCCCCTTCTCACAGGGCTGCAGGGCAGAGACCTGGCATTTATCGTATCTCTATCCTATCTCCATCCTATGGCTTCAGGTGGCTGCGCAGGAGCAGCTCCTAGGTCTTTTCCCTCTTGCATCAGGACCACCAGACAAGGATATGACTTCTTAATGAGTCTCACAGTCAGCTGGGCTGCATCCTGGCTCCTCTGTTTTTCCAGTCCTATGAGTTCAGGAAAGTTTCTCACTTTCTCTGCACTTGATTGGCTCCATCTGCAAACAAGGATAGTAGTGATGCATGCCTCCCTGTGTGATCTTTGACAGAACCAACTGAGCACATGGGTTCTCTGGCCCAAGCATGTGAGTCCAGGAGAGGGGCTGCTCCAGATAGCTGCAGGTCTCTGATTAGTGTACAAAGCCCTCCTGTCTGTCTGATTCAGACAGGTCCTCTGAGCAGCACATATAACTGCAGCAAATGGCCTTAGTCTACTCTCTCTTCCAGCCTAACCCAGACTCCCTGCCTCCTCTCACCTCCAGACCTTGGAACTGTGACTCCCCTCCTGATTAATGCCCAGCCCCATAGACCACCCCCTTGGTAGACTAGGTCAGCTGTCTGAACATCCCGGGGAAAAAAAGGAAGCGGGCAAAGAATTCCCCTGGGCTCCAGCATTTATTTATTTATTTATTTATTTATTTATTTATGTTTGGGGGCCCCTGGCCCTCAGGAGCTTACCCTACATGGCCCAACTGCTGTACTTTACCCTTGCATGAATAACACCCTCATGGCTCTTACCTCCTTTATGAAAGACTTAAGAGAAGCTAGGGCTACCTGCCCCAAGTCCTGGGACAACTTCCTGACCTTGTGGATAGAGGATTCAGGGCTCCTACAGAGTACCAGGCCTGGAAAGATTCAGGCAGGATATGTGCTTCCAAGGGTGCCTTGGCTGGGGCACTCAATGCCCAGAAGGTTGTGTTTGGACTTCTAGGGAGCATGGCTAATCCTGACCAGGGCTTCACCCAGTCCACGTCTGTTCACTGGTCCACTGCCCTTGTCAAGCTGAATAGTTGACATATTTTTGCACATTGGGAAAAAGTCAGGGAGGGGAAGGTCCTGGGTGGGACCAACAAATGGGTTCTTATTGGCCAGGACTCTGGCAGGGAGGAAGACAAAGGAGGAGAAATTGCATGGACACTTGTTGGAGGGATGGGGGCAGTGCTTTGAGTTATTTCTCCCTTAGCCACTGGCAGGCTCTATGAGGCCAACTGCCTTTTCAACAGGCCCTACTCAGACTAGGGATCCCCAGGGCATAGATCCTCTCCAAGGGGTCAGGGCTACCAGGTGTAGCTGTGCCCTCCCTGGAGGGGCTCAGTATGTGTATAACCCGAGTGACCCCTGTCCACGCTTCAGGACCTGCTCCACCTGCCCCAGGAGCTCAAGCTATTTCCAGCCAGTCCCTGTCACAGCTCTCAGAGTGCAAACCAGGTGTGATCAGCGGGTTTTCCCAACACCCCTCAGGGCCCAGGCACATTGAATGCAGGTCAGGGAGAGGCAAGGTGGCACCAGCCAAGCTGTGGGGGTGGCAAACGCTTAGGCCTCCTGGAGTGTGCGGGGGAGGGGTGCCTGGGGCCATAAAGGTCCCTGCAAATGATGAGGCCTAGACATATGTTCTGGAGGGTTCCTTAGCAACTTCAGTAGTCTGTCTGTCTTGTTTTTCACTTCCTTCTGTCCTCACATAGCTAGGAGAGGTGGGGGGGAAGGTCCCCCTTCCAGCGTGGGTAGAACTGCAGTCAGGGAAGGGGTAGGACGACTGCCCAAGGTCACACAGCCAGGGTCTAGGAGAGACTCCAGAGCTTGCACTCTGAGTCATGTATTTGTCCTTTGAAGGAGGTCTTCAAGACTACTGGGGCAGAATGGAAAGGAGGAGAAATGTTCTAGGGAGAGCATGAGGCACTTCAGAGAGCTGTTCCCAGTCTAAGCAGCAGCCACTCAGAACATTGACCCTCTTCCTAGAAATAAGCTTTGTGTGTGTGTGTGTGTGTGTGTGTGTGTGTGTGTGTGTGACTAAGGACGGAACCCTGGGCTTTGTGCATGCTGCACGGGTACTCTACGACTGAGCCACGTCTCCAGGTTCCTAGAGTAAGTTCTGACCTTGTGACCGTCTGAGTCTGGGCACTGGTCACATACTTATCCCTGGTTATTTACCGATCCCTGTCCATAGACCAAACTCTACTTCATGTTCATTAACTGAGCCTTGACTCTTGAATGCATGCTGATCCACACTCTTCTACTAATCCCTAACTTCTCGTTACTAATTAAGATGGTGCAGAGTATGTACTGATCCCAGATCTCTGGGTGTAGTCACCCTTGATTTCTAAATCGTGGCACCTGTTTAGAATTATTGAGCTCCAAATCTAGGTTATTCATTGGTCCAGGAACCCTTGTCCTCACTGCTGTCACAGTCTGAAGATAGGCACCCACTGTGGTCATACAGCCTATCATTTTTTGGGCCTGGCATCTTGCCCACACTAGGCAACCTTTCACCCTGGTTCCTAAAGCTGAGACTGTGGGCTTCAAGGCCTCTACAAACAGTTGCCCTAGCTGCCCCTTCAGGCCCCACATCTGGGCTTGGTGAGCCCCCAGGAATATGGAATGCCAAGCCAGCTCTTGTTGGAGGGAGTTTAGGCATTTAATAAACAGCACAGTGAAAAATCAATACAGGCAGGAAGAGAGATCTGGGAGCCAACAGTAGCAGGTTGGAGGTGGGCCTGGCTGATTCTGTGTGCTCACTTGCTCAGCCTTGGCATTGCATGGGTTGCCCATGTGTGCACCGTCCGTCAGCCTCCCGTGGGCACAGGCCTCCTTTCACCCACATTGGCACAGTGACCAAGGTTGTCACAGAAGACTGTCCACACCACTGGGGAAGCCACATTGTTTCCCACACTCTAGGCTGAGCCCTAGCCCTACAGTTCACGAAATGATTGTGCTGTCTTCAGCTGTCCTAGATGGGAGCTGGTCTAGGCATCCTAGATCATAACACAGCTGCCTGGGTGGCAGCTAAACAGACAGACAGAGGTGGGCACAATCTCCACCCTAGGGGTTTTCAAAGAGAGGGCTTAAGCATGAGGCCTGGGTATGTGACAATTGTCAGGGTAGGGCTCCAGAGTCATCTGCCAGAGGAAGGGTGTAGTGCATCTACATCCATCTGCAGTGCCTGGGTCAGAGAAGTGCCCTTGACCTCAGCACTCACAGGAAGTCCTTTTCTTCAGCGGACCTGTGGTTATCCGTTCCCATCTACCCTCCTCCTGCTGGCCTAGGTTGAGGCAGCCTGGGTCCTTCATGTACTAATGATCCTGACACTGAGACCCCGTCATATATAGATAGCACCCACATAGGGTCTCTCATTTGTTTCTGTTAGAGATAGGAAAATTAAGAGTAGGTTGTGATAGGGAAATTGAGGGTATGTTGGGGGATTAGCTTTAAGTACTGGGTTGAACCATGAACCTCTGCCTGCCCTACACATTCTTTTTTCTCCTCCCCGCATTTACCAGGGAGACCTCTCCTCGAATTGGCCTTAAAGTAGTGTGTGTGACCATACCTGCAGGGACACCCATTAGAGGTCTGGCACAACCGGGACACCTCCCTGCAAAGGCATGGCTTGGGTGAGTCCCCTGAGGGCCAGAGCCCAACCCACAGACTCATACCCTTTCCCTTGCTGGCAACCCTCTGTCCTCTTACATTTAGTAGATGTAGGGTGTGTGTGTGAGGGGGGCTAAGACTCAAAGAACTGACTTTTCTAAGTGAAACGCAAAGAACCAGGGGACCCTAGTGCCTCCCTGTGGGGTCTCTCCATCCCCAGACCTCTTCTCTTCCACAGCATTGCACTTTTGTCTGGGTAGTTGTGTGGTGGTAGCATCTGACCTTTCCATCACCACCTCTAGGGCTGAAAAGGGAGTTGGAGGATGAGCCAGACTCAGAGTCAGAGCCAGAACCAGAGGAGCGTAGAGCCTGGAAGGACAGGCCGGGGTGGAGAGGTGTTGGGCTGAACGTCACATGCGAGGCCCCCAAGGACATGACCTTACCTCAGGATGAGGTAGTGAGATGAGTTTTCACTGAAGCAGAGAAACAGGGCAGGCTCTGGAAGGGCGGCGAGCAGATGCTGAACTGGGGTGTCTGCAAGCTGAGCCCCACGAAAGACCAGCAGGAGGGAGACGTGTATAAACAAGACTCTTCCCTACAGCCCACCAGTTGTCTTGACGCCCTCACCCTGGACTTTCAGAACTGTGAGGCCATGAGGTTCTGTGGTTTGAGTCTCTACAGTACGGGTATGAGATCCCAGTGATTGACATGGGGCTTCTACCTAACAATCTCATTGGCCGGAAGTGGAC
Source organism: Arvicola amphibius (assembly GCF_903992535.2). Classification (NCBI taxonomy): domain Eukaryota; kingdom Metazoa; phylum Chordata; class Mammalia; order Rodentia; family Cricetidae; genus Arvicola; species Arvicola amphibius. The sequence goes on along the minus strand of NC_052055.2, from coordinate 33,578,873 downwards.
ACATGACCACAGGTGGCCCATCTCCTGAGAGAGTCGCTCCTTTGGCTGAACCAAGCATAGTTCATCCCTAGGTGAGCATTGAGGTGGAAAAATCAACCAGGTATGATATATCCCTCATTTCAGAAGGCCAGAGGGCCCAGAAACACCTCCCTACTCTAGGCAAGACGGTGATTGACAGCAGGACTGGGCTGCCAGAAGTTTGGGTGTCTAAAATTTAGAAGACTGAGTCTTTCAAAAATGATGCTGATACTGCTCCCATAGGCAGAGGTGACCAGTGTTTGCCAACTTGGTGTTTCCATGTGAGAGTGTCTGAGAGCACCCAACTTGAAGCAAGAGAGATTTGTGTAGCTTACGATTTCAGAGATTCCAGTCCCTGGCCGGCCAGTTCCAGAGCTGTGATGCAAGGTGAGGCAGAGGCACTGTAGGAAAGCTGCTCCTCTGGTGGCAACAGAAAGCAGAAAAACCCAAGAACACATGCCAAGGACACGTGTGTTTAATTCAGGGATACGGTCTACCAAGGCCCCACCACCTGCAGCTTCTACCACTTCCCAGGAGCCCATTTGATTGCCAACCAAGCTGTGATGGCGAACAGCAATCTTCTACTTGTTTGGAATGAGAGGTGCCTCGGAGATTAGCTGAGTGCACTCAGGATGTTGGTGGTTCTCTGTCGGTACTTTCTGGCCAGAATGATGTAGGCTGCTCAGCTCCACCATGGCCTCGCCCACAATGGTTTGAGCTATGAGCCAGAATAAAGTTGTTTCTCTCTTAAATAGTGTCAGGTATCTTGCCACAGTGACAAAGCATCCAAGGTACCATCATTGATTAACCCACGGATGAGGTCAGAATCCTCGCTATCCAATCATGTCTCTGAAGCCCCACCTCTGAACATCACCTTCAACACATATGTCCATGGGGGTCACTTTAGGGCCAAACATGTAATAATGGCCTGGGCACTGTAGTTTCGCTCAGGTGCTGAAGCATTCACGTCAGGGCCCCTAGCGCGAGGCAGGCATGGTGGTGCATACCTTTAATCCTAGCATTCAGGAGGTGGGTGGATCACTGCGAGTTCGAGGCTAAGCTGGTCCACAGACTGAGTTCCAGGACAGCCAGGGCTACAAAGAGAGATCCTGTCTCAAAAACAAAATGAAATAAAAAGCGAGCAAACAGAAACAGAGCCCTTGGAGCAGCCAGGTGAAAATGTGAGCTCCCATGTGGAAACAGCACTGTCTAAACAGGAGTCCAGCTAGTCAGGCAGTGCCATCAACTGACAAATGGAATCTCGTGACCTTAAAAAATGCTGCACAGCAAAAGAAGTTAAGTAAGGAAACAGCCTACAAGGTGAGAGGAAACCTTTGCTAGTTATGCATCTGCCTGAGGATTAATATCTAGAATAGACAAAGAACTAAAAATCCCAAGCACCGAAAATCCAAAAAGACATTTTAATGAGATGAGATGGTTCTCAAAAGATGAAATACAGCTGGGCACTGGTGGTTCACGCCTTTAACCCCAGCACTTGGGAAACAGAGGCAGGTGCATCTCTGTGAGTTTGAGGTCAGCTTGGTCTACAGAGTGAGTTCTAGGACAGCCAGGGTTATACAGAGAAGAAACCCTATCTAGAAAACAAACAAACAAAGAAAAACCAAGCCAAACAACAACAAAAAGCAAACAACTCCCCCCCCCCCCCCGCCACACACACACATTGAGAGTCACTCTTACTCCGGTCAGAATGGCAGGCACCAAAAAAACAAATAACAAATGCTGGCACAGATTGAGCAAAAGGAAACCCCTATATATGGCTGGCAGGAAGGCAAATATAGCCTAGCCACTATGGGGATCAGCTTGGAGCTTCCTAAAGAACTAAAAGTAGATCTACTGTGTGACTCAGGAACACCACTCCTGGGCATCTGCCCAAAGGGCTCCAAGGCAACATGTCAGAGAGACACTTGCATGCAGCAATAACCACAACAGCCAAGTTATGGAACCGGCCTCGCTGTCCGTCAGCAGAGGAGTGGAGTGAAAATGTGATCCACACACGAGGAACTTCGTTTCAGCCACAGAGAAGAAGGAAGCTATGCTGTTTGTAGGAAACTAGAAGCCGCTGGAGCCAGCAATAACAAATGAAGGAAGTCGGTTTCAGGCAACTCTGCTTCTCTCATCCGTGGGTCTTAGACTTTATAAATTCAAAAAAGTCATATACGTGTAGATGGCACAGGGAGGTAGAAGCAAAATCGTCTTGGGAACAAAGAGTCCTAAAGGGAAGGAGGGGTACACAGGGGAGGGAGCCAGGCTACCGGGGGAATAAGCTCAGAGTTTTTATATGGTTGCATGAAAATGGTCTTATGTAACCCAGAATAATCAAATAAAATAAATTAAAAAAAATTAAAACTGTTTTGCCAAAGCCACAGGGTTAAGAGAGAATGAAGGAAGTCACAGACTCGGAGGGAAAAGACATCTTTTAAAAGATCTGCTGGGGACATAAGGATGACATAGCCACCTCTTACACTCAAGAGTAAGAAAATAATTTTAAAACGAGCAAGGTCTCAGAGATTGAAAAAGAAAAGCATACAGCTGGAAAATAAGCAAACAACAACAACAAAAAAAACAGTCAAAACAGCAACACACATCCAAAAAACACAAGGAAAAACCACTAAAGCAACAACAGAAGCAGATGTCAGCTGGATATAATGCAGCTCAACACTAAGAAGGTAGGGGCAGGATGATCACCATGAGTTCTAAGAGCAGCCTGTCTACCTAGCAAGTTGCAATACAGTGGAAGGTACTTAGGAGACCTGGCCTTGAAAAGGGGTGGGAATGTCGGTGTCAAGTCAGTGCCCGTGGGAAATGCAAACTAAAGAACTGAAGTAAAGATGTGAACCTCTGAGAAGGTCCACCTTCGGGAACACGGGAACACCGCTGCCGAGTGTTGCCCAGGATGTGATGACGGCAGAGGTGAAAAATTACTAGGAAGACCTGCCAGTTTGCTACAGAACTGAACTCAGTGACCGTGCTCCTTGGTATATACCGCAGGACTTGGAAACTTACATTCACACTGACCTGGACACGGATGTTTATAGCAGCTTTAACCATAATGGCTCAAACTCAGAAGCTACCAAGAAGTCCTGCGGTAGGGAAGTGAGCAGACGCTGCTGATGGGGATAATGGGATAGTATTCAGCACCGACTGCGGAGCCCTGAGAAGACCTGGAGAAACCTTACATGCACAATGCTAAGTGAAGGAAGCCAGTGGAAAGGTTGCCGACTGTGCCATCTTAACCCTTCAGTGTATGGAAAAGGGAAAACTATGGAGACAGTGCAAAGATCAGTGGCTGCCAGGGGCTGGGGCAGGAAGGGATGACTAGGAGATCACAATAGCCTACTGAGACTGTTCCGTGTGACATTATAATAGATAAGAAGTCCTTGTCTTGAGGCCCAGCATCCACTGTGAACCCTGATTCATGTATTCATGGCGAATCATATTGGATGAACTGCGAAAATACAAGATATGAATAATAGGGGAAACTGGGGTTGGAGAGATGGCTCAGCAGCTAAGGCACTTACTGCTATTACAGAAAACCCAGGTTCAACTCCCAGCACCTACATAGCAACTTACAACCACTTTGAACTCTAGCTCCAGAGGATGCAAGGTCCTCTTCTGGGCTCTGTGGGTATTGCACACACATAGTGCACTCAGGTACACACACATACACATAAAATTAAATAATAAATATTTTAAAATGAGAGAGCATGATTTTAAAAAGTAGGGAAAGTTAAAGGACGAGGGACAAAGGGAGCAAGTGGGACCCTGTCCTGCTAGACCAAAATTTCTGGAAGTTACAATTACTCTAGAAAAAGATCTATTAAATACAAAACAAAGCAAGACACAAGGGACTGGGGAAATAGCTCAGCAGTTAAGGGTGCTTCTTGTTTTTATAGAGTCCATGTAAAGAAGTTCACAACTACTTGCAATTCTAGTCCCAGTAGACTCAAAGTTCTCTTCTAGCCTTCACAGGCTCTGCACACACACACACACACACACACACACACACACACACACACACACTATATATATATGTATATATACACACTACACACACTATATATACACACATTATGTATATATACATATATACATACATACACATATATACACACAAATACATAAACACACACACACACACACACACACACACACAGGATCTAGGTATGCTGGCACAGACCTGTAAACCCAGTATTTTTGAGGCCGAGGCAGGAGGATCATGAGATCAAGTCCTGGCCACATAGAGATCTTGTCTTTAAAAAGAAGAAAAAGAAAGAATAAATCTGAAAGGTATCCTTTCCTAAGCTACCCATGCTGTGAGGAAGGGCAGGCTCCAGAGAGGCACCAACCACAAGGCAAAGCCCAGCTAAAGTGTCTTCCCCACCATGTGTTCTTCCAGGGCAAGTTACCTTCTCCCTGTGCCCCATGTCCTGGCATGGCACCCTTGGGAGGAAGTCTCCTTTTCCCTCTGAGGAATGTGGTGTTGGCCTCTATATCTTCACATGGAGGTGGAGTTTTGGGGTGGGACTCTGAATGGAATAATGGGGTGGCATCACCTCAGTTTCCCCCAAGTCAGAGCTTCCATTGGCAAAGATAATGCAAGACCTTTCAGGACATTGGCAAGGGAGGGAGACGGAAGGGGCCAGAAAATAAGCAGAGGTGGGTGAGGAAAGAGGTGGGAAGAAAGAAGAAGAAGAGGAGGGCACTGGAGACAATGAAGAGCAGCTTGGACATCTGTGAAGACAGCTGATGAGCCAAGTACCAAGGTTTCAAAGCCCTTTACTTCCTCCTACAACTTCTCCAACTCAGTTCCTCACAGACATTCTACCAGAGGCAGCACAGCCAATGCCAGAAGACCACACTGGTCTCCCAAAGGACTGCAGAGAGTTTGCATGTTCATTTGCATACTGTTTGCATTCCAGTCAAAGGCAGAATCAATCTTTCTGCTTCTGAATTTGATTCCTGGAACCACAGCTTCCTAAGACAGACAAGCAAGTGGCTGCTAGAAGGGGCTGGGGAAGGGTGTGGCTGGGGAAGGCCCTCCCTGGGAGGGTGAAAATACGGAGCATTTACGTGCCACGTTAGAGCTCACAGAACACATTTCGACAATTCTGGTTATTTCACTCGCAGAACAACATGGGACGTAGCGAGGTCAAGAAGAATAATTTCCTATTAAAAGTGGGAAAATTGAGGTTCAGAAGTAGCAAAGCAGTGCTCAAGGTCACAGGAGAATCAGCTAGCCTGGCAACCCTCTCGTGTCCTAGACCAAGCCGCCAAGTAGGCCATACAGAACCCCCAGAAGGTCTGTATAATTCTCTGTTCATAGTTTTCTTGGAAACGTGGTGGTGGTAGTGGTAGTGGTGGTGATGATGGTGGTAGAGCTGATGATGTTAGTGATGGTCATGATGGCAGTAATAATGGTAGTGGTGGTGGTGGTGGTGGTGGTGGTGGTAGTGACTATAGTGGTAGTCGTGGTAGCAGTGTTGTGATCACGGTGATAGTGTGGTTCTGATGGTGGTGGTGATGATGGTGGTGATGGATGGTAGTGATAGTCACAGTAATGGTGGTGCTGGTGAGAGTCGTGGGGGTGATGACATTAATTTCAAAAATGTTAAAAACAACGGCCCTCCCTACTTTGCATGACCCAGGGAGCTCAGACAGGGAGTCTGAGACTCTCCTATATGCCTTTGTCACTCTACTTGTGGCCACCTCAGCATATTCTTCCCCAGTCTGATGGCCCCTGCTCATGCTAATCTCACATGACCCTTGGCAGACCCCTAGTTGGACAGGAATGCCCTTACTTCTGCATTTATCACAGCCCTTGGCACAGATCTGGGTCCAAGGTCATCGGATTCAACAACCATAGAGCAGTTGGCACGTGGATGAGAACAGATATAACCAGGCAGGGGTTAGTCATGCCAACCCAAGCCCTCATGGTCCTCCACTGTTCTGCAGCCATCTCCCCCCACTCTTCAGCTATGACACAGATCTGGGTCCTTTCTTCTCCTCTCTGTCCTTAACTAAAACTGAGCCCAAGAAGCTGAGCTGGGTTCCACAGGTCCTCAGAGCCTCTGGACATCTGCCTGTACTTGGCTCACTCTGAACGGAAACTCCACGGCCTAGAGAAAGGGATGCACACATATACATGCATGCAAAGCACACAAAACAGCTCACACATGCATTCATGTATGCATGTTAATGGGCATGCAGGTGAGAGGATGGCCTGGATCACACATGTCTCCTGTGTGATCCCTTCAGGGTCCTGCCCACCCACAATATCTTACATATCTTGAACGCTTTGCATTTCTGAAGGACCCAGATGGGTGCTCCCTTACCCTATGACTCCGAGAGAGAGAGAGAGAGAGAGAGAGAGAGAGAGAGAGAGAGAGAGAGAGAGAGAGAGAGAGAGAGAGAGAGACCTGTCCTTGGATGCAGCAGGGTCTTGTTGAGATTGAGGTACCCAAATTCTTCTGTCAGCAGGCAGCACATGGAGGGAGACAAAGTTGTTAAAGTTGTTGTCCTTTCAAGGGGCTGTGATGGAGAAATAGACATCCCTGTGTACCATCTGCATGAGTCTTCACACCAAGCCCAGGAAGATGTGCTTCTAGGTTTCCCATTGTTAGGTGGTAAGACACCTTAGGATCCCAGGAACATCTTCCTCTTCAGGGCATATACCCACCTGCCAAGACTCAGGAGTGTGTTGGGTGCTGCAGAATGCAGTCCTTTAGTCGAAACAGCCACCATCTTCACCCGTCTGTAAAGATGTGCCTGCTTGCCAAGGGTCTATTCCCATCCGGCTTACTGACTGCTCACATTCCCTCACAGAAGAAGGCAGGCGCATTGGACCCTCACCTCAAGTTTCAGTTGTTCTGAGCTATTTGCATGCAGTTCTTCCCTAACTGCTGGTGGCCTGAATCTGCAGAGATTTTCAAGTCTATAGGCCAGGGAATTGAGAAGGGGTTCCATCTATGTGGCTATGGGGTACCCATCATCCATGCTGGGTGAAGACTTTACAGTGTGCTTGCTTTAGTATCACCCATGCATCTGCAAGCATCCTCTCACCCACACGCTGTAAGAAAGCCCAATAAACTCACAGTAAATTTGGATGGAACTGTACTTCGGTTTATTGTTGGAGCCTTATGAGGAGGGAGTAGACATTTGTCTCCCCAGGTAGGAAATTCTCACAGTTCTGGATCACTGAGTACAAACTATCTTTTGAAGCTCACATAGTATTTCAACTCCATGGAAAAACAAGTGGGTTGCACAGCCCATCTCCCACTTTTCATTCCAGTCTAAGGGTTTACGGTTTCAAGTCTCTCTTCCTGCCGCCTTGACTAAGGCTCTGGAACATTCCTTGTCTCCTTCTTTGCATCTTCCTTAAGCTGCATCTCAGTATGTATAGCACAAGGAGGAGCCCTCAGGTTCCTGAGAATCACGGCCATAGGCATCAAGATCACATTCTTTCTACCTGGCCCTTTTGTAGTATCTGCTTTATAGGAAGATATGTTCCCAGCAAAGTTATGGCTCTATGTTTATTCATTCTTGTGGCCAAATTGTATTCCACTGTGAGAAAGCATGCCAATCCATTCACCAAGCTCAGTCCCTGAATACCAAGCTTGCACATTCAACCTTACCGGTTCCACCACAAACACAGTCAATTATCATATGTAGTACATTGAGGATGGATGAATCTCTGTCGCCAAGTTCCACATCTGCTTCTCTCCTTAGAGCTCACAGTACCACATCCTCACCCACCCCTCATCCACACGGGGGTTCTTTGGCATGCAAAAGTGCTGGGTGTAAGGGCTTGTGCCCCTTGAATTTATAGATTGCCAACACTCCATCAGGAGGGCATGTGAGTAGCATTCCACATCTGGCAATTGCTGTATTCTTATTTTAGACAATCCTGCCAGAGGATGTGGACATGCACCTTGCTGCCCCTTTTTATCTGTTTTTGCTCATTTGATATTCCTACTTGTCTCAGAAGCTGAGAGGGAATCAGGGTCAGGTAAGAAGACCCTAATGTCCACGCTGTGAAGGAAAAAGTGGAGGTTGGGGCCTGATGTAAGATGTACCAATGTACATTAATTGAGACAGTAGCCCTGTTCATTCAGAGAGAAGGATGCTCCCATGATCCCTAGACCAAGCCCTTGGGACTTGGAGATGCTGGATGACTGCCATCTTCCATGCCTCATTTCTGAACTTCCAGAGTAGCTCTCACTTGGCCAGACATACCCAGAGGAAGAAAATGAACTGGACAGATGAAGAGCTCAAGAATGCAAAGCCCAGTCATCAGAAGCTTCACTTCAGGGTGAGTCCTCAAGTCATGGGAGTTCATGTCATCCATTAGGTAAGGTGGCTTCAGGTGTGTGGCGGGTGGAGACTGAGGTCTTCCCTAGAGAAGCCCTCTCAGGTTATCATATCAAGCCAGACTTTATCAGGTGACACAGGATGGGGGCTTCAGCTTCCCTGTCCCTACAGGTATCCCTGTCCCTAAGTAGGCTGGGTGGCAGGCCTGGAACTTCAATTCTCCAGCCTGGAGCTCACATCATGTCCAAGGAAATCTCTCTCTCTCTCTCTCTCTCTCTCTCTCTCTCTCTCTCTCTCTCTCTCTCTCTCTCTCTCGTGTGTGTGTGTGTGTGTGTGTGTGTGTGTGTGTGTGTGGCAGGAAGGGCATGGTCTCTAGGGAGGGTGTGACTGTCAGCAGTGAGTCTGGGATAGTATGAGGAACAGTCCCCTGGGTCCACCCTGCAGAGGAAACCAGGAGTGGTGGGAAGACAGTTAGGAGGACATTCTATTATATGAATAGTCTGAGTGTGGTCTACTCTAGTACAGTGCTTTGGTACATTCACAGAAGGTGCTTCTTGCCTCCCCAAACTGGGACCTGGATACATGAAGGAAGGAAAGAACAGACCAGCTGGGGCCCAGGGCTCAGGCCAGAAACCATCTGCTTCAGGCCCATGATCTCAGACTTTTCTCTGCTTGTCTCCATTGGCAGAACAGCAGAAGGAGAGTGGGCCTAGAGACGGGGGCTGCAACTTATATGTAGAGGGGCCCATTGGAGAGTGAGGTTTGCTGTCTGCCAGATTGAATTAGGAGCCTTGAAATTAAAAATACATATTTATTTGAACAGGTCGGGGTGTTTGGAGGGAGATGAAAGGGAGGATAGATGGAATATTACAAATTAGGTAATTAAGCAGCAGAAGAGAGCCAAAATGGGAACGAGGGGGGCAAATTACAAATTCCCCACACCACGCAATTTAGAGGGAAGAAAAATAAAAGAAATTCAAAGCAAAGGGGAAAAAATATAAACAGTCCACAAAGCCCAACCCAGCCATCCTGAGCATCTCCTATTACTGTTTATTTAGCGAATTAGCAAGGAGGAGGTAGCTGCTGTTAAGCCAACCTGTGCATCTCCACCTGCAGCCCTGGAGCTGGGAGGCCAAGTCCCACCTAGATAGGGTCATCACAGGCCCCAAGAACTTCAAGCTAGCTGCAGGCAGGTTAGCTCAAGCCCATGCAGGGACAAGGCCAAGGATGGATATGGTGACTGATGATGCTCATGGAGGCCAAGAGGGAGACATGGAGGAGGGGAGACCATGCTACGGCCAGTGGTCTGCTGGGGTGCTGGAGGAGAACAGAAAGACTTCTTCCGTGCTGGTGTTCCCTGATTCCACCTGGTACTAGAGCTAGACGATTAGAAAAGGGAAGGTGGCTGGGCTGTTGGGAAGTGCCTAGCCGCAGTGAGGGACCTACAATGCCAGGCACAGACACATATCCCAGGCATACAGCTCTGGGAAGAGCCACTACGCTGTGCTGTCCAGCCAGTTCCAGAGGTAACCTTTCAAGGTCAGAGGCCAGGCTGAGCTCACGCGATTCTCTGAGGATCTCTTCCCCCAAGGTCTCACTCTCAGTCAGTAAGTCACATTTAGGGATGAATTCAAGGATCTGTGGGTGGTGGGGATCTGGCGAGCTGACTCATTTGGGAGGTGGCATGGAGGGTTGTATAGGACTTTGGGGGGCAAGCAAAGGAGGATGTTGGGGAAAACAACTGAGTTGTTCCCAGAGCACCAAGGGCCTGGTATGAAGGATAAAGTCTGTAAGGACAGCATGTCAGGGCATGCATGCCCCTGGGGACAAAGGCACAGTCTCACACGCCCACACATGCCCTGCAACCCAGCATCATACCCTGTATGAAGCCAGAAGGGACAGGCAGGAGATGTGGGTCAGGAACTGGGGCTCAGCTTGTATAACTCAGCCCCCCTGGGCTGACCTCTTTAGTGACTGTGGTGGTGGAGACCTGTGGGACCCAGATTTAGATGGCGTGAAGAACAACAGCTCCTCAACCCTTAGAAGGTGGGGAAGGCCACTGTCCCTAAAGAAAGGAACAGGACAAGAGGTGAATCCACCCATCCCCTTCCCCTGTTCTTGGTCGTGGAGGAAGGGCAGCCATGGGAACCTGAGTATTCTGTTCTCTTAGACTGAACTGAGGCTGCTTGATTTAACCCTCGTTCCTGACCCAGCACTGTTGCCTCTTGAGTGTCAGGTGACCTGAGTAGTAGGGCAGGGAAATGACCTGTCCACGATGGTCTGAGTTTCGTTGGAGAGGTCTTTTCACAAGGACCCACACTGGGCCTGAGTTCTGCTTAGGCTCTGGAAGGACCCATCTGATCTCTTTTACAGCCAGATAGAGATATTCAAGATCTGGAGACTACCAGAGTCTCTAGGACGTTGACAAGAGAGTTAGGCTAATGCAAGATCTCAGGAGTGCCTGTGGTCCAGCCCTCTCTATACACATCCACTCGGGGCCTCTGGATGTCTTGGGTCAGACTCAGACACACAAGTAGGGCAGCTCCTCAGGAGTGGATGGGGTACGGGCTGGGCAGCACTGTGAACCGAGGACACACACCCACTTATCCTCATCTACCCCAAGTGACCCCTGGTCTTCCTAAAGCCTGAGAGGGAGGCAGGAGAAAAGCTGAGATGGTATGGTGGCTGGGGCTCAAGGTAGGATCCGCAACCTTTGCTGCTGCCCTTAGAGTCCATGTCAGTTAGTCTGTCTCCCTCTCATGCCCCAGGGCTTCAGTTCCTGATGAATTTGAAGAAGGGTGCACTGCCATGTAGCTTCATATGTACGCTGTGTATGTGCACCACATTTAAATGTGGGCTCAATATATGCACATCCACAACTATGTACAAACCCGTGAAGTGCTACTCATGCTACCCTATTGTATACACGCACATCAATGTGTGTGTTTGTGCACACCACACATGTATAAACACACGGCGTGCATATAGTATACCCATGGGTCACATACATACACATTGATATGTATTATGTGCCATGGTTCTGTGTACCCTTTTTGTGTGAGCTTAGCATGTGTATATCCAGAGAGGCTGGAGACATAAGTAGCAGTCCTAAGACTTAAAAGGGCCATACTGTGTCACTCACAGCTCCAAGGCGGGAACAAGTCAGCTGCTACCTGAGGATATTAAATGGAGCCAAATGGGATGAGAAAGGTGCCCTGGCTTGGGGCCCTGAGGTTGCCAGGCCCTCAGCTCTGTTCCAGACTGTACAGTCACACTAGATCCCACTGGGACTGGGGACATGCCCAGGATCTGCCTGGCCAAGCCTTGCCCCACTGCATGGAGGCCCCCACTGCCATCCACCTGGTATTTCTCCTCTGTAGAAAGTCAACCCTGTGTTCCAAGGCTCCTTTCCCTCCTCAGGTCCCTCCATGATGACAGGACCACTGATCAAGGCACATGTGTCTTTGGCCTATGATGGGAAACCCAGCTCAAGGGGGCTAACCAGCAAGGGAGCAGACTGGCAGCGAAAACAGAGGCTTCAGTACTGGATCTCTCACTGTCGCTTGGTGGCTCTCCTGGTTCCGCATCATCCTCATGATTTGACTTGTTTTCATGATGGCGCCCTTCCTGGAGCAGACTGACTTCAGTGACCTTGGCTTTCCCAAGCTCCCCATGGCCTTTACTCATTCTGTGTCTCGTGCCCCATGGTTCACCAAGACTTCTGGAGCTCCAGCTGTCCCATGTCTCCTCTGACCATCAGGAAGCAGCAGGGACAAGAAATGGCTCATACTGCTTTTGAAGTTTACTTCCCATTTTCACTGGTCAGCCATAAGGCAGGCTAGGAGGCAATGTATTAATTCTAGAAGTTTCTTACCCAAGTTCTGTCTCTGACAAGGAGGGCCTTCATCTAGTAAGTTGGAACAGTTCTTGCTGCACACAAGGAGGCCTTAGTGAAGGGCTTCAGTTTGCAGTTGGGTCTTGGTACCCTTACTAGTATCTGCTAGGAGTGGCAGATTCTGGGGTGACCCGAACACCTTCTATCTCCATCAACCCAGTCTGTTGAGGTAAAAATAAGACTGGATCCAGGGCAGAGGGCAGTGAGGGTGCCAGGGACCTGAGGATGTGGGACTAATGCTGAGGATGCTAATAGTCACTATGGATGCTTGGGGTCACTGAAGATGGACACTCAGGAGCACTAAAGGAGCTCAAGGTCACCATGGATGTTTGGGTTGCTAAAGACATTTGGGGTTGGCAAGGATGCTTGGGGTCACTGCAGACACTTGAGGTTCAGGTCATTGTAGGAGGTCACAATAGATGCTCAGCGTCACTGTGGAGTCTTGGGGTTTCTGTGGACATTTATGGTCAGGGCAACTGCTCTGTATGGGAGCAGCAGGCAGGGAGAGCCTGGATGGAAAAAACCCCTGCATTTGGCACAGGCTGTGACTAGCAGATCTGTCAGTGGCTGTCCTTCAATTGTGGTACAAGGCAGATTGTTTAGAGGAAGGGACAGTGGCCTACAACAGGCAGGGTGCACAAACTATGCGGGATGGCCCAGCTGCCTGCCAAGTGACCATGAAGCTGACAGGAAGGGACAGGAACAGCTCCTCCCACCCCCAGTCTGTGGTCACCCACACTGCACACTCCTGCCCTCTGTCTCGCCCTAGATCCCTGGGTGCTGTCCCAGATCCCTGGAAGTCGCAGGGCCATTCACACTCATTGGCCACAAATGGTGGCGCTGAAGTGTCATTTAACTAATTAGCAAGTCTTTAACTGTAGCACCTGAGGGATTTTAGCACAACCTAGTTAGCCTTCTACACATGGCCCCTGGCAGACAGGAGCTGCACTTGAACAAAAAGCCACCTCCAGTGACCAATGACCAAGGGACTCCTGCCTTGGTTTCCAGCTCCTACCATTCTCACTGGCCCTTCCTCAGCTCTCTGTGACCTCCTACAGTGACCCCAAATTCAATCCTAAGTGACCCCATGCTTCCTCAGTGACCCTGACCATCCACAGTGCCCTGATGTGGTCAGAGTAGATAGTGGGGGGAGGACTGGCCTAGGAGAGGAGAGACAGCATAACAGATGGGGCCAATACCGGGCTCAAACTCCAGTCAGGTGCTGTTCTACAACCCAACCCTCTGGCTGCCGGCCGGGTTCATCTATGAGGCCTGGCAACACTCACCTCAAGGTATGTGTAGGTCAGAATCCTCGGAAAGAAATCCAGTCTCATGACCATAGAGGAGTCAGGGTAACCTGAGGAGGGTGCAGAGGTGGAGGCTGAGAGCAGCATGGTAGGGAACAGGTGGTATCAGCATCCATGGTGCCATAACAATTAGAACCCCAGGACTCCCTTAGCACCCCTTAGGAATGCTCCAGAGTCTCTGGGGGCTTCCCTCGTCCGAGGCTAACAACTTCAGCAGTTGAAACTATTTGATTTCCCTGTGGGCCTTGTTATACATTTTTTTATGGCTGTAACCAAATGCCTTAGAAAACAACTTAAGGGAAGAAGGATTCTGCTTATAGAGGCTTCGGTGAGCACTGCTTCCATGGTAGAGCATCATGGTGGTGTGGGGTGGGTGGTGGTGGTGGTGACTGGGGCAGGCAAGGCAGAAAGAGACAAGTAGGAAGGGGTCCAGGACAAAATATAGCCTTCAAAGGCATGGCCTTCTAATGGTCCTCCTAATGGTTCATTCAGCTCCGAGTTTGTCACTGGCATGGCAGAAATGAAGATATTCTGGTTTTGTTTGTTTTGAGACAAGGTCTCTCTATATAGCCATGACTGACCTGGAACTCAAAGAGATCCACTTGCCTCTGCCTCTGCCTCTGTCTCCTAAGTGCTGGGATTACTGTGTGCCACGGCCAGCTTGTTAGAAAGGAAGATGTTTGGAAGAGATGCTCGTGTCTCTCAATCTGACTACTAGGCTAATGAAAGAAGGGTCCCCAAAGAAGTGGGATTTTCTCCAGGAATCTCTGTTGAGAAGGGAAGAGTGACATCTGGATGGGAACTTGTTCCCTGGAAAAAGATCTAATAGTTCTAAAAGCTTCTCAGACCACCTGACAGGATGAGACGGAAGCTCAGGCAAGGATGGGTCAATGGTGGGCAGGGCCACAACATGACCAGGACTGCTTAGATGTGCATGTCCTTAGTTCTCTGTTTAAACTTTGATCTCACTTCAGGACCCAGAAGATGGGCTTGAAGTGTTCACTGGATTTCTTTGTCTCCCTTCCTGATATGGCCACACCCAATAAATATCCCCTTTTCTTTTAATTTGCTACTGAGCACAGGTGGCTGGACCTGACTTGGGACACAGGAGGTGACCTATCCTCAAGGTGGATTACAAGTTCTCTGATGGGTTAACCTGTTGCTAGATTAGTACCCTTTTGATCTAGCCAGTTCTCAACAGCACCCCCAACTGGGGACCAAATCTTTAACACATGAGCCTTTCTGAGGGATACCTCACATGCAAACCCTAACATGTTTCCTTGTACTTTTATATATAATGGCAAGCCTAGTCAAGACAACAAAGACCTCTGTCACATCCAACCCTCCCTGCCATCGCTTTCCCAGCCTGGCAGCTACTCCTTTGTTCTTCTGGGCTAGGTTTGTCTCTCTGAGACTGCCAACCAAAATGATGCAGAGGGCCACCTTCTGAGATGACTTCCTAGTCCACCGAAAGCCACCACCTTGTTCATGCATGGAGGTCAGCTTCTCTGTCACTGGTGCACGTCTACACTGGGGCCCTGTGCAGGTGCGCTGCCGTCTGCTCAGCCACCCACCTGCAGAGAGTTGCTGGCAGTCCTAGGCAAAAGCTACCGCAGATGAAGGCACTGTGAAGGCCCCTGAGTGTGTTTCTGCGAACACAGATGTCATTTCGTGCAGGGAAGTGCCTCAAGTGGGATTGATTCCTGGGCACTGCAATCTAACTGTGTGGCGAGAAACCACCAAACCATCCAGAGTGACTGGGCCGTTTTGCCTTCCCATGGCAAACGTGGGTGCCGACAGCTCAGTTGTTTTCATTTCAGCCTTTCTAAATGTGTGAGATGGTTTCTGATTGTGGCTGGTATCTACAAGTCTCAATGACTGATGTTGCTGAACACTTCACCAATATCCCCTTTGGTGAAGCATCTGTCTATGAATTTTGCCTTCCTTCCCTCCTTCTTATTTCAAAGTGATGAATGTCTTACAGAAAGATGCAAAACAGTAGCTCTCTCTCTCTCTCTCTCTCTCTCTCTGTCTTTTTCTGTCTTCATTTTTCTCTTATTTTGGGGTGGGGGAGTAGTATGCCTAAAGGTGTATGTTTGGAGGCCAAAGGGCAACTATGTGAAATCATTTCTCTCTGTCCATTACATTGATCCCAAGGATTGAACTCCGATTGCTAAGCAGCAAGCGTCTTTAGCTTGGTATCATCTTGCTTGCTTTAGCAGTGAGATCTCTTGGCAGCCTGAATAGGCTAGGGAAGAGCCCACTAAAGGGGCTAGCACAGAAAGGGAGCTCCTATCAACAGGCAAGTATTTTTTTATGTCCACCAGCCAGCTCCCAAATAATGACATGGAGACTTTTCTTAATTATGAAAGCAAATGCTGAGGGCATAGTTTACTGGTGGCTCATTGGAGATGCTGGAAAGGCAGAGGAGACCCTGAAAGTCTAGTGCTGTGGTCCTGAGGTCTCTCTAAACCTGAGAGGATCCTGGGAACCTGGGACAGTCCTGTAGTCTGGGATATATTTGGGCAGGTTCAGAACACCAGCTCTTCTGGGGTGGGGCTGTCCTATGACTAGCAAGGAGATTCCTTTTTGTCACAGATCTTGTCCATCAAGAGACCCACTGAGGCTGAGAGCTGAAAACACTTGTATTTTGGGAAGGTGCCTCAGCCTGACGGGAATCAGCAATCCCTGTGAAGACACTTTAAATTCTGAAGCCAAGGAGGGGACAGGATGGGAACCAGAAGCAGGGGCTTCTGAGCACTCCCACGAGGCAGCGCCAGTAGAGACTCTGATCACCTTGTAGCTGGAGCCACTAGGCAGCAGGGTTCCATGCACAGGAAGAGGGCAAGGTCCCATGGGGGAATATGGCAGGGTAGGCCTGACAGGTTAAGACACATCTCATGATGGCACAGCTCCCTGGCAGTGCACCAAGCTCTCCTAACAACCTGGTGGCACGGGCGACAAACCGATGCACACTGTAAGAGTGTGTACAGGGGACACTTCAAGGCTCGACAGGCTACAGGAACAGAACCTGAGGTGTGGCCCCACATGGGGCTCAGTGCTGTAGCTGTGTCTCCAGCTCGTGGGCCAAGTTAAGCCTTATCCTTGGCCACTCATTGAGCTCTATCCTAGCCAGACCCTGAGCCCTAACCCTGGTCACACCCAGTGCCGACCCTGCTCACTTTCTAAATAGTGCCTTATGGGGCTTCCCACTGACCTGGACCTTGAAACTAAGAAGTAGAAGTCATGGTTGCAGAGACCTGGCTCGGGGCTGGGTGGGTTGCTCGCTACAGGCACCCACAGAACCCGTCACTACCGAGATGCACAAGCCGTTCTCATTTTCCTGTGCTCTCACACATCCTGGCCAAGGCTCAGCATCAGGCGAGAAGCAGAGACCACACTGCAAAGGCTGCTGTGACTCAGCGGGCTCCTCCTCACTTTATTTTTATCTCCTCCAAACCCTATAAATACAGCGACGATCGCCCGATACTGTCAATACTCCCAACGCCTCCCGCCCTGGTGCTGGCCCACAGTTGTGGGGGTGGTGTGGGGGAGGCTGCTGAGCAGACCTGAAGCAGACATCATGGGGGTATTAGGTACTCAGCCCTGATCCTTGTGTTTTCCCTGGCGGGCAGTCTACACCTGTTCCTTGCCATCTATTATGGAGCAAAACACACAGGAGCCCGTTTTTCTGTGCTAGAGATTCAGGGTCCTGGCTCTTTTGCCAGAGACATGGAAGGCGCATGTCTGGGTGTATGCAACACAGCCCTTATTGTAGTGCCTGCTTGAGGACAGGTTAGGGCTTTGATGGTGGCTTGCAGCTTGCAGACAGACACCTGCCAAGTAAGTGAATGGGCAGAGAGACTGGAGTCTGGAGCTATGGTCAAAATGCAAAGGAATGTGGAGGTGACACCATCAGGCTACCTGAAAAGGACCTTAGCCTATCTTGTAGATGGAAAGGCCCTACACTGCCATCATGGCATGGGTGGAAATGGTCCCTCAGGCAAACCCAAAGGCCTGTTGGGAGTGTGGGATGAGACGGGAGTCACAAAAACTAAGAGCCAACCTTGTGTGGCATTCACCACTGTCCCAGGCTCCTTGGAAGCATCTGTCCATGTTGCTCTCAAGTATGTGATTCTCCTACATGGAGCTGAGACCCAGTGAGAGGAGCAACTGCCCATAGCTGCACACCAGGGCAAAACCAGAGTGGCCACTGCTCTCCTCAGGCTAGGCTGGGTTGGGCAGTGGGACCAACTGGTCACATCAGAGTTAAGACTTACTAGGCTACTTATCTGTTGTCGCGACAATGCTCTGTCCATGAGGCTTCTCAGTCTCCTCCCTGCCACCCAAGCTCTCTTCACACTGTCGGGTGGGGAGCTGGAAATACAGGGCTCAAATTGGAGGACTTCAATGCCAAAGGGAAGGGCCTCTAAGGTTTCTAACTACTCTTGTCCAGAAGGCTACCAGTCTCCTGAAGTTCTAGTAGGGCAGCCACTCTGCAGCACACCCAAGGTCTGAGCTCTGACCTCTAGGATAAAGCCAGCAGTAGCAGGTTCTTCTTCAATTTCAATGAAGGACCATGCAAGCAACTTCCCTCCTCTCTGCAAATATGTGATCCTGCTGTGGCCATGCATCTGTGGGAGGATCAGTCACGGAATGCCAGCAAGGTTCAATGATACATTAGATTTTTGCAAACACTGAAGAGATGCTCTGGGTCAAGGGGAAGCAGCCAAGGGTGAGGTGGAGATGTCAAGTCTGGGCCCCAGCATTGTGGTCTGGTGGGAGGAAGCGAAAACTTGGTCCTCCTGCATGGGCTCACTGAACAGAGACAGGCTGAGAATCCCTACAGCCTTGCCAGGTTGGCACTACCCTCACTCATGGCCTTTTGCCTGAAGATTCTGCCCCCTATTCTGCCTACAGCACAGACATTATGAGTGTGGGCCTATTCAGGAGCGTTCTGCCTTCACAGAGACAGGATCACAGATGGCAGAAGCCTCCAGACCCTAGAAGTACAGTGTACAGACTTGTCCTTGGGAACCTGGAGTTGGTTCTGCAGGGATGAGCAATGTCTCTGCATCTCAAAACTATGTGGGACACTCAGCAAGAAGACCAGGGCCCAGTCAGGATAGCCTCCTCTACCTTTCCCACAGAGGAGCTGAATAAAGACCAAAAATTCTTTCCCTCAAGGATATGGATGCGAGGAGTGCCCTTGCCTAAGACTCAGGACTGCTTGGTGCTCTAGGCCAAGCTTCCTACCTTCTGACTTGTCACCAAACATCGGCTGGGCCTGACTGTCTAGGGTAGGGAACAGAATAGTCACAGAGTGACTGTGAGGCCTATTCTAGGATCTATCTGCCCGTTACTGTCCTATCTGTCCTGGGTCTCCACCCTGTGCTAACCAGTGGCTTCTTTTCTGTGTAATTCCGTGTTTTTTTGGTGAACAGAGAGCAGAGTCCCATGGTTAGCAGTGTCACCGACACCAGGACAGCCTCTCCTAGAATACCTGCAACTATAGGCCTTTGAGATCCCGGGAGCTTCCCATACAGGGTACAGGGACACATCTAGTTGAAGTCTAGCCTGGGCTACCTTCTTCCTACAGCACTCAAGGAGCCCAAGATACCTGATGGTTCTGTTTTTGTGCACATCCTGGTCCCTCACAGGCTTCATGGAACTGGCAAGATGAGGATGTTTGGGTCCCAGGCCTGTGCCCCCAGCGCTCTCAGCCCTTGCCTATCTATTTGTTTCATTCAGAAACAAATGTCAGGATGTAGAAGAGTAGCTGGGCTCTTGTTCAGACAAACAGTGCATCTGCTGAGGGCAGAAGGACCCTGGGGCAGGGAAGTGGCTGGCCATCCAGGAGGCATTCAGTCCTGGAGAACTTCTACTTTTACTTCTTGGGGTAGGGTGGGGGTGGGGTGGAGTTCTGTGGTCTTGGAGCCCTTTCCCTGCTTCTGGTCTGTTTTCTCGAGACTATTCTAGATGATCTCCAGCCTTCTTTCTCAGTCACTTTGATCTATTATATATTCATTCAGCAAAAACACTATGAAAAAAAATACTCACACACTAGGGGCCACCACATAGGAGCTTCACTTCGGGGTCGGAAGGCCATAGGGTCAGTTCTATGCTAGAGGAAGGTAAGGCGCACTTATACAACTTGGAGGGATACAATAAAGGCTGCCTGAGCTGGTGCCCAAGTGGGTGTGGAGACAGAATGTTGGGTGGGAGGCACTTTCAGGTAGGAGGTCCAGGCTAGGAGTTGGGACAAAGGTGTTGGCTGAATCTGACAAGATGGTGGCCTTACTCCACGGCCCTAACCTGTGACTGTTCAGTCCTTGGCAGGATGATTGCTGTGCCCACATTTCAGACTGGAGGAGAGAAAGGGGCATTGGGGTGGGCTAGCCAGCTACCTGGCCTTCTGAAGGGTTTGGAGACTCTGTCACTCCTAGCCATGACTGAGTCACACGGCCAGCTGAGCTGAGCGCCTCTCTGCACTGAGAAAAATTAGGGTTTTATTGGTCGGAGGCTAAGGGGGGTCTGAGATCATTTAATAAGAGAATGAAGGCTTTGAGGGGACAGAGTAGGAGGCCCAGACACCTTGTGCTGTTAGGTTGTGCACACTGAAGGGACAACAGGAGATGAGACCCTTACTGAGAAGCCAATTCTGGTGAGTTTGGAGATGTAGTCTAGGCCAGGGCCATCCATGTGGCTTCTGGGTGTCTGGTGGAGTCTTCATGAGCCTCTCGGGCAGCTGAAATTGCTGAACCCAGGGTCCCTCCAAAGGTCTTGGAGCTATCCCAACATGTCATCCTAAATATGGGGTGCCAGAAGTCAACCTTGACTCCTAAGTAGTAGAGTCCAGTCTCAGGCACTCACTCCATAGTGTCTGTGTTTAGGAGAATGAAATCCAGACCATGTGCCAACTCTGTCCAAGCAAGCTGTGATCCTGAACCTAATTCCGAGGTCTTGGGCAGCCTGCTTCCCTCCCTCCTGTTCCCTTCTCTGCTATGCTCCGTCTATAGGAGTGAGCACCCTGCCTCCCTGAAAGAGGCAAGATAGCCTTATCCCAGAATTGAGAGGAAGCACTGAGTCCTTCTGGTAGTTGCTGGCCAAGGGGGACTCTTCCGCAGCCTCCAGAAACCACATAGGCTATGGTGTAAGGGAGGAAGCCATCCTGGATGGGTCACCCTGTGGAAAGCATACTTCATTTTCCTCTTTCTCTGTGCTATTGGGGATGGAACCCAGGCTTGAACTACTGAACCACACAACCAGCCCTCTCCTTCCTCTTCCCCATTCTGGAAGAGACAAGAAAGGCAGGACTAGGGCGGCCAGCCAGCCCTCACACAGGTCTTGACCCTTGGTGACCCTTCCTCCCAAGTGCCTGAGTGTAGCCCAGCGCAGGCAAAGCTGGGCATGTGCACAGCACAGTCTGGTCTACCAGGTCTCCTCTGCCCTCTTCATGCATGACAGTACCATGAACAACCCTTTCCACACATGCGCCTCGACACAAACTTAACCTGGTGTGATCTAGAACCCATGCTCAACCCCAGCACAGCAGGAACACCCATCCCTGGTGTGCAGGTTCATGTCACCTCACATATGCACTGTCTGCTTGCACACCTGTTTGCGATGTACATACACACTAGAACTTCAGTGTCCAGAACACACGCTGGTGTTTGGGTTCCTACATGAAGCACTGGCTCACACACCCCACAGGTACACAGTCGGGTTCACAATCAACCTGGTGCTCACACACATGCCATGTTCACAGGCTTAACCCCCTGCACACACATTACAAACTTTAGCTAGAAATCTCAGCCGACACTGATATTTACAGACTGGCGCCCAGCTACACACAGACCCTTCACAGGAAGTTTTGGTGTGTGATCATAGACCCAATTCTACTTGTCCAGGGATCTCCCCTG
This sequence comes from Arvicola amphibius, assembly GCF_903992535.2. Lineage (NCBI taxonomy): Eukaryota > Metazoa > Chordata > Mammalia > Rodentia > Cricetidae > Arvicola > Arvicola amphibius. The sequence continues at coordinate 33,557,403 of NC_052055.2, read as the reverse complement.
TCATCTGAAGTTGCAGGGGGCGTGCTCAGTGCCTGGGAGCTCAGCAGTCTGTGCAGGTGGTGCCAGCAGACGTTTGACCTTGCTGGGGAATGGGCTCAAAGAAGGAGCCACTAGGTAGGATCACGTGATTAGCAAGGGCCAGGGCAAATCATGGTCTTCTGTAGCCCCCGCATAATCTGGGCTCATCTGTGGGGCTCACCAGAGGTAATCAGCTGGTGACACATTCTGGCCCAGGCTCCTCCTAGGTCTGTGTGTATCCTCCTGTGTATCCACTGGAGAATGGAAGGGAACCTTCAGGAAGCCCAGTGACATCCAGGTAGGGTCCCCAAAGGACCACCCCGAGTCAATATGCAGATCCCATGCATGGTCCTTGCTAGAGGTTCTTCAACAGTACTCATCCTCCGATTCCTGGTCTGTATCCCCGCGGGAAATTCACACCCAGGTACCCGGTAACCGAGTCTTTCCGACTAGGCGCCCCTGAGGCCGGGTCCAGCTTCCTTCTCTCGCTTCACGCTCAATTTTGTTGGCTCTGAGGCAGAATAAACTCCCCGCCGGCATCTTTTGGCCAGACCAGCCGCCGTCGCACCTCTTCCCCCCCCTCCACCTTCGTCCAACCCCAGCGCAGGGCACACTGGGACTCGCAGTCCGCCACTCGGCGCGCAGGGGGCCGCGCACCATTGGCCGGTTTTTTTGTCACGTGATGTTTGGGTGCCAGCCTGAGGTTCGCCTCCCTCCCGCCGCCCGCGAAAGGGAGTGCGCTCCAGAGGTGGTGGCAGGTGACTCAGGTGAGGCGGTGGCCTTGGGAGAGGGCGGGGCGGAGCCTGGAGTTTCCCGAGTGGGCGGGGCCGGGTGCAGGACCGGAGTGCCCGACTTTGGAACCTTGGTGCTTGGCACGAGAAGAGAGACAATGTATCCCGGATGCGGGGCTAGGGTGACTGCCTTGGGCACCTCATGGGCGAGGGCGGTCCTGGCGGCAGAGTCTCTCCAAGTCTGGCTGAAGTCCTCACTACCCACTCTAGAGGACTACACTGCATCTGGAGCGTCCGCGAACTCACTTGTTAGCTGCAAGAGGCGTTCCCTGAGATTCTGAGATCAGCTCTTGAGCCTTCGCTGGAGAGCACGATCCTGTGTGCCTCTCTTTATTCCGTTCTTCAAATTGTACACGGTGCCTCAGCGGGATCCTTTTGGGGCTTCCAGGTGGTCTGAATCCGCAGTATCCCCGCGGAATCCCCCAGCCAGGGCCACCTGTTGTTTGTAGACTCCTGTCCCACCCTTCTTTTTTCCACCGGGAAGCTTTGTCTTAGATGTCCAGGGTGGCAGTCACTAGTCACCTGTAACTATAATAGCCTCGGAGCCACACAGACAGGTTGGACAGTACAGGTAGGGGGAACCTTTGCAGTCTTCCTTGGAAGAGCCCTGGGTCCCAGCTCCCCTATCCATCATCCTGCCATACACCCGTTCCACTCACACCCCAGCACCCCTTCTTTCTACCCCTGCGTGCCTGCCTGCCTTTCTTTTAGGCCCTGGCCTGATGCCAAGTGGCTCACAGTCACTTCCTGACCTCTCTCTGGGTATTTCCTGGCCCCTCCTTTTCTTCCCAGCACCTGATATTTGCATGCTGCCATTGCTTGCTCTCTGTGTTACCTTCTGTGTCTGTGAGGCAGGGACTGGGACTGCTGCATGGCGTGTACCTGCATGGTGGCTGTACTCATAGGGTGGAGGTGCAGGTACAAATCTGTTAGTGGTGAAGGTCCAGGGGCAATATTGTACTTTCCAGTCATACAGCTTCATCCACTGTAAGCTTGTGGTGGGCATCTCCTGCACCAGGTACTGAGACCCAGGATCTGGAAGGTCAGGAGCATGTTGTGACTCCAGATGACTGGGGGAGGCCCATTAAAGGCCAGGAGATTTCCTGCAGGAGGTTGAGTTTTAGCTGGGTCATGTGTGTCCCTGACTAATGCTAGCTGGCATTCACATCCAACAGCCTGTGGCTCCTCTGACTTTGCCCAGTTGAGTTTCCTCGTGTATTTCCTGTATGGTCATGTGCAGATGCTGGGACAACAGTCTAGGCCCTATCTCTGTGTCTGGGGGCAGACAGATGCCATTATGCCCCTTCCATAAATCATAAATCCCTGTAGTTGAAGCTCTGCATCTGGCTTGAAGCAAGGGTAATTTTGGTTTTCGTTTCATGTGCACAGGTCCTTGTTTCCTGCACACCCTATGTCTTTGCTCACCTGTATGTAGATTACACACCTCTCGTTTGCAATGTCCTTTACTACCTCATGCTCTTGAGAGTCTATGGTGTAGGCACCTTTGTCTTGCTTGTCCTTCAGCGCCCAGCACAGCACTGAAAGCAGAATGGGCAAATGGCAAGTTTGGATAAAGGAGTAGGCCGTAGGAGGAGAAGGCGTGGAGGGGAAGTGTAGACCTTGAAGCATACACTATGGGAAGCTCCAAGCAGGGAGTTGAGGATTGACCTATGACCTCAGGTGTAGCCAGCCATTCACAGGTAATGTGTTGGGAGTCCTGAAGAGGGACCTTCCCACGCTGTGGGATTTGAGTTGGGTCAAGGTCAAGTTAACAGTCTGGTTATTGTAGGAATGAGAGTATCCTGCAGGAGTAACACTGGTCATACCAGCCACACCTACCCAGCAGCTGGGGGCCAAGAGCTGCTAAGGGTACTCTGGGGAGAGGGTCTGTTGTGATTTCATCTCAGAGGTGAAGAGCCTAGGTCCCAGAAAGAGGAACTGGGTTAGTCTCCTGTTGTGAAGTTCTGAGGTGCCTCCCACTGGACCGCAGACACACAGAGTCCTGAGGTTCTTGGGGGAGTCTGTCCTTCTGCATTGTTGGGGAAGAGTGCATTGCTGTGTTATGCGTAGGATTCTGTTGCTTCTTTTTCCAGGGCAGATGTGTTGGGTGGGCTTGGGGCTAGGAGATCTATTTTGGTCTTGTGAGTGGAATAGCGCGCCTGTGGCTCAGTCCAGCTGTGGTTCATTACGCCCCTCAAGTTCTGACTTTGTGCTCATCAGTAACACTGAGCTTCTTAGTCTGAAGGTAGACACCAGATTCATCTGCGTTTGGACATGCTCAGCACTGCTTGGCGCCTAGGCGGTCTCTGGATCTGTGAATGGGGGACTGGGGAACAGAAGGGCTGGAGGCGTGGCCACTGCTGTCTTCTCCAGGACACACCGCCTTCACTCGTTCGCTGTTTACTCTCTTTGGGTTTGCACTCTATACATGGAATATTCTGCTCCTGCCTCCTTCAGGGTGCCAAGGCAGGCAGGGAGGAGATATAGTTTACATTCTTAGGAGAGGAAAACTCGCATCCTGACTCAAGTCGCCGGCATCCAACTGCAGTCATTTCTGTGCCTCCCTGCTTGCCACCCCCCTCTCAGCCAGTTGTGGCCTTTGGGCAGGGAATCTATGGGTTCCTGGCCAGTGTTTGCTGAAGAAGTAGAGGTTGTGACGGAGGTGACCGTGAACTTGAACTGTTCTTACTTCTCCATGCTTTCTGTGAGTGCTGCGCTGAACTCCCTTCTGCAGAATTGTCTTGACCAGGTTCCCTGGCATAGCAGGTGGTACCTGCCAACAAGCCAGGCGTCTTGAGTTTTCCAGGGACTTTTCATGTCTAGAGTACCTCACCTGAGTAGCTGAGGCCATCGTTCAAGGTGCCCTGTCAGACAGGGCTGCCCTCTGGTGCCTGTCACCTCAGACTGCCCTACCTTGTTCCAGCTCTCAGATTTTCCCATCAGCCCCAGGCATTCTGAGTTCAGGGTAGGTGGAGATAATGCTTCACTTGGTTTCATACCCAGAGCACACCTGGGGGCATGGGAGCAATCTGTTAGACTTGAGTTGAGTTGGTGGCTGCTGCAGGTAGGCAGGTAGATGGTTTTCTGGTGTAGATTGCCCACCTGGACAGGAGTCCAACAGAACTTTGACTACAGGGGCCATGCCACAGAAGAATAGTTTTCTGTGGTGCTTTGCAGTGGTCAGGCCCTTGCAGGAGGCCTGGACCTGGTGTTCAAGGGAGAGGGGCTGCCTGCAGTCTGTGTTCCTCACAGAGTACCTGGGGAGTGGCCCGGGAAGCTTGGGCAGGAAGGGAGGCCTGGACTTGGCAGTTACTGTCAGTGCTTTTCAAGAAAGGCCTGTTGAATGTTGCTGATATTTGCTGGAGGGGACTGAATATAGGGTCTTGTGGCTGGAGCTGCAAGGTCCAGGTTGGTCTGTTCCAGGGCTCCATGCTGTGTGGCCAGACTCCCCTTGGTGCAGAAGCCCTGTGTATCCTTTAGTGGATATGGGGCAGCTGGGTCCTTCCTGGACTTGTGGCAGGGGCTGCTCATTATCCTGGCAACCCTGGGCTGTGCGCTGGCTCCTGGAAACAGCGGTCCTTCCTGACTGGAAATGAGCAAGCAGGGCCAAGCAGTCACGCTGGCCCTGAGAGACCCTGGCCAAGTGCTCTGGCCCAATAAACCTTTATGATTTTCTTCCACTGGATCGATGGAAGATTGTCTTGTTTTCTGCCTCTGATTTCCCCTGAGACAAGGATGGATCCCAGGCCTCACTTATTCCACATCTTGGTGTGAGCCCAACATTGCAGCTCCTTAGCTGTGAGGTGTTAACCGTGTCACTTTCCAGAGCTCCCAACCTTGCCCTCTTGTACCGTTGACCTGATCACAGCTTCCAGGGGTTCATCATGCCCATCCCAGAGATGCAGAACGTCCAGCCTTTTGAGACAGCACTCGAGGGTCAGAGGACAGTTCTGAAGGGTGAAAAGGGGACTTTGCAGCAGGGGAATGCAGTCCTTAGACAATGGGGCAGCTCTCTTCCGAACCATCTTCTGAGTTGTTCCATTTTCCAGTTCCGGCTCCAGACAACCTGCTCTGTCTTCTGTCTGGGTGGCTAGGGGCATGGCCTGCCTTTACGTGGATTACATCATCACTGTGGCCATTAAGTGCTCATCATCACTGTCATTTGTCCCTACATATTCTGTTGTCTCCTGTCTGTTGACCACTGGGCATCTGCCTGGATCTGTTAGCTCCCTTAAACACTGCAGGTCTGCACACTTCCTGTGTTTGAGTAAGTTACCACACTCTCATAGGGCTGTAATGACTGGCCCTTCCTGAGCCTCAGCGTTCTGACTCTGAGGACAAGTCTGCTAATTGTTCTGCCTCTCTGCATGTACCCTAGTACCCTCCTCTGTTTTTGGGGGAGTCCAAATAGGAAGAAACGACATACTGGAAGGCCATCATCACTGTGGGGCCCATGAACTAGAGACGGTGTTGATAATGGCAATGGTTATATATAGTGACTATGTAGATATATTACACTGGCCTTCTGCCCTGTGAGGACATTCTCAGGATGAGTGTAGTAAAAGTTTAGGGACCACAAGGATGTATGTGTGTTGCATATCTGATGGAGAGGGGAAGGCTAGGGCCCGTCTCAGGATTCTTTTTCCATGAATGAGCTTTCTGGTATGGTAACTAGGGCTGGGGAGGTGTGGTTTCAGGGTTATTCATCACCAGAGGTTGTGGGACTGATGCCACGCTTAGGGCATATGGTCTGTCTGTGTGTGTCTGTGTGTTTATCCTGTACCTGTGCAAGATCCTGGGTATAGTCGGAGGGGTTCAGGAGAGCCTGTACCAGTGGAATGTGGGATGCTGATATGTGGGGTATAGTATGAAGGTATCCTGGGAGAGTTGGGGGTTTCAGGGCTATGCTTAGGGGCTTGCTGGCATCGAGGACCACAGGGAATCTGTGCTGGAAAACTGGTGAGCAGGAGAAGGGTGCGGTGCCTCGCCTACCCCAGCTTGCTTTGACTGGGCTCTGCTTCGTCCATTCTAAGCTATTCTTTGAAAAGGGACACATTTTTAAGTCGGAAGTCCAGAATTTGTCTCCTGACATTAATAAACACACAGCCCAGCAGCCCCTTCCTGGCTTGGCCATCCTTTTAGCACAGACTGTTAGAGGCACCAACTAATGAGGAGTTCAGTTCATTTCTGAGTCTGGCTCCCTTCCCTGGGCTGCCTCCCCTCCTGCCACAGCCAGGGTGCTAATGAGAGAGTCTGGGACTGAGGATGACAATTCTGGTTTTCCTGGTCTGGGGTCTAGACTGGCACCAGCCTCTTTTAGCCGGTCTATGATCTCCAGCTTGGCCTCACTGGTGCTGGCTTATCTGGCCACAGTATGGCTCTGGTCTGTTGGTTGTAGCTAGGAGTCACTGTAGGTCCCTTGTCCTCGCTACAGAAAGATGGGTTTTCACTTGGCATTGCAACTTCTTTATGTCCTTCCAGCTTTGGAGACCCTGGATCCACTTCTGATGACTGTCCCGACCTGTTCTCAGGTGTCTTTCCTCAGGATACCCCTTTGTTTGCAGTGTCCCCATCTGGAGACCCCTCCTTGCCTTCCTAAGCATGGCACAGTGGTGGTGTGAGTAGATCCCTCAGCTCGCTTCTGCCACTTGACTCTGAGTGTGTGTGTTGGGGCGGGGGGGTGGGGTGATACGGATATAGACAGATATCTCCAAGTCCAATAAGATGTCAGTTTGCTTCCTCATTGGTTTCTGTTATTTGTTTTTGTGTTGTTTTGTGTTGCCCTCCTCTAGGACTTTGCGGGGTTCGGTCTCTCCGTGATCTTGGCATAATAGAGTTAGGCACCCGGTGGCATTGGTTTGTGACAGGAGCTGACCGTTGGTCAGAGCTTGTACCTTTTCTGTTCAGCTTCCAATGCCCCCAGGACATCCATCCCTCTATGTGGCAGGTGGTAGTGGGGGGGTGCAGTGACAGCAGGCACACCAAAGACAGGAACCGGGCAAAGCCGGCCAAAACTCCCACTCATCCACACCTTCTAGAAGAGAGGCTGTGACTTGCTGAGAGCAGAGACCTGCAGGAGTATCTGAGTGAGGAGGCTCACTTTCAGGCCCCTGATGCTCTTTGAGAATCTATGAACACAGCTTGGAGGCCATGGCCACTGGGCAGGAGACGCAGACAAGCCATACTGTTAGGTGGGGTGTGGGCAGTGATGTAGTATCCAGAGGAGAATGACACGGCTCAAGATGGTGCCAGAGGAAAGCATGGCACTGGGGGTTGTCTTTATGAAGCAAGAGGCTATGTGTTCCAAGACTCCAGAACAGGTGAAGTACAGAGCTGGGGGTGGAATACGGTTGGGTCCAACCGTCATATCAACTGTCTGTTTTTCCACACTGTCCCTCCAGAGTTAGAGCCCTGAATTAGAAGTTACTTTTAGATGTCGTTATTTTTCTGCTGTGTAGTATTCCATTGTGTAACTACATCTTGAATTTTGCAGGCAAATGGGTGGAGCTAGAAAACATCATTTTGAGTGAGGTAACCCAGACCCAGAAAGACAATCATCACATGTACTCACTCTTAAGTGGTTTTTAAACATAAAGCAAAGAAAACCAACCTACAAATCACAATCCCAGAGAACCTAGACAACAATGAGGACCCTAAGAGAAACATACATGGATCAAATATACATGGGAAGTAGAAAAAGACAAGATCTTCTGAGTAAATTGCGAGCATGGGAACCTTGGAGGAGGATTGAAGAGGAGGGGAGAGGCAGGAAGGGGAGCAGAGAAAAATGTAGAGCTCAATAAAAATCAATAAAAATTAAAAAAGAAGTTGCTTTTAGGTAGACAGTAGGTTTGAGTTGTTCCCCAGAGCTTACCCTCCTCCTGTTCTTTGAATGTTGGGATTATAGTCATGTCACCTTGCCAGATTTACATTTTCTCCGTTTCAGGTGCTGGGTACTAGGACCTTGCCCATGCTAGGCAAATGCACGTCACTGAGCTGTGCCTCATTTCCTTAACTCTGTTTGAGCTGACAAGTCGTGGACCCTGATAGCATCGTGTGTTGGGGACTGGCTGGAAAGAGCTAAACAGTGGGGATACCTTACAGACTGACATGTTTTTCCTATGGAGAGAACATTGCAAGCCTGGCTCTTACTGATTACACATGAGCTGCAGTCACAAGGATGCCTTGAGCCCCTCCCTTACCTCCTCTTGGGACTGGCAATTGCCCTCCCCTTCCAGCTCACCATGCTGTATTTCCACTCTGCTTCTGTGACTCAGAATTCCATATAGTGAGGTCATGCCATGTTTGCCTTTCTGTGTGTGCCTGCCTCATTGCACTTAATGCCTTCTGGGGTCACCCGTGTTATCACACATGACAAGAGTCCTTTGTTTTTGAAATCTGAGTGGTGTTAATATGCCACCTTTTCTTTATTTGTTCAGTTCTTGATGGGTACAGCTTGTCCATCTTTTTCTTGGATGCTGGGATCAGTGCAGCTCTGAACAAGGGGAATTGATGTCTCTACATTCCTTTAGTTTTCCCTGAGTGTATGCTCAGCACTGGGGATTGCTGATCTTATGGTGATGGTGTCCAGTGTTTAATTGTGGGGGAATCACTATACCATTTTCTAAAAATGGCTATATAAAATTGCCATGTCCTTATAATGAGTCTTTCTCTTCCACCAGCCAGTTCTCAAATGACACAGAGACTTATGGAAGATTGGCTGTAGCCTAGGCTTGTTTTTAGCTAGCTCTTATAACTTAAATTTACCCATTTCTATTAATCTGTGTTTTTTCCATGTTTCCTGGCATTTCTTGTGCACCTAAGCATCTAGATTCATCTACTTCTTCTCTCTCTGCCCGGAAGTCCCACCTATACCTCCCGCCTAGCTATTGGCCATCCAGCTTTTTATTACGTCAATCACAGCAATAAATCTTCACAAATATCCCACAACATGTCTTCATTTGTACAAAAATTCCTTTAGTTTATTCCCTTGTCAGCCCTTGTTTTCTCTCTTCATCTTGATGGTAGCTGATCTTGCAGTCGTGGGGGATAGCTCATTGTGACTTGTATTTGTATTTTCCTGGTGACAGGGACACTGGGCATGTTCATGTGCTGGCCATTAGCATTAGTTTTGAGAAATGCCTGAGTTCTTTGCTCATGTTACAATAATGTTTTTGCTATTGAGTGGTTGAGTTTCCTATGGATGTGTGTGTGTGTGTGTGTGTGTGTGTGTGTGTGTGTGTTTAGCTTATGTGGTATATAGGGTTTTCTTCCTATTCTCCCCACTCTATTCCTTGTTTACTTCACTGTGCATGTCGTATTAGTTTGATAGGACCTTGTTTCCATCTTTCTTCTTTCTCTGTGTTTTCTTCCAGTGGTTTTACAGTTTCACATCTGCTTTTCTAGTCTTTACTGCATCTGAGCTGATTTTTGAATGTGGCATGAGATCAGGGCAAAGTCACTTTTGAATGGTTAGTACCCCCAGCAGTCCTTCTGGAGAGACTGTCCCTTCCCATCAGGGATCATGACAATCTGTCTGAAGTCATGATGCTGGAAACATGTTGGCTTAGTTCTGGTCTGCATATTTTTCTGCAGGCACTGGCCTGTTTTGGATGCAGTAGTTTCTCTGGCTTTGAATCACATTTTCTTTAGTCTCAAGGTTTTGTTATTTTCTGGTTGTTAGGAGGATTTTTTGGTTCCATTTTCTTGTGTATTTATTAGTCTGATTATGCTTGGTTTCTAGATACTAGTCTTGTCTCTTGGCTGTTTTCTTGGCATGGAGTCCTATCAGTGGCAGAGAATGGTGTCTGAATCCCTCTCTAACTGCAGTTCTTATGGACAGAGACCTTCAGCAGGGACCTGCAACACTGTGTTAGTGTCCTTTGGTAATGGCACTGCTATTGCCCCACTAAGTAAATCGTGGCTTTAAATTTAGGTAGGTATATTAAGATAGAGTCCATAATTTCTCTCTCTCTCTCTCTCTCTCTCTCTCTCTCTCTCTTTCTCTCTCTCTCTCTCTCTCTCTCTCTCTCTTTCTTTTTTCCTTCCTTCCTTCCTTTCTTTCTTTTAAAGAAAAAGTCAAAAATCTTTGCCTTTTTTTTCTGGGTCAGGGTCTTTGCAGCCTAGACTGGTGTCAAACTTGCTATGTAACTGCGAATGATCTTGAAGTCCTGTCTCTACCCTTCAAGGCTATACCTCTGAAAGGTTCCACAGCCTCCCAGACTGTGCTACCAGCTGGAGGCTGAGCGTTCAGAACAATGGGTGGGGGCATTTCACACTCACACCACAATGCCCAGCTTGTCACAGTCCCCTTTTCTAAGTGTTTGAAAGCATTCTGTATTTAGCCTGATTTCTTGTTACAAGGAGTTCCTCTAGGCGTGGTTTCTTTCAACAATCCCCTAGCACTCTGTGGTTTGAGTCTTTCCCCTTTTGGTCCATGGGTTGTGGAGGTGCCTGAGTACAGGGTTTGGTTTCCAGCTTGTGCCCTTGTTCTGGATTTAATAGCATACAGCCGAGCCTGTTGGTTGTTCTCTGCACGTTTGGTTCTCAGGACGTTCCCTTGTGGCCCATTTGTGGTGTCTGTTTCTTTGAGGTCCTGCCAGGGCATGGAAGAAAGGTTAGATTCCAGCTTATAGAGGCTGGATGTGCACAACCACTTAGTTCCCTCCCTTACCTGTAAGCTGCGTGTGCCCTTCTGCCTCTGTTCCTGAAGAAGAGGGTCGTCTGTCTGCATTGTCTGTCCTGCTTTCTGATCTCTGAGAGAGGCCTGCAGTGTTAACTGTGAACAGCTGTTTAAGGCTGGGCAGACCCTCACAGCCTCCGTCTGTCTGTATGTCTGGCTGAGAGACCACGACTGTCATTGCCTGGGTAAGTGTGGTGGGAAAACTCTGGCCCCTGCCGGCTATCCCCCAGCCGCAGGGCTGGAGAAGCTCTGGCTCCTTTCCCAGGACTTTCCGGAGGAGTATAGCCCAGTGACCTAGCTGATTTGGTGTTTGAAGCAGCTGAGTTTGTGATAATTGTGGGATGGCAGCAGCAGGGAGCCCGCACACCTTCCGTGGGTGATTATCACATTAGCCTGCTTTCTCGTTTTCCTCCCAACACTCAGTTCTAGTCAACAGTAGTATTTTCTCTGTCTGCCTTTGTACTGTGAAATCGCCTCGTATTTCTGCTGGTGAACTGTCAGCTTTAAATACATCCTTTGACTCCGTCCTTGATGATGAGCCAGTGAGCTAATGGCTCTTCCCCTCTTCTTTGCTCATGTCCTCTTGGCTTTTATCCATTGCTACTCCTAAGCGGGGCACTGCCTTATGTGTGTCCTGCTCTGTCACTGCAACCCAACCTGCATGCTCTGCTCACATCTCCAGGTGACCGAGCCCAGCCCTCCTCGATTACCCCTTTTTCCCTTTAGAGAATTTTAACTTTCTTTTTTATTTATTCTTTGTATCTTTCATATCATGCATCTCGATCCCACCCATCTCTCATCCCCTATCCCCTCACATCTGCCCTCTGCCTCTGCAACCTCCCCTCTCTCCCCGAATAAAACAAAATAAAATTTAAAGGTTGCTTTGAAGCCCCTGGTCTCTGCTACACTATCAACACTGGACCCTCCCTGGGACTCTTCCTGGACATCCTGTTGCTGCCCTGTGTCATGGAGATCCTGTATCTTTGGGTCCGCAGGTCCACACCTTGCCCCCGCCGCCACCCTGGCCACCTCTTCTCTAGCAGATTATAGATAAGGTGGGCTAACATATGACCCTGGTTCTGGGCTGGTTAGTTGCAGGGTTGGTCAGCCCACCAGCTCTCCCCTGTCTTCGTCCCCAGGGTAAGCTCTCCAGCATTGCCCTAGCTAGTTCACCCTTGTAGAGATGAGCAAGGGGACAGGATCAGTTCTCATATCCTCAGGACCAGTTCTCCCACACCTATGCCTTCAAGGCCAGCACTACTGTGTTGCCCAGTTGAGGTGTAGAGGACACTCTCCTGAGTGCTGTAGCTGATGGGGGCAGGAACCTTTTCTTGTGACCTCAAGGCCAGCTCTCCCACCTGAGGTGGGAGGGACAGATAAGTCATGGGGACAGCTCTCCCATCTGCCTCAGACATTAATAAATGGTGACAGTTGGGGGCGGGGGTTGTCTCTAGTGCTCATGCTGCCACTAGACAGATAAGTAATGGGGACATCTTTTTTAGAGTATTTCTTAAGAAGGCTCATGGGAACCAGGGTCCCCAAATACTGCAGGTTCCAGTGGCAGCAGAGGGACAGTGTGACTGGGTTGGAGTCCCCAGTTGCTGCTCATCATGGGGGTGTCACTCGCTGCTGCCTGACTTTAGAGGTTACTCTGGAGATGTCTGAGAAATCCACCTCATTTTCTTCCCTATAGAAGTGGTTTAATTTCGTTCTTTTCACCTCATTTTCTTCACTTTTCTAGTCATTATATTTGTAATACTTTTAAAAATAGGGTTTATTTTTTGGTTGAGTTTAAAACAGTGTATTCTGTGCAGTCAGCCCTCAAGGGTACATCTTTGCTGACGTTTCCTCCTGCGTGGGGAGTTGCCTCTTCCCTGTTGGTGATGCGCTTTGAAGCACACATTCTTAGTCTTGATAGAGTTCCATCTGTCTATGTTTTCCTTTTGTTTTCTGTGCTTTTGGTGTCATCGTTAGGAAATCATTGCCAAATCCAATGTCATAAAGCCCCCCCCCCAGTGTTGTCTTATAATTTTAGCATGTACCTTTAGTTCCGTGACACATTTTGGGCCAGCTTGTGCCGTGGTTCAAGGTAAGCGCCCAGTGGCGTTTTGTGTGTGGATGTGTGCTTTTCCAGCACCATCTGTCCCTTCCTGTGGGATGCCTTTGACACCCTTGCTGAGGATCACACAGCCATCCACGTGGGAGTTCATTCTTGGGCTCCCTGTTTTAAGTTTTCTGGGTCTGTGTGTCAGTTTTTAGGTCAGTGCCACACTGTTTGGATGACTAAAGCTTTGGGAAAGTTTTAAAATCTAGAAATCCAAAGTCTTGTTAGTCACTCTGTTTGATTTACCATTTATTTTGGAAAGCATTGTTTCTGTTCTGGGTCAGTTCTTTGTAAGCCTCCTTCCAGAGCAGTGGGGACATGGCAGGAAGCTCTGCCAGGGCCCTTCTGGGTGCTGCTCAGGCCCAACAACTTCTCAGGAGGCTTTGCTGCTACATAGCTGCCCAGTTGCTGTTAGGTCGGTGTCTTAGAGATGGTGCAGAGCTGCAGAGTGAGGGGGTGGTGCAGAGTGAGGGGTGGAGGGTCAAGCTGTACTCCTACCAGGGTTGCTCCTACAGTCTTAATGCCCTTCCTTTAGCTCCAAAGCTTCCCCATTGTGTCTCTGTGGCCCTGCCATGTTCCTCTACCTTGTTTCAGCCTGCGGTCCTCTAAGTGCTCTGTGCCTCTGTGGTCCTGTTGCCTCCTGGTCACCCCCAAACTCCACCCTGGAGGCTTACAGGCATGCCCCTCTCCACATGACAGAAGGACTTTACCCTCTCCACGTTCTGGTAGGAGTTCTCATCTGACTTGGGGCCTGCAGATTTTGTTTCCTGTTTTCTATAAACATGACATTTGGATTTGTAAAGTTTTCCTTTGTTAGTTCAGGGGCTTTCTCATTGTTTTCACTTGGTTTCCGAGAGGGACCTGGGGCAAGATGTGCTAATGTACAGAGGCTTATACTTGTCATCAGTGTCTCTTTAATGACCTGGATTACTGACTTTTAGAATTCACATGCCTGTCCTGAAGGCTGCACTGGAAGTGCTTAGCAAAGGCTCACCTACACTCTTGTCCCCGTGTGATGGTTGTGGGGAGGGAAGAAGCTGAGCTTGAACCTGAGGTGGAGGTGGTACCAGTCAGGCTGCAAGAGCCACAAGGCCCACCATGGGTCAGGCCAGCATGTTGTTCAAGGCCTAATGTTTTCAGAACCTTGGATAGCGGCTGGCTAAGGGTGCCTGCAGTGGCTGCCACTGGTCTGAGGCCTCCTTCCTGAAGGCCATTGGGTGAATGACGTAGGGACAGAGCTGGCCTGATGTCTCTTCCCCTACTCTATCCTACTGTTTGGTATCTGCTGGTTGAGATGTGCTTTCGGGATCTGGAAAGTCTCAGGAGTTATTGATGGGTTGCGGGAGATGGGAGAGGAGAGAAGAGAGGAGAGAGCCAGGCTGTGTGAGGGGCGGCTGTCATATGGACGACGATGTAGCAGGCTTTCCAGTATTGTTGCCTCATCTGGAGGGAGCAGAGCAGTTCTGCGGTTTGCCTTTTATGGAACGGACATAGACTCTGGAAGTTAAGGGAGCCTTTCTCTCAGGCAGAAGGTGCATGCCTTGATGTGCTGCTGGTGTGTGTGCTTCTGTGGCATGCTGTTGGTACCAAGCCTGCCCCTAGCACTACCTCTCTCCAAATGCTTGCCTAGTGCATGAGCTGTCCTGTCTTCCTACGAGTGTGTCCTTCCACCTGCGGAAGACCAGTGTCTCCTCAAGTTGAGAGTCTCTAAAATGCTCCAAATTGTCCTTATTTTCACTTCCTTTGTCTGGATTTCTCTGAACTCCTGGTGGAGTATGACACCAGGGCTCTGGTATCCTCTGTGAGTCTCTTGTGAACTCTCAGGCTGGCCTGCTATCCCAGTGTCTCCCTGTCCTAGCGTTTCCCTTGTGAAGCTTCAGGAGCTGGCCAAGTCTGCCGAGAAGGTTCTGGTTCTGAGCCAATGTCGCTGTGGGCAGTTGGTTGGAACCTCCTCTGAGCCTCATGCAGATGGCACACTGCCTGTCTCAGGAGTCCCACTCCAGACCTTGAGAGTGGTTTTGGGCATGGCAGGTGCACAGCAGCCATCCCATCAGGCCATAGCTTACCAAGCTGAACTTGTGCCCAGCTTTGCTGACCTCATGGGAATCTGGATCTGCCACACTCAGACACTTGTTCTAGCCTTGCAGGCTTCAAGATCCATGGCGGATACTGCTCCCAGACTTAGCCAAAGCCTGTGCAGTGCCAGTGCAGCTTGGCGGGAGAGGGACCCGGATCTGGTTTCCATCTTGGCCTCTTTCCAGCTAGATGGCCTAGGTCAGGCTTGTAGGCTGGGATATGGTGACATGGATTCTCCATCTGCTCAGGGCTGAGGTTTACATGGTAGCTATAGGCTTATAGCCCACTGACTGAATTCTCTCCTGGTAGACTGGGCTGCCTGGTTGAAGGAATAGGTTGTCCCCATGAATGAGATGTGCCCAAGGGAATGAGGGCCACACTCCCCTCTTCCCCCATGGTCCTTTCACTCCTATCCTGACCCTCTTGTTTGCCAGCGGTGTTAGTGGGGCTCTCTGCCTGTGCCTTTGTGATGTAGGCACTGTCACTTCTCGGCAGCTGCCATCCTAGTGAGAAGGGACTGGGTAGCTGTGGCAGGCAGCTGGGCTGTGGGCAGAGCTGGAACAGATGCCTGGTCTCTTGTGGTACTCCTCAGTGTAGGAGGGAGGGAGCTGTGATGACGACAGCCTTGGCAGGTGGAGGTGGAGGGAGAGGACTGCACACTGCTGGCATTTTGAGCACCCTTTCACAATGATGGTGATCCAGCTTCTCTGCCTCTGATTCTAGGCATCATTGCAAGGTGCCTGGGGGTGCCTGACTGCATTCTGTTTGACGCAGGGTTGAAGTTGCTATAACAACACTGATTCATGTAATTGTAGCTCCCCCATCAGGGCCCTTCTCTGGCTCTCCGTTGCACATACAGGCACACATACTTGTGCATGCACATGATCGGGAGGCTGCAGAGGGCCAGGGGCTGGGTGTGGGTGTGCTTCCTGTTCTACCATGGCACTGTGCCTCAGGACATGCGACATTTGTATGAGGAGTATCCGGTACCAGAGGAGTGGGAAATGGTCTGCTCCCCAATTGGAGGACTCCACACTCAAGGTATGTGGCTAGCGTGAGCTGTGTTCTGACTCAGCGTCTCCCGTGTGCAACATGAGCAATAGGCACCAGGGGGTTGGCAGATGTTCAGGCAGGGCCTTAACAGGCTGAGCCTGGGTGCATTAGGGCTTTCAAGATTGCAATGCTTGGATGTGAAGCAGAGCCAGGTCCTAGGTGCTGGCTGGGCTGGTGTGTGTACGTACACATGTGTATGGGTGTGAATGTGGGAAGGAAGCACACTGGAAAGTGTTGAGATGGTTTTACCCTTTATTTTTAAAAGAGGGGGCTGGAAATAGAGCTAAATTGGTAAAGTGCTTGCTATGCAAACATGAGGGCCTGAGTTGGGTACCCAGAACCCATTTAAAACATACTGGGGAATGCAGTAGGCATCCGTAATTCAAGTGCTGGGGAGGTAGAGATGGGAGGAACCTTGGGGCTTTCTAGTTAGCGATTGTAGTCTTCCTGATGAGCCCCAGACCAGAAAGACCCTATTTGAACATCAACAACAACAAACAACACAAGACAGATGATGAATTCTGAGGAACAACAGTCCAGGTCATCCTCTGGACTCTAAGTGCATGCACACATGCATGCATGCTCGCCCACATACAGATTATACCCACATGCATTTGTGCATTCTCCTCCATATACTAAAAAGGGAGGACTTCATCTCAATTCCTTTAAAGTAGAATTTCTTCCTTATAGAACGCTCATAAGTGAATGAAGGAAGTCCATATCCTTATCTTTTGGTGGCAATCACTCACTCTCTTCTAGAACTTTCTTCCCAGTCTTTCTTTTCTTCTCCCTCCTCTGGGTATCTGCCATGCAGCTTGTTGCCACATTGCTATTTCTGTGCAAGACAGACAGGACCTTCCCATGTGTGGGTGGCTAGCAGAGATGGCCCTGAGCAGGGGCCATCACCTGATGACTACTTTCTGAAGTGGGACTAGCCTGGGTTGGGGAGCTGGAAGGGCTTAGGCGGTAGGCATGTAGAGCAGGGTCTGGACTTGTGGTTTGTATTGATGAAGGGAGGGAACACATGGCCTAGGGTTGTCTTCTTTTTTATTGTTTTTATTGAGCTATATATTTTTCTCTGCTCCCCTCCCTTTCTCTACCCCCCCTTCTACCCTTAGGGTTATCTTCTTAACAGCTTCTGGAACATTTCCTGGCAGCATGAGTCTCTATGATTCATCACATGAAGCCCAGACATATAAGCATCCCCCAGAGTTTTACCTCTACCCTCGCACCCCGTGGTGTGACATCTGTGGCTTCAGTTTCCCCTTTCTGGTTGGTCTGTCTAAGAGCCAGGCTGGACCACACTGCTGATACCCTGGGGCCTGGGGCCTATTGTTCAGCTGGTGCTGTCTCCTCAGGTCTATCCCATGACAGTGTCCAAGCCTGAGCTGTTCACAGCCCAAGGTGGTCACAGCCTCTCTACATCAATACCTAGCCTGGTCCACTGTGGTGCTATCCCTGAGCTGCCAGCCAAGTGCCAACATCAGCTTTGCAGTGGTCTTTGCAGCTTTGCAGTTGCAGGGGTAGAGCCTCAGAAAGGAACAATGTCCTCCTGCCCCAGAATGTGGCCTTGGATGTGGACAGGGGCAGGGCTTCATCTCAAGAGCTTCCTGCCATCTGTGCAATGGACTTAAGAACACATCAAG
The DNA here is from genome assembly GCF_903992535.2 of Arvicola amphibius. Lineage (NCBI taxonomy): Eukaryota > Metazoa > Chordata > Mammalia > Rodentia > Cricetidae > Arvicola > Arvicola amphibius. The sequence goes on along the minus strand of NC_052055.2, from coordinate 33,540,033 downwards.
CTCAGAGACAGCATCGTGCTAGAGAGTGAGTGTCTCCATGGCTATACCATAAGTCATTCCCTTGCCACTGTCTACAACCCCTCCTCCCAGCCTTGAAGGTCCCACCCTGCTCTTCACAGCCAGGAACAGCATTCCAAAATCCAGATGTGACTTATTCATGCTTGAAGCCACTGACCAGGGAGACAGGTGTCAAGGGGATAACTTGCCATGGAGCACATGGGTCAGGAAGACAAACAAAAGAAAAATGGCTCATAGCTCCTAAATGAATGCATCCACATAACTCCCTCCAGAATTCCCAAGGCAGGGAGGCCCACTCAAACTTGCACTCTGGGCCCAGCATGAGTCAGGTACCTTCAAACCCTTGAAAGCCCCTTTCTCTGGCAGGGGGACATGCCTACAGCTATCCCAGGACAGAGAGAAGAGTGGGCAGAGGCTGGCAGCAGACCCCCAGTGCCACAATCCCCATGGACCACATTCAGCTACCTGTTTCCCCATGCTAAGATGGTCCCAGCTGCAGGTTGATGGCTGTAGTCAGCCTCTGGGGATACCCACTCTGACCCAACAAAATCTACTGAGAAAAGAACCTCTGTAGGTGCATGAGGCCCAGGCAGAGCCCTGTGGTCCCTGGGGGAGCGCGGGCTGCTCACTCCTGCCCTCCCAGGTTTGGGCAACCCCTGTGCCACTGCCTAGTAGGGAGGAAACTCAGTGCTCCATGCACCTGCTCCTACCCATTCTCCACTGGGAGCTTCTAGATCACAGGGACAATGAAGCAGAACACACTGAAGATGACAAAAGAGGACACTCCACTTTCTAGCCTTGGTGGCACACTTACCTGACGCAAAGTGTTCTTCCTAGTACTCAGAAGCACGAACACATTTGCCCACACTAACATACTCCCACAGGTCTGCAGATTAGAAAATCAGACATACTAACACTTCCACAGCTTAGAAAATGAGGTATAAGATGAAGCAATAGGCTCCTTAGCTTCATCCTGGAATCAGAGACTACTCTTTCTTTGCTTGTTCCGGAGGAAGGAGGAGGGCAAGGCCAAGGGCCTTGGAGTCTAGGACTCAAGGAGTCAGGATTTTCCAGGGCTCAGGCTGCCTCCTGACTGACACACTTGTGACTTGATCCAGGGCCTGTGGCTCCAGGGCTTTACCAGCTGTCTGGGGGTAGGTGGAAACTTTCCTTCAGGTGAAGCCTCACCTGCATGTGTGAGCCCTGTCAGCCCATGCTCTGGTAGTATGAACAGGTAGTAGACATGAACAGTCAACTGGTGAGCTCCGAGTGTGTCTGCTGAGGCAAGGATGGAGGATGAGGTAGAAGAGCACGGCGTGTGTGTGTGTGTGTGTGTGTGTGTGTGTGAGAGAGAGAGAGAGAGAGAGAGAGAGGAGGAGGAGGAGGAGGAGGAGGAGGAAGGTAGAAAGAACACGGCGTGTGTGTGAAAGAGAGAGAGAGAGAGAGAGAGAGAGAGGAGGAAGGTAGAAAGAACACGGTGTGTGTGTGAAAGAGAGAGAGAGAGAGAGAGAGAGAGAGAGAGAGGGAGAGAGGAGGAGGAAGGTAGAAAGAGCACGGTGTGTGTGTGTGCGCGCGCGCGCGTATGTGTGAGGTTGCTGGGTTTAATGTGGGTATGTGGCTTAATGTGGATTTCTGTAGGTTATTACCAGCTTTTCACTTTCTCCTGTTAACTATGTTGCCTAGGCTGACGTGGAACTCTATGTCATACAAGGCTGGCCCTAACGTCTTGATCCCCCTCCTCAGTCCACGTGCTGGGATGGCAGGTGCATACCACCCTGCCTGGCTGCTCCTTACTTTTTGCAGTGCTCTGGCTTCTGTTGATGTCCTCTGGGATTTCTCAGTGCAAAAGTCTTGAGTGAGGTAGGAGGGCAACAAGTGGAGTGAGTCCCTCAGCTGATGGTCTGCTGGGGCCGTCCAGTGCCCTGGCAGATGGGCAGAGATGGCTGTGACTTGTCCCTTCCTGCTGGCCTGTGGGCCCCTGGCCATGCCTACTCTGTTCCTTGCTCCAGTATGTGTAATCATCATATCATTGCAAATACTTTTACTTTGTCTTTTGCCTTTTCATAGACTGTATTTTGATTTTTAGAATTAAATCAAATATCTTCCTCTCCTGACTTCTTAGGTCCCTCTGTTACCATCACAAACTGTTCACATGGGAGAGAACTCACAGGAATCTCTGGTTCATGGATCCCCCACTTCTAAAGCAGTTTATCTGTAAGACAAGCCTCCTGTGAGTCTTTAGTCTTTTGGTTCACCCCTGACTTTAACAAGAGTTTCAGCATATGACTTTGGGGACAGTCTTTGAGTGCTGGAGTTGCTCTCAGGTCCTGGGCTTCCTGAGGGAAAGCAGGAACTGCTGGAGACCAGCCTCCCCAATGCTGCAGCACCGACTGCAGACCAGGCACCTTGTCTCTGTTTTGATCTTGTGGGTGTACCCTCTTTTTCCTTTCCTAGATAACTTTGGATGGTAAGGTCTGTCATTGCTCTGCTTCAGATACTGTGTGCTGAGCCAACTCCTTCCTTCACCCAGGTTTTTATCTTCCAGCCCCTGGATTCACAGATGCCTGGGTGATTCTGGGCCAGGTTTTGGTGCTAAGTCCCTTCTTGGACTGACTATTGCCTCCTGCCCAGTCTTCATCCATTTGGGGCTGTTGTGGGGGGTCTGGAGGGATGGTCACTCCAGAGAGCAGGGCTAGGGTTCCTTTGCTGTTGGGACAATGTGTGGTAGTCTTGGACCCCATATGATAGGCCACTGTTTGGAGGGCTCTCTGGGTACCCACCAATTCAGACTGTTCATGCTGTGCCTGGGTATATGTGGAGGAATTCATTCAGGAGACCAGGGAGGGCTGTGGAAGAGAGGAGTCCCTGGAAGAGAGCAGCTAGCCCCTCCCAGTGTTCTGCCCAGTGGTTTTAGAGCAGTGGTCCTCAACCTTCCTAATGCTGTGACCCTTTAATACAGTTCCTCATGTTGTGTGATCCCCAATAATAAAATTACTTTCATTGCTACTATAATCTTTCTACTGTTATGAATTGTAATGTAAATATGTGGTATGTGACACCTGAGAACCTTTGTTTTAGAGCCTGGGTCCTGGTTTCCTGAGCCAGGTGGAGGTAGATGGAAAGTCTTTCCACCACTTCTGCCCTTGTGGATGAGGCCCAGCTGGTATAGGTTGTGACCTCATGTGCCTTTAAGACCATCCCAGCTGTCCTTTGAAGGTGGCCAGGCCTGAGCCAGCTCCCATGGCCTCAGGCCAGGTCTGTGCCCTATGGTGTCTTCAAAGACCAGCTGCTTTGCTTCCCAAGGGATTTGGGCTCAGCACCGGACTAGGGTCATGTGCTCATTGGCCAGTCCTGGGAACTGTCCCACTCCCCTGTCTTCCCAAGTCTTAGAGGGATTTGGGAGCAGGGTGCAGAGGCAGCCTGATGGGGGTGTGGCAGGGAGGCGGGAAGAGTGGGGAGAGGATTCAGAGGAAAGCCAGATACAGACAGGACCAGAATGGAGCCCGCGGAGTGGCTCACATGCCTGCCAGTTGAAGGGTGCCCTACTGTCCTCCCAGCTTTCCTCTTCTCCCTCCTGATACTCTAAAGACAGTCGCAGAGGAGGCCCCAGCTCTGGAGCCAGGTGCCCAGTGCTGGCAGCTAAAGCTGCAGTGAGCCACTGCCGAGCCCCCTCCTTGGCCACTGCCTGCCTAGCATTTGCACTCTAGAGGCCCTGGTTGTACCCATCCTCCTGAGTGTCCATCAGTGTGGACCTATCCCTGGGCTCCAGTTCTGTATTTCCACTGAGGTGGTTTCTCAGCACTCACAGCTGCCCAGTCCTGAACTTGTCCCTCTTCGCACGGTCTTTGTCTCCTTCTGCCCACCCGCTTCCCCCTTCAGCACTGTGACTGATCTCAGCACCTTATACTTGGCTAACATTCTACCAGTGAACTATATCCCCAGTCCCACTCTTGTAACCCTGATGGTGGCACTGCCAGTGAGGAGACTACAGTGCCTATGTATCATCACAGATAAGGCTGCTGGCATGAAACAGGCAGCAAAAGCACTGCTCCAAGTGTCCAGTGACTGTGGTAGATTTATAGCCTGGCAGGCGGCGCTGTTTGCCCTCTCGTTTTTTGGGTAAACTTATCCTGGTGTCTTCGAGAGGATTTGTTGTTGACTTTATCTAAGTTGGTAGACTCACAGTGCTTGTGATTGCTAGGAACAGTGTCACCTCATCCTTTGGCTATCCCGAGATTCTGACAGTGACAGTGACATTCCTGTGTGCTCACCAGGAGCAGCATTCTGCCATGGCCCCATCTTGTGCCTGAAGCTTGCAATGAGAACACTTTTCTGGAAGTGCTTAGTCAATGCTTTTGCTCCCCTTGGGTTCTTTGGAGTGTTGTTGATGGATGGAATAGGGTTCTGGCTTGGCATCCTTGTCTCACCTCCTTAGAGAGCTCCCCTACTGGCTAACAGGCAAGTCTGCTGTTACTCCCATTTGTGTTTCTGATTGACAGGGTCATGATGACCTCTTCTCTGTCCACTTCTGGGCCTTTACAACTTTTGAATGTTTTTATTATTTATGTACCTGTCTAATTATTATTTCTTAGTCTTTCCTCACTTCTTTTACCCATGTAAGTATTATTGGGGCCCCTGTTGTCTGGGAGCTCTAAGGGCCATCTGTCTGCCTGATCACCTTCTCTCTGTCCACGTGCTTCTCTGTGGGCGATCTAGCACCTTGTCACCTAGCTTTGTTAACTTGCTGACCAGCTCCTCAAGGCATCCTAACTTTCTGCTGCTGGTGTTTATTACTTCCGACCTTCATGGTTCTCAGAGTTCTCATTTCTCTGTGCAGTTTCCCATGGCTCCAGGACGTGGTCTGCTCCCTTAGAGCCTGTGATGTGTCCTGGTCATGTTAGGTTCTTAGTCTGAGATGGAGCTCTAGTTGGCCCCATGCTCTTGACTGTCTCGTGGTGCTGGATTGCTTCAGTTCACTTTGACAGTGTACTGGTTGTCAGAGGTCAGCAGGATTTGTCATGTATCCTATTTGCTTGGCTGTTGTATGGGACTGAGACCTGCTGGAAGGGTGGCTTGCTTTGTTGCTGCAGTGGCTCTCCTCAGCCTCTCCCAGATTCATATTCTTCTGAATTCACCTTGTGCTTGGGGCGGGCATATTGGTGATAGCTTTCCTGAGGGCCTCAGCCTCAGAGGTGGGTGTTCCCTTTCTACCCTCTTGCCCCTCTCTCTACTTTCTGCTTTGCCCAGCTATCTGTGCTCGTGATCCTGGTGGTCCCATTGCAGCTTTGGTCATGGCAGGCCTGGTCTGGTCGTGGACTTTTTCGGACCCTTCACTGTGGCCATCCAGTTGTGCTATGGCTCTTGTTGGTGTTGTGGGACAATCTTCCCTCCCTGTCCCTGCAAAGGCCTCCTGCTTTCTTTCCAGGACAGGGGGACATTCCTTGTTCTTATTGTGTGGTGTCTATGGGTGTCCTCTTTGTCCAGTGATCAGTGGATGATGCCTTCAGACCACTAGCCCAGCTTTGGCGTTGTAGGGGAGAGGGAACTCATCTCAACAGGGCTACAGCAGTCTTTGTCCCTGCTCCCTAGGGGTTCTGCTCCATCTGCTCATGGAAAGGACGGTGGAGTGGCTGTGTCCCCAGGCTGCTCCATGGACTACAGGTTCTGACAATGCTTAGAAAATGACAGTGGCGCACAGCTTTGTGGCTTTTCATCTTGTTGGGTTAGGGTGACTCTTGAGCTTCCTGTGTGACCAGCAAGGTTGGAGCCTTCTTTGGCTCTGAACTGCACATCTCCAGTTCACAGTAATGTGGACTTTGGGTCGTGTCTTTTAGCCTCAGTTTTGTGTGATACCCATGAGAGCATTCTTTGAAAGACCAACAACCTTGTCTTCCTGCCTGCCCAGTCTCTGTGAGCTCTCACGTTGGGGCTGTTATTGTCATTTATCTGTGGCTTACATAGCTCATAGCTTCTGCCCGGAGCACTGCTCCCTGTGCCTGGATTGTGCTTGCTCCTTAAGTGGCTATCTGTGCTCCGTCTCTCCTCTTGGGGCCTCTTCCTGGGGCACTTCCCCTCTCCCACAGGAATACTTTCTTTTCGCGCTTGCACTTTCGCTGCTTCGCTTTCCACCGTGACAACCGCGATCCATTTGGAAGATACTCCTTTTTATTATGTGAGGCGTGAATCGATTTTTATTTTTCCACATGGCTGGCCAGATGTCCCAGAACCGCTTAGGGAAAGCTTGTCTTTGATCCTGGGTGCTTCGTTTATCCCACACTGCAGTTCCACAGTTGCGGGGACCTATTTTTAGACCCTCCCTATTCCCCGGTCTGTTTGTGTTTTCATGCACAGCATTTTAATTACAGGGGCTTTCTAGCATTTTTAATAACACTGCCATTGTCATGTCATCCACATACCTAACGCTCACCCCTTTCAAATGTACAGTTTGGTGGGTTTGGCCTGTTCGTAGAGCGATGCACCCATCGCTACTACTGAAATCTAGAACCTTCTCCATCCTGGTTAGCAGCCTCTCCATGCCCTCCTCCAGCTCCTCTCTGTGTCTTGGGTTTGCATGCTGTGGACATTTCATGCAGGCAGAACTGCACAGCGCAGAGCTGTTGGTGCCTGGCTGTGGAATGCATTCAGGATCCACCCACGCGGTGGCATGTGCCAGCACTCTGCTCTAGGATCTACTCAAGTCTGCCAGTTCTAGGCCTTTCTGTTTGTTTGGTGTCTTCCTGTATGTTCTCATGCATTTGTTTTCCCACATGAACTTCGCTGTCAATTTGTCTAGCTCCAGAAAGATGCTGCTGGCGCACTCCCTCCGTGTGGTGGGAGAATGAGTGTCTTTGAGAAACAGAGCTGTTGCGTCCAAAGACTAGAGTGTGTCTCTATGGAGCTATGTTTGGGGCTTCCTCTTAGGCCCCTTTCCAGTCTCGTGTTGCACGTCCTCACAGGTCCACTGCTGTGTTCCTGCTAGAGTGGGGATTTCTTCGTTCCCTCCTCTAGCTGGCAATTTGTGTGTGAAGGCTGTTGTTTTCCTTTCCTTTAAGATTTATTGTCATTTTATTTATGTGCGTCCCTGTGTGTCTGTGTGAGGCTAGACAGGTGCTGGTGGGGCCAGAAGAGGGTTTTTGATTCCGTGGCGCTGGATTTCAGGTGGTCGTGAAACGTGGAATGTGAGGATTGTGAACGGAATGAGCCCCCGTTAAAGATTCTTAGCCATTGAGTCATCTCTCATCTCTCAGTCCTGGTTGTTGGTTTCAGTATATTAATTTTACATCTTGGCGTTTGGTTGTTAACTTTGTGTCTCTAGGGTTTTGCCCAAACTGCACTGCTACTTGCAGAGACTGAGCTTCATTTTAGCCATGCGAGTCTTCTTTCTTCCTCACCTCTGTGGCTCTGGCTGCTCCACCCAGAGGATCTTGGACCTTATAGAATCAATCCATTTGTCTTCCCAAGCTTTGGGAGCTGTGCCTGGTATCTCCCTGTTAGATGAGGTGCTTGTTTAAAGCGGGCCAGATATTTATCATTTAAGATGGCTTCTTGGTTCCTTTACTAGGAATGAGTGTTTTGTGTGTACATTTGTAGCATTCATGGAGAACCCCATGGACACTCTCGTGTAGGCCCATTAATAAGGGATGACATCACCTGAATGGATTTCCAAGTGCTGAACCAACTGTGCATTCCTAGAAAAAATTTCAATCAACAAAACTTTGAATCTTGTTTCCTAGTATTTAACTTAAGGTTTCCCAATTGATAGTTATACTGATTTGTGATTTTCTTTTGATTTTGGATCGTTTATCACATGTTTATTTCATAATTGTGTCATAAAACAATTAGAACAAGGGCCAGTGAGATGGCTCAGTGGGTAAAGGAACTTGCTGCCAACTCTGATGACCCGAGTTCAATCCCTGGGGATAGAACTGACTCTTGCAAGTTGTTCCGTGTACTGTTGTTTGTATGCCATCTTTCTCCATTCCAAACACAGAAAACAAATGTTTCAAAGAATTAAAAAAAAATAGCTAATAAAATCCCACACAATCAGAACTTTTTGTTTCTAGCGGTCTGGAGCCATGAGAAGCCATGAGCAGTAAGGAGCCAGCTGCGTCCTAGGAACACTGTCCCAGGTTCCCTTCTCAGGCAAGTTTTGATCATTTTCCTATCCTTCCCCTGGCAAAAACTTTGTTCTTTGGCGGGCCCCAGGGTGAGCATCTTTGCCTACTGCACTCCAATTTCTTCCGGACCTTGTGACTCATTTGCTTGAGTTCAGGGCTCCTAATTCCACGTTCCTGTGTTGTGTTCTCTTTTGGCTTCTACATGGCATACTTGTGCTTTTCTCAGTTCTTCTTGTAGCTCTAGCTTGTCTTGAACTTGCTGCATAACTAAGAGGGATCTTGAGCTCCTGATTCTTCTGCCTTTATCTCCTGAGTGCTGGGACTGTAGGTGTGGGTCCTTGAACCCAACTTTACACAGTTCTGGGGGTCAAACCCTGGGCCTTGTGATGCTAAGCAAACATGTTACCAACTGAGGCATATCCTAGCCCTTGCCTGTTTTCATGATTAAGTTAGTTGGTGGTTGTCTATCTGTTAATTTTTTTTAGAAAACAACATTTTGATTTATTAATTAGGTCCCATGTTTTCTATTTTCTGCCTCATTGGTTTTTGCTTTTATTTGCATTATTTCTTTCCTTGTGGCTATTTTTGAATTATTCCATTGTTCTTTTTCTAACCTTTTGAGCTAAAAATTAGTTCATCTGTTCTCACTTTTTCCCAACGTTTTATGTGTTGTTTAGAGCTGGCCATTTCCTCAGATTCCTTCTTTAAATCTGTCTTACTGATTTCTAAATGTAGTATTTTCATTGTCATTATTTTTAGCAGCTCCTTCCTTCCTGAGTTGTGGAGTGGTATCTCCTGCCCCTCCTCCCACGAAGACTTCCTGCCCCCTTCCCAGGGGCTCAGGGGCCCTCTTTGCTCCTTCCTAACACCCGTGGTTACCCAGCATGCTCCAGGCTCTGGGCCAGCGCTTGCCCTTAGACCTCCTGCCCACCTGCTTGACCTTAGTGCCTCGTGGGGAGGGATCACCTCTCTTCCTTCTGTAGTTTTTATTTCCCCCGAGGACCGTTTAATAGATGGTTTTATGTGGGAGGGGCTTCTTGGTTTAGTAAATCCCTGAGTATACGCTCATGCTGCTGCCAGTTTGCTCCTGTTTCTAAGGTTGGTGGCATCTCCGAAGCCCCAAGCCGACTGAGATGGAGTCTTGATGTGAAGGCCAGCCTAGCAGCCTTCCTGTCTGTCTCTCAAGTGCAAGTGCATGTCCGAGTGGCTCCCTGATGTTTTAAAGGAAAGATAACTTGGTGAAAGCACTTTGAAACCTTGTAAGTGTCCTCTTTGTGCAGCTTTTCTCTCCGTGGCTTTAATGCTCAAGGGACGTTCCTGCCAAGGCGGGTACCTTCATGATCACGATAGCTCTGCCTTCCGCCACAGCCGTTAGCTGATCTCCTCCTTAGGTCATCTTGGTTCTTTCTTTGTGAGTCTTGGTCATGAGTTAGACTTCTTTTCCCCCTGCCCGTACCCACCTCATCAGTTAGAATTCTTGCTGGCTCCAGTGGATTAATGTTTTCTATATGTGTTCATGTAGTGATGGCTTGGTCCCTAGTGCAGCAGCCCTCGGAGGAGAGTCACTTGGGGAAGCAGCTGGGCCCCTGAGACCTGTCACCATGCCAGTAGAAGAGCTTGCAGGTGGACTCATACTTGAATGGCATTACTAGGAGATGGAGGAAGGGTTGCTGGGTGCATGGGAAGTGTATATTGCATGACCAGTCTTCTCTCTGCTTCCACCGTGAATTGTTCCTGTATACTCTCTTCCCCAGAAATAACAGCACATGTGACCATGTACTGACACCTCTGAAACCATGAGTGGAAAGAAATCCCATATCCATCCTTTAGTTTGCTTCACTCAGGCATTTTTGTCACAGTTGTGGAAAGCCAGAACTTTGACATTACTTATTTTCACACTATCTGTTCTCTCTGAGTCCTCATGTCCTCCTGAGATGCCCTGACCTTGTCTAAGCCTCCTTAGTCTGCTCCTATGAGGGAAGTATAGGACTTCTTTTCCTTTTCCACTGCAGCCCTGGAATCAGTCACTTCTCTCAGGAGTTTCCATTCCTCTTATTTTTTTTTTTTATTGAAGAACAGCGTTTAGGACTGGAGATGGATATGCTGGTTGAAGCTTTGAAGTGGCTGTGTTGGCACAGCTTTATCAGTGAGTGCGCGGACACATGTGTGGGGAGCACATGTAACTCCCACAGCCCGTGCCTGTGTTTCTCTGTGCTTATTAGACACGGTGAATGCATGCCAGTCCCTCTAGGTGCTGAGTTCCTCACTGGGAAATGAGCATGGCCTTGGCCAGAGGGATGCGGCGAGGGAGAGAACATTCTTTCCACGTGGCTTCTGGGCCAGATGGGAGGCCACTGTTTGGTGCGCTGGTGACCTTCAAGTCTGTTGTAGAAAACACTGAGGTGGGCCGCAGGGAGTGGAGGAGACACTGCAGCCTCTGCCACTGTGTGATATACTGGGACCTTGTCCCGGGTCCCTTCCATCTCTGTGACTCTGCACTTTTCTTCCCTAGATCCCCTTTCCTTACCTGAGACACTGGGCTTTGAATTGCGTTGGAGAATCTATAGTATAGGTGCTGCTGCGCCTGCACTTGGCTCATACGGCACATCTGCTGCCCTCCAAGACTCCTTTGACTCTAGAGTAGACATTTTCCCACATTACAATGCAGTCTCAGGCGTAAGCATGAGTAGATTCAAGTTATAGCCTGTGGTTGAGTTGGGTCTTACTATGGCAGGTCACCTAGTCCTGTGTGAGGTTTGTGGTCTTTTTATAAGATCTCTTTGTGTGGCTTCATGTCCCCCAAAATGCAATTGTAGCTGAGGAGACATTGGCTAGTGGAGGGAGATGGGGGTCCAGATGGCATTAGTCACAGCTTGGAGGCTCTGGCATGGGCTAAGTCATGACATCTTCCTGGCTTGGGAGGCCACTAGGGAGTTAGTTCATCATCCATGTGGACCATCCTAGGAGGAAGGAGCCAGGCGTCCAGGCCTCCCAGCACTACTTTCCCTGGGGAAGCAGTGCAGCCTGGGCTCTCATGACTCCCTGCCTGCACCATAGCATACCAGGGTAGAAGACAGTGCAGGAGAGCCCCCTCCCAACCATCTCTTCACCTCTAGCAGACCCAGGGGAGCCAGCAACACTGTCACAAGGTGGCAGCTGGGAGATTGCTCTGGATTGTGAACTGCTTGGGATCAGGAACCCTTTCTAAGGATCAGAACTGGGTAAGGGCTGGAACATGAAGTTGGGGTGGTCAATCCTGGAGCTTCTGTGTGGGGACAGACCGAATCTCATACTTTATCTTCTTGGTATGTATGGCTACCCTGTGATAGCCCCTCTGACTACCATTTTGCAAAAGGGGAACAGGTTCCGAGGATTGACTGAGACATTGTCCAAGTGGGAGCCTTGTCTGAAATTTCTACTCCTGAGCTGGAACTGTTTTCCTCCTCCTTAAGCTGAGCCCCGGGAAGGCACAGTGCAGAGAAGTCCAGAGAGGCTGGAAACATCTTGGGCAGTGCAGGATGCATGGTGTAATCAGCAGGCTCCATGGAGGCCTCAGGAAGTCAGGGAATAGCAAGTTTTGCTTGAGGAGCTAGTGGGGTTCCCCACTGCGTGGTTGGTTGTCAGCTCTCTCCTATAGCGGACTTCAGGACCGTGGGATGGTCTGTGGTAGCAAGTGGAGAGCTGTGCCAGTGAGCCTTGGCATGGCTGCCTGTGGAGGTGCCCTGCATATCTGGCCTTTGAGCTATAGATGCTGGGGCTCTGACAAACCTCATTAAGTTTTTCTTCTCTAACTTCTCAGTTTCATTTTGTCTAGAAAATAATTTTCTCTGCCAGTATCGACTTTGAAAGAAAGACTTTCCAGGGCTTGGATATAGTAGTGTGTGTCTCCCCTGTGTGTACAGCAGGACCGAGGGGTGCAGGCTATCTGCAGTAATTGTGGCACTGGCCCAGCTACTGATGCTGGCCTTGATGCTCACCCTGGTCCCATTCCTTGCACTTCCTTCTCTTGTCTTGGCAATGGCTTTGGAACTCCTTATGAGGCTGTAGGATCAAGGTGAAGGTAGAGGTAGTGTCCCTTCAGGTTGTCCAAGCTGAGCTTCCAGGAGACTGAATTCCATTTGTGACTGAAGTATAAGGGGAGGACAAGCACCGTGCAGACCACAGATGTGAACTACACCTGGCCTGTGCCAGGGACACAATGTTGAAGGACAGGGCCCATGGCAGGTGCATACATAGACCCTTTGCATAAGCCATATCCACAGAGGCCTGATACGGAATTAGTGTGGGTCCTCCAGGGGTCACCTAATGAGCCATGGCTTAAGTTCTCAGGAGTGTCTGTCCTCAGCTGTGTCTTCCCTATGGGATATTTTAGTCAGCAACAACCCATCTGTGTGACAACTGTAGGGCCATTCTCTGCTTGTCCCTGAAGATGAGGTCCCCCAGGGGACGATAAACCAGGTTGTCCTTTTTTGCTGTGACCTCCCCCCCCCCCGCCCCTGTGCAATGTGGGTGACTTCTTCCTCCAGTCCTAGGATGCAGGTCAGGTGTCACTCACTGACAAGTGACAAAACCTAGAACTGGAGATATGGCATCCCTTCTGGGGATGTGGCAAACCCCATGTACTAGGGGGCCTCCCAGCTCAGTGAAGAGGTAGGGTCCGTTCTGGGGAGTCCCAGCATAGGGATTATGTTCCTTGTCAGCTGCTGAGAAGGGTAGCCCCAGCTTGGGAGTTCTCCATGGGAATGGGTCCTAGAAGGGCTGGAAGCCAGGTCATGGAAACTGAAGTCAGAGCCTGGCCTAGGGTCCAGACCCTGGGACCCTAGCCTGGTACTGTGGATGGGAGTGCTGGTGTCTCAGTGTCCCTGGGCTTGGGCGCTTTGTCTTGGATTAGGGCTGAGCTCCTGGGGCAGCAGCAGGCCTGAGGTGGGCGTTCCCTGGCACCCCCACTTCCTCTGTCACCCAGTAAACAGGATCTGGGCAGTGCAAGGACAGATGGCTTCCTTTAGGCTGGCAGGGGTTTGGGGTCCCTGGGAAGAGGTGGCGCCAGCCTGGAGAACCAAGGCTGGAGGGGCTGGTAGCTGGTTTTGGCGGCAGTCACAGAAGCTGCATGGTAGGAGGCCTCCCAGGGAGTAAGTGAACATTGTCTCCGTGGTTTCTCTTCAGCCTCACTGGGGCAACCTTGGGGCTTGGGCCATTCTTGGGCACAGCAGCCTAGCAACTTCCGCCCTCCCCGCCTTCCAGGCCCTGCTGCCAGCTTCCGCCTGCCTGGGCTGTGAACGGGTCTGCGGTCTCTGTTGAGCTTTTATTCCTGCTCATCATTGCCCACTCTGACCTTACCACTCTCCCAGGGGCTCCTGGATGCCCACATGCCTGGCCCATCCCCTCCTCCTATCCTCTGGGTTCTTAGCCCCTTTGTCCTCCACCCTTGGCTCCTGCCACATCTCTTGCCTGTGGGCAGTCCTCAGTTCTGGCCCGCCACCCTCTGGAGGCCTTAGGCACACTACAAGTTCCTGAACATTTAGCACCCCGAGCCACCAAACGGATCATGGCACTTGGGGAAGAGAGACTAGTCTCAGTGAGACCCAGAATCAGTCCTGAAGCCCGGATTCCTCCCCGCCCTAGCTGAGTGCCTGGTACCCTGGTGGCTATGTTCTGTTGGCCTCTGCCTTCTGGTGGCTATGCCACAGTGCTTCACTTCACTTCCTTTGGCTTCGAGAGACTCTGATGTCTCAAGTCCTGCTGGAGCTTGCAAGAGCAGGAGGTGCAAACTTATCTTCCTGGTGGTCACTGTGTCTGTGATGGGCAGTGTGCTTGCTTGAACAAAGGCTGCATGCTACAGTGAGTCTGGTGGCCTTCTGCCATGTTCTAAGCTCTATACTGACTGGCCAGCTGACTGTGGACAAGATGAACCTTTCTTTAAGTAGAGCCTGTGTTTCTTGCAAGGGAGCTGTGAGAATTAAGATCACTGATATGGGTGAGGTAACTTATTAGAGCAGAAGCAGGTGAGGCCCATGGGTTTGACTTCCAGTACCCTCTTCCGAGGCGTGGATCCAGGTATGTTTTCTCTGCCTCTTTACTTTCCTGGTTCCTCTGTAAATAGGACTCATGTGAGTACTGGCCTTGTAGAGTTTGAGGGTACTCTGTGACATGAACTGCACCCAGCCCCTAAGATCACGGCTTTTACCTTGTTCCCATACTGCTACTTACCTTGTAAAGGATCAGGGATGACTCTGGGATGGACAAGCATTGGCACATCCTTGAACTGTGGCAGAAGTGGTCCTTAGTCGAGACCACTGCACAGGGTGGTTGGCTGAGGCACTGGAATGGGGCTGGCTCTAGGAAGGGTGACTCTAGATGGCACCCAGCTTATCCAAGAAGAGCAGTGTCCTGCCCAGCAGCAGGACTCAAATTCTAGAATACAGAGATGCCTGATAGATGAGGGCCCACGTGGGATTCTGAGGTGAGGCATGGCAGGAGTGTGGGCAGGCTGGTTGAGAAGGTGAGGTAGGAGCTGGTTGCAGGGTAATGATCAGAGACAAGGAGGAAGCTGAGGACACAGTGTGGGCAGAGGCACTGGGTGGAAGACAGTCTGGGCGCTGATGGGTGGGGTCCCAGAAAGCAGACGAGGGTACAGGAGGCACTGAGGCTGCAGTGGTCTGACTTCTAGAGGCCACTGAGGGCACTGGTGCCTGCAGACCTCAGCGAGAGGCTCTAGGCCAGTCAGACTATAGACCTGGACCATGTTGTTGACTTTGGGATGGTAGAGGGCTTAAGTTTTGTACAAAAGCTATAGCATGCCTGTGATTTTGCTTGGTGCAAGAGAGTGCCCTGCATCTTGCTGTCTTCCAGAGGTGGGTATTGTATACTGCCTGGTTCTGTGACACAAGCTAGCGTCATCAGACAGGATGGAGACTTAGCTGAGAAAAGGCCTCCATGAGATCCAGCTGTAAGGCATTTTCTCATTAGTGATAAATATGGGAGGACTCAGCCCACAGTGGGTAGTGCCATCCCTGGGCTGGTGGTCATGAGCCCTGTAAGACATCAGGCTGAGTAAGCCAGGGGCAGCACTCCTCCATGGGCTCTGCAAAAGCTTGTGCCTTCGGGTCCCTGCCCTGCTTGAGTCCCTGTACGGACTTCTTCAGTCATGAACAGCAATGTGGAAGTATAAGCCAAATAAACCCTCTCCTCCCCAGCTTGCTTTTTGGCTGTGATGTTTCGTCGCAGCAATAGAAACTAAGACAGGCACACATCTGCTAGGTCCTAGTATCCACCTGAAGCCCAGAATGACTGACAAGGAGGTAGAGGACACACATTGGTATTTCCAGTTCTTAGACCAGCTTTTTGTTGCAGCACCTCAGCTCTCTGTGTTCCTGTCACCTGCCGGCCTTCTCAGCCTCTGAGCAAACAAGTTCAGTGCGCAGCAAAATGAAATAGCGAATCTGAGCTGGGGAGCTTCCTGTCACAGCTCATGCATATGCCTTAGCCTGCACCCTCCTGGACAGCTCTTGCTTTTTCCAGCCATCCCACCTAGGTTCAGGCCACAGAGGCCCTAGCTTTGGCATAGAGGGCCCGTCTGAGGCTCAATCACCTTTTCATTTTCCTGTAACGGTTCATCTGCTCCTATAACGGGCAGTCTGCTGCTCATGGACCTTTGTCTGCTTGCTGTGCCTCCTCAGGAACCTGCCAGACTGCTCTGCGCTCTGCAGTCTTACATGGCGACCATTTCTGCTCTCCTGGCTTTCCTGTTTCGATCTGGGTTGGCTCATTACTCTCTTCTGTGGTTTCTCCCTTAGGTGGTTTTTCTGACTGTTTCCACTCTGTGTCCAGTCAGCTGTCCTCCCTGTGGACATGACTCTTTCCTTTCTGGTGGAGGAGGTCACAGCACCTGTGAAAGTCTGACCAGTCCCCTACTCTTCCGCCGACAGCCAGTTTCCTGGATTCCAACCCTCAACCCAGCTTTCTCTCTGAGGCCAGGGAACATTACCAACATGGTTCCTGTGCACAGTGGATGTGCTGGGACAGCCTGTGGGATGGGTCCACACAGCCACCCAGAGCAGACTACCGTTTCTCAAGGAGCAGGGGCCTTGGTCTCCCACCTGGCTCCCCACCTGGCTCCTGGCTCCTTATGTCTCTGTAGCCTCCACTCTTTCCAGACACATTTGTCTGGCTGCTGTTTTGTTGGAATCTTACACAAGCAGCTTAATACTTTAAAGTTATACATGCAGAGAATTTAGGGAGTAAACGAGTTCTACAAGATTAATTAAGAGCCGCGTAATCCCCAGTGCCCCTCTGCTGCCTCCCCAGAGGAGCTCCTTTCTCTTTGATATTATCTTTTCTCCAAATGATGTGCTGTATTGCTACTTGAGTTTTTTAAAAATCACTTAGACGTTATTTATTGACTTGCGAGATGAGAACTCCGGTCTTTGTGCCTCTCACAGGCATGCGCACTCCCACAGCCGCTCCCTCGGCAAGCATGTTCGCACACGGTGAAAGCGTACATAACACAGCATTCGGAGGCACAGGCGTCTGTCTCCTCTGTCTTCTGTCTCACTTCTGGCCCTCCCCGGAGTTTGTAATGGCCTCTGTGTGTGTAGGTTTTATGTTCTTCTCATGTCCTGGCCTCGAGGTTCTCCCCAAGTCCTCTCTGTCTTAAGTTCCTGCCACTCAAGAGTCCTGTCATCTTTTGTCTTCGCAATCTCTCCAGAAGTTTCTGCAGGGCTTGGTCAGCAAGTGTTCATCCTGCTTAGTCACAGTCTTTGCTCTGGTTTTCCTCTATGTGGATTCTGGCAGTCTGAGCCAGCCTTTCATTAGCCATTGGATGGAGCCTGCCACTAATCTCATGGGGTTAAAAGGCCCTGGTGCATTCTTCTGGGGCCTGACACAGTAGGACTAAGTGTAGTAGCCAGACCTCCAGGCCTGTCTCTTCCTCTGGTGTGACATAATAGGGCTGGGTGCAGGAACCAGAGTGCCTGGACCCAAAACCTTTCTTTCCAGTTTTCAGCAGAGTGGCCATGGACAGATGTTGTGCGATGTTATACTCTTTTGTGTTTTAGGTGGAGCCCACCACCCAGTTCCCAAATAAATCACTCACGGACTCTTAATTCTTTCTTATAAATGCTAGGTTTTAGCTTGCCTTGTTTCTAGTCAGCTTTTCTTAAGTTATCCCAATTACCTTTTGCCTCTGGGCTTTTTCCTTTTCTTCTGTATGTCTTTCACTCTTGCTCCAAGGCTGGCTGGGTGGCTGGGTGGCTGGGTGGCTGGAGGGCTGGGGCGCTGGAGGGCTGGGGGGCTGGCCAGCTGGCCCCGATGTTATCCCCCATTGTTCTTTTATTGCTTCTTCTTGTCCAGATTTCTCCTATTTATTCTCTCTGCCTGCCAGCTCCACCTATCCTACTCCTGCCTCCCTATTGGGCCAGTCAGCTCTTTATTAGACCATTAGGTGTTTTAGACAGGCAAAGTAGCACAGTGTCAGAGTTAAACAAATGCAGCATAAACTAAAGCAACACACCTTAAAGTAATATTCTACAACAGACAGGCCATCCCTCCTTTGAACTTCTGTGTCCATACCTGCCGGTCAGAGCTGAGAGGCCAAGCCTGTGCCTGGCCAATTCAGTTGCCTGCACTTGAAAAGTGCACTGACTGCCGTGATTCCTGCTTTCTCTAGTGAGGTCATTTCTGCTCCACCCTGGCTCTCCCATGTCAGGGGTTCTCCCGATGCAGTCCTGCCACAGGGACCTCTCTGCTCCATGGACCTTGCTTCTTACTCTTATCTAACACTTAGAGCTGTTGGGCCCTCTGGTCCCTTGCCCCTTATACCAACAGATCTCTACTGCCTTCTTCCATTGAGGTTATTTTCTGTCCCTTCTCCAGAAGCATCTAGAAAGTGAAGGGACACCTAATAACAACTTCATATAGATCCCAGGATACAAGGCCTAAGGAGCCCACAGCGAGAGGATTCCTGAGTGTTCAGGAGCCCCCAAGGCCTTCCTCTGCCAACTGTCTTTACTGTGGGGCTGGCTTTCTTCCTGGGCTGCAGCTGTGAGCCGTGCAGCCTGCCCTGGAAGCAGGTGTGAGTGCCTGCACAGCCACAGGTGCACAGCCTACGGGTGCACAGCCTACGGGGAAGCTACCTGAAGGGCCTGAAGGGCAGTGTTGTACTTTTGTTGTCACAGTAGCTCCGTTGGGAAGATGTTATTTTACATATGAATATGCTGTATATGTTAACAGTGATGGGCTTATTGTTATTGACTTCAAAATAAACTAATATGCAATTGAAAAGAAGTCTGTTTTAGTTCCTAACAGTAAATCTCGTTGGTAGAATTGCACAAATTGGAGCTTCCAGGGTTTCCGATTCGCAGCTGTGTGCTGGGGTCCGGAAACTGAGATGGTTGGAACTTCTCCTGTCCTGCAAGGCTGAGAGCAGGCCCATGTGTGTAGTGGATGGAATGGGGGAGCATGTGGGGCCTGGGGGAGCCTGTGTGAGCTGGGAAGGCCTGCAGGGGCAAGGAACAAGGAAAGCAGGGCTCCCAATGTGGGTATTTTGTTTTGTTTTTACATTTATTTATTTTGTATATATGTTGGGGGGGGGGGGCATGAGCCACAGAGTTCATGTTGGGGTCAGCTTGCAGGAGTTGGTTCTTTCTTTCTACCATGTGTGTTCCAGTGATTGAACTCAATATAACAAACAACTTTACCTGTTCAGCCATCTTACTGGCTCCTCTGTGTCTTTTTAAAAACTTTTTTAAAAGGTCTTTTTAATTTTTTTATTGTGTGTGTTTGTACATGCAAGTGCAGTACCCATGGAGGACAGAAGAGGGCGTTGGATCCTCTGGAGCTGGAGTTATAGGCAGTTGTGAGTTGCCTGATGTGAGTGCTGGGTGCTGGAAAGCAGCAAGCCCCCTTTGTTGCTGAACCATCTCTCCAGCCCTTCCCTCTCTGTGATCTTTTTAGAGAAGGCCAGAGTGTTTTTGAGAGAGAAAATGGGGCACCTTCTTCTTGGTCCTGTTTCACTGTTCCCACTTGTACACAGGCAGAGCAAATAGCCCCCTACAGTGGCCATTTGGTGGAGGCCACCGGTCTGGGGTTTGTGAGAAGCCTGGGGTGGTCCTAGGAGTGGGTGCAGAGGTGTCAGATGGGCTTGGATGGGCTTGTGCTCTGAGCCCTGAACCTGAACTCCATTCCTGCCTCTTCTCACTCCCTGTCCCTCTGGGATTTTGTTTTTCCAACCCACGAAGGAGGCTTCCTGCCTGTCCTGCCCACCAGAAGATGTCTTATGAATCCATCACAAACAAAGGTGGCTTGAGGAGCTATAACCCTTTTAAAGAACCCTCAAGAAAAGGCTACTAGACCCTAGGTAATGGTACAGCAGGCACCCAGAGGCGGGAAGGTGGTAGTGTTATGCCCAAATCCGCAAATTCCCCACAAAAGCCAACAAGGAAACTGAGTCCCATATGTAAAAGCAAAGAGCCTGCATTTTAATCAAGTTTGCAGACTAGGTTTCTCTGCATGTCCAACGTATTGGAATAACCGGAGAGCCCCGAGCTCAATTAGAATTCGGTTTCTATAGTAGTAAAGGTGGGGGTGAGGGGTTTCTGAGGTTTAGAACCCCTGATTGGCTAACATTTGTCTAGGGGTGTCTTGGTGGGGTGTGCTGGCAGGTGGTCCTATCTACAGAGGTTGGAATGCTAGGCATTTCCCTTGAATGGTCTGCTCTGGGTGATGCCAGGTAATCTCAGTTTGTGGTTCTTTTTGCAACTAAGTATTGCCTCAGGGTAAACTACTGAAGACTCAGGCCTCTTATTAAATTTATTGATGGCCGAGTTTACTCTGGCAGGTGATAATGGTTGGAAGTAAAGAACCTTTGGGTGACCTGCCCATACTTAGCTTATCATGGCTGCCCTCCCCCCCCCCCCAGTAGCAGTGTGTACTCTTCATCGGGGAGTGATCAGCTCCTGTGGCTGCTGAGGCCAGGGTGGCTACCCTGGGAGAGGATGGGCGCTGTTCTGTATGGGGGAGGGGACTAGGCAGTTGTCATTCCTATAAGGCATGGAGCAGGTATCCACTGCCACCCTCCTGGAATGTTCTAGGTGTTTGGGGATATGGCTGAGGGGTGGATGATCTTGGTTGGAGCAGCTGTGCTTTGCATAGCATAAAACGGGGGACACCTAGGTTCTTGGGTGATAAGCCATTCTCTGGGATCATTATCTGCAGAGCTAGGATCCCCCTGTAGGTATCTGAGTTTGAGCTTCATTGAGTTCCCTGACTTTCCTGCCATCTTCCCCTGTTACAGGGCTGGCCTGGAATGTACGTACCCTGCTCCATCTGGGCCTATATGAGGCTGTGTTATAGCTGCAGTTCCCCCATCTGGCCCTGCCTCTAATTAGAGGAGACTTCCTGTCTTGGAGCAGGGAGGGCATTGAATTTGGGGTCTGTTTGGGCTCAGCCTAGTAGCTGCTGCAAAGTAGGGGTCCCACCTGCTCCACTGAGCTCAGGGCCCTCTGGGTTGAGGGATCTTCTCTCCTCAGGTTTCTCTAGGCTCTCTGAAACTAGGTGAGGACCCCCAGCTGGATTAGTCTGCTTCCTTTGTGCCTCCCTACCGGGTGGCTGGGCTTACCTTGGCTGTGCTGGGGTGTGCATTGTGTCAGGGAGGACATCAGTTGCATGCTCCCTCTTCATTATACTGCTACTATCAAAAAGAGATGCTGGGTCCTTCTGTATTCCAGGCTGGGCTCTAGGTGCTGGGGCCTGAACAGAGGAAACAAGTGAACCCAGGACCTAAGGATTATGCCGTTGGGAGACTTTCTGAGATGGCCTCATGTGTATGCATGCTGAGAACCAGAGACAAAGGCTGAGCTGACTGGGTGTGAGGGGGCAGACACGTGGAGGGAGCAGCCAGGGGATACTTGGATGGAAAGGCACAGGGCCAGCACCAGGTCCCCTGCTTCCTTCCACGAAGCCAGACAGCAGGTGAAGGCATAAGCAGGATAGAGAGAGAGCTTGATTTCAGGGGTGTTAGGTTACTGTGTTTTGGGGATGTTGAGTGTATAGATGGTACATTTATGCAGTGTGTGCTCTTTAGATGCTCACAGTTCGTGTTTCTGGTTTAAAGACAGGTGACATGCACACCCTGTCATCACTTGGCCTTTTCCAGCCCAGTTCTTTCATTTCTGGACCTGAATCCCATTTCTCCCTGCTTGCCTTTTTTCTTAGTTTGATTTTCCTGTGTTTGTTTCCATAATGATGTCCTGCTGGGTTTGACGTGCTTTGGGGCTTTATGGAATGGGATCGGCTACCACATCGGTCTGATTTGCTGCTTCCATGCTTGTTCTGATGCTGGTTAGTGTGATGCTTAGCTGTCATGCTTTGGATGTCCCTGTCCTCAGTTCTGCTGTGGGCTTGCTGGGGCCACTCCGCTCACTCCACACCCCAGGGACATTAGGTGACTTTTTGTTTCCTGTCATTACAGCTCCTGTTGCTAAACCTCACAAAGGTACACAGAGCCACTTGGCCTGGAGAAGGGTGCTTCCTGGAGTCTCCTTCTCAGGACATTGGTGGTCTGATTGGGACTGTATATCCACTGGGTGATCATGGGGGAAAACAAAGTTCTTATCATTCTGTCTTCAGTCTTTGTATTAGTGGAGTCTTCTGTCTTTCAATAAAGCCCCCTGCAGTTTTTCATAAAGATCTTATACATCATATTTTAATCTAAAAAACAGCACAAAAGCTTTTTTTTGCTGTTATCAGTGGTAGGGTTCTGAACATTAAATTTTTCCAAGTGTCTAATGCTGGTATGCACATGTATTTAGTTTCTTTGTGTGTGTGTGTGCGTGTGTGTGTGTATGTGTGTGTGTGTGTGTGTGTGTGTGTGTGTGCAAAGCAAAATCTAAAGGTCTTCCTTAATTTAATGTATTTAATGTTTGTTTCTTAGCTTTATAGGTATGGTAACTTCTACATACACAAAAGAGATACCATGATGTAGCAGTCCCCGAGTGTCCCCCCATTGTCCCTTGTCACTGCTGTCTGTTCCTGGTTAATTGGTTAGTCTCATTTGAACCCTTTTCTCTCCTTCGTCTCATCTGCTGGCATCTCCACATGTCTCTGAGGACAGTGCAGGCAGTGCTGCCCAGAGACTGCTTGCTGAGGCAGGCTCTGGGCTCTCAGGATCGCTGTGGGAGGCAGGCTTGGCAGATCACACATCTCGAGCCTTCCTAGTCCTTCTACACCCCCAGGCTCACCTCTATCTTTTCCCCTTTTGCCCTTGAAGTCTGTTTGTTGAAGGAACCAGCTTTTCCTGTGGAGTGTAATTGAGTTCATACCCAGCCATTTTTCTGAAGTCTTCTTTTATGAATTGCAGTAATTTGTCTGTGGGATCTTTTGAGTGTGCTCTGTGGATGTTTGTGAACAGTGCAGGTTTCTCTTCTCTTCTAGCCATTTCACTTGCTAATGTTTTCCTTTCTTCCTAAGCCGACTGGGGCTTGTTTTAGGATGCTGGATGGACATGAGACCTCTTGTGCTCCTCGATAAGCCAATAAAACCCCGTGGGTGGACAGTGATTAGTGCCTCTCAGGGAGTCTCGCAGCCTAGCTGGAGGTGTTCTGAGTCCTCACCGGACAGTCGATAGTGGTCGGCCGTGTAGCACAGCACGGGCTGTCCTCTGCACACAGCTGCTGTGTGAACATGGTGGAACCCAAGATTACAGACAGGGTCTGAAGACACTGCTCGCCCTACCAGTTCCTTGGTGAGGCATGCTGGGAGCCACCCAGTGCATGCCACCGGGGAATTATGCTACACGTCACCAGCCCACAGTCCCAAGTGTGTGGATCTGTGTTTCAGTTGTGAAGCCTGGCCACCATGAGATATGATCACCTTGTCACTGTGGTGGCAGAGACACCTGTTGGGGACTGTCCCTCCTCTGAATTCATGGAGAGAGGGCTGTGTACTCCTCAAATCTTTCTGAAATTTTGCTGCATTAACTGTTTTGTGCATGGAAACATTTTGGCTTTAGTCAATCTTATGAGGCGTGGAAAGCCATGCAAGTATTTTTGTACCTTTTTGGGGCAGTTTTAAAATGTGTCTCTTTCACCCACACATCCAAATTTATTGAAATAAAATTGTACACATTGCCTCTCCCTGCCAGTATCAAGTGGTCAGCCCTGTGGGGATCAAATGCACAGTCTCCATGCACCTTGCTCTGGTTCCAGAGTCCCTGCCATGCTTCCTCACAGCTTGCTTTCAGCTAAAAAGGGAGCAGATAGACCCTGTCCCTGAGGCCCTGTAGCGGTTGGGTGAATTGCTCTACTCCAAGTGCCAGCAGCCATGGCTGCGGAGAATGGTGACATTGCTGGTATTTTGTTCTTGTTGGAAAATGGTCCTGCCACTTCCTTCCCGCAGCTGGAACTGTGTGCGAGTCACTGTCTCCTAGCTTTCCTCTTGAATTAGAGTTAAGGGTTTGTTGGTCTCTGCTTATGTTTCTTGCTTTTCCTCCTGCTGCCTGTTGCCTTTTTGTCTTCTGTCTCCTAGATTGGATGTTTACCTTATGCATATTCAATGCTTGGCTTTTATTTCTTGTTAATAAAAGCATTTAAAGTTATAAATTCCGAAAGACTCACTGCTTTAATTGAATACCACACATTTAAGAAAACATGTAGAATTTTACATCTTTGTTCAGTAATAAATATTTCCTGACTCTCATTGTGATTTTTTTCTTTGACCCAGGAATTATTTTGAAGTGGGTTTCATCATTTCCAAGAGTGCTTGTCTTCTCAGCTGCCTTTTAAAAAATGATTTTACAGCAACTAGCGTGGCTGTGTTTCCTTCAGCCAGGGGCTACCATGGAAAGGAGTTGACTGGGGGGTTGCTAGGGCTGCCTGGTACACCTGGGACTGCCTTCTTGTGCTGCCTTCTGTCCTGGGTGACCTATGGAGGCTCCTGAGAGGACTGAGATAGCCCATGACTTTGGTTGCAGCAAACTGGAAGTACTTGGAAGACAGACTGGGTGGATCTTGAGCCTGAATTCCTTTGCAGGTACTGTAGCAGTCTAAAATTAAGTAGTGTTGTTTCTCTCCCCTTTCCCCTCCTTTCCTCCTTCCCTCCATTCCTCCATCCGTCCCTCCCTCCCTTACTGCTTCTGCAGTGCTGAGATCACACGCGAGCCCCTCAATACCTGGCTTTTTTCATGGGTTTTGGGGATGGAGCTCAGAGCCTTGTGCTTGCATGGTAAGCGCTTTACCCACTGAGCTGCCTCTCCAGCCCCTTCTAGCATTTCTTTATTGGGATAGTATTCGTGTATTGAGATTTGTTATTTCACCCCTCCTTCCCTCCCACACTTTTCATCTACCCCCAACCCTGTGACCCTTTTCAGAGACAAGTTTCATGGTTTTAAATGTTTTCTCCCCTTTGTATATCGGTCACTGTACCTAACTCCAGAGCATCACTGTTGTGATGGCAGTCTCCACCTTTAGCTGATGATAGCCCCTTCCTCTGCTCTAGCCCTTGGCAGCCTGTGGTCTGTGCCTTAGCTTTGCTGCTTCTGGTTCCTCTATACAGTACCTTCCTGCTGTGTGCATGTGTGTTCTCTGCAACATGGAGCCTTGCTCTTCTATGGAATGAGGGTATTCTACTGTGATCCCTAAGCCACATGCTGTGTGGTGGCGTCTTCCTCACTCAGGCTCGACCCCCTCATTCTATCTAGATTATAGGGTTTGTTTGATCTTAGTGTTATTCCTGTATCTCACTATGACCTTCGTGCCCACATCTTTCCTGGGGAGTATTGTACCCTGAGTCTGGGCACAGGCTTAGTCCTACCCTGACCACAGCCTGGGCCTTGCCCTGGCATTCCTATGGTATAAACTGACTTAATGCTACCTCTCTAGTTAGGTGGATTTTTCTATCCCACCTGCCAGCTCTTAAATAACTGCATGGAGACTTCTTATTAATTCTGAAAGCTTGGCTGATAATTTAGGTTTGTTTCTAACTAACTCTGTAACTTAACCCATTTGTTTTACTCAGCTTCTTTTACATGGCTTGGCTACCTTTACTTTGTAATATCCATGCTGCTTGCTGTGCATCCTTGGCGTCTCAGTATGACTCCTCTCTTTGCCTTCCATGTGTTCTCTCTGCTCCGCAAATCCTGCCTGGCTATTGGCTGTTTAGCATTTTATTAAACCAATCCAAGTGACACTTCTTCACAGTAAACAGGAAGGGGAGTGTAAGTCACTTCCAAACCTATGCAAATGACAGATATTTGGCTGCCTGGATAGTCACCCAAGGTTCCTTTGCAACATTGGGGCATCCATCTTAGGCTTACAGGCATTGCTGTGAAGACTTTGTATGGCAAAGGTTCCCACTTTTTTCAGGGGTGTTGATACCTAGGAGAAGGGTTGCTGGTCATATAGTTAGGGTGACTCTTAAGGAAATGTCCTCTTATGGAAGCCTCTGAGCAGCAGGTGCTAATTGGCTCTCTACCCTCCCAGGGCCGTGCTGGATGCCCATGGTTAGTTAGCATTGCACAATTTTGATCTTTTGATCTGCTCTTTCCTGGTATGGCGTGCTCGTGGGTATTGGCTGTTTGCTCTCTCTCTCTCTACACACGTCTGCTTGGCTTCACTGTCAGAATTCTATTGTCATTGTCATTGTTGTCATCTCGTGAGTTTGCCTCTTCTGGACGCAAGGGCTTTGTCAGTGCCTGTGGTTGAATATTTTGTTGTTGTTGTTGTTTTGTAGACAGTCGTTTGGTTTTACTTTTTTTAACTATGTTTTTCGAAGGTCACACCCCTTGCTGTTTGTGCAGCTTCCTCAGAGGCTTTTCTGGTCGTGTTCCGCCTGAGAGGACTTTGGCCAGCACAAGGCTACCAAGGCTGCCTCCCACTTGATTTCAGATGCTGACGCTCCACCACGAATGTCTGTGACGCATGCTGCTGTCTGTGTTTGGGAAGCTGAGGCTCTGTCCTTGTTGGTTGAGAGACTCTTCTCTCCATGGCTCACTCAGCTCTTTTGTCTTCCTCAGTTGAGGTGGGCATTTGTCTGAATAACTCTCCCACCAGGACCGTACTGTCGTGACTGCAGAGCCTATAAAGTGAGTCTTGAAATAAGTTGCAAAGTGCTTCCTCCCATTTTCTGAGGGGTTTGTGTAGAATCATTGTGATCCTTCCTGTAGATATTTGGCGGCGTTTGCCAGGGAAGCCTTCTGAGCCTGGAGTTTGCATGAGAGGGATGCTGAACTGGGTGTGTCTTCAGTCCGTTCTCCTCTGTCTGCAGTGCCCCTGCGGTGTCTGCTGTTGCTCAAGTCATATGATTTTGAAAGGCCTTTCCCATTTCAAGGAATGTTGAAGGAGCGGCGGGGCTGCATCCCGCCACCTGGCCGCCGGCTAGCTTTACACCCGAAATAATTAAACGGAAACTGTATTCTTTTAAAACACTGCCTGGCCCATAGTTTCAGCCTCTTATTGGCTAATTCTCACATCTTCCTTTAACCCATATTTAGTAATCTGTGTAGCACCACGAGGTGTGGCTTACCAGGAGAGATCTTAACCTGCGTCCATCTCGGAGAGGAGAAGCATGGAGACTCACTATGGTGACTGCCTGAAGCGTCTCCCCACTCCTGCTACCCAGCATTCTGTTCTGTCTACTCCGCCTACCTAATTTTCTGTTCTCTTAAAGGGCCAAGGCAGTTGTCTTTATTAATTAACCAATGAAAGTAACATAGACAGATAACTCTCCTCCATCAAAGGAAAATCTCACAACAGTGGGATCTCTGTGTGTCCTCTTCCGAGCTGTAGGATCTGCATTGGTGTGTCCTCTTTCATGGCTTGTGTTGCTGGTCTGTGTTTGCTGTGTGTGTGGGTGTATGTTTGTCTGTGTGTTTGTGTGTGTATGCATGTTTGTGTGTGTGTATGCGTGTTTCTCTCTCTCTCTCTCTCTCTCTCTCTCTCTCTCTCTGTGTGTGTGTGTGTGTGTGTGTGTGTACAGACAGGGTCTGGGTGCATAGTCCTGGCTGACATGGAGCTTGCTATGTAGACTATGCTGAACTGGAACTCGAGGTGACTCTTGTCCCTCTGCCTCCCAGGTGCTAGGATCACGGGATTAGAGGTGTGCACCACTACTCCCGGGCTTACTCTTTTGATTGGATCTTCTGGTATAACTTTATTGTTTTAGGTAATCTAAGACAGAATTGAAGTCAATGCAGCTAATGTGAAGTTATCAATTTTCAAAGGCACAGGTTCCGATTGCATTGATTTTTCTCTAATGTTGGTTGACTTTTTTTTTTCTCACCATCATTGCTCTTCTTTCTTCTGCTTCCTTTGGGTCAATTTTGCTTCTGTTCTTTTTAGGTCATCAATTGAGACCATTTTTCTTTTCTGATTTTTGTTGGTTGTTATCAGTTTCCCTCTGTGTATTGTTTTACTTGTACAAATTAAACACGCCATTTCCGGTTTATTCAGTTAATGTTTTTGGACTTCCCATGTAATTTCTTATTTTGCTTACTTTTTAAAGAGAGTCTGCGCTTAATTTCAGACAGTTATGTGTATTCACGGGTGCTTTCGTGTTGCTGATTCCTCGTTCTCTTCCTTTCAGAGAAAGAAAACACATGTTTTTGTATGGTGACCGCTGTTCTAAACATGCAGAGACTGGGCTTGCGGTCTGAAACATGACATATCCTATGAGTGTGCCCATGCGCCGACAGGAGCATGCTCAGCCCTGTTGGGTGGCATTGACTGACGCTGTGCTCCAGGGTCTGTCTCCTCACTGATTTCTGCCCACTCGCTCTGTCATCATCTGTGACTTGGCTCTGGCTCTGGCTGTGGCTTTGGGGTTTCTCTTCTCAGCCTTGCCAGTTTGTCCTTGCAGATTTTCAAGCTGTGTGAATGTCCTCTCTTGTCACTAGTTGTTCTGAACTCTGCTGTCTGGTGTTGGTGCACCCGTGTTGTAGTGCCCATTCTTTGTACCTTGCAGCCATATGTTCTATAGAAGTAGTGTTACGCATATTCTGTGTGGATTCTTGCTTCTCGTTGTCTCACTTGGCAGCCTTTGCTTGGTGACTGAGTCGGGGTTGCTGGATGGAGCCTGTGGAAACTGGTGAAGCTGAGGAGATGAATCATGATTTTATTTAATTTTAATTCATTACAGTTTACATTCAGACTCCACCCTGGCTATGGGCTGCTGGCCTGGCCACCTCCTGTCCAGCCATTCATCTGTGCTGGCAATGCTGGGTGTTTGTTCTCCTCTGCCCTCTTGATACGTGCTTTTGGGTTTTCCTCCTGTCCTTTTACTTTCTTTTGCCGCCCCCCCCCCCTTTTCTTGGAACAGTTGATTTATTGAGCATTGCCCAATATGCATTTTTATCATTGTTAGGGCTTACTAATAATTTCTTTGTGTTACTTTAGTGGTTGCTTTCTAGTTCTCAATATGTATCTTTAACTCTTTTTGTTTTTCAAGACAAGGTTTCTCTGTAGCTTTGGAGCCTGTCCTGAAACTCGCTTTTGTAGGCCAGACTAGTCTCTAACTCACAGAGATCCACCTGCCTCTGCCTCCTGAGTGCTGGGATTAAAGGTGTGCCCCACCGCCTGGCTTGTATCTTTAACTCTTAAGCCTTCTTTCAAACATACCCCCTCTGCCTGCATGGTTCTTCCTGCCCTCGTTCATTTCCTTCCCATCTCTTCATAGTTATTTTGTGAGTTCCCCCAGAATGTTAACAGCCATCGTTTACGGCACCTTGTAGCCGATTTTACTTTAACCTTCAGTTGTCCTTTGGATACACAGAAGTGAGAAAATGCCTGTTTAAACTTACCTCTCCCTGCCGCCCCCCATACCATCCTGGCTTTCTTCAGCTCTTTATTTAGACCAAGATTTCCTTTGCTTGGTGCTTCCGACCTGAATAACTTATTTCAACACATTCTGTGGTGCACATCTGGTTGGAACGGGCTCTCGGCTTTTATTTGTAGAAAATAAATATCCACTCCACGTCTATTTTTGAGATATATTTCCAGCGGGTATAGAGTTCGGTTGGAACTTTTTTTCTTTCTGCACTTCAATGTGCCCCCACTGCTCTGTCCTCCGCCCCGTCCCGTCCCTGGATGGTGTTGGTCCTGCTCTGCTCTTGGAAACTGCTTTCCGGTGGCTTCCAGCACTTCCTGTGCGCTGGGAGTGTGTGTCTAGTGCTCTGTGTGGGGCTTATTGACAATTAATTGTTGCAGTTTATAATTTCATAGTATTTAGATGCTTTTGATCATTATTTTTCAAAGCTTTGTTGGTTGCTTGCCTGCTTGTGTGCACCTCTTTGCATGTGTATCCTAGACTTCGGGATTGGCCAGGGATCCCTTTCACTTGTCTTGGCCTTTTTCTTTTGGTCTAGTTTCTCATGTTCTTGTTCAAGTGAACTAGCCCTTTTCTTCTACTCCATGATTTCTCCCTAGCAGGGAACAGTTTCTCCCAGTATTCCTGCTGGCCTACCCATTCCTCTGGTGCTGAGGGTTGAACTCAGTCTTGCTCATGTTCAACAGGCCATATACCACTAAGCTGGATTCCCTTCATATACATATGTATATATATATATATATATATGTGTGTGTGTGTGTGTGTGTGTGTGTGTGTGTGTGTGTGTGTGTGTCTGTGTGTATCAGCCCTCTGTAGGCTTACAGCTCCCTGGGAACCCTTGCTCCATTGAAGTTATTTTTCCCTTGGCTCCATAGGGCTTTGGCTTGTATAGGCATAAATCTGTGTCTGGCTGGAGCCTGGTGCCCTGGGCAGAGCTTCAGAGTGCCTTGTTTTCCCTGCTCTCACCTGTAGTGGCTGTGTCTTACCTTGCCTAGGGTCGACTTTGTAAACCTTTAAAGCAGTTGGGTCTTCCCAGGGCCCCTCCCTGCTTGGCAGACTTGTGTGAGCAGCCCATTTTTCTCTCACTCTCTGGATTGTAGCATTGCACTGAATATTGTCACTGGTCAGAGGGTCCTTTTTAGCATTTGATGGGTTTCCAGCAACAGGATGAATCTTAAGCCCTTGCTCCTTTGTGGCAGACGCAGCTCCAGGCTGCGTATGGGAACAATGGGATTTTGCTTAGTTTTACCACAGTCTCTGTGTAGCCCAGGCTGGCTTTGAACTCTCTGCTTCTGGGGGCTGCATTACAGATATAACTACCATCACAGCTGACAGCCACAAAGGGCAAGAGCCAGGCCCCTCCATTTTCCAATGCCCAGCTGTAGTTCTGCCTTCCTGGCAGAGGGCACCAGGTGCCCCCCTCTCTGCACTCTGTTGCCTCACAGGTAGGGGGCATCCTGGCCTTGCAGGGACTCTCTTGCCTCCCTTCAGTTCAGCGTTGGCCTGCCATTTGCCCTTGCTGGTGCAGTGCTGGCCATGTAGGGACCTTGCAAACTGGTCAGGAGACAACCGGTGCAGTGTGCCTGGGAATTTTCAAGGTTCTGGAAGAGGAAACCCTGGCAGTTTCTGGAGACTGGAGACAGAGGAACTGGCCAATGTGGTGAGAAGTCCCCTTGAAGAAGGCAGGGCCTCTCTGAGTTCGTGTGGCCTCTTTCCCTGTCAGAGAAAACCTTGCTTTATCTAGATGGGCCATGAACACAGGGCTTTTACAGACTAGGCAAAGAAGGGTGGGTTGGGCCTTGGCCTGTCACAAAGAGAGAATGGACTGGAGTAGACCAGGCAGAGGGCGCTGCCTATGAACAGTCAGTATCCCTGCAGGAGGGCAAACCCTAAGTCTCTTCAGCAGTTCTAGTGTGAGCACTGAAGGCTGTGGGCCTTTCTTACCTTCTGAGGTGAAACTAGGCTGTGACATTGTAGGCTGCCATGTGTAGCGGCACCGCCCTGGCTCTGGTTCTTGGTCACACTCTGACTCCACCCCCTTCCAGCTCAGTTCCTTTCTCAGAGCACTGTTCTAGTGGCAAACACATGTCCTTGGCTGCAGTACCCTCACTGGGTCTATAGGCAGTGCAGGGCCAGGGAGACGGGCACATCCTGAGGCCTGGAGGTTGCTGTGCAGGGAGATGGCTGGCAGTAGTTTGACAGTGGCCTGGAGTGCTCTGGAGAGTGGGGTGGCCATGAAGACGTGTGTATCACCTTTTGGCCCCTAGTGTTTCCCGGCAGTGAACCTGCTCCCTGCAGCACTGGGCCTCCTCTAGGTTACATGGTGAGGAAGATGTCCACACTGGGTTGATCATTCCAGGAGATGGCTCCGTATGTGGCAGCTGTGGCATGCCTCCACCTTCAGCTCACAATAGTCCTTGTGAGAGCATCCTGCCTAGGTGGCACTCATGTCTCAGTGTGGACTTGGGCCCATTTGCTCTCCTGTGTCACCTGGACTGACTGTTGACACCTATGCCCGTCCACCCTTTTGTGTCACCTGGTGCTGACTGTTGACACCTGTGTCTGTCCACCCTCCTGTGTCACCTGGTGCTGACTATTGACACCTGTGTCTGTCCACCCTCCTGTGTCCCCTGGTGCTGACTATTGACACCTGTGTCTGTCCACCCTCCTGTGTCCCCTGGTGCTGACTGTTGACACCTGTGTCTGTCCACCCTTCTGTGTCCCCTGGTGTTGACTATTGACACCTGTGTCTGTCCATCCTTCTGTGTCCCCTGGTGCTGACTATTGACACCTGTGTCTGTCCACCCTCCTGATTCCTTTGTCACGGGCATTTTCTCAGCTCTGGTAAAGCTACGGTGGCATTTTTATACAAGCTTCTTTTACACTTGGGGGTCTCTTTTCTCTGAGTCTCTCAGTGCTGGCAGGTAGGCCTATACCCAGCCTGCGTGTTTTCATTGCAGCGGACTTTGCCACTTTTTACTCAAAGCAGAGTACTTTTTGATGCTTCCACAGTGTTCTTTAAGGTTTTATTAAACTGAGATAGAATTTACCTGGCACAAAAATCATCAGCTTAGCCTCGTTGATGGAGTATCAGTGCTTTTAGCGTATTTACCCACATCCCGGTTTAATTTGTATTCCAGTGATAAAATATGCCAAGAAAAAGCAACTTAGGGTGAAAGGGTTTATTTAGCTCACAGTGTCAGGTTATAGTCCATTGCTGCAGGAAAGTCATGGTGGTAGACACTCAAAGCACGCAGTGACGCATAGTCAGAACTGGAGAAGGAATGGATGCATGCATGCTTATCTCTCAGCTAGCTTTCTCTGCTCTTACTCCTAGGCGCTATGGATGCGGAATCTAGAA
The DNA here is from genome assembly GCF_903992535.2 of Arvicola amphibius. NCBI lineage: Eukaryota > Metazoa > Chordata > Mammalia > Rodentia > Cricetidae > Arvicola > Arvicola amphibius. The sequence goes on along the minus strand of NC_052055.2, from coordinate 33,507,726 downwards.
TGTGAATTTTCAGTAGGGAGCCTGGGTTCGTGGAGCATACAGGGAGCTTTAAGGTCCCAGACTGTGCTTGTTCTGAGCTTTTACTAGGAGCGACAGTATGTACAGACACTGTACAATCATTGAACTATCTTTACAAGGAATAGAAGGTTTCTCTTAACAGATCACCAGTGAGAGCAAAGACAAGGAGGTGCAGACAAGGAATATACCAGTGCAGAACAAGCCTTTACATCTCAGAAAAGTATATTCCACTCTTTGAGCTAGAAATGCTTGTCATAAAGACCATTTCCTTCTGCTCTTAGTGTGCCAAGGGCTGGGGTACTCTTAGAATGTATTTCTTTCTCAGACCAGGCTGCTGGCAATATCAGGGTCCAAAACCTGGAGGAGTGCTGCCCACGTCCAGGCTGTGTCTTCTCACCAAGTAAAGCAGTCAGGAAAATTCCCAACAGACATTCCCACCACACCCCTTGCTGAGACGTCTCCTTTTGGGTGATAGTAGGTGGTGTCATGTTGACAGTTTAAATCAACCAGCTTGAGCGGGTTGGCCAACTCTCATCATTTTCTAACTACTGAATATTCCGTCATCTCAGAGAGGTCCCCAGCCCACCGTTCTCACCTTCAGCCTGCCTGCAGCCTGATCTGCTCCAACTCTGCAAACCTGTCGCTTCTAGGAGTGTAGTGCATGTAGTCATGTGGCTTGTCGCTGAGCACAGGGGCTGGGTACATGGCACGGAAGCATGTGCCAGTCAGTATCCCCCACCCAGTCTCCTTTGTTCCTTTATGTGGCTGAGCTATAGCTTGTCTATTGTTGGGCATGCGGGTGGCCTATACTTCTCCCCGAGACACAGAGCTACTCTGAGTGTCCTGCTGGTTTTGTGTGGACAGAAATCCTCACCCTTCTTGGTATGTGTGCCTTGGAGTGGAACTGCGCATGTGTACTGTGATGGGACTGCAGGGCACAGGGCCTGGGTGCTCCCTTTTGTGGGGTTAGCATTGTCAATTGGATACCAATGAGGCAGGCCTCTGGGAGTTTCTTTGAGGAATTGTTAGGGTTAAGGTTAGTCTCTGGGAATGAATGTCTGTGAAGGATTGTCTTGAATAAGTCGAGGTGGGAAAACCTACCCACTGTTAGTGGCACCATTCCCTAGGCAGGGTATCCCGGACCTTCTAAGGGTGGAGAAAGTGAACAGAGCAGTAGCATGTATGCATCCATTCAGTGGTCTCTGCTCTGTAAACGTGGACAGTGTATGGCAGTTCTCTCAAATGCCTGTGACTGTGACCTCCCTGCTATGTGACTGTGACCTGGACCTGTGAGCCCGATGAGCCCTTCCTTCCTTAAGCTCCTTCTGTCTGATTATTTTATCATGTCAGAAAACAAACTAAGACAGAGCCTTCCTTCCCTTGTGTCCAGAGTGGCAGGAGGGCAGGTGTGGGTGTCCATCCCTGACTCTCTGCCTGACTCTGTGTGATCAACTGGAAGGCAGAGGTAGGGCACAGATCACCTCTCCTGGGGCCCCACTGTAGGAACACCCCAAGCATCCTGTGGTGGCGATCCCACAGACGGCACCATAAGCTGTCTTCTCGCACTTGTTCCTCCAGAAACCCAGGGTGATGTTCGTGACATCTGAGAGCTGTGCTAGGACACTTTGCCTGATGTTTTTGGAATCCAATCCCTGCCCTGTCCCACTGAAGTGACACTGGAGGCCTTGCTGGTATGTGGCCTTTCTCTGCTGACACCACCATGTAGTTCAACCCCAGTTTGCAGGTGCCCTTTTCCAGTGTGAGGCAGGCTCCTTGGCTGCTGTGTTCCAAATTAGCTGCTAATCATGGGTGCCCTTCCCAGATTCCTCTCTTCCAAGTTCCTGTCATCCTCAGCATGACTACATGAGGCTATGGAAGGAGTGTCTCTCAGGTTCCCTCAGATGTACAGGGATGGTAGGGAAAGGAATGAGATACAAACCCCTTTGCTCAGGGAAAGGGGGGAGTTTTCCATAGGCTTGTGGTATAAATTGGTTTGTGGCCTGTCCAGGTAGGCCTATTCTGGGCAGGAGTGGGCTGAGCCTAGTGTTTAGGGTACAAAGGTGACCTGCACTGTCCTTTGCCCCATTTCTATCATAGTGACTCCACATTGAGAGTGAACCCATAGGAGGGAGGGTCCTTTTGTTTTTCCTGACCCTTTTCTCTTGGGCAGAGCCTCCAGTCCTTGGGGATACTGAGTGATATCTTTGGGACACCTGTGAGTGTGCACACTATACCTCTGCACCTGCACATGGTTCAGGCACACTTGCACACTTGTTCTCTCCATGATTGCACATACAGACCTGTGGGTGAACCAGTCTGAGCTCAGAGCCAGAGGCCAATGCAGCCCATGACTCACCTCTCTGTGGCACCCCCCCCCCACTTTAGGAGCCCAAGCATATCTATGGTCTCCTGCTGAAACACATGCATGAGTGCCCTCAGGGCAGGTACATGCCACCGTGCATTGCGTCCCACCAACATGCTCAACCGTGTCTCTGTTGTACCCCAGACTCAGTGATAGACCCACACAGATGAGAATGTTTCAGTGAACAGACTGGAGTACAGGAAGCTCGTGGGTTTTCCTGCTGTCCCGCGGGACTCCAATCTTCTCTCATGGTCCCACTGGCTTGTTCTGAGCTGGACTGGGTTGAGGTCTAGGTCCCAAGAAAGAGGTACCAATGGTCCTGTCTGTGAAGCTAGGCCCTAAGGGTTGAAAGGGAAAAGGGGATCCATGTGGGGAGTGTGGGCCTGCCTCTAACCAGCGTGGCCTCAGATGTGGGCACGTAGAGCCTTTTACTCACCTATCCAGGCTGTACTATGGGCATAGCTCCGCTCCCTGACTAGCTGCTTCTGGCATTGGTGACCCAAGGATTCATTACTCCAGGCCATGGGCTTCTTGCTGGTCAGTGTTTCGGTGCCTGGTTCTCATGTTCTACCTTGCTATCTATACCACGCCCCTGATCCTCACACAGCCCTCTTCTTGGCATCCTTGGCAGTTTCCTGGTCTTGGCACAGAGAGCACATTGCAAGCACTCGTCAGTTCTGTTTCTTGTTTGGGACTCTGAGCAGGAAACTCTGACACACCCATCTGACTGTGGGGAGTCTTGAAGCTACTGTTTACATGTGGCATCTCTCTGGGCTGTCCTCACAACTTCACCTCTTCTGTGCAGATTGAAGTGACTAGCATTACAGAACCTGCTTTTCCAGTCAGAGTGCCTGGGCACCCTCATCAGTGTGCTCTCAGATGGCTCTCGGCTGAGGATGCTACTGGCTGCCTGTGGTCTCAGTAGTGCCGAGTAGGCTGTGTCTTAGAGCTCTAAGTGTGGTTTAGTGACAGTCTATTGTTTATCCTGGTGTCATTCCTTCTTTTGGGGCTCAATCACTGGTGGGCATTTAAAGATCTTTGGCCACTTGTCTTGGAGAGGCGACCATTCCCAGCAGAGTTAAGGAGATGTCTCTGAGTACAGGGTATGGCAGTGCCCATTGCCCACAGCTCTGGTCCGAGACTGAGGGCTCAACAGCAGCACCTAGCCCTGTCTCATGCTTCCTAACACTCTCTTATATATTAGCTCCTGGCCAGGTGTCAGGCCCAATCTGCCTGTCATGGCCTTCTGAGTTCTTCTCTGATCCCATCTGATGAATGCAAGTCATACAAATGCCATTAGCATTTAAAATTTTGAGATTAGCACAGGATTGCTACATCCTTATTTTTCCCATGTCGATAGCACCACCTGCTTTAAAATTTTTATTATTATATGTTTAGATATATAGTGTGTATGTGTGTGTGCATGTGTGTGTATGTGTGTGCACATGCCACAGGATATTTGTGGAGGTCAGAGGACAACTTTGTATAGTTGGTCCCTCTACCTGTACAGGGTTCTGGGACTCTAATGAAGGTCCCCAGACTTGTGAATCAGGCACCTTTAACCCATCAAGCAGTTTTGTTTGCCAGTGCCTACTTCCTTTATTTTATTTTATTTTATTTTATTTTTTCGAGACAGATTTCTCTGTGTTACAGTTCTGGCCATGCTGGAACTCACTCTGTAGACCAGGCTGGCTTTGAACAGTGATCCACCTGCCTCTGCCTCTGAGCTCTGGCTGCCTACTTCCTTTTGTAGCCTGAGTGAGCACACCATCCATGTGTACTTCCAGGGCAAGTGCGCTTTTAGGTCTGCAATGGCAGGAGTGACTCCCGAGGGGCAGGACAGTTCCAGATACTGAGAAGTTCAGACTGACCTGGGTCTCATATGCTGAGCCTGTCACCCTTGTCCTTACCAGGCAGTGCCACTTAGTCCACAGAATCAGGCCTAGGCTTCCATGTCATAGGACCCCCAAATTTGAGCACAAAAGTTGTATCAGTAACTTCCTGGCTTGGTGGTGTCAGGGACAATGCTTATCTGGCTGTGGGTGACCTAGTGTTAGCCCAGTAGGCTGTTGAGAGTCCTAGGTAGTGGACTTGTTGGATGGGGTGTGATCTTAGCGTCCCATCTTACAGTGTTTGCCTGGTGCCATGGGGCAAGTGCTGTTGTCTGTCTGCAGGTGACTGGCATTGGCTGGACTGGATCCTTACCAGGCTCTGGGTCAGCCTGGGTCAAGGTATATGTGGGGTTCTCTTTCTGGGCAGTGGAAAGATTCTTCTATGTCAGGTTTACAGGTGGCCAGGTAGCTTAGTTAGGGTTTCTATTGCTGTGATAAAACACCATGACCAACAGCCACCTGAGACCATATTGGTGTCCGGGGGCCATGCTGTCACCAGGGCCATACTGATTTGGGTGGTTTATGCTGTCACCAGGGCCATGGCGATATCTGGACCCATGCTATTGCCAAGGGCCATATCTGGGTCCGTGGTCCTGCTGCAGCTGGGGTCTGTGTTGATGTCCCTGGCTGGTCCCACACCTCATGGGAGAGCTGCCCACCACCCCACACTTGGGAGAGATGGCCCCTTACAATGGGTGTAGGAGAGCTGGCTCTACCCCTTGCCTGAGGGAGCAGTCCCAGCTCAGCTACCACTCAGGCCCCCATCCTGGGGTTTAGGCTGCCCACCCTAACACCTACCCCATATGACCTGCTGGAGTGCATGGAGGGACTGGTCCTGGGGACAGTAACCACAGGATCTTCGTATCTGAGGAGTTCAAGTGGGGGTCCAGTGATGATGGTGTGCCAGAGGACAGAGGCCTCGAACCAGGCCACTGACTCATTGCAATGAGCATGTGTGGGTAGGGGTGGTTGGCAAAAGGGTATCCTGCATAATACACCACAACCCCAGAGGCCACTAGGGCAGATGAAGATGTATTGTAGAGCTGAGAAGGGCAGAGGAGTGAGGTAGATTTTTTTGTTTTTAATTAATTTGGGGAGGGTTCTTTTAGGGGGATGCTTCAGGGTTGAAGAGCAGATATTGAGGGGCTGGGCAGTGTGTGGGATTGGGGTGCATGATGTGAAATTCCCAAAGAATCAATAAATATTTGTGTTATTAAAAAATAGTTCACAGGGGTTGGCAGGGCCCAGCAGTAGGGACAGGGACGAACAGGGAAGACTTGGGCCTGGGGGAAGGGATCTAGGGAATGGAATCCAGAGAGGGGTGTAGTTCCATTGGGAAGCAGGTCACTCACTGGTTCTGGCTGGTGTGGCTTGCTCCTAGGTGTCAGGAAGGGGAGTCTGTTGCCTGATTTTTGGGACTCATTCCTCCTGCCTGATTGCCTCATCCAGCCTTGGTGGAGAAGGGAGTATCTGGTCTCACTGATATACCATGGCTGCATGATATCCATGGGATACCTTCCTGTGTCTGAAGAGAAACACTGGAGGAAGAGTGGATGCGGGGAGAGGAAAGATGGGGGAGCTTGGGAAAGGGGAGGGAGGGGAAGCTTTGGTTTGCATATAAAAACAATAAAATAAATTAAATAAAAACATAAACAAACAAAAATACCACGACTGAAAGCAAGTTGGGGAGGAAGGGGTTTATGTGGCTTACACTTCCACATCATAGTCCATTCCTGAAGGAAGTCAGGGCAGGAACTCAAATGGCAGAAACCTGGAGGCAAGAGCTGATGCAGAGGTCATGGAGCAGGTATTGCTTACTAACTTGCTCCTCATGGCTTGCTCAGCCTACTTTTTTACAGAACCCAGGACTACCAACCCAAGGATGGCACCACCCACAAAGGGCTGGACCTTCTCTCATAATCACTAATTAAGAAAATGTCCTAAAGCCTTATGAAAGCATTTTCTCAATTGAGGTACCCTCTTTTCAGATAACTCTAGCTTGTGTCGAGTTGACATAAAAGGAGCCAGTACACAGCCAGCACACCAGGTCTTCTCACCCAACCCTGATGCGTTGAGTGGTCTTAGTTCCTCTGAATAAGTAATGAGTTCACATGCAGGTCAGAGCCTGTGATCTCTACTGGACCCTACCTCCTGCCTCTCTTAGTACTCTCTTGGTACTTGGGACCCTATTGCCCCATGCCCAGTGAAGACAGGCGCCACTTCTTGTGGGCCGCAAACAGGGGCCAGCCTGTTGTGGCCCCTGCCCAGCAAAAGACAGGTACCACTTCCTCTGGGCTGCAAACAGGGGCCAGCTCATCTGTTGTGGTTTTTGCTTTGGACTTTGTTTCCTGATGAGATCACTCTTGCTACTTTTCTCTTAAGGGACATCTGTTGCTTCAGGGATAGTGGTAGCAGATCTCAGGGGATGCTCTGGGTCATTCCAGAGGGCCATTGCATAGCTAGAGGTGGTCCCCTCATGGTTGTCCTTCTCATCCTGTCTCCCGTCCCTACACAGTCTCTGTTACCCTAGTCAAGTTTGGTCTGTACCCATCTGCCCTCCTTGGGCCCTTCCTGTCATTTCTGCCCACTACTGCTGGAAATGGGTATGTACGTAGGTACATGCGAGGTGCCAGAGGAGATGGGATGAGCTATGTACTGCTGATTCTGGTAGTTCCATCCCAGAGGCTATCACAGAGGATGGAGGGTATGAGATGGGCCCGTGACATCTCCTGGTATGTGCTAGATGGACTTTATTGCTTTCTGCTCACTGTGATTTCTGGAACATTCTATGGACCACTTCTAATCTTCTCAGGAAGGTGTGGTGCTTTCTCCTCAGTTTCAAGACTATGGAATAAAAAGGCCCTAGAGTCAGAAGTCTGAAGGGGGTGGAGCTAGAAATGACCTCTAAGGATGTGTTCACAACCCAGCAGACAGGGCCTCCTGGGCTTCATTTGTACAGCTTTCTTTGGCTCAGGATTGGCCCATGAAAATGCAGCAGAGGGATGGGGTAATCCTGCACCACAGGCTGGTACACAGCATCTCTTTTAGAGGCTTATCTTAGCACTCAGCATGCTGCCATCTGAGCTCCAGCATCAGGACCACAGAGCCCAAGTGCATCGAGTCCCAGCCTACTGAGAGTGAGCACACCTGGACACAGAGCCAGCTCAGGTGCAAGAGCAAGCCACTCTCAGGTGCTGCCTGGAGGATCTGAGGTTGATTTAGCTGTGGCTGTGGGAAGATTCAGACTTACCTTCAGAGGCACTCTGGAGGCTCAAGGTCCACAGATGAAGGCAGGGCCTCTCACTCCACAAAGGAAAGCTGAGGCCCAGAGGGAGGACTTTTCCTGGAGCTACAGAATGAGAATGGAGCTGGTAATAGAGCATCTCCATGGCAGTGATGGTGTCTGTGTGTTTTCTGGGGCTTGTGCACAAACCCACGACTGCTGTGAATACCACCCCCACCTCATGCCCTCTGATCTTAGCCCTGTGCCTTAGCCTGTTTCAGAGATGTGTCAGCCTAGGGTGTCAGGTCTTGTTTGGTGTGGTGGGAGGGTCACCCTGGGTTTTGCCATGTCATTCCTCCCCAGGCACTTATGGTACCAGGACTTCCCTACAGGAGTCAGAGGGCCCCTCCAGATGAGGCTGCCATACCACAGTGGGCCTCACCCATGCCGAGGTGTCAGAGGCATAACTGACCCTGCCTCTCTTTTTTTAGCCCTGGGATGGTGTCAGTGACAGGCAGAACTCTGTCAGCCTGTCCTCCCTGCCCCTGGCACAAGCATGCATGAGTGCATTTGTGCATGTGTGTGTGTGTGTGTGTGCATGTGTGTGTGTGTGTGTGTGTGTGTGTAAGTCTGCTCCATTGATGAACATGCTACCATTTAGCATGCATTCAGTAAGCCCGATACTGGTGTGCCCCGTGGCCACTCTGGAGGGCTTAATTCCCTTCCTAAACTCCCTCTTTTCACCCGATACCTACTGCCCAGTGTCTGGTCTGTTGTGAACTACATACATACCTAGTCACGGGATATTCAGTACCACGTTTCACCCGTGGTGGCCATGCTGAGTCCTTTCCTTTTCATTGCTACGCAGTGTTCTTCAGTGTGGCTTTATCACGTTCTCCTTATCTAGCACCTTCCTAAGGACCCAGGGCTGATCCCAGTTAGTGCTAAAGCTGTCTCCACAGGTTTTTGTGTGTTCCCACTTCTGAGTGAGTTACCTGATGCTCCATTGTAGGGCACAATAATGAGGTGTGTGTTAACTCCAGGTGAATCCATTGAGCTTCCCAAAGCAGCTGAGGCATTTACAGGGCCCTGTGTCCTCTGCAGAGTCTGCGGCATGTGTGGGCAGCTCCACAGCTTCGGTGTGCATTTTAGTGGCTACTGTGTGATGTATTCTCCTCTGAGTGCACGTCAATCACCTGCATGCCCTTGTCATTACTGGTTCTTGTCTTGTGAATGTGGAGTTATTAGGGATCTTATGTTCTTAATACAAGTCCTCTGTCAGGTGCTACAGGGGGACTTCCTATCACAGGCTTGTCTTTTCTAAAGTATCATATTTCTTACGTGGTTGAGGCTCCCAGAGTGTGATGTGAACATGAAGTGCGCCAGACCCCTCACTCAGGTACCTTAGGGTGGTGGGCAGTCAGTGCAGCCTTGATGCATGCTGAGGCCTTTGGGAGATGGTCAGACATAGTCACTAGGGTGGAGGCCTGTGATGGAACTGGTGGGTTTATGGAAGGAGACGGCAGAAGTCTACACGTGCTGCAGAGCCCAGCAGGCCCTCATGAAGGCCTGTGTCCTGCTGTTGAGATGTCTTCTCTTTATTAGGTAACCTGCCTCGGGCACTTCATTACAGTAATGTGCTAATGTATTAATGGCTCATATATTTGCAGTCTTATGGTTTTCATATTTTCAGTTCTCACACTTGGGCCTGACATACTTGGAATTTATTTTTGTGTATGCAGTGAGGTAAGGCTGAGCTCATTTTTTGTTTTAATGCTGGTGTCCTGTTATTCTGTTGAGAAAAAAAAAAAAACAGGCCATCTTTCGCTATTGACTGTGTTGGCGCGCGTTTGGAAAGGTGCTTGCACCTGTGGCACATCCCAGGCCAGTGAGACCCGGATTCAGGTGTGAGCCCTTAGCTGCTGACCATTCTGAAGCTCTCCTGGACACCCAGGCCCTTTGTGCTTCAGCTGAACTCAGCAGTCGGCTTGTTAATTTCTATTTTAAAACATTTACAGTTTTGATTGCAATTGTTTTGAAGAATGAACATCTCAGCAATATTGTCTTATACTCCATAAAGCCACTCTTTCTTCCATTTGTTTTTTTCTTCTTTAGGCAATGCCTTGTAGTTATCAGTGACATGCCTTGTTAATGTTGTAACATATGTTCAATTCATCTGAATGTTTTCATGGTTTCTATACTGTCACAAATGGTATTGTTTAAACTTCATTTTCCGGTTTTGGCCACAGTTCAGAAACATGGCTGGTATTTGTACACTGCTGCCCTGTGGCACTCAAGATTCCTTCATTTATTCTTGGAGGTTTCCTTTGGCTTCCTCAGGGCTCTCTGCAGATGGCAGACCTGAGACACAGCCCTGATGTGGACTTCTGGGGAGATTCATTTCATCTTTTCTGATACCAGGGCTCCAAGTGGTGACTTTTGGTCTGTGCTGTCCCAGCTGCACCGTGATTCACTCTGCCATGTGTTCTTATAACCCCGTTCTCTTCTTCGGAGTGTATAGGAGGTAGCAGACAGGTGGGTTTTAGCAGTAGATGTCCATAGTCTCTGGGTTGAGCCTGTCAATACTGTGAGTGTCCTTGAAGGGGAGGAATCTGTAAATGCTTTCCTGGTTGCTGGCTTCACTGGTGGTATTCGTTCCTCTCTCTCTCTCTCTCTCTCTCTCTCTCTCTCTCTCTCTCTCTCTCTCTCTCTCTCTCTCTGCTGTTTCTTGGGTTTACTGGCTATGTAACTGCTGTCTGCCAAATGCCCAAGGGATGCCAGGCTGGGTATGGGGACTGGCTTGCCTTCCTGTCATGAGATGAGATGACCACAGTCTGTGAGGGATGGAGAAGAGACCCATCCTAGAAGGGACACAGAAATAGACTGCTTTCAGTCTAGTGCTGATGGTTCCAGAGGATGAGAGTCAGACCAGCAGCTCCTCTGCCATTGTTTGGGATGGAATCTGCGAGGGAGTACAGAGGTCCAGAAGGAGGAGGCTGTTGTGGTTGCTGCAGCTGGCACTGGGGCTTTGCCCACTGCCCTGTATCTGAAACATGGAGCATCAGGTGACAGCGAGGCTGCTGCCACCTTCCCTGGCTGTCCAGCGGCTGTGGAGTGGTGTCCTTGGTGCTGCTGGAACATAGTTAGGAATGGAACATGGAATTGCTGATATGGGCTGAGTCTGGAGGGACCTCTGAGCAGCACGCTTTGCCTACTGGTGGCATTTAGGTGATATCCGTCTTAAGAGGTCATGAGGAGGTTCTCATAGGGACTGGCTGGTGACACCGTCCTGGGAATCTCTGTGCTCTGACATTTCAAGGTTGACCTGGTAAGTGGCTGGCTTTGGGCTGTAGCAGGAATATGGGCCAGTGACATGTGACAGGAGAGCCCCCGCTATCCACCAGCCCCACCCCTCCCTGCTTTGTAACGTATGGCACAGTCTTCATTCCGTGCTTGCCCGCACTCGCCTGCTCGTGTTTCCCCTTCCCACACAGGGCCTCCTTGGCTGGCTCTGGAGTGATCCGTGGTCTCTATCAGGGTACCAGGGATGATGGTAGGTGGCCTTTGAGGACCCAGGGCTGCATAGGACACACGCTGACCACTGTAGTGAAAAGGCCAAAGTCAGCCAACTGTTGACTTGGTGTCTATAATGTGGGGATTCAGGGAAACAACTAAATGGAGGGGGTTCTGTGGTTCCTGTAAGGTCAGTGACTTCCTCTTCTGTTAGGTTGTGTGAGTGTTGGGGACAGGCTGGGACAGGGTTGCCCTGGGTGGCACTGTGGGCACGTGTGACATATAGGGTCATTCCTAAGCAGCAGACTGATGGGTTTTGGCAGTGGGATGTGTCACATGGCATTGGAGGTAGGTCCGTTGTGTTGGAAGGACCTGAGTCCTGCTCCTGGAAGAGGCCCCTACTCAGCCCAGGTTTAGATTATCTCAAGGCAGGGAGAAAGTGGGGTGGGCCAGGCCTTAGTGGGGCCAGAAAGCCTAGGCATTTGTCTAGGAAGGAGTAGGGGCCTTGGTGGATTGGTGGCTTCTACCTCCCACAGCCAACCATGTGTTTCTCTCCATCTCATCTGCTTGCCCTTATCCATACACCCCCGCCCTCTCTTGTCTCTTCATGCATCCTCTGCCTATACATCTGGGTCCCTGTCCTTGCCTTTGTCTGCCTTACTGACATTTAGTGGTGTCTTTGCCACTCACCGTGTCCCACCCCTCACTTCTGTGCCTTGCCTTTCTGTTCCTGACTGTCCTTGGCTCCTCTACACATCTCCCTGCACCCAGTCTGCCCATTTCTGCCCCGTTTCCCTTTCTCATCCTCTCTGGTCTTCTCTCCTGCTCTGGGATATCTATCCCTGGACTTTCTGCTTACCCCTCTGTACCTGGCTTCTCTATCCCAGGCATGAAGTTCGGCAGGACACCAACAAAACCACTGTTGCCAGCACCAGCGCCCTGAAGCAGATGTGGAGCTGAAGAGCCTCTGCCTGCTATGTCTCCCCCAGAGATCTGAGGCTTGGCAAAGGTGGGGGCTGGAAGGAGGAGGGTAGGGGTTTCCTGGTGCCTGTGGCGGGACATAGACATGACAGAGGCAGGCCACTGGATGGATACGTGCAGAAGGACACTCAGGACAGCTGGACTCAGTCTGTGGTTAGCACACTTACTAAGAGGCCCTGCTTTTCTGGGACACATAGTGCAACAGACATAAGGGCCTAGTCTTCCTGGAGAGGGACACCCTGAGCACCTCGCCATCGGTTTCATGGTTCTTGCCTCTGCTGCTCATGGCTTCTCATCCTGCCCTGCCTTCCATCCCCCCATCCTTCAGCCTGAAGCCATCCTCTCCTCTGCCTCCATGTGTACCTTCTCAGTCACCCATCATTGCTCTGATGGTCCTCACAGACAACTGTCACACACAATTGCAGCTGCTGCTACCCCTCCCAGGACCATCCACCCTTGCATGTCCACTCATTCCACCTGTTAGAGCCTGTCTGAGTCCCCCTTGACTGGAAAGTGCTCATGACACACAAGTAATTGCTGTAAGCCTACAATCTGCGGAGCAGTAGACTGCTGCCTGCCCCATGAAGCTTTCCACGCCCCACCTCCTCTAGCTGGTTGGTCCCACTGTCCTCTTCTACTGTAAAGCTGCAGCAGACTGCCTGCGAAGCCTAGAATACCAAATATCTGCCCTTGACAGGAAATGTCTGCCACCCTGTACTGTCAAGCAATGAATGGTGTGGCCCACACTTGCTGGGGTTGTCGTCAGCAGCAGGGGGTGAAGTAAGGAGACCTGCCTGTGTGGGAGTGGCAAAGTCAGCACAAGTGTGGAATCACGATGGAGCCTGCACAAGTGCGTCGCTCCTGTGAAAGGATTGTGTCTTTCTTTTTCAGGACAGAGTGTCTCTATGCTGCCCTGCCTGGCCTCAATTTCTAGACTCAAATGACCCTCCTGTAACTGGGACCATAGGCACGTGCTGCCATATCAGCTCAGAATGACATCACTTACTACATGCCATTTCCACGCTCACAGTCTTCCTAGGTGCTGACCTGGCATAAGTGACCTTGTTTGGGACATGCCATCAGTTCTAACGTCCCTGCAGTGCCACTTAGTGCCAGTGTCACAGCCATGCTACCCTGGGTCCCCACCTTTGGTCTCCTCTTCATACCTGTTAGAAAGCCCCATGATATGGCAAGGGAGGAGACAATCTCAGATAGTATGGGTCATGGAGACAGAACATGGACTGGTGGTTGCAGGGGCTGGTGTGGGCAGAAACTAGCTGCATGGGCTGTGGCAACCGTAGTGCATTTGGGCAATACTGAACCACGATGGATGAGAGTATACTGGCTCCCAGTATTGAGTTACACTAACAGAAGGTGCTGCAGAGATGGCAACCTTTGGTCCAGTGAATAGAATTTTCCAGAAGTCAGATTGTGTCCTTGAACACCCCTCACTAGCTGTCTTGTCCTGGGTTTGTTTGACATAGCCTCACCCCCAGAGCAGAATAGATCTTCTTTGGGAATGTTGTACAGGTACTGCGATCTCATTGGCACATCTTCAGGGTGCGTTCTCTGCAGGATTTGTTCTCTGAAGGGCTTCTGAGAGGTGACCTCACGGCACCTCCTAGAAGAGCAGGGATCATCAGGGATGAACATCAGGGAAACGGGGATCCAGGGAGATGATGTGGATTAGTGGAGGCTATCTAGGAGATCCCTTCCAGAGGCAACCTGTTCTCAGGGGCAGATAGCCTTAGTGTGTATTGGATGCTGCCTGGTGCCAGCTCATCTTCCTCTCCTTCTCTATTTTCCCCTTTGCACGTTTTCCAACAGAGGATTGCAGAAACGTTCAGTGCATTGCTTCTCAGGTACAGCAGGGTGGCAGGCAGGTAAGTACCAAGCGCTGACTGTATCTGGAGCTTTGAGGACATCCCAGAACCTGCTGTGGGAGGGCAGGGAGGGCTGAGGAGGAGCTCCGTGGGAGTTAGCCTTGACTGAAAGCTTTCACAGGTCTGCTGGACAGTGATGCGTAGAGGAGCATCCAAGTGATGGCCGTCGGTGTCTCTGTGTGCTATGTAGGACTTACGGTGTTCAGATGGTTTTAACCCTGCAAGAACTTGATGCTTATTCAGGATCTGATTCACTTTAGTTAAATCTGAACGAGAGACAAAGATCTTATGCATAGAAACCTTCCCTCTGAAACCCTGGCTGCCATGGGAGAGGCAAACAGACATTTCTAGAAGCAGGAAGTACTTCCAAACTCCATAACGGTGGGGCACTGACCATGGGTATGAAGACTGCTGGTTTTATCAAAACTAACACAGCAGCAAGAGAGTAGAAGCTGCCCAGCGCTAGAGAATTTTGCACAGTATGTTTCTGAAAATGATTCTGCCACTCTTCGTGAAGATCTCTTGCAAATTAATGTGGAGATGCTCCCAAAGAGGGTTTTCAAATGAATAATGAGCAGTGAACATGCACTCAACCCAAGTGGCTACTAGGAAAAATAAAGGTTGCTGGCTATTACAGCACACACCTGCAATCCCCAGGGGGCTGAGGCAGGATGGTTGCCATGAGTTAAAGACCAGCGGAGGTTACATAGTTTAGGCTAGCCTGGGCTACAGGATGCTGCTTTGTCTCAAAATTTTTTTTTTTAAATGAGAGGATTGTCAAGTGTTGGTCACTTTACACTACCTCATACCCCAAATAATTACTTGAACAAGAACTTGAATAAGAAATAGCAGAACTTTCTGGCAGTGTTGTGGAGAGGGGCGGTGGGAACTGGGTGTGAGTTTGTGCCCTGATCTGGAGACTGGGAGGGTCAGCTGAGGTCGAGGGTTGCTTAATGGGGCCCGGCAGTTCTGCCCTGAGGAAAAGTATATGTGCAGCCACTGAAAATCATGGTACGATCATGGTGACATCACATGTGGTGGGGCGCTGCTAGCATGTAGTGAGACAGAGACATCATCCATGCTGGGTTCAGACAGCAGGAAGGTTTGTAGGGTCTTGAGGATGAGCCACGGCTGCTGGGGCCCCCATGCGGTCTCTGATGGTGACTGCCCCATGGTTGTTCTGGACAGTCTGGCCCCAGGCAGAGATGATGGTTTGGTATTGGGGGCAAGCCTCAGGGATCATGTGGTCTGCCTTTGTACCACCATTGGCTGGCATAGCTGGAAATCCCTTGTCATGGTATCATATTTGGGGCACAGGGCAGAGTTAGCCCTTGTCTCTTGGCCTGTGCCATTTGGAGAGGTTGCAGACCAGACATTGCCTTTCCCGAGTGAGGAAATAGCAGCACCTGATCCCTGCTCTTAGCTGGGACTGGAGTGCATGAGAAGATGGCCCATTTCCCAGAGCCTGAACCCCAGACACTGCCTCTGTCTGAAACTCCTGGCTCCTTCTCCCTCAGCAGGAGGAAGGCAGGATCAGCCAGTATCCTTGTCCCCAAAGATGCCTGTCCCAACTTCGTGTCTTCTCATGGGAAAACAAGCCCTTCCTCCAGTGGTCCCACGGCAGGATTCGTGTATTCCCCAGTCTGTGTGTGTTCTAGCCATGGCCAGGGGTGAGAAAGCCGCCTTTGTCAGTCCCTGTCTAGCTGGAAAGCCATCACAGGCCCCACTCTGCACCCTAGCACCTGGCAAGCAAATCCTTAATCTGGGATCAGAGCTAAAGACCCAAATTGAGCCTTTGTAGGCAGCATAAAGAAGGGCTTTGTCTCTGTTGCCAGAGGATGGGTCATCTGCTAAACTTTTTCTTCAGTCCTGTCCTTTGTCATGTGTACTAGGGAAGGTGGACCTGAATGGACGTGAAGGAGGACCCTACAGGGTCTTCCCTGGCATGGTTGAACTGTCTCCCTTGTAAACTCAGCCCCATGTCCCCTCTCTGTGCCCTCAGTGGGAAGCCAATAAAAGGCACAGGTTCCTTGCCGCATACATGGGTAGTCTGGACCCCTCTGCCTTTAGCTAGCAGGGAGCTGTCTCTTGAGATTCAAATTCCAGGTTATGTCCCACTGAGTGTCCTCTGGCATTCTTTTCCCAGCATACCGGACTCGCTGTTAACTGGTTGATGGCATCTGGGATTGAGATTGGACCCAGTTTCTTCCAGCTCTCTCTTCTGGGCTGGGCCAGCTGTTAGAACAACTGCAGGTTATGCACAGGTTTTTGGGGAAGTGCTGGTGAGATGTGGCAGGCCAGGGGCACAGAGGCAGATAGGATGAGCTCCTGCCTCTGTTTTCAGGGCCTGATAGTCTGCTGATGTCCTATGGCTTACAGGGAACCTGCCTTTATAGAGTCCTCTCTTAGAGTTAATAGTTATATTTCTCAGTGCTATGTTCTTGCTCTGCCCTGGCCCTTGATGATGCTTGTGATTTCAAGGGGCATGGATGGTAGCAGCTCCGTTACAGATGCTGGAACTCTCTCTGAGCACACAGTAGGAAGCCTTTTCTTAGGCAGGCAGGTCCCCTGGTAGGTAAGACCTCAGAGTGGAGGTGTTTGCTGAGCTCCAATCACAGACTGGGGCGTCACCCTGCAGCATCGTTCCCAGTTAACAGAGACCCAGAGAAGGTGGGCGCCGTGCTTGGCTCTCACAGCAGAGACTGTGCTGGGGCAGGACCCTTGCCAGAATTCTTTCTATGAGCCTGAAAGCTCAGGAGACTGCAGAGCAGTAGGTGGGGGTGGGGGTGGGGCAGAGTGAGGTCTGGCACCAGGCCAGAGCCTCCCCCACCCTCAGGCCCTGCTCACTTCCTCCCACCCACAGGGAAGGGAGGCGATAATTACTGCCTTGGATGAGAGCACTTGTCAACAGATTTTTAGATCTTTTCTTTTACATTCATCTATCCACATATTTGTTTATTTAAAGGCCTCTGCCGACTTCCTGTGTTCCCATGATGCGTGGGAAGGACGTTGACTTGGGAAGGAGACCTGGGTAAGGGTGACTTCATTGTCACTCTAAGTGGCACTGGCTATGCTTACTTCGTGGGTCCTGAGGAAAAAAAAAACACCTGGCCTCTTGCCTTCTTCCTCAGAAGGAAATATTCTAGTTCCATGATCACCACCCACCCCCAGACAGAGCCGTGGGGACCCCAGTGCCTGTCCCTGGATGGAGTTGTAGGAGCACACAGCTATCCTGGCTTCATGTGCCTACCTGGAGTAGATTCTACCCCAAATGAGCTGGACACAGCTGGAAACCGTCTATTCAAGCTCATACCTATTCATTGTTGTGCCCCTGTTCCTTGGACCCTGGTCCAGAATGGCACTGGAGATAAAGACCAGCCCTATCTCAAGCCAGGTCCCAGAGAAGCTAGCAGTGGTCTAGCCGTACTGCTGCCTGAGGACCCTGGTGCCAGGGAGAAGTGTGAGCTGGCTGGGCCTTGTGCTTTAAAGGAGGGGGGAGCTTCCAGGGCTGGAGGGAGGACCGTGGCCACGTCTCCCATAAAGTAGGCTAAGTCCAGGATTCTTGGGGATGATGGGGTAGACGACACTGGGGCTGGGCTGCTGCTTGGTGCTGGAGTGGAGATCCTCGTTCCTAAACTCCTCCCAGCCTGACCAGTGCTTGGGGACCAGATGGATGCCCAGTGAATGTCTCTCCAGAGCCACTGCCACAGAAAGATCTGGAAATGTGCCCAGATTATCCCATCAGAGATCAAATGGGGTTAATTGGAGAAATATCATTTATTGTATTAAAACATTTGGTGAATTAAAGAAGTCAAGGAAGAATTAAATTGAAAATTCCCCAAGTCCCCCATCCCCAGTCCACTCAGCAGGGCCATGTTCTCCAGGGTGGTGGTTGTGCTTTGACTTCACAGTGTCAGGTGGTTAATTGTTTCTCTTGGAGTCTGACATCACAGCTTCTGCCTGTAGCTGGGTCTGTGGCGGGTTTGCAGCCTTTAGTGAGAAGGTGAACTTTGGTTGCTTTCACAGACTTGTCCTTGGAGACTCACAGAGAGGCCTATGACTCCTAAAAGCTGGACACAGAGTATGTGCTCCTGGGAAGGGGGGGGGTCAGGGGTATACGCCTAGGCTTGCACATGGCAGCTTTGTATACAAATATGGCCATAGTGTACAAGTCTGCTGCACTCTCCTCATGCATGGGAAGGAGATATGTATACACCACAGGACAGGTGACTAGGGACCATCCACCCTAACCCCTGCCTACCTTACACAGCAACCTCTGGCCTCTTCTTCCTGAAGCATGCTCTCCTAGGCCAAGAGCTGAGCACCTGTCAACTCCTAGGCAAGGCCCCAGGACAGAGGTAGCCTGACTAGAGCTGGGGAAGAAGACTTCCAGAATGTAGGGTGATAATAGCCTGAAGCCCCATTTGTAGGCCTGGCTTATAGCCAGAAGAACCTTTACTGGAAATAACAGCATGTGGAAGGGCCAGGGAGCAGGTTCTGCTTCTAGACATGACAAAGAGGGCCTGGAGGTTACCTGACTGTGCAAGGAGGCCATCCTGCAGGTGGCGGTGAGACCTGCATGTGACGATTCTTAGCTCTCCACCATGGGGCTACCAAGAACTTCAGGGCTCAAGAAGTCAGCCTATTGTAGGCTCTCACCCATTCCCTGGTGACTGGAGTTGCAGCTGGCCTTGAAGTACTGATGGACTCTCCTGACCTGGTGGGGAGGCTTGGGTCCTGTCTGATTCCTTGGTATTTGTGGTAGAGCAAGGTAGTCTGGTCAATCTGGATCATTGATGGAGTAATATCTCAGCATTCACTCTCTGCCCAAGTGTTGCTTGGCTCTTAGGAGGGGACTCAGTCCTGACAAAATTCCCCATGGGTGGTCTTCAGGGGTCCTCAGGCTGTTCAGAACTGACCCTGCAATTTTATGGTGCTGCCAGCAGGTGGCAGGTGAGCTGTCTGTGTTGTGGATGTGGGCATGGATGTTTCATGTTCTAATTTCATAAGGTTTGCTTATATATGTGTGGTACCTGCTGGCAGTCTGTGTCTGCAGAACCTGCAGAGTCTGTGCAGCTACCGAGTGTGTGATCTGAGAGGCACCTGGTGTCGGTGTGTGAGTGTAAGTATGCCTCTCCCTATGAGGAAGTGTAGAACAGTATCTGGGCATGGTAGAGACCTGACTCTGTTGCCCCTTAGCTCTGAGACTTTCCTCTCCCTGGGCCGTCTCTGCTACAAGAATGCCAGAACCTGCTAAATAACACCCAAGGGCTGCCAGGAGCAATCACTGAAGAAAACAGGGTCAGAGACAACCCCCAGCCTACTAAGACCCCCGCTGAGGATGACTGGATCTCTACTTTGCAGGGAGGCCAGGCTCCAGCACCTCTATCTTCTACCCTTGCTTTAGGCTTACCTCTGCTTTGCCTCTGCTACAGCTCTTACTTCAGCGTGGTAGAGGAATGCTTATTTATCAGGATGTCCACTCAGTGCTCTCTGAACCCCTTTAAGAGCTGTCTCTCTCCCCACCTAAAGGTTCCAAGAGAGTTGACACCCAGACCCCAGTCTTGTCCTCAGGAGGAAGCTGAGGCACTGTGCAGGTGATGCAGAGACCAACAGAGCATGCATGGGTTTTTTTGTCTGTCGGCCCAGCAGAGAACATTTTTCCAGAGAAACACACATGGGTCTAGGATCCCAGAAGACGAGAGAGGCAGATTGGTGGATTCCATAGCTCCCAAACTAGAATCCCCTAAGAAGTTCTGAGAACAGCCCTGGGAAGCACTGCCTGGTCTGTCTGTTGGATATAGCAGGTATTCACAGCAGAGCCATGAAGGCTGGTCCCAGGGTGGGTAGGGTGGGACAGAAACTCATACTGCCAGTGGAATTGCATTTAGCCCTGAGAGTGTGGTCGGGACTGCTTGGGATGAGCAGTACCTGACATGCACCTCATAGTGCAGCAAGGGTCTGAGGATGGGGTCCCACAGGTAGAAGTCTAGACAGCCTGCATTGCCAGATTTTCCTTGGCAGGAACACTTCCTACTTCATGGGCAGTGTGGGGCTGTGCAATGCACTCCAGTTCTGTATGGCACATATGGGCAGACTGGGAGGTTTTTCTATAGATTGCTGTAGTAGTCTCCTAAGAGATGGTCAGACTGTATTGATCTAGAATATGCCTTGTAACCTTGTAGATATGGCTGCAGGCCAGAAACCAGGCTTGGGCTTGTCTGAGCTTGGCCCACTCAGGCCTTTACAGTTCTGTGTCTTGGTGAGGTCCAAGAGTGGACTGTGGGCAGCCTCTCTTTTCTACCATGGGCTCCTTATCTAAGGCGGTCCTGTGTAAGACACAGAACCTCATGCCGCCACTCACCGGGTGCCAGGTGGAAGGTCAGTGGGGCAGGAGCTGCCATTCTTGAAGGCATCTGCTATGAGTGCCACCTTGCCCACATCCCTCACTGCTCCTGGCTTTTGAGAAGGGGACAAACAAAACCCAGATAGTCATCAGGCTTCTTCTCTCCCCCTGGTTTGTAGCATGTAAGTTCCGGTGTCTCAGCAACCCTCCACAATCAGTGATGGAGGAACCAGGGACCCATGCCTTTGAGGGTGGGGGCGACCTCTGCAGGTTTCTGGGTCAGACAGGACTGGCTACTGAGTGATGGTTAGACAGGCTTTGAGTGAATATCTCAGCAGCTAAGAGGCCTGGTGTTTTTCTGTTTGCTTTCCTTGCTGGGAGGGCTGGGAGGCTAGCCCACAAGACAGACCACAAAAGGTTCTTGGGTGACTTCTGAAGACACAAGACCATGAAGGTTCCAAAGTTCCCAGGGGACATGAGAGGTACTTGGAGTGGGTGGCCATGAAAGCCCAGGTTCCCAAGGTGTTTCTAGGCTGGGTGCTCAGAGGAAGTGTACAAAGCTGAGTGCATGGGTTCTTGTGGTAACCATATCTGCGTCCATCTGCCCATATGTCCCTAACGGGCCCGGGGGATGGGGAGTCCTCCAGCTTAAGGCAGCAGGCCAGGGCTTCTTAGCATGGGGGCCTAGACGCTTCTAATCAGGAGCCAACAACTTTCTAAAGTAGATCTGATGCTTGCGCGGGTCTTGAATCTTCTTACTGTTGGGGAGTCAAGGAGACCTCCTCTTCATAAAGTTCAGCATACCCCACATTCTGTGTTCCTGGCATGGGCACATACGTCCTCTGTACCTGTGCAAAGCCCCCAGGGGATGGCTGCACCTTCTCTCTGAGAACATGGGGGCATGTGTTTTGTGCCATGATGGGCTGGCTTGAGCAGGATCCTGCAGGGTTCTTGCTGGGTCTGATGCCCCGAAGTTGTGGGCCCCATGCTCAGGTGTTAGGAGTCTAAGATGGCGAGGACGGGCTAGAAAAGCCTCCCCTGTTCTCTCTTCCTTCCAGTCTTCCCAGCACTCAGCCCTTTCCACCAGTTACCTTGTTCACGCCTACCTGCTTTGCATGGGACCATAGGCTGGACACCCCTGTGTTCCAGCAGCTCCTGTCCCAGGCTGTGCTCCCTCCAACCCCCTGGTCCTCTCTCACTCTCTCCCTCTCCCCCACTTCTGCCCCTCAGGTCAGATTGCAGCCATTTGCATCGTAGAAAATTCCCTTGCGAAAGGACCCCAGGACCCCGAGCAGACATGCATTTCTCAGTGTCTCTTTCTGGTGCTCCCTTACTTCCCTGTGAAGACTCTTCTGGGAGCTTCCCCAAGCAACTGAACCCCTGGTCCCTGTGCCTATTGGGTGTGAGAAGCTGCTTATCCTTTCTCTGCAGAGGCTCTTGTGTTGTGTTCAGGGATGTGTTCCTGCCCGAGTCTCCTTGGCTGGGTCATCAGGAGCCTTTCACTCCTGATGGTCTGCTCAATCTCATGTTCTTGAATGCATGCAGGGGCCTTTTCAGGGCCCACTAATAACCAGGGCTCTGCCGAACTCCAGATGTGGGTGCCCAGCACCCCAGACAGCCCACACCTTCCTGTCTTCTTAGGTCCAGAACTGAGACCCCACTGCCCTTATAGCTTTCCTTCCAACCTTAGCTTCTAGGTCAAGGCCCTTGGGCACCCCATCTCCCTGTCTCTTACAGTCACATCCAGCAGGTGTGTCCCTTGCCTGCCCCACTGCCCTCTCCTCTGTTGATGCCTCCCCTTCCTCAGTTCTAACCCCTGTCCAGAGTGTTTCTTGGAGATGGGACCAGTCATGCTGTGCTTGGGTTTAGCATTCCCGGTAACAACCCACACAGTGAGAGAGAAACTATCGGGACTTTGGAGGCTGTGAGCTGTCATGCATGGTGTACTACCCCCAAATCCAGTGGCATGGATTTCCACAGCAGGTGTTTTGATGGGGCTCTGCAGGGATGGTTGCTGTCTGCTCTGAGGCCTCTTGGGGTCTCTGGTGGGAAGACTTGTGTGGCCAAGAGTGATGCAGACAGCTAGAAGCTGGAGCCATGCTGAGACTTATTTGCTCTGCATCTGTACCTGGACTGGGAGGACTCACAGGCTGAGCTGAGCTAGGGCTGCCCCTTCAGTTGTCTCCCCATTGGCTTTTCCCCAAGGCTCAGGCTTGCTCACACTTCTAAGCAGGCTGCTTGGAACTCCAAGGCTCCAAAACGCATGGTGCTATTTCCTGCTGCTTTGTTGGTACAGCAACCAAAATTTCCCTGATTCATAGGGAGGGCCCTAGGCCCAGCAGCAAGACTGTAAAGAACCCAGGGCATGCCGAGGCACCTGGGAACCTGGGTATGGCTGTCTGGGAGTCTCGATGGGGCTTGTTTTTCTCTGCCAGTTAAAGAATTAAACAGGCAGGAAGACGCTTGAGTGTGACATTGAGAAATGGAGAATCCAGCAAACAGAAGCAGAGAGACCAGCAGTTGAAGACAGGCATTTGTTAGGGTGAGAAAACACACACACAGCAGACACAGAGAAATACCCTCTGCAAAGCAGAGGGCAACTCAGGCTTGGAAGCCAAACTCTAGTCTTTTTTCAAGAACTAGCATTTTTAACTTTCGAAGGGTCTCCCTTCCCTAGGTTAGGGTTATTGAAGGATGTTAGCATGGTCAGTTTGCCTATAATTATTATGTAACATGTCCTGATCCACCTTGAACTCTTTGATGGGCCATCAGCGGGGCATGAGGGGTTCCTGTTGGTGGAAGGAAAAAGCCCTTCAGGTCTCTGTTTTCAGCTATCAGGCTATTGTCCTTAGGTCAGGAGGGCGAGGAAGAACCAGCCATCTTGGAAGTTTCCACCTTTATCACCTGGTCAATTTCCACCTTTATCACCTGGTCATCTGCCCTCTCTCCGTCTGTCTACTGAGTTGGTGAAAAATATAGCAGGGCCAATCTGAGGTGGCCTCCTGTGCCATCACCCTAATCTCTTCTGCTGGCCTCTTGGGCTTCTGCTGGCTATTGGCTGGGCAGAACTTGGGGCTTTCGGACTGAACTCCATATGTATGGTGTGACTTGACTTCTTCATTGCTGGTTCATTCCAAGGATGGGTCCTAACTAGGGAGTTAGGTAAGACTGTGCTCCAGCATTGCAGGCCACTGTGTGCATTGCTTCCAGTTCATCTCAGTGCAGGCCCAAGAGAGGGGCGTGTTGTTCTTGTCAGGAGGCCATCCATGTAACTATGTAGGAAGAGTGTCCTGTGGACTGGCCTGGTCTCTGGGAGATGCCGACTCCCTCCCTCCCTCCTGCCGTCCCGTCCCTCTCTCCTTCTCTCCAAGCCTGAGTACCTGCCTTACAGCCTGTGTACCTGCCCAGCCACCTGACCCTCAGCCTGCAGCCTTGCTGCCCTATCTTGGAGCAGCATGTCTGAAGACTCTCACTCCAGACAGCCCCTCCTCTGCCTTCTCTGGCACCCACTTTAATACTTCCTTCCTATTCATTTCCCTCTACTAGAATCCAGCATCCAGCCGTAGGGGGTGGTGTGGTCTGTCCTAGCCATTGTGGCCCTGTGGCTATCTAGTGACCTTGAGTGGCAGTGGGAAGGTGGCTTTATGTGGTGGGACTCTTGGAAGAGCTGCTGTAGCAGAGGACTTTGCAGTTGGTGTTTCTATGCACTTCAGCCCACACCAGGACCCCGAGAGTAAGCACACAGGGTGTTGAAATTATCATGATGAAATGGAAATGCTCTGTTGCCTGATCTAGGTCACACAACTCTTGAGTGATGAGGCTGTGGACCCAGCCTAGGTTGCCTGACTCTAGGACAGGACTGTCCCACCTGTGAAGATCTCAGAGCTTCTTGGTTAGCCTATCTCAGAGGAGAATCCCTCCAGAGCCAGAATGTTAATAGCTATCCTCGAAGCCAAGTGCCCAGCAGCCAGTCATTGAGTCTTGATGCAGTATGCACTCCCATCTCTTGATGGTGCATCCTGATCTTGTGAGAGATAAGATGGGCATATGCCCGAGCTGCTGCCAGCGAGCTGCTATGCAGAGCACAGTGGACAGCTGGAGTAGGGTCCTGCTTTGTCTACCGCCAGCTGCTGTGTGTACACCAGGCTCCCCACACCAAGCTCTTACCTCATGGAGGTCCCCAACAGTTGTCACCTGACCTGGGTGCAGGCTCCGAGCATACTAGCTGCTCTGTTGCCATGGCTACATGATAGGCCTGGGAGGGCTGAGGACTGAATGAGAAGAGAAAGACTGGAGGCCCCAGATAGAGCATCCACCACCACCTTTCCCTGTACTTGGCAGGCACAGACAGCCCTGCACAGGGTGAGGCTGATCCTGCTTGGGCTAGCTACAAACAAACATATAAAAAAACACATAACTAAATAGAAGTTGGCTATTCCATGAACTGGAGCAGTTGCCTTTGCAGGTAGACAGTTGCCAGGCTCCTCATTAGAAGAGGAGTTCCTT
The DNA here is from genome assembly GCF_903992535.2 of Arvicola amphibius. Taxonomy (NCBI): domain Eukaryota; kingdom Metazoa; phylum Chordata; class Mammalia; order Rodentia; family Cricetidae; genus Arvicola; species Arvicola amphibius. Next base: position 33,483,002 of record NC_052055.2, on the reverse strand, counting down.
GACAGAGAAAAGTATAGTAGGATTTTTTCCCTTCTTTTTCTTAAAGTAAAGACACACACACACACACACACACACACACACACACACACACACACACACCTCTTAATAAAGGGATTATGTCTTATGTGAAGTGGCTCCATAGTGTCAGAGAACGAAGAGGAAGAAGTTGCTTGTAATGAGTTCTAGCTTTAGAAGCAATCAGAAGGAGTAATTGCACAACTTAAACACTGACTAAGTTGGGGTACTTCTCAGTGTTCCTTGCTTCTGTTCTCTGTTGCTCATGGTGGGGGCAGGCAGCTGTGCTGTCTGTACCTTCAGCACACCGACTAGGGCTGCTCTATCCTAGGATCTGGATAGAGGGCTCCAGGGCTCATAGACTCCCATCCCCCTAGGCCTGGCCTTTACTTTCACCAAAGGACTGTGGGTCAACTTCTGCCTGGAATAGGCTTCTTGCCCAGCTCCTGCAGAGGGATGGAGAGTGATGTCTAGATCTCTGGCACATATCCCAGTGTGCCTGGGAGCTGGATCCTACCAGAATCTGAGGTGTGCCTAGGGACCAGTGACAGGAGAGACATTGGTCTGTGCCAGCTACCTGCCCCTGAGCACTGTCAGGGTTTACCTTTCCACTGATAGGCCCAGCACAAGGTCCTAGCCCTGCTGTACCTACCCAGTTCTACCACTATGGGTCTACTTCCTGCTCTGCATCCCTCCGCCCAATGATGGTTGTCAAAGAAGGGGACAAAGATGCAGATGTTACCGCTCCTTCCACAATGACTCCTGTAGAGTGTACGGGGCTACCTGCCAGACTGGCCCATCTTTTGATGCTCACCAAGGCAGTCTTCAGAGCAAGGGTACTTTACTCAGTCCCCAGCCTTTGGGCTATGACATTGACTGGCTGGTATGGAGCAAATCCTTTCCCCTGAAACAGCACCAGGAGGACCTTTGATCACAAGAGAGGAAGGGGTCCTGGTCTGTGGTGGGCTTGAATTTGCCCTGTCCACACTCGTGCGGAGCTTAGGGTTTATGGAGAAGATGGCTACCTGCAGTGAACCACCTCCTCCTCCAATATCAGGTTAGGGGTTGCTTTTGTTTAAGCTGTTTATCCAAAAGGGATGCCACTTATTAGTCAGTGAGACCTGCAGAGGGACCATCCTACAAACAGGAATTGGGGCCAGATCCAGGGCTTGTGTTGTCCCAGCACCTATAGCGAACGCATATGCCAAGTGGTGCTGGGGGGGTCACTGGTGGGATCCAGGTGCTATAGAGACAGACACCTCAACAAGAACATGCAGATGTGGCAAGCATGCCTGGAAGCCCTCCAGCCAGCACCCACTTGTCCCATCTACTGCTGCCCCTGTCTGCTACCATTGACAAATTAGAGCTGGCCAGAGCTGAGACCCCCACCACAAGCTCCTCACTACCTTCCTGCCCATGGCTGGCTTCTCCAGAGCAGCCACCCGCCCTGTGCCATATTTAAGCCTAGTAATTGAATTGCAATTGATAGTACATGCCGGTTTAAGATCATGCTAATTGCTTCATTTCCCAGAACACTCTTAAAAAGAAAATGAATTTCCCTGTAATATTTGCAGTGGGGTGAAATGACCCTTGTGGAAATCAATCCTCACTCCATGATGAGCTATGAGTGGACGGGTGTGCTGGGGCAGGGGCCACCTGCACTCCTCCTTGCCTGCCTCAGCTTGAACCTCACCATGATCCAGATAAGGGAGCAGACACAATTCCTTGTCCAAGGTCTCACAGTGGCCAGTGTGGCATCGAGGAGAGATGGGGAGACAGGCAATGGACACAGGGGTGAGCCCCACTATTCCCTTTTCTGAAAGGCTGCTGGAGAGGCGGGCCTCTCGAACCCTCCCACCCCTTAAGGAGTGGATGTGGCAGTGTGTGCCTGGCCATCAGCACAGCCCCTGGTGTGGTCCTTGGCAGTGTAAGCAAATCCCTCATGGATATTTTGGCTACTTCAGTGGACAAAGAGTTAAGATAAAGTTTGGTAATGTAGAGGATGGGAGAGACCAGATGACAAGTTGGCATGAGGAGCCCAGAATCCTTCTGGCACAGGTTTCTCTTCCATACACAGTTCTCTAGCTTTATAGAACCACTCTGTGCCTGAGTAGAAGTAGGGTTATTACCCTCAACCCACTCATCCACTACCCACTCTTCACCCACTCACACCACCCACTTATGCCCCCCCCCACACCCACACAGACTTACCTGCTCCTACCCCTGCCTACCTGTGCACCCCTACCTGATGGCTGCTCATCCTTCCATCTCTCACACCTATCCACCCCCTCTGGCCCTTGGGTGCTCCTAACAGGAAGGGGACCTTTTCCTGAACTCTAGCAGCTAGATAGCTCTGGGCTTGTTTATACAACCAACCCCAGTTCCTGTAGCCTCCCTGCTCCTAACAGGGTTCCTTCCTATTTCTGCAGAATGTCATGCTGGATTTGAAGCAGATCATCAAGGATTTGGCCTCAGTGATACCAGGACAAGATGTCATTGGTGGCTACTCATTTCACTTGAGCCACCTGCTAGCCAATCCTCAGTGTCCCCTTTCTCCTGGCTGTCGAGGAAGATCCTGGGCAAGACCTCTTCTTCCCTGTGTTCCCCATGGATTTCCAAAGTTGTAGCTCCAGACATTGCTCCTTTGAGCTCACCATCAGGGCTGGGAGATGCATAGTACCAAATGGCTTGTCTGTCCCAGATGCCTCCCAGTCCCTGTAGTGGAAGGAGCCACCTAACAGTGGCGAGGATATCCATACTAGCTGTTGAGGGCAGGAAACTGTCCTGGGGAGAGAGAGTTATGCAGGGCTGACCTGTTTGCAGGGTTAGGCAGCCCAGGCAGGTGGAGAAAGAGCAGCTGGCCCATGCCCCAGCTTGATGGGTATGGCTCCCCTGTGCACTAGAGGACCCCATAGCCCGCTTAGCTTCTAGTGCCATTCCAGGGTTCAGCAACAAGAAGCCCACATGCCAGCAGAGCTTCAGAGGCAGTCCTGCTGCCAAGTCCTGCTGCCAAGCACTCACTTCCACACCCAGACGCACAAGCCCCACTTCAGCCCCCAGGAGATGGAGGTGCTGGTGCAGAGGGTGGTACGCCGCCATCCACTGCTGTTCGAGCACCGTGGGGCACACCATCATGGAAGCTTCAGGTTTGGAAGAGGATCCTTCAGGCTGTGAACTCTGCTACTGCTGCCCATGACCTGAGTGACCGCAAGTGAAGAGACCTTTGTGGTGCTGTGCGCGATAAACTGGGCAAGAGTTCTGTCCCTGGTCTTGTCCTCACTCCCATTGAGCAACTGTAGCTGAGAACGTCTCAGCTTCTATCCTTCAACACAAAGGCCAAGCAGGAGAGCTCCAGCCAGGTAAGTGGGCCCTTCCGCCCATCCTGACAGCCAAGAGCCTCTGTGCTGGCCACGTCCAGTGTTTGGACCCCAAGTTAGATTCTGTGAGGGAGTAGGAGGCACTTCTCTGAGATGGGAAGCTCAGGAGCCACTTCTTGGCCTTAAATGTAGGGCCTACTCTAGTCTTGACATAGTGTAGCCAGGAGCCTCCAAGTCCCCAGAGGCCCCTCATGAATTCACTTGCAGGCCCTCAGTACTCACAGATCTTCCCTCAGCAAGAACTTAGGAGTTCCCCCTGGAGTTCACCCCCTAGTTCATCTGATGGGGTGAGGCCTAGCCCAGGCTTCCCTGAGCCCTGGTAGATTAGCCCACTCCCAAACCCTAACAACTCTGAACTCCCCTCAACAAAATTGATACTGGTGGTCCCTGGTGCCCTGGGCTAACCTCTCTCAGGGAATGTAACTGGCTGGTAGTCCCTGGTACCCTGGGCTAACCTCTCTCAGGGAATGTAACTGGCTGGTGGTCCCTGGTACCCTGAGCTCCTCATGGGAATCCTCTATATATTGCGGATGGCTTCCTGCATTAGTTGACTTGCTGACTGAGAGCTGGAGGCAAGAAACAAGGAAGTAGTTCCAGAGCCCTGTGACAGGATGGGAACATCACATTGGAAGTCCAGAACCCTGTGCCAACCACACCCCTCAAGATTGGCATGAGCCTGGATATTGGGTAGGGCCAGGCTTTACAGGCTAAAAATCAAGGTTGTGAGCTGGCAGACTGCCTGGGTTCCCTGGGAGACCTGTTCCTTATGGTGGCCAAGCGGAGCATCTGCTGTGTTCATGTGTCTGGGAAGAGGAACACGTGTGGCCCAAGTGATCAAGTATGTCTCTGAGAGCCACAATGCAGTTTTGGGGCCAGGGTGTCTCAGGGGCCTTTGAAGCTACCTGTGCCTGGGGATAGGTCAAAGCCCTGGTCGATCATCTGTGAGACAGTCATAGCCCCATACAGATCCAGGACATGTATTACTCTTGCGCATCCTATGTTGCCGTGAGACAGGGCAGTGCATGTCCACCAGTGTACTCCATGGCCATGTGGAATGCTGCTGGCTGAGAACTGGGTCTCTAGCTGTCTCATATCTGCAGAGAAGCACTTACCTTGAATGTAGGGCTGCCATAGACAGCCGAACGTACCCATCTGCCTGTGACCTGGGCAGCCTGTGTGCAGGGCCTTTGCAGCACCTCCTTCTGTCTGTTCTGGGTGGGGCTGTCTCCAGGAAATGGGCAACAGAGATGGCGCCAAGTGTCCCTAGAGTCTGTCCAGAGCAGACAAGAGTCCAAGTTCAAAGGCAAGGTCCATGTGACAGTCTAGGGAGTCTTCTGGGGTCTGAAATAGAGAAAGGACCTAGTTAGAGATATGGCTTCCCTGGTGTCATCCAGCTGCTGTGGCCTTCCTATGTACAATATAGCACACACACACACCTGCTTAGCCTTAAATATTCACCTTTCTCCATGACAGTTGTGGGTATAGCAACTGCTGTGGGTCTGTGGCCCATAGTAACAGGGAAGTCCTAGTGGGAGCCTACACACAGGGCTGTGGATGCCGATCCTATCTCAAGTCCCATCTTTCCTTCCAGTCTTCTACATGTCTTCCATGTGGTAGGATAGCAGAGCTGAGATCTTTCAGATGGCTTCGCAGTGGTCTCTACCTTCCTAATGCTGCAAGCCTTTCATACAGTTTCTCATGTTGTGGTGACCCCCAATCATAAAATTAGTTTTGTTGCTACTTCATGACTGTAATTTTTAATCATAATGTAAATATTTTTGGAGACATGGTTGCCAAAGGGGTTGTGACCTCCACCCCAGGTTGAAAACTTCTGTCCTAGAGGAAGAGGGTTGGGATTGCTCCATGGACACTCCCCATGAAAGTTCTGGCTTATCTGATAGAAAATTCCAGATAGGGCCACTGGGAGGCATCCTCCAGGTCTGAGGCCATTCTAGTCTCCTTTCTGGCTGGAATGGAGGTGTGGTGAAGTCAATGGTTAGGGGAGGGTTGACCCATTTGCGTTAAGCTTCTGAATGTAGGACCCATGGTCTTCCCTCCTAGAGCTCCAGAGATGAGGCCCTGCTTCTCTGGTGAAAGCAAGGGTTCCCTCTAGAAGGGCAGAGCATGGTTTTCCTTTCTGAAAATCTTGCTTCCTGGCTCCAGATGCCCCTGGCATGGAGATGGTACTGTACCACGAGCGGTACCCCATGCTTAGAGAGAACACTCCTGTTCCCTCCTGCCTCAGTCTCTGAAGCCCCAGTCAGCTCGGGAGCATGCCTTGGTGTGCCCAGCAGGTGGAGGGTTTTGGTGTTGGTGTCTAAAGGTCTTCCAAAGTGGGAGCACACTTCCAAGGGATAGCTGCCCTTTAAGGATGTCATCTTCTTGCCTTTATACATACCTTCTTCTGAGCTCTGTTGAGAGAGGCTGCATGGCTGCTCATCTGTTACAAATGAACGATTACTCCCTCCCCCATCCTCCTCCTTCCTCCTCTCCCTCTTCCTCCCAGTGCTTAAAACACTGAGTGCCACCCAGGTAGCTTGTCTTGGCTCAACTTCCGCTTCTATTGTGGTGGAGGGCCTGGCCCTGACATCTCATCCCCCTCAATGAGCTATGCTTGCCCATTGGGACCAGGACAACTTGACACCTAATCCTGATTATGTAGAATCTTCTGGTTCCCAGAGCTTGCCCCGGCCTCATCTGGTCCTGTAGGTGTGAACTCTCTAGGCTATGTTAACCATGTTTTTGCTTTGCCCTAAATCTCTGGTGCCCAGCTATCCCTGTGCTGTTCAAATGAGCTGGTCTAGACGTGGGCACTGTGTGGTTAGCACATGCTGATGTCAAAGAGCCCCATTTGTAGAGACCATGCTCAAGAATAGGGTATGGAGTTGAGGATTAGCTTCTTCATAGGGGGATGCCCTTGCCAGGGAGGCAGGCCATGCAAGAGCACAGAAATGTGACAGAATAAACCTTTCCTCAAGTTCTGACTCCCCAGTTTGACTTCCTGGGCTGTTACCACTGCATATAGTTAGAGGCTCTGCCAACAAATTCTCTTTCCTGGAGAGAAACATTTAGACACCTTATCCTGCTGCCTTCATTGATCACTGCCCATATCAGGGAGCTCCTTGAATCCCTGAGTGACACCCATGTCCCCGCCTTGAAACTTCTGCTCCCTGGCAATTCACATGGGAGTGACTTTAAACATTGACAGCAGCATCTGTAGAGCCCACTGCCTACCACCATGTCAGCCTAGTGCCCAGGCACTGCCAGAAACTGCGCCTGAACCCTCCACCCTTGAGCAGTAGCTGTTGGATTGCGTAGGCAGTAGAGCATCCTCCTGGTCAGCTGCTTGCAGCAAAAGAGCACACTGATGGCCCAGCAAAACCAGTGACTTGCTGATGGCATTAAGGCCCTCAACCAGACCCTTGAGCCCTTGGTGGCAGGATGACTAGCCCAGGAAGCCTCATCCTCAGGCCTGTTCAATGTCCCAGCTGGTGGAGCATCAGAGAGACCTACCCAAAACTCCCAGAGTACTAACCCAGGCCTGGAGGTCTCCTCGAGGATGACCTTCATGGTAGAAGAGGAGATGTAGGTTGGGAGAGGGGTTTCAGTCCTGCCTCATTACCTGGCTGGAAAGAGATCACATGACTGGTAGGAAGCAGGGACAGCTGGGATCCTAGCTGTTGGAGCCACCTCCCAATGATACCTTTTTGTCCTGGTCTTTCTGTGGGTTATGGCACCCTGAGGGAAAGGCTCAGCACAAGCCTGGAACACCAGGGGTATGTACTTCAGGGTAACCCTAATAGTCGAGGCAGAAGGACAATCGTCGGGAATCTGGCCTTCCACTGTTCCAGACAACTAGCACCCATAGGCTGAGCCACTGTAGGGCATTTCCCTGCAGACCTTCGTGGATGTGGAATGGCCTTCCTTAAAGCCTCCATCCTATTTTCGGGTGAGCCAGGAGGCCTGAGTTCCTGCCCCGCCAGGTCTGGAGCCTCCCCTTCAGGGTTCACCCTGTGATTACAGATGCCTGTGTGTACTGTGCTCCCAGCCCTGTGGGGTATGGGCTGCCATTTTGAACCTGTTGACTTTTTCCTGCAAAAAAAAGTGAGCACAAATCAAGGACAAGTGACTGCAGTGCTGAGGACAGTAAATGAGCCCTGGAGACTCCTACCAGGGCTTCCTACCCTGGTTAATGGCTCTGCTCCCAGCCTTCCAGTGGGACAGCTAGGCATTCTGGTCTCCAGACCTTCCTTGTTTCCCCAGACTTCATGTCTCCTGTTCCTGCTGGCAGGGCACAGGCCACCCGAGGCCATGGTTTGCCTGGGTCCCCAGCCTGACCCCTATGGAAGAGGTCAGAAGCCATACCGGCCTGGGCGGGACAGCACGGTGGGATGGTATGTTGACAAGATGGAAGCTTTCTCTTGATTCACATGTCACGTGGGTAGGCGGTGCCCATGATTTTTTGTCCAGAAAAAAATTCTAGATTTTATAGCTGCACATTTTGCTGCCCTTGACAGAGTGCCTGGCTGTCCTGGCTCTCCTCCCTCGCCCCTGCCTGGAGGTGCATGTTACTGTTCCTTCTGTAATCACAGTCCCCTCTCAGGAAGGCCATCCTTCTGTCTTGTCCTGTGAATCCCAGAGGTTCATCTCAGAGTCACCAGCTCTGAGAAACCTCTGGGGACAGTCTTCATTTCAGGTTCTGGTTCACTGAAAATACCAGCGTGGCTGACATTTGTCTCTCCTCAAAAGAATACTTTCTAGTGTTAGGAGTTTATCTTGGTCATACTCTGGTTCCAGCTGAGCCCTTGATCCTATCAATACTGAGTTTGGCTCCTGCTCACAAAGCTCCCACTACAGTTACACACTAAGCTGTGGCTCCAGCCAGACAATGAGCCACAACCCTGCTCACATACTGATCAGACAGTCCCAATTCCATTCCCACGCAACACTGGTCCTGGTCACATATTGAGCCCTGACCCTGCTCACACTGAGCCCTAATTCTGGCCATACAAAAGCCTGGCCTTAGACACATGGAGCCCACACTGACCTGGCCCTGCTATCTATGGGAGCTATCTCTTGTGCTGTGTCCTATAGGTGACCAGACCGAAAGCCCCTTCAGGGCTCATAGTATGTTGCAGAGAATGCATTCTAAGCAAGCAAGTACATCTGTGGTAAACACTTTGTTTAGCCAGTAAAACAGCCAACTGTGTTTAATGGAAAATTCAGTTTGTCTCAAGGCTGGCATGGTGGCCTTTACATGAAAGAAATGTGAAGGCTGAGAGTCACAGCTGACAGCGAGCCTGAGCTTCAGGTGGCTTCAGCTGCCCCATCCACTGTGGTTCTTATTGGCCCAAGATATCTGTAGGACTGTCACCATCACATGGGAGTTCTGAGTAGCTGGAGGTGGGGATGGCATGAGGAAGCCATGCCCATTCCAGAAGGATGTCTGTTTGCTGCTCAGTCCAATTGGCTGGAAATTGGATACTCGCACTTAGCTGCCATAGAAGCTGGGAAATAGTTCATATTTTTAGCCCCCAGTAGAGATTTTGTTACTAAAGGGAAAAAGACATGCTGGGCTAGGTGCCCAGCAATATGCCAAGCTTGGGGAGTTGACAGAGTTGGGCCCTGCGTGGTCTAGAGGGTTGGGTATGCCTCCCTGAAGACAAGATGGTTCAGCAAGGCCGGAACAGGAATTTTGGAGAAAGTGAGTGAATTCTGCAGATGATGGGTAAGGAAGAGGCAGAGACAACCTGGAAAAAGGAGGGAGCTGGGAGACTGGCCGTTCATGTGTTCTGGTGCTGAGGAGCTGGGCCTGAGCAGAGGCGGGATGGCTACAGGGTCTGCCTGCCCTCTGGGTCAGGGCTCCTGCCAGCAGCTGCTGAGAGCCTGGACAGCACCGGAAGGAACAGGCGCTGACCTGGCCTCCAACTTAGGGAAATTTGTGGTGAGAAGACCAAGTGGGTGCAGGGATACTGTCCTCAGACTCAGACCTGGACTGGATGCTGTGCCTCTTGGGAGTGGGAATGGCTGGGTCAGATTGCTGGGAAGAATAGGATATACATATACACATACACATATACATACACATACATATACATATACATATATATACACATACACATACACATATACATACACATATACATATACATGTATACACACACACACACACACACACACACATATGGGGGCAGATGACTAGAATCGCCAGCTTGAATGAAGGTGTTCTTAGAGAAACTGCCTGATGGAGTTTTAGCTGAGGCATGCTGAGGCCTTAGGGAGGAGGCCAGGTAAGCAATGTCACATAGGTTAAGAGGGTCTACCCAGCCTGAAGCTTGTTGAAGATTTCTTGGGGCTGGGCCCTGGGGAGGGTGGGAGTATGGACAGGGCTCTTGAGTACCTGCCATGTAACACAGACGTGGTCAGCAAAAGAGGGACAGGGGAGTAGCCTGAAGACATCTAGAGGCTGGTTGGGAGGTTTCTAGAGAGTTCCCTGCAGCCTCATTTCCTTGGGAAAGTCCCGTGGAGCAAGGACGGAAAGGGTCCTAACTGGGCAGCAACTAGAGGAGTCCGTGAGCATGGCAGATGATGGCACCTCTGGATGTTCTGTGCAGGGCCTAGCAAGGTCTGCAGTATAGAAGATCCCCATTGCCTCAGCAAGCATCCCTCCTGACAGACTAGAGGGATGGGGTAGCATCTAAAGGTGGGAGAGCTTTGATTTCTGGGTCCCAAGGCCACCCTTACCTCCATCCCGGCTGGTCAAGTATGTGTGGTGCGTCTATAGTCCTCATCCTTCTGACTCCAATGAGTAGACTCCTCCATCCCTTGTCCCAGCTCACCAGGAAGGAAGAACTTGGGTGACATGCCCTGCTACATGACATCAGCAAGCCTGCAGGACTGCGCAGCAAACTGCTCAACACTGAGGAAGTAGCTTCCAAGCATTTGCAGCTGGACTGGTGGGCATGCTAGACCAGACATTGCCTCCGTTCTTTCCTCTCTCCCTGTCAAAAGTGCTGATGGGAAGGTAGATCTGCAGGGGACTCAATGAGCCCCAAGTGACCCAGGCCACTGGATGGAGATAGGAAAACCTGTCAGCAAAAGCAAATGACCATTCAACCCCAGATGTCAGCCCCTGGGGTTAATCAGACACGGTTACATTTCTGTGAGATATTTTCAAGCAGAAACGAAATCAGAACAGTAGAGCAGCAGGTGATGCTAGCAGTAGCTGGGTATGTCTAGAAAGCCATCATGGCTTTGATGAGTGGTGGGGTGTGGGGGATGTGAGGCAGCTTGCTATTGATATACCAGGATGCCTATTACAAAGATACAGGGATTACTGGCTTCGTGCAGATCCAGTTATCCTGTGGCTCTGAGTCTCTGTGAAGGTAGCATATCATAGCAGGACATGTGAAAACAAAGCTACTTGCCTTATCAGGCAGGAAGCCAATAGGAAGAAGAGGGGTAACCCTCCTTTGGGTGCATATTTCCAGATATATAAGAATCTCCCACTTGTCCTTGTATTTTGAACATTCCCTGAAGAACCACCCTCAGGACCAAATTTGAGTCCTTGGGGATGCTCTCCATACTCAAACCACAGCAAGTGGACCAGCTGTGTGTGACAAAGCAAGAGGCAGACCAGTGGGAAGGTGCCTAAAGAACTTACAACAGCTAGGCCTGGTGGACCAGTACTCTAACCTCAACTACTCTGGGGTGTGTGGGGGGGTAAAGTTCACAGAAGCCTGGGCTGTCGAGTGAGCCTCTGTCTCAAGAAGTAAATCAGGCTTTGCATGTGGTCCCTGTGTCAGTGCACACAGTGTTCTAGGTTGCAACCCCAGAAGGGGAAGGAGACAGAAACTGGCAGAGATGGAGGGTGTGGGAGTGAGTTAGGTGAGTTGGGAACCTGGTGTCTGCCTGATGGGAGCCCTCAGAGAAGAGGGTAAGCTGGATGGAGGAAAAACAGTGTGTATAATTGGAGCATCAGATGTGATCCAGAACCTCAGGCACCAGGATGCTACACCAGATAGCCCCCAATGATCCCGAGCCCCCAAAGATTAAAAGGATGAGGAACGGTATGAGCCAGGAAGAAGCTGCCTTGCAGAAGCCTTCACAGGAGTCCTGACTGCTTTAGAGGTGCACCCCCAAAGCTTATCTCCAAGGACAAAGACAAAAACAGACAGTCCAAGGAGAAAACTGAGTACTTATCATCAAGAGACATTTTGAAAGGACCTTCCAAAATGTGAACTTTAACATGAATGGAGGTTTCCCAAGGGAAGAGTTGGGATGCAGAAGAGAATATCCAGGGGTCTGTGTGAAGTGACCCATGTGCCAAACCGTGAAAAGTTGGTGATTGCAAGAATACTTGTGTGGAGCGTTTCCCACAGAACCATGGTGGAATATTAATTGCGAAGACTTTTAAATATTCCAAACTCCATGGCAGAGAACTTGAGTCCAAATACGTAAAGAATTCTCTAGATTCAATGGTAAGCTAAACAAACAAACATACAAAACAAACAGGACCCAAACATACAAAATAGGACCTAGGTAAAAGCCTAATTAAGCACTGCTGAAGATAGAGCACATGCAGAGCCGGTCAGCACTGCACTGCTGGTCAGCAGGAGACACAAAGGCTGCAGTGACCCATGCTGCTCTAGCTGGAACAACCACATGATGCACAGGGCTGTGTGAGATGGGGGGGGGGGAATGGAGTACTCCTGGGGCACAAGATGGCAAGACACTTTGCAAAGCTGGGTGTTAGTTCCACAGGAAGCTGAATGTAACACCATACAAACCAACACTTGCACTCCTGGGCATTCATCTGAGAGACATAAGTTCTGATGATCACATGAAATCTTGCACACGGCATCCATGTTTGTAATTGCCTCAAATCAGAAACAAAGCAAATGTCTTTCCGTGGATGTACATGCAGGCTTTGTGCTTCCCATAGGATGGAATGTCACTCGGGAGAAAGAAGAAGGTGCATGTCTCAAAAGCCTGCCATATCTGACTCAAAGGGGCAGTTCAATTATAGAGGTGGGAACGGGCCAGCTGCTTTGCGGTGTTTGGGAGGTGGGGTGTTGAATGCATGAGGATGTCTCTGGTGCTGATGGACACACGACACACCTGCATCTTAACTGTGGACACACAAATCTATATAGGAGACAAAATGTCATAGAAGCACACACAGGAAAGAGTATGGGAGAAGAAGCAGGGTGAAATAAACCTTAAGACAAAGCTGGATGCTGACAGAATGTCAGAACCCAGAACTGCCAAGACAGTAGCAGTGGAATCAGTGCAGAATTAAAAGATAGTGAGGAATAAAAAGGATAAGATAGAAGAAGAGAACAAGCCTTTGTAATAGTAAGCTGTCTGTCAGCTCTGTCCAGGCAGCAAAATAACTCCAGATAGATTTTTAAAATCCTAACCAACAGCTGAGAATTGAGAGACCTGAGAGGAAAGTACAACTTCGCTGTTTGTGATCGGTAGGTACAACACAACGAAAGAACAGGAAAAGTTGGGAGTGAAAAAGTGAGAACAGCTGTGCAGGCCCAGTGCCAGGCGCAAGAAAGCCTGGGTGCAATGTTGGCTTTGAGCAGGCAGACCTGAGGAGCCTGCAAACTGCGCATCCTGCCAGCACTCCAAAGGTTACAGCGCTTGGAGCGTTTGGGATTTGAGATTTTTAAATCAGGGAGGCTCGGCCTGTTTGCATAGCAAATGTACAGGGTACCTCAAAGTAAGTTAATAACTTTAAGTACTCATGCAGAGAGAGAGAGAGAGAGAGAGAGAGAGAGAGAGAGAGAGAGAGAGAGGCAAATGAGTATGCTAAGTAGACAGTTGTAAATGTGAAAGAACAGTTGACCCAAAGGAACTGGGAAGAGCTACAAAAGAGGGGGCCCACCCCAGTTTTCTCTTTATTCAAGATGATGTAGGTTGTGTCCAGCAAAACTTTTTCTTGAAAAGACTGTTAAGAGGCAAATGACTAGAAAGATCAATCAAGAGACTAGAGAACATACTTTGTAAGACAATAAGTGAATCCTAAAAATAATCATACCAACAAATTGGGAAACTGGGGGAGGGAAGGTTGGACAAGACCCTTTAAAAATGCAGCCTTCTGGCATTGCCTCAAGGCTAAGTAGCCTCAATAGTCGTGAACCCATTAAGGAAGGTAAACCACTATGAACCTGAGTGTTCTCAAAAGTACATGCCTGGCCTTCAAGTGAGAGCAGCCAACATTGAGGATCTGTTTTAGAGCACAGGGAAAGAGGGCCATTCTTTAATGTATAGCAGGAAGTCAAAGTCGATGGCACATGAGAAATGAAACGTGTAAGCCAGTCTGTTGCATGAACCCACGTGAGGAGTCAGTGAACCGGAGCACAGTGTGAACTGTGTACCAGACAGAGTCACACCATGGTGACTTTACACTGGTTAGCGTTCATTTAATCAATACAAAACCTAATCCCCCACATTAACAGGATAAGCCTGGAGAGTCCATGAAGGTCATTCCAATAACAGATTGCAAAAAGAAAACTGGGGAAACAGGAAAGTCTGGATTTCCTTTACTGATAAAAATGATCTTCCAAGCAAAGAAAAACCAGCCTACAATTCACAATCCCAGAGAAGCTAGACAACAAAGAGGACCCTAAGAGACATCCATGGTTCTAATCTGCATGGGAAGTAGAAAAAGACAAGATCTCCTGAGCAAATTGGGAGTATGAGGATCATGGGAGAGGACAGAAGAGGAGGGGCAGGAAGGGAGGAAAGCAGAGAAAAATATATAGAAAAAATAAATATATAGAAAAAAATATATAGAAAAATAATAAAAAACATTAAAACAAACAAGAATGATCTTCCAGACCCAAGCAGTAGTGAACGCCACCACCAAGCTGTGGATCCCAGGTAGCTCTGTAGGGAAGAAAAGACAAAGAGTGTAAGGAGTCATTATTCACAGAACCCCCGGGTGAAGCAGGAATCATAGATATTCTTTGTACCATGACTCATGCTAAGATCAAAATCTGAAAATAAAATATATTGCTATATGGAGTTAATAAGCTGTTTGAAATACACCATTTCTAGCAGGAACAAAAGCAATGCATAACCACTTAGAACTATGAGGAAAGATCTCTGAAGAAAACGACAGAATGTTATCAAAGGTGTTGAGAATGTAGGCAAATGTGTAACATGGTCACAAACAGTGGAGTCAGTGCTGTTAGCTGCCAGCTCTCCCCAGGTCCACTTATAGGCTCAACACAACCCAAACAAAATTCCAGCAGCGATTTTCTTGGAGTGTGGCAAGCCTAACATTATGAGTAAATGAAGATTTAAAACAGCGTGGTGGGCATGCTGGCAAGGAAGAGAAGGGTGGAGAAGATGCCCTCTTAACCTTAAGACCTTTGACCTGCCGGTAGGGTGAAACCTGTCATTGTCCCCTTTGCGTGGCTGTGGAGACACTGTGTGTGCTGCCTGGCCTTGCAGAGTTTAGCCAGTTTGGGTCTGAACCAGCATGGATCTGGATGTGAGCCTGGTCTCAGGAGACTGGGACCCTGTCTTGCAGTCCTGCAGTCCTGAGCAGGCTGACAGGTGACTGGCCTTGGGTCCTGGGAGATGGGCTGAGTGGTGAGGGTTTCTGGGAGCTGTCTGGCCCAGATACAGCGGGAGTAAAGGAATGGCCATCAGGGATGCCCTGTCTGACTGGTACCAGTTTTGAGTAGTTTTGTCCAGCAGAAGTGGTAGTGAGAGCAGGACCCTTCACATCTATCCTTCAAGACTGTGTGCTCTTCCGAGAGCCGTGCTGGGGCTGTGAGGAGGCTCTGCTGGTTAAGGGGCGCTGGGTACTGATCAGGGTACTGTTCAAGAAGACTGTTGGTGTAGGATTGCTGAGTACTATTTAAGGGAGCTCTGCTGGCTCCTGACAGCCGGAGTCATGATCCCCTGAACTTTGACCTGCCAGTAGGGCGAGACCTGTCATTGTCACCTTGTATAGCTATGGAGAGTGCTACATAGTGCTTGGTCTTGCGGAGATTAGCCAGTTCTGGCCTCCTCTCTGCCCACCCTGAGCACAGCATTCTATAGTCGTTACTTTACTTTGTTCAACAAGCTCAACACGCCTCATACTTTTGTTGGACGCCAGTCAGGTGTGGGGCTCGAGTTCATGGCAGCATAGGGCTGAGGAGGGAGTTTGCTGTTGGCTCTGGGAACCAGGAAGGTTTCCTGGTAGAAGCAACAGCCCTGAGCTGCATTTGAGTGGCAGTGGCTTGGGAAGAAGGAGCTGCATATGTGTGAAAACCAGGTGTGGGAAGGTGCTGTGGAGCTTGCTGAGTTCTGGTCAGGGGCTGCTGGGGGAGGGAGTCTGGGGTGCTGTGGGGAGGGAGTCTGGGGTGCTGTGGAGAGGGAATCTGGGGTGCTGTGGGGAGGGTACCTGGGGTGCTGTGGGGAGGGAGTCTGGGGTGCTGTGGGGAGGGTGTTTTGGGGTGCTGTGGGAGGGTGTTTTGGGTGCTGTGGGGATGGGAGGGTGTCTGGGGTGCTGTGGGGAGGGTGTTTTGGGTGCTGTGGGGATGGGAGGGTGTCTGGGGTGCTGTGGGGATGGGAGGGTGTCTGGGGTGCTGTGGGGAGGGTGTTTTGGGGTGCTGTGGGGAGGGAGTCTTGGGTGCTGTGGGGAGGGTGTCTGGGGTGCTATGGGGAGGGAGTCTTGGGTGCTGTGGGGAGGGTGTTTTGGGTGCTGTGGGGAGGGTGTCTGGGGTATTGGTTGGAAAGGCCACTGGGGCTTCGACCCCATGGATCAGGCCTCTCCCTGAAAGGTCCAGGCCTTCCACCAGGAACACTTTGGTTGGAGGGTGTGGGAGGAGACTTCCTTCTTCCCGACTTCCTTTCATGGCAATCCTAGGCCCTCTTATACCTCTGAGATCCAGGAGCGGCTGCTGGTGGTATCCTAGGCAGACTGCGGGCAGACAGGGCTCTGGGAGGGTCCGGAGCTGAGTAGGAACCTATGTGGGATAGGGTGGGAGGGTGTGTGTTTGGGGTTGATGAGGCTGCCTTTTAATTTGGAGGCTGAACAGGTCAAATAAACAGCAATTGGGTTTTGCTGAGGCTGGGTGGTGCGTGGTGCTGGGTGGAAAGAGCGCTGGAGAATCTCATTTTGGTGATCGGATTATTATAGATTCTCTCCCGGGCTGCTGAGAAATAGAAATGCGAATCGTGTTTCCAGACGCTGTGAAAGGTAGCTTGTGGGGGTGGGTGGGCATGGGGTCTGGAGAGGACCTATCTGAATTCAGCCTTCTTAGGCTGGGGCCCTTTCCTGTCTTAAAGAGGCCCTCAGAGATGCCCACCTGATCTGCCGCCCTCCCTGGGAGAATGCTGAGCAGAAAAGTAACCCCAGGCAAAGACTTGAACCAATCATCCTGCATTTAATGATGTTAGAGTTCCAGGCCCACCCCGCCTCAGTGTCCTCTGCAGCCCAGGGCTCGCACCTCAGACTGTGTGACAAGGCTCATACCTCTGCCTTCTGTCCTGCCCACCTCACCCCAGAGTTCTCTCAGCCTGCCCAGGGCTCCTTCTGAGTGTGCAGACCTGGGCTTGAGGCTGGCTGTTGTGTTCCATAGTCCCACGACTGCATGATGAACCCAGCCTGAGTGGTCCTGTACCGCAGACAGGGAAGTCCTGGCAAAGCTGCCCCTGAAGCTGGGGGGTCAACAGATTTAGTGTTCAGCATGCTGAGCCTGCAGCCGTTGCACAGGGCAGCCAGCCTTTGCCGAAGCTTGGTGTCTGGCTTGCAGGCTCCTGACTGGTAGGTGAGTTGGGTAATGATACTGATGTCAATAACAATAATGCCCCAGCCTCAGCCCTGAACCCCTTCTGCTCAGTGAGATGGGTGGTCCTCCCAGTGGAGTCCTGTTTTGTTCCTACCTCCTGTGTTCTGTGCTGTATGGGCAGGGTCAGAAGTGTCTTTGAGGCCTCCTAGAAGCCAATGAGAAGTGGCCAAACATATGCCTGTCTTGTGATCAGAAAGATGGAGGGTAGGCCAATGTGCCCGAATCAATTTGCAGGTGCCTCCAGGGTGGGAAGGTGAAGGCAGGCTCAGATTCCCTCCCCAAAGCCTGAAGAGCAGCCACTCCTGTCATTGCTGAGTGTCACTGCCACCGTGTTCCCTCCCCACAGTAGGATTCCCAAGGGATGACCTTGGGGACAGAGAGGCAGAGGCTGGTTTCTGAGATGATGAACTCTCATCTGGCCCCCCTCATCTCCTGGGGAAAAGGTACCAGCTGCAGTTAGGGTGGCAGTGGACTTGTGTGTGATCTGTGTGGTGACCTGTGTCTGTATCATGTGCACTTGTGTGTGTTTCCATGTTCATTCACATGTGCTTGTGGGAATACTACAGTCAAGTATCTTTATGTATGCATGGGAACATAGGTGTTGTATGTGGTCATGGATGTTTGCAGATTCGTGTGTGCATGTATATGGGCTCCTTTTACCCACAATATAGGATTTAAGCATGCATAAGCAGGGCCAGACAGGAGAGCAGACGGTTTCTCTCTAGGAGATGTCTGGGTCCTCAGGAAAGGATTGAGTAACTGGAAAGAAAGAAAGGGTATGCTGGGCAGAAGGGTGGACTGCCTGAGGGCTAGGCCTCCAGGCCCTGAGCCATCGCCATCCCTAGAACTCATCAGTTCAGCCTCCTCTGGGGTCCCACCCTGCAGAGGACCTCTGAAATCCCTACCTGGAGACCTAGCCTTTCCAGCAGCAGGCACTGCTCAGATCCTGAACTGAGGAATGGGAGGGGTAGATTGGAGGGGTGGGCTGAGAGAGTGCTGGGGAGGAAGGCAACCCGAAAGAGGGGAGAGGGTTCCCAGAAACTCCCTGGGCTGGCAAGATAGACTTCGGGGATAGCTGTCCTGGTAGCCCCAGACCCTCACATGGTCTTCACATGACTTTAGCCAAAGATTGCCTCCGGTGGGAAGGCTGTGGCCCAGACAGAGCAGGATTGCTATCTCAGGTAAACCCTGGGGTTGGGATTGAGCCTGGAGTGGGAACTGCTTTCTTTAAAGAGGTAGTGCATGAAACTGGGGACCCAGTCAGGGTCTCTGCATGAGGGGAGGCTGGGGGATGGGTGTGCGTAGGAAGGTCCTTTACAAGGCAGAAACAATGCACTTTTGAAGTAGTAGGGAGTCTGGCTTATTTTGGCAGCTATATTCAAATTGCATGCAAATGACTCTTTTCTTCCTAGTACCTGTGTCTCAGAGCAACTGCAAGGGCCCCAGGCAGGATGACACCTTGCTCTTCTTCAGGGAGCAGTACCAGAGGCAGACACTGTATGAGGACTCCAGACGGGACCTAGCTTCTGATTGCTCAGGATGGCTCAGGGGCGGGGTATGGTACTCAGAAATCTTGGGGAGTTGGAGCAGCTGCTGATGTTTACCTAGTAAGTGAGCAGTGTCCCCAAGTCACGAGACTTGGCCAATGAGCACACTGCTTACCCCTTCTTCATCTCTGCTATGAAATAAAACACCACCGAGGCTTTGGGCTACGTGTGAAGCCCTGCAGACTCCTGCTGGTGCTTGTAGGAAAATGGTAGCATGGACCTGTTGGCAGCGTTTCCAGTGTGGGTTGCCTTGCTTAAAATGGCGGTGAGGGATGTTATCGTCAAAATGAAAGTAGTAGTGGCTGGTGATGGTGGTGGTAATGATTGGTGAGGATGGTGGTAGTGGTTGGTGATGGTGGTGATGATGGTTGGTGATGATCCTGTTGGTTCACGATGATGGTGGTGATGTTTGGTGACGGTAGTGATGGCTGGTGACGATTGATGTTGGTAATGGTTCATGATGATGGTGGTGATGTTTGGTGATGGCAGTGATGGTTGGTGACGATTGATGGTGGTAGTGGTTGATGATGGTGCTGATGACGGTTCATGATGGTGGCAGTGATGTTTGGGATGGTTGTTTTATTGGTGGTGATGATGGTGATGGTATTGATGTTGGTGATCTTGGGATAGTAGAAGATCCCCCATACTAAGCACCGAGTGAATAGAAAACATCAACTCTCTGTCTTTGAACTGCTCATATCTTATTCAAAAGCTTCCCAAGGTGGGAACAAGGTCCCAGCTTATCTCATTACCCAGAAGCCACTGGGGGTCTCTCTGCAGGATTCCTCTGGCTCCCCAAATAAACTGTTCTTAGCTCTGCTTGAACCTGTCCCACCTGCTGCCTCAAGCTCCTCAGAGTTGGTCACAGGCCACTTTCCTTTTCATCTCAGCTTAGGGCTGAGCTCAGAAGATATGCCCAGGACAGGGACTGGTTTGTCCTCCCTGGAGCTCTCTTGGGGCAGGGCTGGTCAATGGAGGACATGAGACACAGAGCTTCAGTGCCATGAGTGTGAGACATTGCTCCCTTGACCTTCCTCGAATGACACGGGTCTGTAAATGTGACACTGAGGCTTGGGGGCATCTGGGACATGTCTACTTGCACAGCTGTCTGAAGGCAGAGCCAGTGTTAGAGTCCTGGTCTTGCTGATGCCTGCACTTTCCCCATAGACTTTTGCAATTTTTATAAAGTGAGGACATTCTAGAAGGCTATCTAGAAGGGAGGAGCCAGAGAACACCTGGAAAACTCCAGAGCTGAAACAAGGCACCCCCACCCAACCCTTAAGTCCTCTGTGCATAGAGGAGATTGAATCCCTCTGGAAGTGTTTCCATATATGGATTCAGAGTCCGGTGATGGTCTGGGTGGCTGCTTCAGGCTGCAAAGTGAGGCAATGGCGGGGGGGGGGGGGGGGGACTCCTGCCTGGAAACCCAGCCCACAAGGCTCTGGGGAAGCCGCCTGCAGCCTCCTGCAGCCTCCAGTGCCTGGAAAACCCAGCAGAGTTCAGCCACAAAAGCCCTGCCTGCCACATACAGATATGGATCAGTCTCATTAAAAAGCCTTACATCAGCCAGACTCCTGCCCCGCCGGCTTCCTGGCTGGATGGAGCCTGTAGTCCCAGCACTGTCTGCCAAGAGAGCTTAAATGCAACACCAGGAATCTGCATGGAATCGACTGTCTTCTAGAAAAGGTGCAGCTCTACCCCTCAATCTACCTTTCATCCCCAGCTTGGATCTGAAGGGGTTTGAGGCAATCAGGTGGGACAGTGTATCTACCTCTCTCCCTTGCCAGCCTTCTGTGCCCCGAAATCTGTGACCATAGTGATACAGTCACTATGCAGAGCCATGCTCCAGGTCCTGGCAGCAGGCAGACACTGCTCCTCAATCCTCAGGAAAGTCCTGACAATGGGCTGGGGAGACCATCATTGCTGGAGCTTGGTTCAAATGGGGTAAGGATTCTGGGAAGTTACAGATGCCCATGCCACTGAGGGCAATCACATGAATGCTACAGTGATTCTGAATGAGGCAGAGAATAGAGAGCACCAATGCCCCAGATTGCCACAGAGTTCAGAGAAATGGTGACACCCTTCAGCCAGGAGAGCCATGGCCAGGAATTCC
This sequence comes from Arvicola amphibius, assembly GCF_903992535.2. NCBI lineage: Eukaryota > Metazoa > Chordata > Mammalia > Rodentia > Cricetidae > Arvicola > Arvicola amphibius. Next base: position 33,462,148 of record NC_052055.2, on the reverse strand, counting down.
CATGGTATTGCCATTTTCAGCAGATGGGTGAGCTAGGAACCTCTGTTCTCTGGGCTTAAGGCATGCTCTTTAATGTCTCCATTTTTGTAATGAGTCACTACTACTGTTTTCTTTTGCTGCCAGTGTCCACATAGACAACTCACAGGAGCTGTCACCCTGTGGTGCTGGTGGGCTGGTGTCTGGCTTCAGAGCTCTTTATGCTCGATGCTGAGTCTGGTTCCTCCTGGGCCCACTGCCTGCCCAGTTCCTCCTCAAATGCTATGGCCTAGTTTGCTTCCAGTTTCTGTGACAAACACTTGCCGCATCTAACTTGGGGAGGAAAGGGTTTATTTAATCTTCAAATGTATAGTTCATCAGGAAGGAAGTCAGGGCAGGGACTCAAGGTAGGAACAAGAGACAGGACCCGAAGCAGAAAACACAGAGGAAGCTTGCTGTTCCTTTCTTGCTCACCTTCCTTTCTTATACCAAGCATGACCACCTACCCAGGGGTGGCACTTCCCATATCAATCGTTAATCAAGGAAATGCACCACAGACTTGCCCACAGGCCAATCTGGTGGGTACATATTTTCTCAGTTAAGGTTCTCCTTCCCTATATAGCTCTAGTTTGTGTCAAGTTGACAAAAAAAAAATCCATCATATGCCCAAGTGTAAGCTGTAACTGGCTGAACCCTCTTTTGTGCCAGAGGATGGATGCTTTTCCAGGCTGAGGCATGGGGCAAGGGGCAGGAGGAGGCAGATACTGTTCTGGGATTCACCTTCCCTGGGTGGGATCTGATAGAGAGCAGGTGTGGCAACACTGATAATCATCCAGTCTCCTGGCCTCCCACATATCCTTTGAGGTGGGCTAAAGACATAGACAAGGCATAAGGTAAGCTGGCTGAGGAGCCAGTTCAGGACTACGGGGGCAGTAGGCCAGGGAGGGGACTAGTGCTGAGTGCCCACTGTGATCAAGTCATCATGCACAGAAGAACAATGGTTGTGGCTCCTACTGTGTTACTCTGCGCTGGTTGGAGTCCAGCTCTGCTGGCCAGTTTTATGCCAACTTGACACCAGCTATGGAGGAGGGAATCTCAGTTGTCTCCTAAGATCAGACTAGTCAAGTCTGTGGAGCATTTTTTAAAATTAGTGATATATGTGGGAGGGCCTAGCACATTGTGGGTGAGGTCACCCTTGGGCTGGTGATCCTGGATTTTAGAAGAAAGTAGGCTGAGCAAGTCTTAAGTAAGCAGCTCTCCTCTGTGGCCTCTGCATCAGCTCCTGCCTCCAGGTTCCTGCCTTGTTTGAATTCCTGTCTCGAGTTCCTTCAATGATGGACTATGATATAGAAGCATAAGCCAAATAAACCCTTTCCTCCCCAAGTTGCTTTGGTCATGGTGTTTTAACACAGTAATAGCAGTCCCAAGACACCAACCATGTCATTTACTTTGGCAGTTGATCATCTGTGAACTGTCCTGTCCTCCCCTGGAAGACAGCCCCTTCACTGAATTGGGGAAATGATGGCATCTGCAGACAGCTACCAGAGTGCCTACCACATCTTCTACCCATACTACCACCTCCAGTACCTCCCCTAACTTCAGCCAGGGCAGGATACACACTTAAAGGTAGCCTCAAGACGGCCGTTCATCTTCTTGGTCTGACCACACGGCAGGTGGTCCTTCCATCTCCCATGTGTTGCCAGTGCAATGTGGATCCAGGCCTACTGAATCCACAAGCTTTGTGCCTGTTTATCTCATGACAGAGATGCAAACAAACACACAAAAACAAAAACCAAACCACCTGCAAACAAGATCTGCAGTTAAAGAAGCAAATGTGGTGCCAGCCCTGCTAAGACCCCAGGGAATGCAGGGTCCTTGGAAGAGCCAGGGATAGTTCCAGGAGCAGTGGCTGGGACCTGGATGGTGCTCCTGTAAGGTAGAATTGCTTGGCAGTGTCCAGCAATGGGCAGGCATGTACCATTCCTTATTTAAATTCTACGCCCCCAGGGTCGCTGTTCCCAGCATATGTATGTAATGTAAATGAGTGTGAGCAAGACCACACTCCAAATCTTTTCTCTCTACCTGCGCATTCTCAGCATCAAGAAGAACCACCTCTTCTTCCATGCTTGCCAGTATTTGCAGCCCTAGCCGAGGGGAGTCACAGGCTCAGGGTGAGATCCTGCTCATGGCGTTCAGGAGGCAATATCTGGTCCTGCTTAGGGAAGGTGGGGGGACTGTGGAAGGACCTCCCTTCAACACCAGCGTCACTTGCTTTCTATAAGACTCCTGGCAATAGCATTCTGCTGCTTGAAATGTCCTAAGACCCAAGCCAGGGCACTGGGATCAGGAACGTGTGTCTGCTTCAGCACCGTGGACAGCTCCCGTCTCAGTCTGTTGGCCTGGGAGCCTGAGAATTTTGTTTTTCTGGTTTAGACTTCAGGTTTAAATACTTCATCAGTCTCTCCCCGCTAAGGAAGGACAGTCACTTTGGATGTTTTGGTGTGTGTGTGTGTGTGTGTGTGTGTGTGTGTGTGTGTGTGTGTAGTCTGAAGGGTATTATGGCCTCCTTCCTAGGTCTTTAAGTTTCCAGGACTGTGTCTTATTATCCTCTGACCCCTGCACTTGTTGCCTGCTCTAGTAACCAGTGCCCGTTGTCAGGAGCACACATGCAGGTGTTGAAGGAAAAGCAAATGCAGGTGTCTGACTAGGGGTGGTCGGCTACCATGAGGCCTCACTTGGAGCCCTGTCAGCCCATGCCATTTGGTGCTTCTGAGGGGCCTACGCCAACCAGAATCATGTGGCATTTGGGGCCTGAAACCTCAGCACACCCCAGAAACCCAGACTAGTAGCTGTTCTTGAGAGAACCTTCCTAGGACAGCGCATTTGGCTGGCAGGGTATCTCATGTGCCCACATCTGCATTTTCTTCCACATACTCCTGCTGATGGGGAAAGACAGATACAAAGATAGGCATGGCCAAGCATGCCTGGCAGTCTGTGGGTTTTGTTAGTTCAGATCCCCTGGCATGATGACTTTAGCACACTCCACAAGCTGCCAGGCTCTGCATCACAGATGCTGTGTATCTGTGGCCGTCCACTTTGTGGTTTATGGGGACGGAGAAAATATCTGGACACATTGGGGGTTGTCTGGGATCAGCATCTAGCATCCACTCCTTTCGGTGGCGCTTCCTTCCTTCCCCATGACATGACAGCCCAGGTCATCTTGTTGCAGTGGCCGATGATCCCAAGTTTGAGTTACTCTATTGAGTTCATAGCAGGTTTCATGTGGTTCTCCTGCACCTCTTTACTCTGAGACCCAGACTGTTACTGGCCCATCCTGATGTCCCTACGGTCACAAGCCACTATCCTGAATGGAGGGAGGTGAAGCCCCTTGAGAAGGACAGTGGAGCATAGTGGCTGTGGTTTAACTCATGCCACCACAGAATCATTCCTTTGTCCCCTAGGGCCACCATCCTCTGGGCTCCTCATACTTACTCCAGCACTCTACCCTGGACATCTTCCTTGGGAATCTGGGAAATCTCTGAACCATCTTCAGCTCTCCAGCTTCCATTCTGCCGAGGAGCCCCATCCCTCTTCCTTGTCACAGCCTGTGTGTTAGGTTAGGCTCTTGACCTCTCTGACTACAGCGGGAGACCTCTAGGCCCGGCTCTGCTTTTGTTCAGTTGATCCTGCTCGGCCTCTGCTACTCTATCACATGTTTCTCTCTCCCGTGGCACAGCCTGGTAGAAGGGTATCAGGTGAGGGTGTGGGCACTGCAGTGCCTGCTTGGCTAGCTTGAAGCCTCCTTTTCTCAAGAGGGTTGCCAAGCTGGTAGGAGGCTGTGCCGATGCTGGGTTCAGGGAGTCAGCCTGCCACGTACTCAGGGGAGCAGATGCTGGTGCTATGATGATGGATGAATGGAGGAGGAAGCCAGAGCTGTGCCCAGGAGGGGAGCGGAGAGCACACTGCAGGGCACATCAGAAGTTTGGCGGCTGATTCCTCAGATGGGGAGAGGTGGGATGGCGGACAGGGAGATCCAGCAGCTGCACCATCAGCAGTGCTGCTAGAGAGGGAGAACCTCACATAATGTGACAGAGGGCTGGGCTCATCAGTAGAGCTCAGAGACTGTGCCGGGGCCCTCTGGGGAAAGCCAGACTTTGGTACCAACGGAGGTAAGAAAGACACACTTTTCAGGACCCTCCAAAGGAAAGGAAGACTTTTGGTACAATGTGGGAATCTTCATCTTTTTTCTTTTCTTTCTTTCTTTTTTCTTTTTTGTTTGTTTTTTGGGACAAGGTTTCTCTGTAGCTTTGGAGCCTGACCAGACTGACCTCGAACTCACAGAGATCTGCCTGCCTCTGCCTGTGCTGGGATTAAAGGCGCGCGCCACCACTGCCCAGCTAAGGTGGGGCTTTTTGTTGTTGTTGTGTTTGCTTATTTGTTTTTGATACAGGCTAGAGTCATCTGGGAAGAGGAACCTCAACTGAGAAAGTGCCTTTGGCATCTTGGCTAGCCTATGAGGGCATTTTTAAAAATTGATGATTGATATGTTAGGGTCTAGTTCACAGTGGGTGGTGCCACCCATAGGCAGGTGGTCCCTGGTGCTATAGGAAAGCCGACTGAGCAAACCATGGGGAACAAGCCAGTAAGCAGCATTCACCTCCTGTCTCCAGGCTCCAGCCTTGAGTTCTTGCCCTGACTTCATAAAGGACTATACCCTTTAAGGTGAAATAAACCCTCTTCAAGTTGTTTTTGGTTATGAGCTTGTCACAGCAACAGGAAGCAAACTCGACCCCTGGGTTTTGGAATCGTGCTAAAGTCACAACTGACACATTCAGACTCAAGGTCACTGATGGCTAAGGGTGGCATGCATAAACCCTGCCCAGCTAGGCACTGGCAGCTTATGGTTGCTGCTTCTGTATTCTATTCAACATCTTTGCAATGCTATGCATAGCATATATTTAAAATATGACATGGAGGGGTGTTCTGGAACCTTCTGTTAACCATCTCCTGCCCCAAGTCCTGGGGTGTCCACCACCCACAGTCCTACCCTGCTTTCTGCTGCCTCAATTTCATGTCTGTCATATCCTCGCTTTTATGTGGTTTTAAATAGTTTTGCATCATTTTGCACAGACAATGTTGGTAAAATGTGTTTACTGCAAAACAATATATTGTTTAGCCTTGCTTCATGCCACAATATTTGCGTCTTCTGAGACTGGCTTTTTCAGATCCAGCTTTGTTTCCGGGCTACAGCCATGTGCTGCGTGCAGCTAGCTTCAGATTCTCACTAGGCTTGGCATTACATAGTGTGAGCATTTTCTAATTTGGACACGAGTTTTGCTGCCATGAACAGCACTGCCATGGGCCTCTTGGCTGGCTGATGGTGGGGTCAGGGGTCAGGGGTCAGGGCCTTTGTAGATGTGTCCTCTCCTGTGCCATGGTTCTTGAGTGTATGGGTGGCTGGACTTCATCAAGGGAGGCTGGATGTCTCCAAGGTGGTCAGAGTTACCCCCACCCCACCAAGTGTATGAGCTCATCACTCTGACCGGCTCCCACTCCTCCAATATTCCATATTGTCAGACGCCTTAATTTTTGCCAATCTGCTGGGTGTAAAATAGTATCTAATTGTAGTCTTAATTTGCATTTCCCTGATTACTAACGAGGCTAGAATTTTCATGTGTTTATATTTGTGTTTCCTTTGCCATGGAAAGTCTGTTCATGCCTTTTGCCCATCTTTACTATTGGGTTGTTGGGTTTTTATGCCTTAATGGATGAGGGATGTCTGCACACACATGGTGGGCCCCGATCTAGGTCCAAATCTCCTCCATGAGTTGACACAGGCTGTGAGGACTGCCTTTCTTTTGCCCTGCCTTCGGTCTGCAGTTGATCTGGGATCCTTCTTCCTTTGCGAGCTACATCCAGGGCCTGAGAGCTTCCCAGCTTCATTTCTTCAAAAGACTTACTATTCTTGTAATATTCTGTGTCTGACACCTCCTCCTCCCCCTCAGGCTCCTCCTGTGAGGAGGCATCTCCCACCTGCTGCCCCACCGCAACACCCTGAGGTCCCCTTACTCAGCTGTGTCACACAGGCCACTGTATGACAAATGCCAAGTTCCACGTCTGTAGTTTCAGTGTGACAACCTTGGGAATGCACAGTGGAATGGTTTGATTAAGCTAATTAGCACACCCACCCCCTCAGCCGATTGTGGCTTTTATGAGGAGGACTTTGCAATGCACCCTCCAGGTTGTTATCTTGCTGTGACAAAATGTCTGCCAAAGGCAACTTCGTGGGGGGGGGGGGCTTATCCTGCTCACTAATGCAGGGTTCAGACCATTATGGTGAGCAGGAGCTCGAGGCAGCCGGTCACATCATGTTCACAGTCAGGAAGCTGAGAGAGTCAGTGCTGGTGCTTAGCTTGCTTTCTCCTTTTTGTTCAGTCTGGAACCTCCACACGTGGAGTGTGCTCCCCAATATTCAGGTTTATTTTCATTTGTGCCATCCCTTCTCAGGTAAACCTTTCTGGAAGCATCCTCATGGACACACCCAGAGATGTGTTTCCGTGGTTATCCTCAGCTAGTTGAATTGGCAATGAGCATCACACGGGGACCAGCTTTGAATAGAACTCTAAAATCTAGTCCTCCTGTCCAATCAAAACATCCCCCTCCTTGACTGACCCACCCCCATCCTCCTCCGTCCCTCCTTGGTGGCTACCAGTTTCCTCTGCTTCTGCCAGGTCAATGGCTCCAGAATCCACATGCAAGGGAGTTGGAGTAGTTGTGCACTTCCCTTTCTGACCTTGGTTTATCTTGCTGATCATGATTACCTGCTGTGCATCTTTGCAGCCGTACATGGGGTATTCTTTATTCTGGAAGCTGAGGATGCTGCACTGTGTGGACATAGCAGGGTTTCTTCATCACGTGGTTGGTGGGCCTGCAGTTTGATTCTGGTTGGGACTGGCGGGAATAACACTGGGACAGACATGGGATGCAGGTGCTATTTCCTTCGCTCTATACCTAGTGGCAGCTTTGCTGAATGCATGGTTATTTCATTTTAAGTGTTTTGAGTGAATCTGTATTTTCTGTTATATCTGCACTGATTTAATTTCCACTGTACACACATGAGGACCCTTCCTTATAGCCCTGCCAGCATTTGCTTTTGTCTTTTCCTTAGCAGCCATTCTAACTGGGTGACATGGCACTTCATTGTCATTTTGATATACCTTTTGTCCCGTGCTGAGGATGAAGCCCAAAGGCTGACGTATGCTCCGTGGTCGCTGTTGCTGAGCCATGCCACCACACCAGCCTGGGCTTACACTTTACTGATGGCCACTGAACTCTTTCCAGATGCCATTGGCTGTTTTTCTTCTTTTGAAAAAGGTCTGTTGGGATCATTTTCCCCATGTGTTATTCCCTTACTGGATGGCTATATTATGGGTTTTTTCTCCTACCCCCACTGCCTTTTGCTTTGCTGTTTCTTATGCTGTGTGGAACATATTCTCCTTTGTCTGCTGTGGTGGTTTGAACAAGCATGGTCCCCATAGGCTCATATACTTGATGCTTAGTTATTAGTTATTAGGAGTGGCACCACTTAGAAGGATTGGGAGCTGTGTTCTTGTTGGAATAGGTGTGTCCTTGTCACTGGAGGTGGGATTTGGAGTTTCAAAACCCAAGTCAGGCCCCATAGCTCTCTCTATTCCTGCTGCGTGTGGATCCAGATATAGAACTCTCAGCTTCTTTAGTACAGCATCTGCCTGTGTGCCACCATGCTCCTCACCGTGCTAATAAATTTAAACCTCCGACACTGTAAGGAGGCTCCATTTTAAATGTTTTCCTTGTCAGAGTTGCCATGGTCATGGTGCCTCTTTCCAGCAGGAGAACATTTGCTCTCGCTGCCTGTGCTCCTGAAGTCCAAACTCTGCCTGCACCAGTGTCCTGAATTATGATCCAGCCCTCCCGTGTGTTTGTTTGGTTTCGTGTTTTTGAGACAGAGATCCATATAGCCCAGGTCGGCCTTAAACTCCAGATCCTCCTGCCTCCATTTCCCAAGTGCTTGCTCAGATCAGAGATGTAAGACACTACACCCAGCTCTCTCTCTTGCCTTCATATTTTCCTTCTGTTGTTTCATAATTTTAAGTTATACTGTTAAGTTTGTAGGCCATTTTGAATTGATTTTTATATTTGTGAGAATTTCATACATGTGTATAATGTCTTGTGTTCATTCACCCTTATTGCCTTTTCTTGTCCTCTCTCACTGCTGCCCTCTTCTTCCCAGGTAGTCTACCTTCACCTCCTGTCATATCTTCACACACACACACACACACACACACACACACACACACACACACACACACACAGAGAGAGAGACTAAACATCTCCTATGGCCTCTTGGTCAAAGGCCAGTGTGTGATGTGTGTGTAGGTTCCGTCCTGAGGTTTCTGTTCTACACCACAGATCTGTATGTTTGTTCTTTATGCTAGCACTATGATGATTTGATTTGTGGTATGTCTATGTACCATGTGTGAGCAATGCCAGCTGAGGCCAGAAGAGGGTGTTGGAACCCGGGTCTTCTGTAAGAGCAGGGCAGTGCTCTTAATCTCTGAGTCCTCTCTCCAGTACCACCTTTTTTTTTTTTTTTTTTTTTTTTTGGTTTTCCGAGACAGGGTTTCTCTGCAGCTTTAGAGCCTGTCCTGGAGCTAGCTCTTGTAGACCAGGCTGGTCTCGAACTCACAGAAATCCGCCTGCCTCTGCCTCCCGAGTGCTGGGATTAAAGGTGTGCGCCACCACCGCCCGGCCACCTTTTTTTTTTTTTTTTTTTAAATCACTGTCTAACTGAACATGGAGTGCCTCAATTTCGCTAGGTAGGCCAGCTGGCCAGTTGGACCTCAGGGATCCTCCTGTCTCTGCTCTTGCCAGTACTGGTTACAGAGACACACAACTGTGCCTGGCATTTTTGTTTGTCTGTTTTTGTTTTAATGTAGTGCTGGGGATCTGAACTTAGGTCCTCCTGTGTGTGCAGAAGGCCTTTAGCTGACAGCCATCTCTCTAGCTTCTATTTCTCTTCTTGGGCTGGTTTTGATGAGGCATATCTCCTAGGTGAGCCCACTGTGTCTGGTTTTCCATCACAGCACTTAAGGAAGCTGTTCTCCCTGGGACTCTGCCCCCCACCCCCTCACTTGGGATCCTATTTATGTGTCCAGTACCTTCTTTCTGCTCTGCTTTTCCTACACGTTGTCTTTTCTGTATTGCTAAGGACTCATCTTGGGCTTTGCTTCATTCCGTGCTTGTTTTGGTTCCTGAAACATCCTCTCTTCTCTTTTTGTCTTTGGATGTGCTCTGTAATTTTTGCCTCTGATTTCTAAATTGGCTACCTAGCACGCGGACTTTATGTCTTTTTGGTGAGGAAAGGATTTGAGAGAAAGTCTCGGGTGTCCCAGGCTATCACCATACTCACTAGCTGAGGATGATCTTGAACTCCTGATCCTTTTGCCTGCCCCGCCCAAGTGCTGGGTTGACAGGCACGCACTAACACCTGACTCAAGCCTTACTGTTTTCTAGCAAATAACTGTGTTCATAATTTCACCTCTGTTTTTGTTGCATCTTTCAAGTTGTGAAAATACAGTATTTTTCATTATTGCTCTGTGTTAAAATGTTATTTATCATGATTTTCTTTGATCCATTTTAATTAAGAAGTAAATTATGAAATTTCTAACCACACAGGGATTTTTAATTTATTCTTTTTGTTGTTGTTGTTATGTTCTAACAGGTTCATTTTGTTCAGAGAATTTCTTTGCTGAGAAAAGGATTCTTTGAAACTGTAAGACTTGCTTTATGGCCTAGAACTTTCCATTTCTGTAAATGCTCCCTGTGTACTTGAGAGAAACCTGTATTCCTTAATTGCTTCATGGCAAGTACCATTGGTGTGCGTTAGATCTTGTCTGTTAGCATTTTCGTTCCAATTTCCCCAATTCTGCCCTTGTTTGGTCTGCTTGGCCCGACATAAAAGGAGAGTGGGTTTGGGAATTTCTCCCTGCAACTCTGTGAACGTTTGCTTTATCTATTTTATAGCACGTCTATAGGTTGTATACAAGTTGAGCATTGGCGGGTCACAACTGCCTACAGTGTGGAGCGTCCCTCCCTGTCCCACATGGTGCCTTTGTTTTAAAACCCATCTTGCTGCTGTTAGTGGAACTGCACCAGGTTTTTTTCTGATTAATGTTCTCTATTCTTTCATTTTCTGTCTTATGGTGTCTCTCCACTTTTGATATGTCTCTTGTAAACTGCTGAATTATAAAAATCTGATGTCTGGCAAGTTCAATCCATTATTGATATACTGGGGTTGTTTTCCCTCAATTTGCTCATCTGTGACTTGTTTTCTGAAATCTGCAATATTTTTTTTTATTATTAGAGGTGGTTGTTTACTTTGTACTGGGAAACACTAGCTGACCTGGCCCCTTTGGACAGACTCCGGCCCAAAGACTTCCTGTCCTGGAGCACTCACTGTTGGTGGCCAACAGTAGAACTCCACAGAGGCTCCCAAATGGGAATTTGACTCTAGCCAGTCCTTCACAGGCCTGGCTCAAGTTTTCTGACTGTTCTAATACATTCTTTGTCAGATCAGGAGGGAATCCAGTTTCACTGGGATATTTAACTTCTGGGCTCCAAGACCACAAAGTCTTTAAGATTTTTGTTTATTATTTCTTGCTCTATTTTAAAATCTGCATGTGCACATTCACCTATCCTCTTGACACATCACCAGGGCTCTCCAGAAACCAAGGCCATGGATGCAGGAGCCTGAGTACACCAGCTCATACCAACATTATTTTTTCTGTTGTTGATTTGCTTGGTGCCTGGGGGATCAAACCCAGGGCCTTAAGCATCCTAAGCAAGTGTTCTGCTTCTAAACCACACCCAAACCCTTTTTGATAGTGACTCATCAAGCAGGCTTCAAACATGTAATCCTCCTGCCTCGGCCTCCAGAGAGCTCTTGTGCATTACTGTCTGACATCCCAGCTGCGTCTGTCTCAACTTCATCCCAGGTAGCCTTGTGGCAACATCTTAATGCTACTGATTTTGTCGCACTGCCAGGAGAAGATGCAAGGTGACTTTCAGCACTGGGTCAGTGGGGCTGTGGTGAAGGCTCAGTGGGGCCTTAAGCCGCATGCTCTGGCTCTGCCTTAGGAACCCATAGAATCCCCACAGGCCATTACCTCTTTTCCATGCCTTCCTTCCTCTTTTCCTTTTGTCTAGCACTCTTGGAGGAGCCTCTTCCTGCCCCACTATTGATTACAGTTGAATTTTGGATGCTATGGTACTGGCAGGGATGATTTGCAGAGGTCTGATCCTATTTGTCCATGGCCAGCGAGCAGGGGCCTGGGAGGCCCTAGAGGAGACACCGACTGAATTTAAGTATGGATGAACAGGTATGCTATGGGAGGATAGGATCACAGTCACCTGTGTGGGGATTGTGTGCCAGAGAAGACTGGTACCTCAGGGAGACTCCATCCAACCATCCATCCATCCATCCATCCATCCATCCATCCATCCATCCATCCAACTCCTTGGGTCTCCAGCATGAGGAGGCCTGAAGACACACTTAGCAGCTCAGGACGTTTGTCATGGGCACATGGAAGACTGCTTTCTCATATCCTAGTGGTTCAGGATGTAGAGAGCACCCAGGAGGGAGCACAGGGACGTTGGGTATTCAGGGTAGGCTGGCAGGTCCCCTAGGGTAAGGGTCCCACTGTGGACCAGGTGTCCTGCAGTTTCTCCAGCCCTCACCTGTCCCCACCATGTCTAGACGGGCCTGTCTGCCCTCCCAGCCTCTGCTCTCAGCCTCCTCTCTGAACTTGCCCTGGGACTAGGCTTTTAGCTGCCTCTTGGCTGTGGTGCATTCATTGGATGAATGCTTTAGAAGGCTCCTTTTGGATTTCTGTCTTCATTATAGAGCTTATTGTGCAAAACAGAGACTAAGTGGGAGTGATTTCCAGACCTCTTTTGCACTTCTGCAGAGAGCGCTGCTAAAGGTAACAACAGCTGTGCCACATTGCCAGTGAATGGTTCTCTCACCCACTATCCCCAGGCCTATACCCTGGAGCTAGCTCCAGCTGTTACCTGACTTGGGCTGGGTGGCAGCACACTTGGTCACAGCCTCTTTTTGCCAGGCAAAAGGCTTGGTTGTGTGGGTTTGCCAGAACTGATTCATCCTGTCTCAAGCTTTGGCCATTTCCATGCTATATGGGCTATGTCCTGGGTGCCCCTCACTCTGCCTACTGGAAGTCATGGTCTTGGAGAGAAGAGACAAAAGTAAGCTCATTGGCTCAGATCAAAGAGGAATAGGGGGTGCCAGAAAGGCAGTGAGTCTGGAGAACATGGACCCTCAGGGAGTGGTGGAAAGTTCTATGCAGGGGCAACATCGCTCTATCTGGGTATCCTAAGAGCTTCTGCAGAATGAAGAATGGGGTGAGGATAGAGTACACAGCACATGCAAAGGCCCTGGGGCAGGACTGGAGACACACATGGGGAAAAGCAGGCAGTCTGGCTGGCAAAGGTGGGTGACAGAGACGCCTTTGAGGATTGCAGTGGGGCGAGAACCAAGAGCCACCCAACCTGACTCTGAGGGCCTGAATTGTTTTGCATGGTGGTGTTGGTAACAGCACTAAGTCCCTGACATTCGTGGGGTGCCAGCTACTTCCCAGACTTCATTCACTTGCACTTTCCCCCCTCATCTGGAGTCACAGTCACACCGTAGATGAAGAAGCTGAAGCTCAGAGTAGATAGAGCTCCCTGTCCCAGATCACCCCTGCCAAGGTCCCTGGGAAGGGCTGAGTTGTCACCTTGTGGCTGTCAAGTCCTGTGGTTCTTCTCTCACCTCCACTGTCCCTGTCCCCAGGCCTGAACTCCTCAGTTCTCCCAGGACCAGCCACGCAACCTCAGTGGTTGCGAGCCCTGTTCCTTGGGATACTGTTTCCAAGGCCCGTGTTCCCATTCTACAATGTTCCCGCAGGACTCGCCTATCTCAGTAATTACAGTGTTGGGAATCTACTTAGAAATGGGGCATTTTGGGCATTTTTTGACATGAATACTTAAGAAACAATTCGTCCCACACCCATTCATCCAAATGGCTCCGATTTTGAATAATTCTTTTGAAATGGAGTCTAAATTTATATAAATAGATGTTCCTGAAGTGTCATGTGATCCAAATGCATTCCCATGTCATGTGATCTGAATACATTTGCAAGGGGAAATAGCTCTTGGGGTGGGTGCAGGGCATGGGAAACTGGGTGGGGACTGGAGCAAAGAGGTCACATGGCTCTCAAGAGGTCACTTGGGCCAGCATCTATGGGTGCTGTACTCTGGCCCCAGCTTAGGAGTGCTTTGGAGAGTCAACGTTCTTCAGGGTGCCCCATCCTGGACTGTGGAGACCAGCTGCTGAAACTCCAGATGCAGCAGGTGTCCCTACAAGCGGGAGGCCTTGGTTCCACTTCACTCTTGGGTCAGGCTCACCCTCAAAATGCCTGCTCTGTCTGTCCAGGTTGTAACCTCCCTCCATGCCGGTGTTCCTATGTCCTTAAGTCCTCTGCCTCTTGAGTTTCTTCATGGCTGTTTTCTGTCTCCTGTTGTGGCTGTTCTTCCATTGCCCAGGGCTCACCTGCCTGCTAGCACCAGGCGGGTTGGGGGTGGTCACAGAGAGGGACTTCATTTGTGAGGGCTAACTATCTCTTTTGTCTGGCCACCTGCTGGCTTTTTCCAGGCCTAGCTGTTTTCCGTGCACCCCGACCCATACATTGCTGGTCAGGTGGTCCTTGACACCACGGCCCCATCTCTGCCCTTCCTCACCTCACAGGAGTCTGCGGAGGCCTTGGGGCCTGTCTCAACAATAGGCAGGGCTAGACCAACCTTTGGATAGGGGCAGTGACAAGCATGGAGTCCCTCCCTACCAAGGCCCTGAGGCTCGGATTGTCCTCTCTACAAGAGCTCCCTGGCTAAACCTCATCCTCTTCTTCCACAGTCCTGGGCTGGGGTGAGCTTGAGGATAACAGTAGAAATCTGTTCAGAAAACATTCCAGCTGGGGACTCCAATGGCTCCACAATCCGGAGCAGGGTTGGGGTGAGGTAGGGCTTTGAAGACTGAGCAGGAAGGAGCAAGGCATGAAGAGGTGGGAGCTGGCCCTAGCAGTCTCCCAGAAAATCCCGACTGTGCCCTGCATGGTCCTGATCATGTTCCCCAAAGCACCAACCATGCCATCCAAGGTCCTGACCATGCCCCCACAAGGCCCTGACCATGACCCCCATAGCCCCGACCATGCCTCCCAAGTCCCTGACCATGTCCCCCCCAAAGCCCCGGCCATGTTCCTGAAGGCTCTGACCATGTCCCCAAGGTGCTGATCATATCCCCTCCAAGGCCTTGACTATGCCTCCCAAATGTCTGGACAATACCCAAGTTCTGACAGGGGTTGAGGAGCCCCTGGGGATAGGGACCATCTCCTCTTGGGAGTGATCAGAAGCAGTCCTGTGTCTCTATGATGAGGTCTCAGGGCTCTGCCCAGTCAGGGATTTAACTGAATAGTGACTGCACCATGACCTCTGACCCTACAGTTGACACTAATTGTCCCCAATCAAAAGAGTAATTGAGGCTAATCGATCTCTTCTGCCAGCACCCTCCAGCCCCTCTCACAGGCTGTCATCTAAGAGTAATTAGCTGCAGGTTCTAGGGGTCCATAGCTAGGAGCTCCTTTTGGAGGTGGCAATGGCTGAAGGGAGTTCTGATATCCTCTCCTATCCTCTACCTATTTCTGTTCCCCTAAGAACCCTTGGTGCTCCCTCCTGTGCTTTCAAGTGTTGCCTCACTCAGAAACATGGTTGGTCTCTGGCTCTGTTTGGGATGCAATGGAACTTCTTTTCCTGTACCTGAGCTCCTCTGGCCCAGAGACCAGAGGTGACTCCATTCTGAACTTCCTTCTGCCTTGTCCCTTCCTAGCACTGCTTCTTTGCTGTCCCTGCTGGTCAGTGGGCAGCCTGCAGGGTGCCATGTCACCTGGTGCCACCATGAAGCATGTTCTGGGCCTTGATACAGGTATACCAGGAATGGGTATCATGTCGTGAAGATGGTGGTTAGCTGGGTACACCATCACACCCATGGCTCCTAACACAGTATGGCTAAAGCTGGGGCATATATCTGCACAGAACCTGTGTGTTGTCTTGGGGACTTGTACGGAGCAGCAGTGTGGCCACCTGGCAGTCTCTAGGCTGTGACATGGACATCTCATGCTATGGGCTTCCCTGGTTCTCTGAGAGGTGAGCTTCTCCCTAGCACATCATCTGCCTGGTCCCACAGATTCTCTTGTCCCCTTAGAGACTTAATCGCATGAAAGCTATGCCTTCAGTCCTTTGCCCTGCCTCCCTAGGTGCTGCGAGATTTGGTGGCATTCCAGAGGACCTTGAATCTCACCTCCTAAAGCAAGCTTTTTTCAGCTCTGCTGCGGTTAGGAACGTGATTTTTGCCTTTCGATCAGGGAGCTGGAAATACCAGCCTTTCACACAGCTGTAGTCTCTGGTCTGCAGGTGTGGGTGGGTGGAGTGGGGAATAGCAGGTGGTGCCCCACCCGATCTGGTCTAGCAGTGGGGAGGTATTGGTATGGGCATAGGTCAGCTGCCGGAGCTCAGATCCTCCTGCTGGGCAGCTCCCAGTCCTGCTGTGGTGGCTACAGGGGCCTGAGAGACTGGTGCAGTGGCATGGGGGAGCTGTGGAGCGTACATCAAAGACCTGCCTCTCCTCTGCCATATGTTCCAGCCCATGCATCTGGCACCCCTGGGTCCTGCTGTCACCATTGAGCCCGCCTCTTTACTTGAAGTTGGTGGAAAAGGCTCCAGTGATTGTTTGTGCATGGGTTGGAGAGGAGGCTGTGGGGTGGGCTGGGCATAGTGGGGGATGCAGCAGGAAGGGGGGTGCGGGTCTTCTACTCTGCAGCAGTACATTCTCAGTTCCAGCCTGGAGCCCTTCAGCTGTCCCTGTGGCTTAGGATTGCTTTCTTGCTCCATACGGGTCACCTTCACCTACCCTGTAAAGTCCAATAAGGTAGAAAGGCAGTGTAGGCACAGAAGAATGGCAGGGGACAGGCCTGCCATGGAATGATAGATTGAAGCCCTTGCTGGCTAACTTTCCAAAGAGGTGGCACATGCCAGACTAGGCAGGCTATGGCATGCACACTGACCAGCTGACAAAGAACATGAGTCCAGGCCAAGGCAGTGACTGCCTGGGCTTTGGAGCTGGGCACAGAGAAGTCAGGCTGCAACTGGATATATACTGTTTAGTCTGTGAGCACTGGTCCCTTATGGCACAGAAGTGCATGCACTCAAGGTCACAGAGGGACAGTGATGACAGGCAGAGATTTCCTGTTTCCCTGATATGCTAAGATGTAACCCATTGCAGCTAGGAGATCCATGCAGTGCCCCCTGGATGCCATTTCAGCCTAGGGGACCCAGCATTGGGAAGGGCTATACACCAATCTGGGCATATCCCAGCTTCAACCTGTCGTCTTTCTGTAAGGGGCATGAAGCCAGGTAGTGGCCCTGTTGCTGGGTGTGATGGTTCTAGATGTCAACATGACACAGCCGTGAGGGGTGAGGGTTTCAATGAGAAATTGTCTTGAGTGGATTGGCATGTAATCATGCCTGTGGGGTGATTGTTTCAAGTTACTTGGTGTAGAAAGACTCAGCCCACTGTGGGCTCCTCATTCCCTTGGCAGGGGCTCCTGAATCGTGTGAGTGGAAAATGGAGCTGAGCTCAAGAAAGTGAGCAAGCATGCATGCATTCATTTCCCTCTGTTCTTGACTGTGGGTATGACAGGCCGGTTCATATCCTGCCACTGCTACCTCCATTGTTTGCTGGATTGTAAGGTGGAACTCTAAGCTATGGAAACCTTCTTCTCTCCCAAGTGGCTTTTTGGTTAAGGCATTTTATCACAGCAACAGCAATGAAACTAGGGTGCCAAGCTCCTGGTACATTCTGGCTCTGTAACACCCCAGGTGGCAGTTTGGGCTAATTCATCTCTAAACCATCACTTCAGCTGCCAATGGGATGTGGCAGGACCCTCTTCCCACCTGTGTTTAGCCAGTGTCTGAGAGAAAAGGTGCTGTGCTGCTTATGGTATCCAGGCGAAGAAGCCAGCACTATGCAGCCAAGATATCCCGCTGGCCATGGGCACCATCCTGGGTCTGGATATGGAACCTGCTCCTGCAAAGAGACTGAGATTCATGGTGCCCTCTTCACCCAAGCTGGGAGCTCTTCCAGGGCGGTCTGATCTGTCTGATGTGCGTCCTAGCCTATCCCCATTTGAAGGTAACCTACCTGGACCAGCATGCCTTTACATCATCCAGGGACAGAGAGTCTTAGCTCTGCCACACACTTGCTGTGATACCTGCAAACAGATCCTGCCTCCCTGAGCTCCACTATCTGGCCCTGGAGCACAGGTTAGCAAGATTGTAGTTAGATTAGACTATAAGCAGGACTGACTTAGAGGCTGGCGATGAGGTGCAAGACACTGAAGCAGATCGGGGACACAGAGCTTGTCCTCGAGCTTCCTCCCAAACGCCAGGCCATTCCCATCTTCCCTAAGGGGACCTCCCAATTCCCCTGTCTCCACAGCTGATGGATGGCTGCCCATCTCTCCCAGCTTGTGTTAGTAGTCGCTGCTTGGGGAGGCACCCCAGTGTGGTCTGTCTGGGGAGCTGCATGCTCTATCCTGGATATAGGCGAAGCATGTATTCCTTAGGCAACTTCCAGTCCGACTGTGGTCAGTCACCAGGTCAGCCCAGTCCCACCTCGATCAGTCCCCAGTACAGCCTAACTATCTTTCTCCTCCTTGAGATCCTTGGCCTTGAGCCGAGAGCTCTCAGGCTTATAATGAACACAGTGACACAAATGAGAATATAGGTGAAGGCTGTTTGGTGTTTGCCAGATCTCTGACTGCAGACTGCCTGCCTTAGCTTGATTTAAGGGTCAGCTGTCCCTGTGGAGCCCAAGGCACCATCGTCGGATTCAACAAAGACCCAGGTGCTAATAAGGCTTCCAACCAAGACCCCAGCTTGAGGGAGGAAGCTGGGTGCCCCGCATCCCAACTGATTCCAGCTCAGGCAGCTTCATGGGTCTCCTGCTTCTTACCCTTTGGACTTGGCTACAGGTCCAGTCCAGAATGTTTCCTGAAAAAAACACTTATGACAGCCCTGGGTGTGGTCCTCTGGGGATACTCTGTCTAACTCTGGTCTCCAGACAGGTTATCCTCAGCATGCTGCAGCCCAGACTATCCAGAAGTGGTGGAATGGGAGCCTGCTGCGACCCGGGCCCTCACTTCAAGACCTCTGCTCATGTGGTTGGCTGTTGATGGCTTGCAGTTCCCAAGGTACAAGACCCAGAGACAGGATTTTAACACTGAAGCCCTGGCCTAGCTCAGTCCATGCGGTATCCAAGAGTGTGTGATAGGAGTGGGGGTGTGGGACCAGCCACTCCATCTACAGGCTCCTTCTCCCTGTGGGAGTTGCAAGGCTTGGCTGCAATAAATAGAAAATTATAGTATCCGGGCAGTGATCAATGAAGTATTTTTCACAAGCACAAAAAAATGTAAAGGGCTAAATTGAGGTGCATAGCAAATCATGTTTTTAATGTTTTCTGAAAGCCGTGAAGTATCGACCCCACAGCTATCGATTTCTGTTTGAGAGGCCTGCAGCAGGAATCTTGGTCTCCATATGCCCCACATACTGTTGTGTGTACACATACCTGTGTGTGCATCTTTGTGCACCTGTGTGGGCTGCCTGAGGCTGGGAGAGCCATGATCATTCATCTGCCAGTGTAGGGGTCTGGATGTCTACTCTCAGTTCTAGACCTGGGCTTGTCACAGCTTGGGCCGTGAGTTAGCCACTGCAGCCAGAATTCTGTTCATGGAATGCTTAGTAGGTGTTCCTCACCAGTCGGAGAAGGAGGAGTACTGTGCCCCATCTTTAGTGAGGAAGCCACTCTGAATGGAGCTTGCTCAGGAGATGGGTGATATACAGAGGAGATGGGTGATATACAGCACCCAGGGTGGTCTGTGTAGAGTGCAGGACCTTCCATCTCAGCCTGTGGGACCCTCTGCCACGGTGCTGTCAGGGACACTGTGACTTGATTGTAAATATTCGGCTTGGAGACCACAGCTTGCAGAAGCCAGAACAATCCAGAGTTTCAGTGTGCAGCCTTCTGGGTTGAGCCATACTACTGAGTGATTATCAGCCTGTTCTCATTGGCCAGACTGCCCCCACCTTTAGGTATGATTTCTGAGGGCAGGCACTGACCCAGGGCGGTTACTGAGTCCCACGCTCACTTATCAGAGCTCCTGGCCCAGGGTAGATGGAGTTTGTACAGTGAGAGTAGAAACAGTAAGAGACTGGGCAGTGATGAGCCTGGAGGGTCTATAGCCTTGTGGCCCCCTCTAGCTAATCTTCAAGTTCTTCATCAGTAAGGTGGGAACATGGGCCACCTTGCAGTGGCTCCGACCCTTGGGACGTGGGCCCTCGCACCAATGGCCCCTGAGTACAGGAGGCTGCAGTCAGCGTAGGCGTCTAGCTCTGCAACTTTGTCTGCTCTGTCTGCAGCTACCCTGCCTGTGCACTGACACAGCCTACCTGCCTGTTGCTGGCACAAGCTCTGTTTTGGAGACGAGAGCTGGGTTTGTCTACCCCTTGTCCCCACATGGCCTCTGCCATGTAAATTATGCCATAGGAGAGGCTAGAGGCTTTATGGGTGCTGGGACGTGAATGTAGGCTCTTAGTGGAGGAATTGTCCTGAGCAAAGGCACAGAGATGCTATGGAGTGAGCTCTTGGTGGACAGTGAAGCTGTGTTCTGAAGAGGCTGTTGTGCAGAAGGCTGGGGAATGTTTCAACTGGGTACCCAGCAAGGGATGAGAGTAAAGGGCAGATGAACCAGGCTTGGAGGGGCTCTGAGGAGTGGAACTGGCAGGATCCTCCCAGGTCTGGCCTCCTCAGAGTTTGTAGGGTGTTGGGGAATCCCTGGTGGGCGAGGTCATGGAGCCTGGGGGCTACATTTGGGAATACCTGTGTCTTTCCTCCCAGCCTTGACTTGGCCTTTGGATTGCTCCCCACACTCCTGGGAACTGTCCAAGTCTGGCCAGTGACCTGTATCCTCAACCAGAAGCAGACTCCAACCCCTCTGCTGACTGCCAAGCTCTGGGCCTCAAACCTTAACCACCTCATCCTAACTTTTGCCCTCCTATCTATTCTATTCCCTACTCTAAATCCCCAGGTAGGGGAGCAGCCATTCCCACCCCTAGGTCCCATCTCCAGCCTTTGGGACAGTACTCAGCTACATAGCAGCCATGGACTGTCTTGGGGGAACTATGCCTTTGGGGAGACCTGGAGGATGGCTTACAGTCAGCCTGTCTGATGGCTTTGGAGCCCATTTGGAAGGGTGGGAAGAAGGGTAGAACTTCCTTCCTCTTCTTGTGTGTGGTCTCAGTCCCCAAGGTCACCTAACACACCTCTGCCTACTCCATGACCTTTGTACTCCCCCAGGAGGTGATCAGGCAGGAAATGCAGAGATCTGGACCAGGGCACTAGCTCCAAGCTCAGGGCAGATCTCCTCTGCACTGGGTGGTGGCTCTGGGCTCACCCACAGTTGCCTAGGCGACAGGGACACTTTGTGGATCTCTATAGAATATTGGTGTCAAGATCTGTAAAATGAGATTGTTCCTTCCTCAGGACAAGGAGGTAAGGTCACAGGGACACAACTTGGAGGTCCTGGATGTGTGGCTCTTGCCTTGTCCTCCCTGCCCCTCCTTCCTCTACCATCCCATCCCTTTTCACTCTCCCCTTTTGTTTCTCTGGGCATTTTCATCGTGATGCAGAAGGAGGAGACGGGGCCCTGTCTGCAGTCCCCCCTTCCATAGATGCAAGGAAGGAGCACTCAGGAGGCAGGAGTATCACCTGTGTTTTCTGACAGAGGAAAAAAAATTTAATTTTTTAAATTTTTATTTTTTTAAGCTGCAGCAGCAGAGACTTCAGAGGGACACAAGGAGGAATCCCTGAGGTGAAGGCTGCGAAATGAATGTTCTGAAAATTGGGATGTACTAGGCAAGATTACCCAGTCCCTGACTCTCTCCCCCGTTCAGAGCAAGCAATTTTGCTTCCGGGTGCTTCTCAGTAATTGCAATAATAAATTGAATAATTAAGCTAAATCCACAGAAGAGAATTAAATATTAATTTCTAATAAGCTCTTTGGAGGGTGTTGCCAGCCAAATGAGCATGTGCTCTCTCTTCTCTCTTCTCTTCTGTGGACCCAGTGTCTTTCCTCGCCAGTGGGGAGGGGCAGGACTGAACCATGCCCATCCTTACTCCTGGACAGTGGCAGTCTGGTGCACCAGCCTGGAGCCTGGCAGACTACCAGTGTCACCCAAACAGACATAGGGCCCTAGCAACGAAAACAGGTCCCTGCCCATCAGAATACATCTCCCTGGTGGCTGAGGCTCGCAGTAGGCTGGGTGCCCAATGCCATCAGGCAACATGGTGAGTGAAAGAAGATGCTGATGTGTCTGGGGGCACTGCAGTAATCAGAAGAACACTGCCCCCGAGGCTCCGACAAGCCAGACTTGAGTTCCGTGTGGCGTCTGTGGTCCAAGGAGATCTTAAACCTTGATGGGTTAGCCCAGGCAGCCATAGACGGTTTGAACCCATCCCTACAAATGCAGAATTCAGGGAAGACACTGTGACCTGAGCACTTGTAATGCCTGATCCTGGTTACACACCGATCCCTGGCTCTGCTCACCCACTGAGCCGGGTCCTGGTTACTTAGTTCCGAGTTAGTTGCTTGTCTGTGGATTAGAGAGGTCACATGAGAGGTCAGAAAGGCTCAGACAAAAGATGAGGAGGTACAGGGGAGTTTCTCCCTCTGGAGAGGAGGGGCACTGAGGATATAGAGAGCTAGGCACTGCCCCTGCAGTAGTAGTGGAACCCTGTGACGACAGCAGCAAGGGTTGGGACAAGATCATGAAGGGATGGCACCTGCAGACCCGGGGAACAGTGGCGCCCTCAGATGACTCTGCTGTGTCCTATACAGCATGTGCTGGACTCTGGGATGGAGCCTGGCTTGGCACCTGGCAGTCTTGAGGCTGCTGGCTATTTTCTCTGATTCAACCCTTTTATTCATTGTGGATGCCTGGTCATGCTGGTGTAGTGGGGCAGAGATGTGGGTTTTGAGAAACGCTGGGCAGAGCCTGGCCTGTGGAGTCCCCTGCTGTGAGATTGAGCTTCACAAAACATGACCAGTGGCTTCTGAATTTCAGAGAGAGGACAGGTCATCTAGTATGGCATGTACCAGACAGCACTCGGGGTGTCTTATAGTCAACCAATGAATCATCTTTTTTATCAGAGTTTAGTCTGTTATCTTATATTTTGGGGGTCCCACCTAATGTAGGGCTTCCGGGAGCTATTATTTGGAGGTCCCCCTCCTCATAGACCCCTTTTCTCTGGGATTTGAAGATCTGAAGGAGCCAGGCAAGCAGAGAAGGCATGTCTGGCATTGCCCCAGAGACCTGGTCTAGCTGGGGCAGGAGGAGCCAGGAGACTCATCCTTATGCAAATGAGGGAAAGGAATAAACAGGATGCCCTGTTTTCTGAGCTCTGGCTTCAGCTTGCTGGGAAACCCAGGTGAGGCCCTGGAACCTCTCTGAGACCAGTCACTCAGGAGAAAACAGGGCACTTGGGCTGTATGTCCCTCCTACATCACCATTCATTCATTCTTTCATTCATTCATTCCACTATTATAATATAAAAAACTGACAGTCACAGACATTGTCCCAGATGCAGAGTCATCCAAGATGGGAGACTCTGTAGTTCCAAGGTTCCCACCATGCAGCATTGATAGATGTCTGGGACACTAGTTCCTTGCTCACTCCTGATACCTCTGCCCAAGCATACCTGCGTTGGCACCCACAGGTCCCATTGGTACCCTTGCCTCTGGTGGCCAAGTCTCAGCACCATGGATAGTGCCAGTGCTGTTCCCAGGGGAGATTCCAGGCAGGGACCCAGTTTGTTCACACCTCATCTCCCCAACACAGGGACAGCATCTTTGGCCACCCTGAGATCTTCTGTCTAGCAAAAACAGAGAAGAGGCATTCTGTTGTGGAAAGACTGAGCGCCTGGGCCCTGGTCAGCTAGGAATGCAGGTACCAGGTCTCCATTGCCTGCTTGTTCTTCTTTCCACTTGGGCTGGCTTCTGCCCCTAGGGCAGGAGGGAAAGAATGAAGTGGGCACAGTTCTTGGAGTGGCAGGGAGGACAGCACTGTATGTACCCTGCGCCCCCCCCCACATACCTCTGATAACTTGTTTCCTGGGCATGAGGCCTGGGGGTCCTGCAGCTCCTTAGAAACTCTTACCCAGACCCCTAGGCCTTGCTTTTCTGTCTACCCCAGCCTTGCCCTGACCCTTTCTCCACACATCACGCCAGCATGGGCCCATCTGTTCCAGTCCAAAGGTCGTATCAGCAGCCCTTTAAGTACCATATGGCTGAGGCCCTGAAGAAGAAGCAGGGTGTAGAGCTCTGGAGTTGGGGGATGTGGTGATGAAGCTAGAGGTTGCTCTGGCTTCAGGTCTGGCCAGGGGACAGTCCAGGGGCTGGAGAAACTAAGAGCAGCAGTGACTGGGAGTGGAAAAGGGCATGCTTAGGTCTGAAGGGTGTGGGGAAGCCTTCTTTCTCCCCTTATGCCATTTGCCGTGACAGACAGAGGCTATGGTGACTCTGCACTGGACCCATTGTGGCATCTAATCCCATGTCCCTAGCCAGGACCAGTACAGCTCCACGGAAAGGGCTGCTGAGTCATGCAGCATCCTCTGGGGTTACAAATCTAGCTTGGTGGTGTGAGCTGGGCACTGGTCATGTACCATGGAGGATATGAAGGCTCAGGAGGAGCTTGCCTGGCCTCTGTAAGATGGTTAGGGACAGGATGAGCTCTCAGACCAGGCTTCCCTGGTATGGTGGTTTGAATAAGAACGGCCCCCAGAGGCTCATATATTAGATGCTTAGGGAGTAGTGCTACTTGAAAGAATTAAGAGGTATGGCCTTGTTGGAGGAAGTGTGTCACTGGGGATGAGCTTTAAGGTTTCTGAAGCCCCAGTCAGGCCCAGAGGCTGTTTCCCTTCCTGCTCCTGTGGATTCAGATGTAAACTCTCAGCTCCTTCTCCAGCACCATGTCTGCCTGCATGCTGCCATGCTTCCTGCCATGCTGATAATGGACTAAACCTCTAAAATTATTAAGCTAGCCCCAATTAAATGCTTCCCTTGCCATGGTCATGGTGTCTCTTCACAGCAATGGAACACTAAGACACTCTGGCTACTCCTTGGTCTTGCTTGGAGGTCCCCTGAATCTGGGTCCTAGGAGAGCAGGTAATAGGCAGGTCACTGAGCACCAAGTGGGCCCAGTTGGATATAGGAGCCGAAGCAGAGGGAAGCTTATAGAATGGCTGGGAGGAACCTAGAAGGGTCTTAGGGTCACTGTGTTCGGGGCTGAGTATGAAGGGAGTGGTGAGGAAGAGGCCATGGCCTTGGGAGACCCATATCAGGTACTCCGGCACCGCGGTACTGCCATGGGGTATCTCATCATCTGACTCCGTCTGATCCCTCTCTACCATCACAGCAGCGTATATCATGGGACTCACTGGCCATCGTGATGCTCAGGCGTTCCCTCCATGGTCATCCTCATGCAGGAGTAGGGCGGGGTCTCCAAGTGCAGCTGAAATCCTGGTCATCTCCTAACAGACACCCCTCCAACTGTACTACAGTCACACAGTCAATTCTATAATGGTCATTCTGTGCTATTCTGTGCCAGGCCTGGCCAGGGCCCTGGAATACACAAGCTGATTACTGTGTCCACTTTAAAAAGGTAACTGTCTTGTATGATGAGGCCAATGCCCATCATGAACCACAGTGAGTAAATCAGGCCCTGTGTCCGGACTGAAGTGAGTCTCCATCAGCTCTGGTCGGGAGTTTAAAAACCGAGATACTTACTGGGCATTGACTAGGGGTGCAGGGTGGGTTCTGCTGAGGGCTGCTTCCCCTTGTCTCCACACAGCAGGAAGAGGCAAGAAGCTCCCTGGACATAACCCCAGCTCAAGTCCCACCTCCTGGCTCATCAGCTCCCCGAGGTCCTGCCACTGGTGCCTTCCCTTGGGGCTTAGGGTTCATCTTGGAATTTTGGGATTGAACATCTGTTCAAAGCCCAGCAAGGGTGGGAGCAGGGATGGCTGGTGTTAAACAGAGGCCCCTAGCGAGTGTCACATTAAGGAGGATGGAGTATTAGAGAGCATTCTGGAGTCTGTGGGGATCAGAGAACCAGACATTCCAGGCAGAGGACACCCAGCGGAGGCTTAGGGGAGAGAGGTGATGTGACAGAGCCCACGGAGGGCTCCTGGATGGGGTGAAGCCAGATGATGGAAGAGTCTCCTGCAGAGAGACGGATTTTTGGAGGACAATTGGAGGATGGGCCATGGAGGGAACACCATCCAACGGGGACTGCACAGTGGGAGGACTGACAAGTTTGTTGTGCTGAGGAAGCCTAGATTCATCCTGGGTTGGACATAGGGAAGGGCCTAGGTGACTCCATGCTTTAGAATGGAGCTGATGGGGGATGGTGTAGCTGGGCTCCCACCCTTAGAGCCCTTCCTCTCTTCCTCCCTCGCAAGATGGTTCCTAGACAAGGACAGTAAAGGTTCAGGATGGGTGGCCCCTCTTGACCCTTTCTTATCTTCACAATGATCATTTGGGTTCCGACACCTCCAGGCCCTGGTATAACCCCCTGCTAGCCTGATGTGCCCCTCCCTTCCCCTTGCTGGGACGCAGCTATCTCTAAGCTGGCAGCAAGAGGAACTGCCCCTTTGAAGGCGAGCACTGCCCACCCCAACCCCAAGGTGCCAGTGCAGGCAGCCAGGTCTGGCTCAGCTCTCAGTACCCAGCCACCCTGCCCCCAACCTAGACCTCCTGCTTCCCCTGGTGTTTGGGGCTCCAGGGTGAGTCAGCAATTCCTTTGGAATCTGTCCTTCTACAAAGGCCCAGGGAGACTTCATGGCCTTAGGGTGGCCTTAGGGACTCGTTCATCGCCCTGTCTCCAGCCACCTCTGCCTACAGACAGTCAATAGCGTTGTATCTCCACTAGGGCTTTATTGTATCTCCACTAGGGCTGTATTTGAGGATTTTGAGAGGATAATATTGGTTGGGACAGACACAGTGCATTCACTGTAAAGGGAGAAAGGAAACATGGCAAGGAGCAGATGGGGACCACTCACACTCTGGTGAAGATTGCAGGGTTGGGGGGCATGGACAGCACCATGTGGTGAGGGCCTCAGGAGCCAGTGGCCAGATGGGCAGGGCAGGAGCTGGAAGAAGGGTATGGGAGGTGGGCCCCACAGTCTGCTTCTGTGCCATTGACACAGAAGAGCTGGGAAAAAGCCAATGGGAGGGATAGATAGGAGAGGCCACTCCTCCCAGGGCCTGCTTCTTCATCTGAGAAAAGGACCCCGGCTATCATAATGCTCTAATGCAGTAAGGCCAGGTTGCCCCTCTATCTTGGGGGCAACCTCTAGCCCCAGGGAAACAGGAGGGCTGGACTGTTCCCTAGGAACTGGGCTTTGGGACCAGAGGTGGCACTATTGATATGGGGGTTGAGTGTGTGTGTGTGTGTGGTGTACATAATGGTGTGACTCCTGGTATCTGTATCCTGGAGCAGGAAACTGACCTGCCCACAGTGTGGCATTTGGTCTGAATATCATTTTTCTTTGCTCTCATACACAAGGCTCCCTTGGGGTAGGACATTCTAAGGATGTGGCCTACTGCTCTATGGGCCGCTGGCTTTGATGGGTCTGTTCTGCGGGTCCAGGAGAAGTCTCAGTCTCACAGGGGAATCTCTAGGGGTTGGGTCCAGCTCTCAGACCTTACCACCCTGAGGTCACCTTGGCAATCTGCCGAAGTGGGTTAAAGAACTGAGAAAGGGCAGCAGAACCTGCTGGACCTGCCGTGTTCCCACAGCTTCTTGAGGTTCTGTGTACAGCCCTGGAGCCTGCTGCTCCTTCTAGGCTGCAGCCCTGGCCCTCGGAGCATACCCCAGACAGTCTTCATGGTGCTGCTCACACTCAGGGAGAGTACATGTCTCATCCTTTACCTCTTGCCTCCCTCCCCTCTGCTGGAAGGATCTAAAACCCCAATGAAGGCTGCTCTACCCCAGTTCTGGGCTTTGGAATCCTGAAGCTTCATAATACCGAGTTTCTAGGCTGCTCCTCTCCCAAAGGTCCTGAGAAACTTGATGCTATGCGGTGGGGGCCAGGTGGGCGAACTGAAGACACCCCCAATCTTGAGATGTTGGCCACCTTCCCAGCTTCGTAGCAGCAATGAACACAGGCCCCAGGGTGTCCCGTGGAGGTGTCAGGAGCAAATTGGATTTTGCACCTCCTGGCTGCAGGTGTGAGGAGCTGGCTAGGGCAGCGAGGGCGGCTGGAGGATATGGTGGCCTCTGATGCTGAGCAGTGCAGAGGTGGACAGGGCTGCGATGCCCCTTGGAGGGAGGGGCAGGGCCAACCCGGAACTGGAGCTGCAACACAAAGTGAGTGACCACCGTCGGCTTTCTCTTCTGTGACTCTCTCTGTCCTGGGTCTCCATGTGGGGGTTGCTGGGTTGGTACTTTATCCACAGGGAGGTACAGGGAGGACGTGGCACTCTGAAGGCAGGCATCCCTGCAGGGGTGGCTATAAGCCCTGCTGATGGAAGCAGAATGGCTATGGATCTGCTTTTGCCTCTGCCGGAGTGAGTTTTGGGACCTTGGAGGGCCTGGGGGTCTCTCCTCGTGGTGGATTATTGGGGCCCCCCAGCCTTCCTACACCTGCTGAGGCTGGCTTCCCAGAGCCCCCGCCCTGTCAGCACTTCTAGGGGGACTTGGAGGAGCAGGTTTGCCGGGTGAGAAGTTCAGGTGAGGGGCAGCAGGAGGGCAGGGCAGGACAGTGCTGACAAGCACAGCTGCTGCTGCCAGGCTAAGCTCAGCACCCCTCCCACTTCAGGCCTGAGGTGTCAGGAGTGTCAGGATGACCTTCAGGCTCCACTATCTGAAGCAGCCGGAGGCCCAGAGCAATGTGGCTGTCGAGGCATGCAGGAGGGAGCCTTACCTAGGGTCCCCATCTGGTATGGGGACAGTCCAGGCTCAGGCTGACATGAGCGATGACCACAGAGGCTCCCTGAGGAATCATCGAAGCAGGCAGAAGTTTGGCCACCACCCCAGTCTTCTTGGAGGCAGAGACAAGTGTGGGGTGGGCTGTCCTGTGCTGCACACACTGGGTCCAGAAGTGACAGGCCAGACAAGTGTGGTGGGAACCAAGAGTAGATTGTGTGTCTTTTGAACCTGTGGGACCAGGGGAGTGGTGGTGGGAGGGAAGAGGGGCTGTGGTGGAGGAGGGTTCTGGGAAGAGGCTGGAGATGGGAAGAGTTATGTGGTGGAACCTAGCAGGTTTATAAGAGATGCTTCCCTAGTGGGAGTCCCCCTGCAGAGCCCAGAGGTGTCTGCAGCCTCCTCCCTGCTTCCCCTCCTCTCAAGGGACCCTCCTGCCCTCCTCTCTGACTGGCCATGGATGGTGTAGTGTTGTTCAGTCCTACTCCAGCCTGCCCACTTCTCCTCACCAAGCTTTGTTTCCTCCCGGTGAGGTGGGTGGTACCAGTGAGAGTGTTGTGACAGGGGGCTGCAGAGTGTACAGCTTGGATTCTGTCACCTGGCCGGGCCTGGAACCTTTTATGAGGCAGCAGTCCCAAGGACTCTGCCACAGGACCCACTGTCGAGAAGTTTCATAACTGACAGCTAGAGACACTCCAGTGCTTCTGGCGCAAGAGTCTCACTGGCAAGGGCCCCAGCTGAGCCACCTGGGGTAAGGACCAAAGCAGCTGTAGGACCTGTTCGCCCCCAAGCTGACCCCAAGGGAACCTGGATTCTCCTATCCAGTGTACCCACCATACACTCTGTTTGCCTTAGTCAGCCAGCAAGGCTCCAGAAAGATCTCTGCAGCCTGTATCTGCCATGTCCTTTCCCCAGTCAGTGGGTGAGGTGAGGGCCAGGTAGATGATCTTGGATCTTGAAGTGAATTCTCTCTGCTCAAGAAGGTCGAGGGTGGTCAAGTGGGAATCAGACCTCATGGATGGACAGCTTGGCTTCCTCCAGGTCTCCATGTGGTCGGATTTCTCTTTAGAGATAGTGGCTGAGAGGCCCCGTCCTGCTGAGGCAGACTGCTGCTGGGATCTGAGCATCCCGGTGAGGTACTGTGCCTGGGCAGAGCTGTGGCTGATGGCACTGGGAGGGACACAGGGCAGGACTGGCCATGCTGAGCCCCCTTCTGTCCCAAGCAGCTCCTCTGCCCGCTCTTTGCTCTCACCTCAAGAACCATCTACCCTGCCTCAGTTACTCTCTCTACAACTGCCACTGGGAAGCTTGGGTTTCTCTCTGGAACCCTCTGAAAGGATTTAGTTTCTCCCTACAGCTAGGTCCACAGCTATTCCTCTCTTCCATGTCCTGTATGTTGACATCAGCTTGGAATCTACTGTCAGAACCTGAAGGTGACCCAGGCCAGTTCCTACCCCCATCTCACCTCAAGGCCATGAGGAACCCTAGAGAGCCCTTTCGTGGATTCTCTTTCACTCTTCCACTACCCCATCCGGGCCTTCACTCTCTTCCCTGCCCCACAGACCACACCCACCTTCTTCTCTGACAGCCCAGGGGACCACACTGTTCTTTTCTTTAACCTGTCCAACTGACCGCACCAGCCTCTCTCCTACTCTGACCCACTCGGGTGACCATGCTGGGTTCCACACTCTTATATGCCCAGCTGTATGACCAGTGGTCATTCCAGGGCCAGCCTCTCTAGCCCTGACCTGGGCTCAACCTTTTGGACAGCCAGTTTCAGCCAGAGCCCACGGGCGTAAGTAGTAGAAGCCTGCTCCAGACAGCTCCAGTGAAGGATTAAATATACTGGGACTGTGGAAGAGCTCAGAGAAGCCATGCTCGGGCCAAGACAAGTGCAGGATGTCTTCTAGGCCTGGCTCCCTGAGAACATCAGGAGATCACAGGTCCTAGGTAAGCTCCGCCCTCAGATGCCTACTACAGACCCCCTCTTGATTGCTAATGCTCATATATACGTGTTCTTCTATGTGTTCAGATCCCTGATGATTCTCATGCCCCCACTTAACATGGTACAACTCAGGTCAGTCACCAAATACAAACACTGCACGCTCATAGCCACATCCTCACCAAAGGAATAAGATCGGGCGTCCTCCCCTCTCTCCCGCTCCATGTCACCTGTCCATGATGCTGAGTATCAGTAGCCCCCACTACCATAGCCTGAGTCATGTTGAGGATGGAGAATGGAACCTGGAAAAATGGCAGGAACATTAAAGACATGGCTGAGGAGGAAGATGTGGGGACTTGTTCTTGTTACAATCAGTATGCTGTGTAACAAACTATCTCAATAAAGTGGGCTCAGTTTGCTCACACATCTGTACACTTCAGCAGCGTGGTATGGGTCAGCTGATTTCTGCTCCTTCTAACGTTGGTTAAGGTGACCCAAAGGATTATGGCTGGGCTCATCTGAGTGTCACTTGGTTATATACCTCCTGGTTGAGGCTGGCTGCCAACTGGAGCCTGTGGGTAGTCACTCTGCAGGTGGCTTTTCCATGTGGGCCAGGCTTCCTCACATCCTGGTGACTGGCAAACTGGGGGATGCATTCCAGGCAGGGACGCCTGCTGACTCTGCATCCTTTCTGTGGCCTAGGATCAGAAGTCACCTGGTATCAGCCCCTCACACTTTCTAGGTTAGGGCAATTATAAAAGGCCTCCAGGTTCCAGAGAGAGGACTTAGGCTCCACTGCTGTGGGATAACCCTTCTGTACGCTGTAAATATATGTTGCTCTCATTGGTTGATAATAAAACGTATAACAAGGCAGAATATAGCTAGGTGGGAAGGGCAAACTGAATACAGAGAGAAAGAAAGGAGGAGTCAGGAGAGATGCCAGCCAGCCGCCAAACAAGGAGGATGTGTTGAAAATGAGGTAAAAAGCCTTGAGCCACATGGCAAAACTAAGATAGAAATATGGGTTAATTTAAATGTAAGAGCTATTAATAAGCCTGAGCAATTGGTCTAGCATTAATAATTAATATAAGCCTCTGAGTGATTATTTGGAAGTGGCTCTGGGACAGGGAAGGACAGGGAAACCTCTGTTTACATGCAACCTCTGCGTGGGAGAGAGGTAAGAGTATAGTGGGGAAATTTGATCCTTGAAGTTCTGTCCCTGCATCCCCAGTGGGGATATAGTGGGAGCTCCTTCATGAATGCAAGTCCCAGGATACTGACTCTGGGCCCAGGAGGCCTGTGGTCCATTTACTCATTTCCCATGGCTAGGCCTCTCACTCTGATAGTCAGGGTTGTCCACATGTCACTGCCTGCATGGCCATATACCTTTATGTTCTCTTGGGTGGCCTTCTCAGCCCTAGCTCAGCAGCACTGTGACTGTGACCTTGAGTGGAAATGTTCTTCTGCCACACTGTCAGTTTTGGAGATGGAGATGGTGGGAGGTGGGAGGGAAGGGGTCTGGTGTGCTCTGGCTGGGGAGGGAGCTCCCTCCCTCTGGCCTGCAGGACAACACCTACTTCTCAGAGTTCCAAGACCTGTAGGCTACCACATCGCTTTACCTTCTTGACCTTAAGTGGTTTCTTGGTTGGAAACTAAGGAAGGATCTGGAATTTCAGACCCAGAAGTTTCTATGGTGATAGATGGCTACCTTCTCACAACAGCTCATAAAATATCCATCAGCCTTGAAAACCTGACACATGTCTGTCTTTCCATCTGTCCACTTCCTCAACCCCACCTCTGTCTGTCTGTCTATCTATCTATCTATCTGTCTGTCTGTCTGTCTATCTATCTATCTATCTATCTATCTATCTATCTATCTATCTATCTTCATCTTATCGTGTTACATTTGCTTATGCTGCAGAATATTACTTTAACTGTGTAAAAGTGTGATACATTTGCTTATGCTGCATTTGTCTAATGATATAAGGATATATTATTTAAAGATGTGTTGCATTTGTTCAATTATGCAAAGATGTGTTGCATTTGTTTCACATTGCCTGCTTAAGGCATCTGATTGGTCTAATAAAAAGCTGAGCAGCCAGTAGCTAGGCAGGAGAAGGATAGGTGGTCCTGCCTGGCAGAGAGAATAAGTAGGAGGAGGAAATAGATTCCAGAGAGGAAGAGAGAGAAGAAGAAGGAGAGAACCTGGGCCAGAAATGAGCCTAAGCTAGGCTGAGCATTCAAAACTAATAAGGTCATGCTCAACCTCCCTAGCTATCAGGGAAATGCAAATCAAAACAACTTTGAGATATCATCTTACACCTGTCAGAGTGGCTAAAATCCAAAACACCAATAATAACCTTTGCTGGAGAGGTTGTGGGGTAAGGAGTACACTCATCCATTGCTGGTGGGAATGCAAACT
The DNA here is from genome assembly GCF_903992535.2 of Arvicola amphibius. Classification (NCBI taxonomy): domain Eukaryota; kingdom Metazoa; phylum Chordata; class Mammalia; order Rodentia; family Cricetidae; genus Arvicola; species Arvicola amphibius. The sequence goes on along the minus strand of NC_052055.2, from coordinate 33,429,626 downwards.
TGTGCAACCACTTTGGAAAGCAGTGTGGCGGTTTCTCAGGAAATTCGGGATCAACCTACCCCAGGACCCAGCAATTCCACTATTGGGAATCTACCCAAGAGATGCCCAATCATACAACAAAAGCATATGCTCATCTATGTTCATAGCAGCATTATTTGTAATAGCCAGATCCTGGAAACAACCTAGATGCCCTTCAGTGGAAGAATGGATGAAGAAACTGTGGAATATATACATGCTAGAATACTACTCAGCAGTAAAAAACAATGACATCTTGAATTTTGCAGGCAAATGGATGGAAATAGAAAACACTATTCTGAGTGAGGTAACCCAGACCCAAAAAGATGAACATGGGATGTACTCACTCATAATCGGTTTCTAGCCATAATTAAAGAACATCGAGCCTATAAATTTGGGATCCTTGAGAAGATAATAAGAAGAACCTCCACCTGATGATAGATGAAGAAAATGACAGAGCCCCACATTGGAGCACCGGACTGAGCTCCCAAGGTCCTGATGAGGAGCAGAAGGAGCGAGAACATGAGGGAGAAAGTCAGGACCGTGAGGGAACCTCCAGCTGGCGACAGATGGGGAAGGTGACTGAGCCCCACATTGGAGCACTGGACTGAGCTCCCAAGGTCCTGATGAGGAGCAGAAGGAGCGAGAACATGAGGGAGAAAGTCAGGAACGAGAGGGGTGCGTTCACTCATGGAAACGGTGGGACAGAACTAATGGGAGATCACCAACTCCAGTTGGAATGGGACTGATGGATCATGCGACCAAACCCGTCTCTCTGAGTGTGGCCAACAGCGCGGGCTGACTGAGAAGCAAAGGACAGTGGCTCTGGGCTCTGATTGTTCTTCATGGACGGGCTCGGTGGGAGCCTTCTCAGCTTGGTCGATCACCTTCCTGGACCTGGGGGGAGTTGGGAGGACCTTGGTCTTAGCATAGAGTGGGGAACCCTGATGGCTCCTTGGCCTTGAGAGGGAGGGAGGGGAGGTATGGGTGGAGGGGAGGGGAGGGAAAGGGGAGAAGGAGGGGAGGGAAGGGGGAGGAGGAGGGGAGGGAGGGGGGAGGAGGAGGGAAGGAGATGGAAATTTTTAAATATAAAAAAAAATAAATCATGAGGAAAAAAAAAAAACAAAACTAATAAGAAGTCTCCGTGTCATGATTTGGTAGCTGGCTGGTGGCCCAAAAGAAAAAACCTAGTCTCTCTCTCTCTCTCTCTCTCTCTCTCTCTCTCTCTCTCTCTCTCTCTCTCTCTCTCTCTCTCTCCCTCTCTCTCTCTCCCTCTCTCTCCCCGATCCTATTATCTATTTCTTCTTCCCTTTCCCCTCCATTTTTCTATCCTTACCCTATTCCTTCCTTTACTTCTGTATCCATTCACCCACCATACCGCCCTCTGTTTTCAACCATCCTCTCTACATATATATCTCCCTCCTTGCCTCCCTTCACCATATCTTCATTCATTTCTCCACCTCTCCCTTCACCCTTCCATCCATCTCTTCCTCCATCCTATCTCTCCATTCCTCTACCATCTCTCCAGACATCTTGTCCTCTATTTCTCCTTCCATCTCTTCCTCCCTTCTCTCACGCACACCTCCATCTATTCCTCTGCCTTTCATCCATTTCTCCAGCCCCCTTTAGCTCTCCCCTCCATCTGCTGAGCCCCCTCACACACTTGGACTTGACTCAGGAAGTAAAGCAGGAGCCATGGCGTCAAAGCTCCAGTACTGAGGAAGATACACGGGAACAGAGAAGCCATGGCATCAAAGCTCCGGTACTGAGGAAGATACACGGGAACAGAGAAGCCGTGTCTGCTGTGAGACATGCAGTGTAGAAGAGAGAGACCCATCACCTGGGTCAGGTGTGGCCATACTTCTGACTGGGGTCTATAAAGACTTCTAGATGGAGTGCCCAGCCGATGGGCAGGAGCTAGGAGCAGCCAAGGAGCAGTCAGACCCGTGCCAACGTTTAGTATGATGCTTCCAATTCTCTCTTCAGCCAACTCCGCCTCCTTCCCCCTCAAATTGCCAATTTAAATACCTAAATTGTTTACTCGCTGAAATCAATCGACAAGGGACCAGCTTGTATTTGCGATTCAATTGACTATGATACACTGTATTACAGTTACAGCTCCAATGGATTTCTTTTTAATTTATTTTTCTCTTACCGTTCTCCTCCACCAGTGATTCTGAGACTAATTGTCCTCATGCTCGCCCTCATCAGCTTTGAGAAGGATAAAGGATTGCCATAGCTTGGGGATGCCCTGCTCAGGAGCTGCCAGTCACTTGCCAGACCCACAGCATCAACTCCCCTCTGTCTTTCTTCCTGAATGACCAGCTGTATGCACCTGGAGGACCTAGGAAGCTCCCGCCATCAGTGTGGGATCTGGGGCCAAGATGAGCAGAGTAAGTGGGGAGATGGGAGACCCTGCTTGTGGCTGCTAGGAGACTTCCACTCGGAAGACCAGCTGAAGCCTCGGTCAACTCTGAGCATCTGAGTGACGTCAGTGGTGCCGCTGAACAAACCCTGGGCCTCTGTTTCCCTGCCTGTGAGTTGGGCCCCCAAAGCTGGAGCGTTCTGATCTGCTTAGAGCATGGGACTACGGTCATGACTGGACTGTCATTTCTCTCTTCTATGAAAAATACGTTAAAAATTTTATTCTTGTGCCTGTGTATGTGCATATATACCTCCCACGACTTGAGAGAGGAGGTCAGAGGACAGCTTGGGGTAATCACTTGTCTTCCATCATATGGGTTTCAGGGGTTGAACTCAGGTGGTCAGCTTTACCTGTTGAACGATATTATCGGCTCTTAACATGTGTCCCCAGAGATTAAATCATTGTTATAACAACAACAACAACAACAACAATAATAATAACATGACCACCTGAACAGTCTTTATTGATGACCAGATGCCTGTACTCATATAGAGAAAGGCTGGAAGGGGTCAAGAATCCCCTTTAACAGATAAGAAAACTGAGGCACGGGGTCATTCTTACTTGCCCAGGGCCAACTGCTGCCTGATTGATCCCAGCATTCTGATCTCTGAGTCCCAAAGGCCCCATTTCCTTCTATCCTGTCCTGATAGGAGGATTTGCTGCTTCCCAAGCCCCAAGCCTATTTATGTGGCAGCCCCAGGAATAAATATATTTCTGTGTGAAATCTATGTGGCCCTGATAACTCCATCTCAGCCTGAAAAACTCTTGCACACTGAGCATTTTTTTTCTTCCTATTTTGGGACATAGATCCCCAGGAGGCTGAGATGCCACCTCCACTACTGGGTGTCACATTTGTGATCAGAATCAATAGCAGGGTGAGAAGGGATGGGGCCAGGAGAGGGAGCTCCAGGGGGCCCCAATGCTAAGGCCTGGCTCCAGGCTTATAGAACAAAGGAATAAGGGTGCCAAAGTACCCAGCCTGTAGCCCTGCCTCATATGGCCACCATAGGTCAGATGGTTAGGACATTGAGCCCACAGGAACCTGGAGGGGACAGGAGAATTCCCATCCCCAGGTACAGTGAGTGTGGGACAGGCTCTCGCCCATTTGTTCTCATTTCTGACCCTCAAATATGACAGCTATCAGAGACTCCGCCCTTGCTTTCTGAACTCAAGGCCAGCTGTGCTGCCTTCTGCCCTGACATGTACACCAACTTCCTTCCCCTGCTTGGCTGGCATCCACAGACCAGTTCATACCAAGTAGGGCCATGCCTGCCATTCTACCCCCTTTAAGGTACAGTGTGGTGTCTTGCTGGAGGGCCAACCTAGGAAAGGGACTTCAGACTCCTCTCTTGTCAAACAGGCTAAGCATGTCCTTCTGGGCTTTGAGTAGGTGACGGAGTGACTTTTGAAGGTGCCTGAAAACCACGACTCTGTGTGTCTTTCTAACAGTGTTGTCTGTAATGAGCTGGCTGGGTCACCCACGGGCTAGAAGCACTGTCCAGGGGGGACATTGTAATGGTGGGAACTCCATGCTAAACAGGTCTGGGACACTAGGAAGAGCCAGAAAGGCTTGGGACCTAGTGACTGGCCCACTTGGACTTGCTGAGGCCCCTTCCTGCCCCCGCGCCATACCTCTGGGCTGCTCCGCACCTGGAGCTATTCCCTTTTTCCTTCTACCCCCTACTGAAGAGGGTGAGTGGCTCCCCAGGGTCCCACAGCACAGTGAGATGCCAGGGAGCTGGAACCCAATTACACATAGGTGTTATGTATGTGGCGTCCTCCGGATGCATTGATCCCTCAGGGTGACAGATCTGTTATGAATCGGGTAATAGACCAGCTTGTAAATGAAATATATTGGATTTTCAGGCTGCTGGCTTGTATTGGCTTGAGGGGAATGGGGCAGATTTATGAACCTAGGTAGGTGGCTGGGGCTCTGGCCCTTCATGTGGGTCACAGTGTGGGCTTATCCCCAGACCCTAGGGACTGAAAATGGAAAGGTGACCTAGGAGGGAGGGAGGGACACCAAGGGGGCTTGAGAAGGCATTTGGAAGAGGCCAGAGGCCAATGTGGGAAAATATGGGGTCGGGAGCAGGATGTAGCATGTTGATGGGTCTAGACAGTGGCAGGGGCTCACTGCCATTGGGGACTTGGGCATTCTCCAGTGGGCTCTGTAACTCGGAATCAGTGCTTTCGTCGTCTTATTGCAGTGAGGATAAGCCAGCCGTGGAAGTTAAGCTACTTTCCTCGTGTGTCTGTCACTTGTCTGTTTGCTGTGATGAAATACCCGGCCACGGAGGGGAGGGTGTAGTGTGGTTCAAGGTTTCATTGTGCAGCTGCTTGCTGGTTGCATTCTGTCAGTCACATCAGCGCTGGTGCTCAGCTTGCTTCTTTCTTCTTAACAGTCTGGAATCCTGGACTATGGAGTTGTCCTGCTGTGTCTCCCACCTTTAGAGTGGGTCTTCTCATCTCAGTTTACCCAGCTAGGAACCCCCTCGCAGACACCCGAAGAGGTTTGTCTCTTCAGGGATTGTAGATCATGTCAAGTTGACAGTCAACATTAACCCTCATCACACCTTCATGTCAACCACCCAGGAACAGATGCGGCTGCACAACCCGACAGGCTGACTTTGCAACCTTCTTGTCCCATGATACCCAGTGTGAACCTCCTTCCTAGGAGGGCTCTGCTTCACATGCAGGCATGCCACAGCTTCTACATGTACTAGCATGGGCTAGGGCTTACGGAGACCGGGAGCAGTGTAGCCAATGGTAAGAGGCAGTGATGAAGCTGGGGCCTCTAGCACCAGAGCTAGGGCTGGAAGGATGTATCACTCATGCATGACACTTGGCAAGGGTGTTCTGTGCATGCGCAGAGCCCACCAGGCCAAGCCCATAAGCACCCAGTGAGGGTTGGGCCAGAATGCATTGGGGGAGTCTCCCTCCCAAGATGGAGAGCTAACTGAAGACAGGCAGGGACTCAGTGTACAGCCTATGGTCAGAGCCTGAGTTTAGTGTGTCAGTAGGGCCAGGGACCAATCTGAAACAAGGCTTGTAACCTAGGTTTTGTATAGGATGAGAAAGAGGGGACAAGAATTTAACATATGATCAGAGTAAGGGCTCAGTGTGTGAGCAAGGGTAGGGTTCAATATGTAAGCAGGGTCAGGGTTCAATGTGTGAGCAGAGGCAGGGCTCAGTGTGTGAGCAGGATCAAGGCTCAGTGTGTATCTGTGATCAAGGCTCAGAGCAGAGCAGGTTGATGGCATGAATCATCCTGGCCACAGAAACTCACTGCTGTCCTTTCCCACCCACGAGCTAATCTGCAGCGGAGACTCTGGAGTGAGGTGTAGAAGCTCCTAGACACGAGAGGACTCTTTCTGTCCTCATCTTGCTGAGGGTCTCTGGCTAAGAGGCTGGAAGCATCTCTGAGAAGCTGAGCCAACAGGGCAGTTTCTTTCCATCCCTCCCCGTCTACCAGTCTTAGAGTCTGCACAGTGCGCGGCTGTTCCTGTGGCCGATGTGGTTTCAACCATTCTCAATGTCCTGCTACATATGTGCAAAAATATCTTTAATATTCAGCTTGAAACATGTCATCGTCACCAACAACAGCCCACGGCCTTGGAGTCACATACTGGTTCTGGGTCACCTTTTGGTGTTGATCAGGCCAGTGCATCTCAACAGATGGAGCAGTTACCAAGGACACTGGCTATGTGTCTCTTCCGCAGTGTGGCCTTGAGGAGAGGGCTGAACCACTGCATTAATTTTTCTCATTTCTGCCCAATGAATGGCCAGAATGTCCACCAACATCCTGACCTCACCCAGTATGTATTCATTTCTCATGACTCTTGGGTGCAAAGAGGTCCAAAATGATTATTCAGGGCTGAGGAAGGCCTGGGAGGCGGCTGGAGGCCTCCAAAGCCCAGGGAAGTTTCTTCCGACTTTTTCAGCTTGTGGGGCTGTCTTCAGGCCTTGGCTTGTAGTGACCCCCTCATCCTGCCTCTCTTTCTAGACACATCCGAGGTCCCCCATCCCTCCTGAGAGTGCTCCAGTGATGATACAAGGGACCCCAAGTGCAGGGCAATGGCCATGGTCATCTCTGTCCCCTTCTGCTGGAAGGAAGCATGCTCACTGCACCCACGGAAATGCAAGGATAGCAGCAGCTGCCTGCACAGGGATCCTGCTTGCAGTGTTTGTCATGGGTGTCACTAGTGTCCCTTTCTCAGCAAAGATGTGCAGTTCTACCCTACTCCCCAGACACAGGAAGGGCTTTGTAAACACTCTTAGGGCATGGCTAGAGTCAAGGTACATCTTTAGGGATACTGTACCGCTTACATCTCTCCTGTGATGGAGAATATAGGTTGGTTTTTTACAGGATCTGGAGTCACCTTGACAAGCCTCCTGGTGTGTTCATGAGGGAGGTTCTAGACTGCTTAACTGAGGTGGGAAGACGCACCCTGCTGTGCTGGGCACCAGCCCATGACCTAAGATCCCAGACTGAGCAAAGCTGGTGGTGGTGGCGCACGTCTTTAATCCCAGCACTCAGGAGGGAGAGGCAGGTGGATCTCTATGAGTACAAGGCCAGCCTGGAGCGAGTTCCAGAACAGCCAGGACTACACAGAGAAACCCTGTCTCGAAAAAATGAAAAACAAAACAAACAACAAAAAACAGGACAAAGCGAACACTACCCTTCTCTCTCTGCTGTCTTAAGTGAAGGTGTAATGTGGCTCACTTCCACCACCATGTCTTTCCTGCCATGCAGGACTGTCCCCTTGAATTGGGAGCACAAATAAACCCTTCTTTCTCATGGTGCTTTTGTCAAGTGTTTGATTAGAGCAACGAGAAAAGTAACCAACACTTCTGATACTTTTCCGTCACTCAGCAAACACCTACGAAGACTGCGGGAGCACGGAGGAGGTCTGACCCCAGGGTGCTCCGCTGGCAGTGAGGAAGTTTTGCTGAGATTTGTGAATTGCCTCCCGGGAATCTGGAGGCATAAGGTGAGGGTGAACCCCAGCCTTCTCCAACTACCTTCTTGTTCTCCCCCTAGGCTGGAGCTTGATTCAAAGCAGGAAAGAACAGAATGCCAGGGCAGAGGGATAAGGGCATCAGGGAAGGGGATGGGCTCGGCAAGGGATATGGAGAGCCCCCCGGGAATGGGAGTCCTAGAGACCTGTGGGAACATGGATGAGGGTCCCACAAGACACTTCTGGAAGTCCTCAGGTAGGGAGTAGTTTGGGAGTACCGAAGGAGGAGGGGACCCAGGGCATTTTGGGTCTCTTGTAGACATTTGGTTGTGACAGGTCCCAGCCATGCCTTCCTGTACCATCTCTTGTTCCAGTCCTCAACGAATAATTGTGAGACTCCTCTTTCCCATGACCGGCTGGAGCCGTGAGTCCCTACCTCGCAGTCTTCAGGTCATTTCTGGGCACCTGTGCCATGCCTAACTGACTCCTCTGCAGGGACTGAGTAGCTGGTGCACTCTGCCCCACTGGCTCTGATGTCTGCACTCAGCTCAGCATCTAAGGGACTTCCTACGGGACCCAGTCCCTCCTGGGACTGATATAACTCCACTTGGCTACTTAGTCAAGTGCAGTGACAAGACAGATGGCCAAGATCTCAATCTCCTAGGCCTTGCAGACAGTGCTGACCTGTTCTTAGGGGGTGGAGAGCCTGGGTCTCTTCCTTGCCCCATAAGCCCTGCTCCACTAACCCTTCCATGTATGCTGTGTAACAGGGGAACTCTGTCCTTGCCTCCTGCTCCAAGACTTTTGTCCTTAGTACCCAGTCTTGGCATCTGGTAGATATATAGCAATGGCCGTTGGCCATCCAGACCTCTGGGGGCACCTGTGGTAGGATCAGGTGTGACGGTGGGATGGAGAAGGGGAGTATGACTCTGGTTGTTGGGGCAGTGCCTTGGGTTTTAATGAATATCCTCTACCTCATCAGCAAGAGATCGCTTACTCTCAAATATCATTAATGGTGGGTTGATGATACATGATTCTCCTGGGAAGACAACGGCCACCCATTGGGGAGGGTGCAGTATGGTTGGAAGAGACTCAAGAGACTCTAGAGAGTGTCTATGGTGGTTTGAATAAGAATGGCCCCTATAGGATCAGATATTTGAATGCTTAGGAAGCAGCACTATTTGAAAGGTTTAGAAAGTGTGGCTTTGTTGGAGGAAGTAGTCACTGGGAGTGGGCCTTGAGGTTTCAAAAGCCCAAGCCAGGCCCAGTGTTACTCTCTTCTTGCTCCTATTGATCCAGATGTAGAACTCTCAGTTCCTTCTCCAGCACCATGTCTGCCTGAGTGCCACTGTGCTGAGAATGGACACTAAACCTCTGAGGCTGTAAGCTAGCCCTAATTAAATGCTTACCTTTGTAAGAGTTGTTATGGTCATGGTGTCTCTTCACAGCAATAGAACATTGACTAAGACAGTGTCTTTAGACTCATGCATAGAATTGTAGATATTGGACCATTGGGATCCACCAACTATTACCTTCATAGGAGCTGACCCCAAAGGCCTCACTGCTAGGCCAGGGGCTAAGTTAGCATTGTCCTGTGAAATCCTGCCGTGTGCAATGATGGGAAACCAGGCCCTTTAGCATGTGCTCTCTGACTGTAGGGTGATAGCTGTCGGATGATCCCCTATGGTGGGAAGGGGAACAGACCTGGGCAAGGGTGGGGCCGGGGCACTGGATGTGAAACTCATGGGTATCTGCCTGTGCATAGAGACCAAACTCTTCACCCTCTGTCGCAGGCCTGAGAACTCTGAGGACAGGGTAAGTAGAGGGGTTACCTTAGCACTACCCTCTGACCCCTGCCCTCTGACTCTTACATCTCATATGGCCTCCTTCCCCCACCAAAAAGTTTAAAAAAAAAACCTTAGAGAGAAGTTCCCGTCCCTATCGGGCCGTCTTTCTCTAAATAGACCGAAACATGATGATTTCATGAACAAATCCAGCCATGCATTATACATTTTGAATTCTTAAGCTAACAAAGTGACTTTGGATCTATAAAAGGTGCCAGAAATAAGTATCCCATTTATTTTTGCCTTTGGAATGGTTCTTCTGTCCCTGCCTGCCCCCCAAGGCCCCGGCTCGTTTTGGCAGGCCCAGCCCAGCATGCTGCAGGGCTAAGGCACCCTCAGAACTGCAGCTCCATCCCTGCCACCACTACTTCCACAGAGCGTCAACACTGCTGGGGCCGTGAGGGTGAGGCCTGAGCCTGGCACATCCCTATCTGCCTCCCACGTTGGCCATTCACAGGTGCCTCACTGATTTCCGGAAGGGGCATAAGGGCAGTGTGAAGGCATGACGAGTGTCACTCCCAGGGAATTCTGCCCCGATCTGCCCAGGCTCACACCCAGGGTCCCACCAGGGTTGGGGCAGAAATGGCTTAGTTTGAACCCCATGGTCTGGGTGAGTGACTATAGAGGCTGAGATCCGATGCTTTGTCCCTTCCACTGTCCTCCTGTGGCTCAGGCTAAGTCACAGAGGCCCTCACAACAGTGGGAGAACATGAGCTTCCAAGGGGCCTCTGCTATTGTCCCCAACATGGCAGGGAGGGCCCATTGTGAGACAGAGTGGGAAAGGCAGGGTCTGTGTTCCCCAGTGGATGATGGAAGGTTGCGCAGCTCCACATCTGACCTTTCCCTTAGGAAGAGGTTATGTCAGGTCCCCACACTTGGGGTTCAAGCTTAGGGTGAGACCCTTACTCCTCCAACAAGAGACATTGTCTTGTGTCTGGCTGGAGATGGGGGTGAAGACAGGAGCCCAAGGGACAAATGCTGACCTGTCACCTCCAGGGCTGTGTTGGGACATTTGTTGTGCTGGAAGGGGACAGAGTTCGAGAAGGAGGTTGGAATGGGGGTGGTCTTAGGGGCCCCTGGATGCACCAGTCTACGCCATGTGCAGAGTGTCCTGACAGTAGCTACAAGTGAATGATTGAAGAAAGGATTGAGCACCGTGGAATCAGCACTGTGGGACACCTTGCCTGGTGAGCAGATGGATGTGTGGTGCATGCAGAGGTGCTCATGGGAAATGCTTCCTGCCTGCTCCGGGTTGAGGTAGCCCGTTGACCTCTTTCTAGCCTCTTACTGGTAGCTCCTGAGAGGCACTGAGGTAGCTGCCCAATGACAGATGCTTTCTGGGTACCCAGCCTGGCCGTCCCTTCCTTAGCTCAGTTTCTCCTGCTCACATGATGTTACTTGTTTTTATAGAATGCTCCTTCCCATCCATCCCAACACTCCTTGGCATCCACCCCAGTGCTCCTCCCCATCTGTCCCTGTGCTCCTTCCCATCCCAGTGCTCCTCCCTATCCACCCAGTATTCCTCCCCATCCACCCAGTGCTCCTCTCCATCCACCCCATGCTCCTCCCCATCTGTCCCTCCCCCAGTGCTCCTTCCCATCCACCCAGTGCTCCTTCGCATCCACACCAATGCTCCTCCCCATCAATCCTAGCGCTCCTCCCCATACCCCTAGTGCTCCTTTCCATCCTCCCCAGAGTTTTGGCTACAGAGCCCTGATCAAGGCCCTGGGAGACAGAAAAGCAGATGGAAGCTAGCTGGCAGAATGCGGAGGAAAGGACCTGAGGGGACATAAAGCCCCAATGGGCCTTAGGCAAACCCTTAAGGCAGACCAGAGGAACAAGCACAACAAATGTCCCAGCTTCTTATCCTCTTGTAATCTCTTTCATCATGGCCTAGATGGCAAAGGAACTGTCCTAATGAGGCCCTCCACTGTGCAGGCTAGCTACTGTGTTGGTTCTGTTCCTTGAGACACTGCCTTCCCTTGAAATATTGTGCTTTGCAAGCTTTGAGTCTCCTTCCAGAAGTTTCCTTAAGGTCTCAGGCCCAAGAAGCCTCATAAAGGCCCAGGTCCCTGGAGCCAGTGCTTTCTCCAGCAGAACAATAGTATCTCTGTTCTTTATCCTGATCCCATAGTTTGTTACTCCTAGGTTATCTCTGGCATGTGCTTCAGAGGGGGAGTTACACTCTTGGCAGCTGAGGAAGCTGTGGGGCCAGTAGGAACCACTGTTGTATGCAGAGGCAGAGGGCTGGCTTTCATGGGACCCTTGGATCCCGCAGCCCACTGTCTCCATCTGTAAAGAAGACACACATTGACAAGGGGTCCCTTATCTAGCCTTGAGTAGTTCAGTCCCCATCCAGATACGAATGCTCAGACCTGGAGCCTGAAGGGGGCTGTGGAAGTTCTTGTTCATCTATTCATTTGAACGTTTTTCCTGAGGAACATCTCTGTAGCACAGCATTCTAGGTCCCAGAGATTCTCTCTCCGAAGGAGAAGAGGGAAGAGGAAATGGAGTCAGTGAGGCATGGGAAGTGCACTGAGAACACAGGAGGGTTGCAGGCAGCTAGTGGGGAGAGCTGCTGGTGGGGTGCCTTTCTGAGGATGCAGAGACCTGAAGCCAGGCATGGAAAGAAAGACCTAATGGGCCAAGAATCTGCAGGCTCAGTGAGCAGCTGTGGTAAGAACAAACAATGACTGTGAGGTGTGATGGTGATCGTGGTGGTAATATGGTATGGTGGTGGTAGAAATTATGGTTATAGGGACGATAGCTACTATGGATTATGGTAAAGATGATGATGATGATGGGGGAATAGTAAAGGGGTGATAATGAAGACTGATAATAGTTGTGGTTGTGGCTATGGTGATATCAGTACTGGCAGTGGTCGTGATTGTTACGGTGGTTGTGACGGGGTGATAGTTGTGATGGTAATGATAGTGGTGACGACGGTTGTGGTTGTGATGGTTGTAGCGTCTGTGATGATAGTGATGGTGCTAGTGGTCATGATGGCAGCTATGGGGATGATGGTAATAGCGGTGATGATGGGGGCATGGTGGTAACGGTGATGATGGCGGTTGTTGGTAGTGATGGCAATGGCATCGATGGTGATACTGGTGGTGATGAGGTCATGGTGACGGTAGTGGCAATTGTGGTAGCAATGACAGTGATGATAGTAAAAGTGATGGTTGTGATGATGGTGGTGGTGAGAGGTTAGTAGTGACACGCTGGTGGTGGGGTCAGCCACTTGTGAGGTGATGGTATTGATGACGGTGACTATGATGGTTGGATGCTGATCCAACGGTCATAAAGGCTGTTTTCCAGCCTTAAACCCACAGTGGCTCTTTGCCAAACATTGTTCACTTGCTGACTTCTTAGGCCTCCTACTAGATGGAAGCTGGGGTCTACCCATCTTACTAGGTAGGAGACGATGGAGAACTGAAATGGGCCAACACATGGTACTGATTCCTGTTGGAATGAATCAATTTGGTCACAGGGAGCCGTCCCTCCAAACGCCTGCCCTTGCCTAAAGCTTCTGGTGAAAATCAGATTTTCTTGCTTGTCTGTGCTGTGCCCCATGATGCCCACCACCAGCAACTAGCCTGGGCTTTCCTCATACACTTTGCAAAGGCATGGACACCTTGGTTAGGTTTGCACTTCATCTGACCTCGGAATTAACCCCGCCAGTAATTTGCTGATAGAGTGCGTGCAGTGGCTCATGTAGCCTGAGCACTTGGGATGAGCAGAGACATTTCCAAGGGGATTACTGGAATGCGCTAAACCGGAGGCTTAAAGGTTACTTGTTCCTGAGCGATCTATGTACCGTTCTATGAAAAGTTGTAACAGAAATAATTGAAGTGTCAGGAAGCACCAGAAGAGAAAATAAGAAATCCAATCAACAATTCTCTTATCACTTACTATCAGCCTAGTTTTATTGGTACTCTGACAAGACACCTGTATTCAAGTGTTGTTCTAGAAAGACAGGGGAGGGAAGAGAGGGGAGTAACAGAAGGATAGATGTCACAGCTGGGACCTCCGTGAAATAAGCTTATCTTACTTTTGTGAATTCTGTGCAGGAGGTGAGCTATTCACAGTCAGGGCCAATACAGCATCTCACGGGGTCTCCTGTGTCAGTGTAATTGGGAGGACTCAGGCCCTAGGAGACTTCAGTGCTCATCTTTGAGTCTTCAGAACTTAGCTGTGGTTCCGAGAGGCAAAGTCACTCCCCTGTAGTCACACAGAAAAGGCAAACGAGAGCCAATCTTGGAACATCTGGTGCTAACTCTGAAGGGACCGGTTTTCAGGATAAGAACCCGTGAAAGACTAGGTTGGAAGGGTGGGGTCAGATGTGGGACACAGAAGAGGATGTGTCAGCCTCTCATCTATAAGAGGACAGCCAAGTGTGCATCTCTGTCTTGGAGCTTGGTGGAAGGGGATTTGGAAATCGTAGGACAGAATAGCAACATATTGAAGGGCCACCAAATCGCATCAATGCAGGTACAACCCGCACTAGAACCCAGAATCTATGGCTGGCATGGCCTGGTTCTGGGATTGGGTGGGCCAGGGTAAGTAGCCAGTAGTGTGTGACAAATACCACTGATTCTGGCAACTCCTGAGTTCTCTAAATCCTTTCTGCCAAGGGGTCTCACCAGCAGCCTCTGGGATGTGGGTGGCCATGACTAAGGATCGTCCTTGGTAGCTACACTCTTCTGACTTCAGAACCACCGAGGAAGAATCTAAGCTAGCTTGCTAATGGGACTCTGTGGCCCCAGCCCTGCCAATTGTTGGCCATGCCTGTCTTCAGAGACCTGAGTAGTGGGATAGATAGATAGATACAGGACTATCACCTGACATGCTTTCCTCGTTTTCCTGGGAGGGATCGAAAGCCCCGGGGTGCTGAGATTCTGCGTCCTTACTGGGAGGTTTCTGGGGACTAGACTTTATCTGGGGTGGGGTCTCAGGAGGAAGAGGACTGGCTTTAGACTGCCTGTGTCTCTTGTCTGTGTCTGTCCCTTTGTCTTGCTTCTGACCAACAGGGACCAGGACTGTGTGCTCCAGGCTTTCCTGGGGGTGAGGGTGGGGGCAGAGTGTTCACAGTAAGGTGCTCACCTTCCCACAGGGACTTCAGGCTTCCCTTTGTCTCTTGCTTCCTCTCCCTTACTGATGACTGAATGCTCACATTGTCATACACTTTGGTTTCACCTAGAAATGTGTGTCTACATGGTTGCTAGTGGGAAGTCCCTGACTTTTTCTTTCCACAAATACTAGAAAACTGTGAAAGTGAACCCAGCAAATGAGCCACTGTGCCTCCTGTGGCTAGGCTTGGCCTCCACGACCTCCAGAGTGACCCCCTGAAAAACCAGGGTAAACGCGAGCAGAGCCCCTCTTTCAGGTGATCCAGGATCATTGAAGGTCCCCAATGACCCAGAGCAGAGGGTTGGGAACTCTGCCCTGATGCTTTCACATGAGCAAATCCTCTCTTGAGTATCTCTTGGGCCACCAAACTCCAAGGTAAAGTAGTGACTTCTTTTGAGCCCAGGACAATAAGAGCGTGGATTGGCTGCAAGGCAGGGAAGGGGCCACATGGCTGCTGGAGGCAGGGTGGCTGCACTTCTCCTCTGCTTTGGCATAGCAGGCTACAGCGTGCCTGGCCAGGGCTGGTCCTGTCCCTGTCTTTCAGCTCCAGATCCATGGTTCTGCGCTGACGTGGACTGTTGAACTGAGCTGACTCTCAGTTTCCCTGCCCCTAAAGCGAGGCAGATAGCCAGGACGACTGAGTAACTTGGCCCAGAGGCAGTGGGTTAGCGCAGCTGGTGCCGATTCTGTCCACTTTCTTACAAGAACCCAGTGCGTGGGGTTTGCAGCTGAGGCTTCATCTGAAGGCATGGCCAGGTCAGGGATTTGTCCCCAAGATCACTCATGGGTCTTGGTGTGCTCAGCCTTTGTCTCCGGGACCTGATCTCAAGGCTTCTTTTGGACACCGAGCTGGTTTTCTGAAATGTAAAAAGAATGAGAAAGACAAGCAGGTCCTAGGCTGGAAACACAGACTTGGAGACCTCACAGTAATTCTGTTCATCTCTAGCCTATATCAAGAAAAGGGAAAGGCAAGGGGTTATATATGTACCATCTCAGAGGTGTGCACCGCTCTGGCAGTACCTGCCAGGCAGAGCAGTCTTCAGGAATACTGGGTACTGAGCCACTCCACTACACTCTTGTGCTGCTGTGCTCAGCAGGCATGAGCCATCCCCCACTGCCTGCAGCTTCTTGCTACATCACAGCTCAATCCATTAGCACCGCTGCCTGTGCCATCCCAGGCTCTCTCTGGGTGTCAGGGACACACTGATGAATGAGATGGGGTTCCTGATAACCCCGAGGATCCCACAATTAAAACGAGGGCGTGGATCGGCTTGGATGGGTCAGGAGGCAGCAGAGAGGGAGTGCCCAAGCAGCAGTGGGAAGAGCTCTAGAACCGGTGTCTGCCTCCCCAGGAGGCTGGCTTCCTGGCCAAGCCCCTCCAGTGTGGCCAGACTCAATCCGCCGATTAACCTCGTGTTCAGAACCACTGAGCCATGAATCGCGTGGGCAGGCGGGTGCGTGTTGCCTTTAAACGAGCCTTATGTAACGAGGCTGTTGGGAACAGCGGACTCCAGCACAAGCCCTTCTTTTAAAATAGATCGCTTGTCTTTATATAGCCGAATGAGTCTTTGAGTCTCTCTTCTGGCTCTGCTGTCTTACAGCGGCGCTGATGTAGGTCAGATATTGCTTGGTGAGAATTAATTAATCTATAATTGTATCGAAGGAAAGTGAGAAAAACAAGCAAGTGTTCCACCTACCCATGGAGCCTAGGAATAAGCATTCCAGGTGGGGTCTGGGGAGGACCGGAGGCCACTTATTCCTTGTGGTTACTGCTGTCTACCTCGCTGCCCTTCCCTCTACCCACAGCCCTTAGCCCTTTGCTGAGTGCTTGCTTTGGCGTTAGGGATCAGCTCTCATCCTGCTTCTGGGGTCCCCAGAGTCACTCTGGTCCCTAACCCTGAAGCCCAGCCCCAACACGTGGTAAACACCTGGACGTTCTAAGTGGACTGTAACCTGAAGCCTGGCTCCTCTGCTCCCACTGAGCTGTCCCCTCCTCTTGCTTTGTGCCTTCCCTCTTGCCTCTGAGCCTGCTGGCCTGGTGTGCTGTCTATGGAACCCTGCTCCCAAAGTTTCCATAGATCTTCACGCTGTTCACACCCTGGGTCATCCCCAACCTGTGTTCCATCGCTCAGGTTTCCTGGTTAAGGCGTCATTTTGGTCCCTAGTAGAGCTGGGAGAAATTCCCAGTTTCTATCTTCCCAGATCCTGTGGAACTTCTGGCCCCTGTGGTTTATCCTGTGCTGTTGACCACAGCTCAATGTCGTCCTCCCTTCCCCCTGGCCCATTTGAAGGCTGAAGTCCTTCAGATCACTGTTGTCTGAGCAGGACATGGTTTGGGGAAGCTGGCCCTGGCAGTTTTCTGCACAGGGGCTCTGTAGTTGTTGCTCTACTTATGATGTCATATCCTAAGTGTCCGTAGTGAGAGACATCATCTAAGATCCCCTTTCTCATGTCCACCCAAGGGTCATTTTTTCCTGAAACATGTCAATAGATATGGGCTGCACGTGCCTGTTAGCTGTAGAGAGGATCTAGAACCTTCTGGACTTACTCAGAATGTAGGTGGATCTGGGTGGGACATGGGAATCTCTGAAGGGGAAAGGGGAAACAGAAGTATCTGTAAACATCCCTGACCCAAGTCAGCATTTCTAGCATGTCATCCTCTGGTCACCACCTGGTTCACCCAGGTTTTCTTTGCTGTGGGATACTGGAGCTCCACATCTCCCACGGGAGGGTATCAGGCCCCATTGCAGTTATGGGGCCTCTGGAAATGGAAGGGTTGGCTTTTAGTTTGTGGATGCACAATCCATTTCTTGTGGCTTGACCTAACCAGTGCCTGCCTCACCTTGTCCAGCCAAGTGGTCCCTGAGGGGCTAGCAACTAACACTTCAATGACCCTGTGAATTCCCACCACAGCTGGGAGGAAGGTCAGTCTGTCAATCATAACCCTGGGCCTGAATGAGTGGACCATAGACACCCAGAAAGGTCCTTCTCTCCCTCCCTCTCTTCCTTCCTCCTTCCTTCCTCTCTCCTTCCCTCCATATCATCTCCCTTTCTTCATTCCCACCTTCCTCCCTCCCCACCTCCCTCAAACTAAGCCAGGGAAGAATAGGGTCAACCTCTCTGCAGATTCACCCTTGGGAAGCTTAGGACAGAGGTTATTTCTCCTCCACATCTTTTCATTTTGAGTTTGGCTGTGGGCGTGAAACTGTGCTTATAGAACTGGACTCCTGTGGGTAATAAAAGCTGCCCATATGGGTGGTATCAGGGGGTGGCTGCACACCAGCCATGGGCTGCTGGCTGAGGGTTTCATGGGGTCTCTTTCAGCCCTAAGCATCACCATAGACTCACACCCATGGGAGGGTGGTTCCCACAACCCATGGGGTACCACTCTGCATCTTTGCTCTGTAACCTTAGGTCTGCCAAAACCAGAGGTCTGGTCTTCTCTGGGGCCCTGGGAATCCTGGGCAGGACTTTCTCACCCCTGCCTAGCTAAGCTTCTCGCAGAAACCTACACCCTAAGACTGGCTTCCTTTTTCAACAAGTGGGGAAGCCGAGACTGGGGAGTCAGGCTGGTTCTGTGTGCAAAGGACTGAAACTTTCCTTGGGCAATTTTAGCTTGGGTCCTCTGGCCATACTGGCTTAGGTGGGTCTCAGGTGGGCTGAGAACCATGAGAAAATCTGGGGAACAGCCAATTGGGTCTCCCCTTTTTGTGCTGTGTAGACAGACCTGTTAGGCACATGTCCCACAAGGGCTGAAAAGCTGTCACCTCACCCCTCAGAGGCTTAGTTTCCCACATCATAAAACAGGTTCATTGGGTGGGCTAGGCAAGGTCAGGGTGAGATTTGTGGGAAGGATACCCCACACCCCACATCTGTGTGCCCTCTCTCCTACAGCAGGGGGGCTGGCCAGGTCCTGCTCGGTTTCCTCAACAGCCTCTCCCAGCAGGAGTCTGCATGGCTCTGGGTTTGCTCCCTCCTGGCTGTTTTGTTCCTGTTCTCTGTCATACAAATGTCAAGAAAGAATTTCAATGAGGGGAAACTGCCTCAAAGGTTGTGTTTCTGGCAGGGTTTCAGATGCTGGTGATGGGGGGCTGTGGAGGGCCATCCTCACCAACAGCAGGGCTAGGTGGAGATGCATGGTGGTGGGGGTGCAGTGCTGGGCACATGGGAGCACCACCTCTTGCTTCCTGGTTCTCACCATAGCTTGAGATGGGTCCAGCAGCCACTCACACCCAAGACACAGAAATGGAATCTGACCAGGAACCTTTAGATCCTCTCCTATCCCTTGTCTGTCTTTGACCCTTCCAAATCCTTGGGGCTTTGATGCTCTGTGTGTTCCATTGACCCACGGATCCCTACTAATGCTGAATTGTCTGCTGGCTCCCCCAGCCCCGTCTTGATCCAGCAAACCTTACCCATTTGCATTCCCAGTCTCCACTGAGAGCTCCGGTTTGCTTAGGGTCAGTGGTCCAGGAGTTTACCAGCAATGCCTTCCGGGTGAGCTGAAGGGGTTCAAAGTCAGGAACAGGGAAGGGGCTGGGTTTTATCCTGAGAGTCCAGACAGGCAGTGGGAATAGCTCTTTTAGGCACTGTGGTGAGGTTTGTGGATGCAGGAGCAACAAACAGTAAACAGAGGGTGACCAGTATGGATAGCAGAGGCTATCCCAGCACCAATGGAGGGGGTCCTAGCAGGAGAGGACCCTAGAGTAGAATAATAGGACTTGGGCAGTGGTTAGGTGGGGGGTGGACACTGGGAGGAGCCAGGCAGACAAGATGGAGGTGAAGAGTCTGTGTGGGGACCCTCAACATATACACATACATACACACACACACACACACACACACACACACACACACACACACGCACACACACACACACAGACTTCTGTTTCAGCAGTCACGGACATTTGAATTTGTACTCAGGAGATCAAGTCTGAAGTTCCCAGGATGGACTGGAGGTCCTGAATCTGGGAAGGATTAGTGTAGATTTGCTCCCAAGTGGTCTCTGGGCTCCTGCCCCAGGGCTCACCCTCTTGAAAACCAATGGGACTGAGAACAGTTTGGCTTGAACCAAAAGCACATAGCACACACCTTTCTGACTGCCTTCAGCGCCACCAGGGCGGGGGAAGGGATGGGAGAATGGGAGAGCAAGGGGTGGCAGTCGCATGAGTGGAGCGCGTGGCGGTAATTAATCACTTTTCAATTAGCATTCAGGAGCTGCTGTCTGAGGACTCAGAGCAGGCTGGCTCTGCATTGCTGTGCCAGGCTCCGGATGCAATTTTATAAACGTTGTGAGCTGAAATAGCAGCATGAAGCTGAGCAGGCATCCCAAAGAGAGAGGCACGGAGCACAACAGCAGGGGAGGTAATGAAGCTAAGTCCTGGAGCAGAGCCCTGGGCTGCCCTGATGCAGGGAGGACTAGCCCAATGGCCTGGGAGGACTCTGGCATACAGCCGGCACAGCATCCATACGTGTTCCTGGTATGGTGGATGTTAACCGGATGGGGATGTAGATATTCTCAGGGCAGGTGAGGATTTCCAGTGGTGTTCTGAGGAGTAGGCTCTTCTTCCTGACCCTTGCCTATTGGCCGAGCACCATATGGGTCTCCACCGATCTCCGTATTTCACTTCAGCCCAGGGAAGGGGCTGTGCTGAGCGCTCACAGCAGAAACACTGCAGGGATAGATCTTCCTGGGCAGGAGTCTGATTGTGGAGTGCTGCCTGGAGTCGCTAGCCGGTCACATCTCACTGCATCCTTGCCTTGTCCCTTGGCCTCTTGGCCGGTCCAGAAATGGGGCAGAGACCTCCCTGGGGATGATGGAGGTCAAGCTGGAACCCTCCTAAAGGCATCAGTTAGAAAGACGGCTCCTTGTCTGGACCCATACCTCTCGCTGTCTCAGAAGGGGTCCCACAGTTGGCAGGTGCTACGGTTAGGGGCCAGTGTCATTTGGGGTCAGGCCGTGCCAAGGATCCTCTCTGACACAAGAATCTTCTTTGTCAGGCAGTGTGTAAAAGACAGAGCAGTGGATAATCACCCAGTGACTGGAACAGGCCTCTCTTCCCCTAACAACTCGACCCCTGGCTCCTGCCTCTAGGCAGAGCTCATTTCTGTGGTGATGTCCTCCCACCGCTGTTGTGCTGGCCTAGGAGGCAAGGCAATCTGGAAGTAGATGCCACTCTACAGTGAGGAAGAAGCAGCAGGCGAGGGTCTTCTCGTGCTCTCCAGGCCCCATTGTTGAAAACTTTGTCCCCACTGGTTAGACATTTTGCAGCTGGAAGTCAAAGCTAGTCAGAGGGGTGGGGGAAGGGACCTTGGGAGAGGCTAGGGTTAGATAGGGTGGAAACCACAGGTAGGACCCTGGTGGTTGAGTAGGACAAGGATCAGATCAGAGGAGAGACATGTGCTCGGAGCTCTTTGTTTCTCTGTGGGACACCCGTGCTGCCTTGGGACTTAAGGCTATCACCAGACATGACTCCTCAACTTTGAACAGGACTATCATCGGCCCAGGTGACTGTCTTTCCTCTGTAGCCCACCCAAGTCATGGCAATACTTCTTCAGTGGTGGAGGAAGAGCTGGTGCAGAGCTTCCAGAAACCAGGACCTATAGCATGGAAGTCCTTGATCGAGGCTCAAGAATGAGCTTAGTGGCAGGGTAAGGGAGAGGACAGCTGTTATGTCATTTGATCCCCAGAATCCAGTTTCCAGAGGCCCCTGCAGTGAATACTTGTTGACTCCCCATTTCCAAGACACATGTTAATGTTATTTGTGTATTCCTATGGTAGGGCTTGGCCTTTGGGTCTAATAACTTACCTTACTGGGCTGCCATTCCCAACATGCCAACTATGGTCATGGTTTTCACTAGAATGGGACCCCAAGCCAGATGCCTCTTCCCCCACTTCTGTCTCCAGCTCCAGCCTGACTTTTCCACGTTAATTTCTTCATTACCAGGAATTAGTTTGCAAATAGCAGAGGAAACTTCAAGGTCTGTCTTCTTAAGGAGGCTCATCAGGCACCATAGAAATTCAGATCAGAAGCCACAGTGTCCCTGCGGCTCAACAGGCACCCACGCTCACATGCCGCTATTAATTTTTTTATAAATAACTTGATCTTCATCAGGCGCATATTATTTATAATAACCGTTGTATTATTTAAGATGTCAGTGGCGTCATGTTAATTACAGCTGCTGGGGCTGTGGGTGGCACAGAGGTTCAAGGTGATACGGGGGACCACAGCCCTTCCTTCATTCTCCTATCCTCCCGTGCCTGGTTCCGAGCGGACAGGCCATGAACAGCCAGCCAACATATGCAGCAGGCGGTGGCCATTATGTGAGCCCTTCTCTGGGGCCAGGGGCTAGCCTCAGGGCTATGAGTCCTAAGGTGCTGAAAAATGAAACCAGGTCTGCTCAGGTTAGGAGAGGCCTCTTTCTAAGAGGGGAGGAGCCAGTGCTTGTGGAGTGGACGGGTCCTCAGCCTCCAAGGTGAGGTGTAGCTAAGTTAAGAACCAGCAGAGGCTCTGGTGGGCCAGGGCTTGCACATGGGCTCTGTACCTCTCCCCGCATGCCTGCCCCAACCCCTGGTTTCCCTGTGACTGTCTTCATTCATGGAAGCCCCAGTGTTGTGAGGCAGGTCACTGTGCCAGTCATGACACATGGCCAGTGGCTTGTAGAACACAAGCTTGCTTCTCAATCGCGGGCTGAAGCGTGAGGTCACAGCATGGGCGGGTCTGTCCCTCAGAAGTCTTGCTTTCTGCTGTTTGGACAGTGTGATCCCCCTGCATTCTCGTATTTGTTTGTGCTTATTTTCTGATCTCCTTTCTTAAAAGGTCATTGGTCATCTCTTCCCTTAAGCACCCTGATTGCAGACATTGTCCCACTCTGAGATACGGGAGTCAGGACTTTAATATAAGGTGGTGGAATCCAGTCCTGTCAACTCCCCGACAAGTCGGGTTGCCTAATTTATAGCCACAGAGAAGTTGTAAGGAAACACATCATCAACTCTGGTAAGTTATTAGGGAAGATTCACTCATGCCAAAATTTGGGGGAGTTACCATTGGCCTTTGAGCCTCAGTTTCCCCCACTATGCCATGATCATGTGATTAGTTCTTTCACCAGCTTGTTCTGCAGACGGAGGAGTAACTCTGTCATCAGACAACAGGCATCACTGAGTGATGTGCGGGTGTCCCCACTCGGTTGTCTCCCCTAAAAGTTGCTTCTGTTGCTGGGACATGGGACATGCAGGACCTGCCGAGGTGCTCAGACCACTTGGGTGAAAAGTCAAGTGTGGGTAGATGACATCAGGACCCTTGTACTGGAGGGCACAGGCAGGAAGGGTTCTGGGTTTCCTGGAGGAGGCACCTTTAGGACAGTGTTGGAAACACATCCAAAACCCAGGCTTCCCCTTGAGGCGGCTGCACAGTGCTGGAGGCCAGTCCCTGGATTCAGAGTCAGCCCCACACAGCATTACACCAGGAGGTGGGTGGACCAGCTTCACCTGCTCCGTGGAGGAGGACTCTCGCTTTGTGGTGGTGGCTCCACTGAGTACCTTCTAGAAGGGTCTGAAGTAGCAGCTGGAGGTCTGTCCCACACCAAGCCGCTCCCTCCCCTCTCTTGCCTCTGGAGAAGCCTCACCTCACTGTCTCAAAATAATTTGCATGGATTTGCATACATTGTTGCCTGGAGCCCTGTTTGTTTCTGAAGAGGCATCTTTAATCATAAATGTAGTTACCCCCTCAGTCTTTTCTCTGCTGCCTTTGTCGTGACCCAGCCTACCCCCTTGTTGGATTTTTTTTCTGATTTCTCATAATCATGCCTCTGTGGAAGGTTGGGCTTCTATTTTTATTTTTCATTTCTTGCTTAGCAGCTTTCTTCTGTGGGAAGCTGGGGGCTCCCCAGCCTTTAGCGGAGCAGACTGGGGATGGTGACACTTGGATGTTCCGGTTGCTGGCAGGCGTCTGTCACCCAGTAGGCAAGATGACTACCCTCGACTTTTCTTGGCTTCCAACTGGGAAGAGACTATAAGAGAGTCCTGGGGATGAGGGCCAGCATGTGGCCTTTTGTCTTTGGTCCTATGGGACTGATGGGAAAGTGCAGTATTAGATACTCCAGGGGACCCAGGTGGAATGCTGTCCAGGTCCGAGTCTGTCCCTGCACTACCAGCAGAGGGAAGGGAGTCTGTCTACTGCCACTGAGGCTCCTTATGGCTGTGCTCCTGGCTGCCTCGTGGATCTGATGCCACTTTACCACCATGTAGTGGCTACTAGACACTGGTGCCAGTTGGAGCTCCTCCTTCCGGCAGTCTCCTGGCATGGCCTGGCTCTCCCAGATCTTCAGTTACACTCAGACCTGGCCTGCAGTGTTGACCATAGAATACCTAGGGAAACTGGACATCTATGCCCTGGGCTTCTGTGTTCTCTGATGTGATGAAGACACCAAGTTCCTTACCAGGAAGTGGCGGCACATGCCTTTAATCCCAGCACTCAGGAGATAGAGGCAGGTGTATCTCTGTGAGTTTGAGGCCAGCCTGGTCTACAGAGCAAGTTCCAGGATAGCCAGGGGTACAGAGAGAAACTGTCTGGAAAAACCGAATTTAAAAAAAAAAGGAAAAAGACCCCAAGCTTCTCTAGGGAGGCAAAAAGGGAAGAAAAGGAGGCCTTGACCAGCTGTAAGAGGGGTTTCAGAAACTTCTGGAAAGGACTGTAGCCTCTCAGGGTCCAGATATAGTGGTTGAGCAGAGGGAGGTGGTAAAGCCCCTCCCTTAGAAGAGGGTGGCTGTCTGAGAGAGGGCTGGCCCCTGCTGTCCCTGGCACAGGGAGGGCAGGATTCTGGCCTGGTGGTCATGCAAAATAAATGCCCTGGAAGTGAGCATGCAAACTACAGTTCTTCTTTGGGAGGCCTGTGGCCACTAGAGTGTCATCATCGCTCAGTGAACACACCCATAGGCACCATCATCCTGGGCTCCTGGTCCTATCCCTGACTTGACAGAGTCATGACGAGAGCTCCCAAGTTCCTGTGCGTGGACATGAGGCCAGAAGCCATGCAATTCGCTCAGGGACCACTGGTTGGCAGCTACCATGGCAGGGCTTGCATTATATTTTTCTCCATGAGACATTCCCTGCAGCCCCCCCTGCTCCACCCTACAGCCTGCTCCCTTGTACCTTGAACTGTCTGTGGAGGCTTGATAGGGCAGGAATCTCTCTTCCCAAGTTGACATATGACCACTGAGAAACTTGGCTAATAGCAAGCCTTTACTCTCATTCCCTGTTGCACGGCTTTCCAGTTCCTACCTGACCTGCTGCCCTTGCGTGTCTATTTGGTTAGTTGTTGAAGGAGGCTGCTTGTTCATCCTGACCACCCAGAACCAAAGTAACAACACAGAAACTGTATTAATTAAAACACTGCTTGACCCATTAGGTCTAGATTCTTACTGGCTGACTCTTACATATTAATTTAACCCATTTCTATTAATTTGTGTATCGCCACGTGGCTGTGGCTTACACGCTAAAGTTCCATCTGGCTCCAGCAGGGCTACATGGCTACTCTCTGATTCCACCCTTCTTTCTCCCAGCATTCAGTTTAGTTTTCCCCGCTTAACTCTGTTCTACCCTATCAGGCCAAGCCAGTTTTCTTTATTCATTAACCAGTTGTATTCATAGCATACAAAGGGGAATCCCACATCAGTTAGTATGAGGCTATTCCAGGCCGAAGTTAGAGTGGGAAAATCTTCTTTTTAAATGAGGAGTAACCAACCATTCAGCACTGCAATGTGGTGCTACATCTACACGTTAATAGTCAAGAACTGTAAGATCAAATATCCATCTATCTATCTATCATCTATCTAAATGTATGTGGTATGCATGTGCATGTATTTGCATGTTTGGGAATACATATGTGTATGGGTACAAATGTACACATGTGAACATGCATATAGAGCTCAGAGGTTAGTACCTGGTGTCTTTCTTAGTTGCTCTCCACCTTATATATTAAGGTGTGG
Organism: Arvicola amphibius; assembly: GCF_903992535.2. NCBI lineage: Eukaryota > Metazoa > Chordata > Mammalia > Rodentia > Cricetidae > Arvicola > Arvicola amphibius. The sequence continues at coordinate 33,404,267 of NC_052055.2, read as the reverse complement.
CAAACAGCAGCTTGTCGATTTAGTCTCCCTAGCCAGTTTGCTCCAGAGATCCCTTGTCTCTGCTTTCTAATGCTGGGATCACACTCAGACTATCACATCTACCCAGCGTTTATGTGGGTGCTAGGTATCCAAACCCTCTTCCTTACATTTGTATACTTTTACCCACTAAGCTATCAGTTTATGGTTTTGTGTTGGACTGCATAGCTAACCTCTACCTAAAGTGAGGTTTAAAACCTTCTGAACTGCATATCCTGAGCAGGGCATGGATGGTGCACCAAAATGCCTTCACTCGGGGAGCAGAGGCAGGGGGATTAGTTAAAGGACAGATGGAGCTACCTAGAGAGAGGGACCTTGTCTCAACAAAGCAAAGACAAACAAAGTGAAATGCACAGCTTCTGTTTACTTTGGTGATGCTCCCACATGCACAGTTTGGTGTGCGCGAGTTGTGGCTTACCATTGCCACCGCCACTCACATGCCCAGCAGAAGTCCTTCCACCTCCCTCTCCTCAGCCCTCCATTCCACTCTCTGCCACTGTGGGCTTGCTGATGTAGGGACGCCATGAAAGGAACTGCCATGGGAGAGGACCCACCCTGAGCGAGGAATCACAAACCCTTGGTTATTTCACCAAGCGTGTGGTCCTCAGGATTTCCCCTGTGGGTGTCTGAATAGCACTCCATTCAGAATGTGACTTTTCCATGCTCCTCCTGCACGGACTGTTGTGAGCAGTATTGTATACACATAGTAGAGACGCCTCCGTTTGAGCCTCTGATTTCAATGATTTTGGGTGAGCAGATAGGCAGAAGTTGAATTATTGGGACCAATGGTGGTTCTAGTCAATTTTCCAAAGAGCCACCAGGCCATTTTCCATACCAACTGCTGGCTAAGCATCGGGTTCCACTTCTCCATGTCCTCACCAACTCCGATCACTTTCTGGCTATGACAGTAGCTGTCCCTGGGGGTGTGTGGGTGTTCCAACATGATCTGATTTGCTTTTCTTTATTGATGGGTGACTGTCTTTTCACATGCTGGTGGCTGTTTGTACCTTCTTTGTAAAACGGCTGCTCAGGCCTTTCCCCCATCTTTAAATTGGTTATGTATCCATTTGTTAAGTCCTGTGGCTGTCCCCTGGCTCTACTTTCAAAGTAAGCCAAGGTTAGATGGATGTGCAGACCCTGGACATCTGGTGACAGCAGGCATGGTGGGCATGGGAAGCAGCAGGAGCCAGTGACTGTGTCAAGGATAGGATGCCATGAGCTTGGTGACAAAGGAGGTCAGTTGGGTGGGACGATGAAAGTGGCATCATGGGTCAGACTGTGCCCAGGTTCATTTGCCAGAGTTTTCTGGACTCCTGGCTCCACAGGGGTTTGGTTTGTGAGTAGAGGAAGGATTAAGGGCCCTGCAGCTGTCATCAGGTTTGGGGACAGGATGACAGGCAGAGAGGAAGTGTTTATTGAGGACAGGCTTTAGAGGCTGATCCCTCTGGCTCGGAGGAAATTACAAGCTGGCCTATCAAGCACAGTACCCAACCAAGTCTGCGGCCCCGTCTGACATTCATCCGCCTGCATTTTGACATTAAGAAACAATCCTGCAGTTGGGATTTGCATAAATCTCCAGAGGGGAGGGGCCAGGGAGGAGGATTGAGCACCGAGGGGACCTCTGGGAGAGGGGGAAGCTGTCTTAAACCGCTGCTGGTGTCAGACAGAGGTTGGAAACGCCTCCTGATAGCTGGGACCACTGTCATTTGAAACAGCACAGCTGGCCGGGGCAAGGGTCTCTGTGAGGCAGTGGGGATTAGGAGGAGTCTCCAGAGGGTAGGAATCAGGACTGAGATCTTGACTGTCTTCTTCTCCTTGTGAAGGTGACAGATTGGCCACCCACTGTCCTAAGCAGGAAGACCCCTGATACACTTGGAGCTTGTAGTTTGTGGCAGACCTGCCTGTGAATGGTGCAGACTTGATCCTGTACAGGGCTCCTGGCATGATGGTAATGGGGTGAGATCAGTGGTCCTGTTCCATCCATGACTTTTGTCTTATCTACTGCCCTGGTTCCCAGGCTGTAACCCCTGCCCTGGCCCTGGTGTGCCCCCGAGTATGCCTCCTTTCTTGGTGGAAGTGTTCCCTTGACCTCTGTGTCCCAGAGGTCTTCCCAGGCCCCTGGTCCTTAAGGGGACCATTGGGTCCTTTTGAACCTAGCTCTGTTCTCTAGTACTAAAGGGTAGGTCCTAGTCTGCTCCTTCTTCTGCCTAGGTCCTGACATACGCTCACTGTCTTAGCTGGGGCCATTTGTGGTCTTCAGTATGGAAATCTGCCCTGGTAGAGACCAGAAGACTCAGTAGTTTAGACTTTTGAGATAGTCATGCAAAGGCCAGGGTTAGTGAGGAGGAGGAGGAAATGAGGCTGTTCCTAAAGTGGGAGATGAAGTAGGGCGGAAGAGCAGAGAGATACAGGGCAGTCAGGGCAAGATGAGGCTAGGCTGTCAGGCCTCTCTGGTTTGCACAGATGAGCAGAGTTCTCCTGGAGTCTACCCCCTGGGCTGCTGGCTTACCTACAGCCATCACCAACACGTATCTTTGATCTCAGAAGCTGGCCAGGCTGGGGCTCTTGGAGTGTGTATGTGTGTGGGATCAGGAGTGGATTCTGGAGGGACAGAGTGGTTAGAAGTGCATCTCGGTCATGCAGCAGCTCTCCTAAGGCAAAGCGTGGGCAGAGCTCAACTCCTCTCACCATGGAGGTTGTGGCCTCAGGCGAGTGGACCAGAGCAAAGGCACTGGGGTCTCTACTCCACCAGTGGGGGAGCCCTGTCTGTTTGTATTATGCCAGCCAGGTGCCATCTGCAGGCTACATGCCCTCTCCACTTATGCCATCCTGAGCAGCATAGGACTGCTACTTAATAAGCCAGAGGCCGTTATCCATCCGAAGGCCCTGGCTGCTCACAGCACAAAAAAGTCAATTTCTCCCTTGAGCTCCAAGGATAGCTATTGAATGCCTACTAAGAGCCTATGTTGGAGGGCCTTGCCCAGTGGGTGGTGAACTGTACTGGGAGAAGCTAGGTCATCTGCCCATGTTCTTCATTCACTGATCATTTAACAGGGAAATGCTGAGCTGGTGGCCTGTGGACATCATTTCCTTCGGGCCTCACATTTGTCTCATGGGACTTAGGGAGCTTAAGGAATTTGCTAGAGTTCAGCCAGCAGCAAGGACTCACCCAGATTTCCCAACCCCAGAGCCCAGCCATGCTGGTGCCCTTCCTGTCTTCTGTTGAATCAACAGAAGGCCAGGTGCAAAGATGCTACACTGTGGGGTCAGGGGCCTTGCTTTCTCCATGGCAACAGAAGCTCTGGCATGAGCATGGATGGACCAGGCTCTGTGCAATGACTTTGTCCCTGTGGTTATGTGTGTGCCTCACACCTGGTGGCAACACCATTTTCTTGTGAGGAGCAGGGTACTTTCATGGTCATGGGCAGGAAGGGATGGAGCTGAGAGAGCTGGGTGGAACAGCTATGTCAGGCAGTTGACCTTTAGGCCTCAGAATAGGATCATGTCTCTGTTGACAGAATGTGGTATCCCTGAGATGCTGTGCAAGGTTGGGGAGGAGCAAGAGTGGGAGAGTCCTCTTTCTCTCTTTGGCTGTCCTGTAATCCAGGGCCCATGTCCCTTGGCCACTGCCTGTACTCTGGTGCCCAAGGCTTCCCCTGCTAAGGACATCCCAGGGGGAAGACAGGTCACATCCTCTGACAACAGTTCTAAGGGCTTCTCCACTAGTGATGCCTGCTTGTACAGGGTCTGGCAGGATACTGGATGGTGGCAGGTCCCTCAGGTCACTCCAGCTGGAAAGAGCAGGGATCTTTTGAGAGCAGGGATTCAAAGGTGACCCGTGTGCACAGTTCTCCTTTTGCGAGCACTTGTACCCTCAGAGATCATGGAACACAGGCTTCTTCAGGATGAGGGTCTGATGGATCACACAGGGCTGGCCTTGGGGAGTCCTGTGGTGGGGAGGGGAACATGCTTCCTCCACTACACTTCTCCTCACACTTTCCTTCATATGACATAGAACGTCCATTCATCATCCACCCCTCATACCTCTAGCTGCTCCCTCTCTTTTTATCCATTCATCCTTTCCTCTTCCTACACACCCACCCAGCCCCAACTATCCCTTCTCCCTCAGTCCCTCCACTCTTCCTTCTGCTCATCTATCTACTCACACCATCATCCATCCATCCATCCATCCATCCATCCATCCATCCACCCATCCATTTCTCATCCCTCCAGCCCTCCAAACATAGTTCTCTTTCCCAGTGCTTCAGTTCCTCCCTCTATCCATTCACCCATCCACCCATTTCTTCAGATATCCTCTCTCCTTCAATCTCTGTTTTTCCATCAATCCCTCTCTCTCCCTCAGTCCTTCTGTTTTTCCATCCATCCATCCGTCTGTCCGTCCGTCCGTCCGTCCCTTCCTCCCTCCACCCATTCATTCCATCATCCCCTCAGCCAGCCACCCAGCCATCCTTCCTTCTTCTGTTCACTGATCCATCCACCATCTATCATTTTTACTCTCTGTGCACGCTCCCTATGTTGTCCTTCTTGTGTGCTCATGGGTAGAAAAGCAGAACATCCATGTAGTCAGAATCTCATGATTGTCAGGTAGGAGGCAGAGAGAGAAGCTGAAGGATGTACTCAGTGGTCAAAGTCACCGAGGTTATCAACTTCTCTGCATCTGTACTTGGGCCTTGGAGGAGAGGACAGGGCTTAGGGCAGAGGCTGACTTTTGGGCACGCAGAATGCAAAAACCCTAGGCTCGTAGTTGTGGGAGTGACCTGACAACCTGATTCTGGGTCAGTATCAGAGAACAAAGCCTTTTCTGGGGTTCTCTGGTCCACAGGCTGCTTTAAGGTCAGGAGGTATGTGATTCAGTCTGGCACGGAAGGGCTAACCATCCAGCAGCAAATGCCCAGTGTCCTTAAGGCCTCTGCTCCCCTTTGAGTCCAAGTCCATCCACTGCCATGTCCCCTCTCCCTCAGTCTTCCCACAGTCCACTGGCCAGTGATACTGTCACCTTCAACTCACTGGCTTGCTCTCTCCTGGATGCCTGACTTTAACCATCATCTCCTTCCAAGACGTCACTGTCACCACTCAGTGTCACTGTCCCTGAGACTCTGAGCTCACAGGAGCTCACTGCTGGCTGAGGACTGGCATGGGTTCCTGGCTGAACAGAGAAGCTGGCACCAGAGACTACCCGGGTGGGGTAACAGGGAGAGATCCTAAGGTTTTCGGGAGTGAGCTCTGGTGACAAGGGTAGCCTGGGGTAGCCTTTGCACATGATTCAAGGAGACCTGGTTACCTTTATATCTCAGGCAAGCAGCAAATAACCTTTTAGTATCAGTGCATGGTAAATACTGCACAAAGTACACCTGGACTAGATAGAAGTCCCCATGCATCTGCATATCAAGTTTAGTGGTCACCCTGTGTCAATGTGACAGCTCTGGTTGGGGGGAAATGAGTTAGAGATCCCAGAGTCACTGGCAGGAGACACTGCCGCCTGGACCAGAGAGATGGGGTAGGCACCGGCTTCCTGACCTCAGGGAAGTTCTCACAACTGCCCATCACTGGCTTGTCTTGGTGCTGGCCATGATTTAGGAAACTATGACCTGTGTGCTAGCTGGTTTCATAAAAAATATAGTATAAGTTAATTTAAACTGACGACCATTATGATACCCACTGTTAGAAATGGGTTCAAAGTCTCCAGAAAACAACCACAGAATCCAGAGTCTTTCAGCTAGGAAAAAGGTTTTCCTTCTGCAGAAGGGTGAGCCAAATCAAGCAGGCAAGCACACCCTCAGGACGGCGCAGGTAATAAACAAGCACAGCTTATGAGAAAAGGCTGCAATCCCACGCACACATCTGTATTTCAAATAGTACTGGCCCTGGGGGACTTCGAGTTTCTGACAAGTAGCTTCTTTATAATTACATTAAAAATGGGGTTTTGTCTTATTTAACTCTTGGATAGGAAAGATAAGTATTTTATTTGCATTTCCCACATCCATTGTCTATCAGGTGGGGTTCATATAGAGTTGTTGCCCTGCACTGAGGCTGCATCCATACAAGCATACTGGGTGCACTGTGGTTTATCTGTGATGCCAGGATCTGAAGATGGATGCACTGATTGTCTGACATGAGGTTCTTCCTGGCAGAGATGGCCCTGGTGTGGGCATCTGTGGCCAGCAACGGTGGCTCTGACCATATAGCTGTGGAGTTCTTCCTGTGAAGGCAGGGACCCAGAGGTCTTAATGCTGCATGTAATCTCTTCTGTCTCCTTCTCCTCCTCTTCCCCTCCTCCTCCTCCTCCCCCTCCTCCCCTCCTCTTCCTCATCTTCCTCCTCCTCCTTCTTCTCCTTCTCCTCCTCCTCCTTCTTCTTCTCCTTCTCCTTCTTCTCCTTCTTCGTCTTCTCCTCCTTCTCCTCCTCCTCCTCCCCTCCTCCTCCCCCTCCTCCCCCTCCTTCTCCTCCTCCTCCTTCTCCTTCTCCTCCTCTTCCCCTCCTCCTCCTCCCCCTCCTCCCCTCCTCTTCCTCATCTTCCTCCTCCTCCTTCTCCTTCTCCTCCTCCTCCCCTCCTCCCCCTCCTCCTCTCCTCTTCCTTCTCCTTCTCCTCCTCCTCCTCCTCCTTCTTCTCCTTCTCCTCCTCCCCTCCTCCCCCTCCTCCTCCTCTCCTCGTCGTCGTCGTCGTCCTCCTCCTCCTCCTCCTCCTCCTCCTCCTCCTTCTCCTCCTTCTCCTCCTTCTGCTTCACCTCCTTCTTATGTGTATGTATGCGTGTGAGTATAGTATATGCACACATGCGCCTGGAAGTGTGTATGTGGCTTTGTGTGCACAGGCCTGAGGAGGGGGATGTCAGATGTCCTGCCATGTCTATTTCATTCTTTTGAAATAAAATCTCTCACAGAACCTGGAGGTGGGATAGTGCCTGGCATGCCCTGGTGATTTGTTCCTCTTATTGCCAACCTGCACACTGCTAGGGTTGCGAGAGTGTGTATGTGTACAGCCCATTCAGCTATTTCTTTTTTTTTTTAGCAAGGATGATCTGAACTCAGGTCCTCATGCCTGTGCAGCAAGGACTCTTATTCATTGAGTCATCTTTCCACGTCTAATTTTTTTCTTAAAGAAAACAGGAAGTCAGGCACGGTGGCACACACCTGTAATCCTAGCACTTGAAAGAGTCCCACTCTACAGAATGAGGACAAGAGGATCAGGAGCTCAAGGCTAGACTGGACTATATGAGCCCCTGTCTGAAAGAAGAAAGGTAAGGGAAAAAATAGGATTAGCCAGGTAATCTGGGAAGCAGAAGCAGAAGATTCAGGGGTTCAAGGTCATTCTCAGCTAAGTATTGAGTTTGAGCCCAGACTATGCTACATGAGAATCTCCCCTGACCATACACATTTGAAAGAAAATAAAAGAAGAGAGGGAGGGAGGGAGGGAGAGAGAGAGAGAGGAGAGAAAGAGAAATAAGGAAAAAGAACTTGAGACCAGTGTGACAGAATATTGCCACCTGATAGTAAATGACAGTGGGTGGCATTTCATAATGCCACAGTGTACTTTTGTGGGTGTCATGTGACTTTCTGGTCTTATTTAGATAGTTTATAGGACATTAAAAAGGCACTGTTCGCCTGCCCTCGCACTATCTGACCATGCCCCCATGAATCTTGGCTTGGGCATTCTGCTCTGCAGAATGAGGTCAAGTTGTCCTGGAGAATCTCTGAAGGTCTTTGCCACTCTCTGGCTGGGGTGGACCTGTCCTGGCCCTCAGCTGCAGATCTTCTGGGATGGCCCTCCTGTTCTGACAGGCTGGGGTGTAGGTCCATGTTAGGGGTAGGGGTGTCAAGGCTGACCAAGAAAAATGTAGAGCATCAGGGGAATCTGAATTTCAGATAAAGAGCCTGCAGTTTTGTTTTGTCTTGCTTAAAAGGATGCTTCACACAGTATTTGGGACACAACTATGCTGGACAGTCAAGGGTTAATCTGACCCAAAAGACAGGCTTGGCTCTGGGTCCTCAGTCACCTTTTTGCCCTTGGTTTGTCCAGCGTGGTAACAACCTGATTCCTGAAGAACTCTGGGCTTGGCTGCAGCTCAAGAGAAGGAATGGAGACCAAGGTCAGCTCCAATTTGGTGGCTGACCCTCAATAACCACTCTGCACCCCAAGTCTCAGGGAGCCTCTAGCTGGCTGGGATCCATGTCTATCATCACAGGCCAACACTGGGACAAGGAAACACTGTTTGTATGAGTCTCCAGAGTTCAGGGATGTTCCTGACACCTGTCCAGGTTGGCTAGCATCACCTAGGTGAATGATGACAGTGGGCACTGAGGCTATGCCGGGTTCTGGGAGCCTTCCCACCCCACAGGGAAGCGCTGGTCTGGAAGTGATCCTGAAGACCCTGAACTCGCAGTTGGTGTCAGGAGTGAGTCTTTCTTGGGCATTCCCAAGCCTTCTGCATGTTAGGGTGTGGGACTGGATTTTCATGTATTTGTCTGGGAAACACTCTCTGGAAACAGCTCCCTGCCCTTCTCAGCTAGCCCTGTCCCCCTTGCTTGGAACTGGTCCCAGCCTTGTCCCTCTTTCTCTCTGTCCAGCCCCAGTCCTTCATTATTCCGTAGCTGGAGTGAGGTATACAAAGCTACATCTAGCCTCTGAGTTAGTGATGTGTACTTGCCTTCCAGGGTACCATAAAAGTCTGGTAGCCTCTGCCTCAAGTCACCTTTTAGGGATGGGCTTGCTGCTTCCCAAGGTCACCTTTGGTTCAACTGCTCCTCCCTGTGTGTGCAGAGCACTGTCAGCCTCCTGGAGGGGGTGCTGAAGAGCAAAGCTTGATGTTGCAGGGGAAAGAGGGACAAACGTTCCTCTGTGCAGAGTGGCAGGAGCCCCAGTGCTCATGCTGACTGAATGGCCCTTGCGCTGTCGTCAGTGGCTGCCACCTGAACACACCTCAGTTCTCCTTTCTCCATAAACCGTGTCGCTTACACCAAGGCTCTGGGACTCCTGTCACGAGGTGTGATTTTGTGAGCACCATGCACCCTATCAAGGACAGCAGTGAGATGTCAGTCAGGGGACACATAGGGGACACACAGAGACTGCACCGTGGATGTGATGAGGGTCCCGGGGCTCAGCAGAACCAAAAAGGCTAGATTGGCACAGGAAACTCCTGAAAGGAAGCCTACAGAGAAGGCAACAATTAGGATTTCTCGCCTCTCACAGTTGCCTATAGGGATTTGGTCAGCTCTGGGAGAGGGGGGATTGCCAAGGATAGCCTTGACAGCAGTCCTGACCACCCCAGCTCCCCCGAGATCTCCTAGGTGTGTCTAAAGCAAGTCGAGATTAACCACCAGTTGCTTTCCTAATCGGCACCCATGTGTCTGCCCAGGGCTTGGTCAGCTCACATGTGGTCACCCCTGGGCGTTCAGATCACATCTCACAGCCAGAAGTGCCAGGTAGCTTCTCCCAGGCTACCACGATCTCAGATTGTTCTCTTTTGGTCCTGCCTACTTCTGTTCTGCCCTGCTCTGCTATGGGCTCAAAGTAGTTCTTTGGTAATCACAGCATACAGTGGGGAATCCCACATTATAACTCCACTCAATTTGGGTGTGTGTCTTGGGGACAAAGCCCAGTGAAAACTTTCATGGTGAACCCCTGATTTCAAGGTGATCTTGATAAGGGCAGGGTGTTGCCGAAAGAGCCACTCTTAGCATGGATATGCCAAGGGGGTTCTTCTGACAATTACTATATGAATCTTTTAAACAGAAAAAGCTATGCCTATAAAAGAGTTGTAATTTGTTGGTGTGCCACCCTTGGGCAGTGGGTGGGGCATGTCTGCACTTTTGTGCTATACTCTCCTCCTTACCGCCCCTGAGAGTTGTACTTTCGACACAAAAGACCTCAAGACAAGAATATTGCTCATTCAGTTGTCCTTAATGTATTAATTCATTAGCCATCTAATGACCTCTTTCCTCCTTCCTGTTCTCTGTAGAATATAAAACAGAACAGCTTTGTGTGTGTCCAGGAAAGGAAGGTAGAACAGACAGGGTAGGGTGAAGAGGCCTCCCAGAGTAGGGCAGAGTGGGGTGGGCTCTGGAGGAAGGCATCTCCCGGTGATATTGGTGCTGTGTGCTGGAGGCTGGGCAGATGTGTGGCGCCTGATCCTCCCCACTCCTACCACAGTGGGGGCAGGAGCTCTGAACCCATAGAGTTTCCCTCTAAGCACCAGGATGAAGCTTGCTGAGGTGATGGCCAGGTGAGAAGGGAAGAGAAGTTGCTGTCGTCTGTCAAACACTGCTCCAGGCCTAATTCTTCCTCCTCCTGTGGAGAAGAGTCTGCCACAGTGTCCAAGCACAGTCTGTGGCAGCCACCTAGACACACTCGGCTTGCATGCAGTTTCTTAGAGATTCAGTGAGAACCTGGGCTGTATAGCCCAAGAGGAGAGAGGGGCATCATGGACTTGAAAAGCCGTGAGTCTTCATTCACCCTCCTGCTCATTCATTCACATCCACCAAAGAGTTCCTTTTTGGTGGCTAGCTGGGTGCTGGGTACTGGGCATGAATGAAGTAGGCCTGGTTGCTACCCAGGGGTCCCAGCCTCTGTGACTGGGAATGGGCTTCATGCTGTCTTCTCCACAGCAACCCCGAGCGGTTCTGGCCCCACCATCCTAGGCACTCGTGGAATTTCCCTAGAGTTTCGGACTCTGTCTTCTTGCCCAGGCCATGTGTACTTTAGAGCTGGTGTGTGGTGCCTGCAGTACTCCTTGCCCACAGGCAGGACCTGTGGAGACTCTCTCATACTCTAATAACCCCTTGGCCTTTGTACACCTTCACTACACAGGTATGTAGCTGAAGCGTGTTTGGGAGGGTGGTTGTTGCTGGCTGGGTGTGAGGAAGGTTGCTGAATGGCTATGGAGTTCTGTGGGTTTATCTCATAGCTTGGGCATCCTGTGAACCCAGGGAGCTATGGATGGGAAAAGCCAGGTGTGGTGGCCTCCTCTTCTGTGTCCCTGCCCTGCTGCTGGCTGGTCATGATCTGACTCCTGAGTCATGCATTTGCAAAATGCTTAGTCCACACGAGAGCAAGGGATTGGGGATGCTATTTGCTGTGGATGGGAGAAGCCAGACACACAGCAATTGTCACACTACTGCCAACAGTTCAGTGAAGAGTATGAAGCCCTGGGGTCAACAGGGGTAAGAGCCAACCTCCATGGTCCACTGCAGCCTTGGGTGTGGTCCTTCTCCCCTCCCCCCGAGGGAAACCAGGAGACCTTAGGGCTTATCCCTGCTGGAGACATTAGAGTATAAGTCTTCAGTAGGTGAGTAGGGAAGGAACTGACCTCAGTCAGATAGGCTTGGGCTAGGATTTCATCTGACAAGTCCTGCCTTGTGCTTCTGACTGCTTCAAAGGGCTTCAGAGGGTGGTCCATTAGGATCTTGCTCAAAGATAAGTGGGGTGCAGTTCCTTACAGAATGGGCTTCTGAAAACCCTTGGGAGTCCTGTGAAGTCACCACTGTCCACAGTGTCTATTTGTCCTAGGCTGAAGGGGAGAATAGTTACTATCACTATACTGAGCTGGGCTGGATCCCAGGGGCATGATTGTTGGGCTTAGATTCTCTCCATCTCCCCAGGGACCTTGACTAAGGGAATTGAGATCCATGGGGACCCAATCTATCCAGTTCTGGTGAAGAACAGTGAATCTCCATGGTCAGTGCCTTTTGATAAACTTAGACTGGAGGGGTTCACAGAGTACAAAAGACATAGGAATGGAATCAGGATCACAGCAGCCAGATAAATTGGGGAAGGGTTTCTCAGAGACATTCTGGAGGCACAAGAGATCAACAAGACCAGCACTGAATGGCTGGTTAAAGTCAAAGTCAAGATTTTGGTTCCCAAAAGGTAAAGGGAAGAGCTAGAGTGATTGTGTGTGTGTGTGTGTGTGAGAGAGAGAGAGAGAGAGAGAGAGAGAGAGTGAGAGAGAGAGAGAGAGAGAGAGAGAGAGAGAGAGAGAGAGAGAGGAAGAGGGAGAAGCAGACAGACAGACAGACAGACCGACCGACCAAAAGTTCTGGTGTCCTGTGGAAGAAGTACAAGAGAGACATCCAGGGTACAAGGTCAATGTGATACTTGCAGTGCTTCCAGATAAGCTGGAAGGCCCTGGCCCTGGCATACCTAGCTGCATATCTCCATGGACTCAGTAGCTCCTTTCCTTCTCTTTGAATGGTTGCCTGGACCACTGCCTCCAGACGATCTTGCAGGGACTAGTGGGAATGGAATAGGTTGATAGGTTTATGCACTCTTAGATTTTTAATTTATTGGGATATTCTTTTTCTGTCTATCACCAACCCACCCATCTATCCATCGACTCATCTGCCAATCCTCCCTTCCTTCTTTTTTTTGAAGTCTTTGAGGTTCTCTAGTTTGTACGATGTATCTTGATTATATTCACCACCCTCCCAACTCTTCCCAGATCCACCTCATTCCTTCCCTTCTCACTCAACTTTGTGTTCTTAAAAACACATAAACAACAACAAATAAACAACAAATAAACAGGAAACCAAACCCCTCAAGACTAATGTGTGCTCCCCGTTATTCTTTGTGTGTGGTCTCCCACTGGAGTGTGTCAATCTCTCATAAGCTATGCTCTTAGGGAAAACTGACCCAGAAGCTAACACTTGCCACCTGTCCCATGGCTAGGGGTGGGGTTGTGTGCCCAGTTCCTCTCTCTATAGTGGGATTTGGTCTGGCTAGATCTTGTGCAGGTTCTGTGCATGCTCTAACAACTGCTGTGCATTCACAAGTGCAGCCACCAGGGATGCTCCCTTGTAACTGTCGACTGCTCCTGGCCCTTAAACTCTATGTCCCTGTTTTCCCACTAATACACTTACCCACTTACTTTCTATCTACCAATCCATCCTTTTGCTCACCCACCCTCCTATCTATCCACCCACCCACCAATCTACTAGCCCATCCATCCATCTACCCACCCATCCATCCATCCATCCATCCATCCATCCACCCATCCATCCATCCATCCATCCATCCATCCATCCATCCATCCAATCCTAGTCCTCTCCCTTTCTTCCTTCTTTCCATTAATACTTTTATCCACCCATTTATCTGCCCACCAATCCTTTTATTCACCAAACTACCCATTCATTCCACTTCCCACCCACCTACCAACTTACTTACTCAGGTATCCATCCCTCCATCTATCATCCACCAATTATTTCCTGAGTATCTATTGTATGCAAGACAATAGACCTTTCTGACTTAGACCAAGATAGAAAGATGGGGAAAGGGGACAGTTTGCCAAGATAAAAAGACAGGTCTCCACTTCTGAAAATTCCCAACTGTCTTTGTGGTCTGTTTCGGAGTGAGGACCCGAGGTCCTGTAAGGAAACAGGTGATCAGCCAGGAGAAGGCATTGGTGGCTATGCACTTGTGGTCAGAAAATCACTGCCTGCTGTTTACTCAGGATTGACTCTCTACTATACAGCTGACCTTCTACTGGCAACCCTTTTTATCTTTCTTTCCAACTCTCAATTCATGATACTTTCTCCCAGATCTTGGCTTGCATTTCTAAGTCCTCCCTTCAACCTTATCATATCAGTCACAATAATAAACCAGGAATCAATTGTCTTTGGTCCAGGCTTTTAACACCCCACTAACTGCTTGTGGGTATTCATGCCTGAGTCTATACCCTATTCCATTCAGGGGCAGCTACCAGGACTTGGAAGGCTGTGCAGGTCCCTGTCAGGGCTCAGTCCTGTGCAAATCATCACCATGTGGTTGACTTCCTTTAGTTCCAGCAAAGCCAACTCCTCTTAGGGTCCTGGGCACTTCTCATAGGTAGACGCTGTCCAGTGAAACTTCTACAACCACTTCAGCCCAACCCCATTCCAAGATCCTGAGCATTTGAGTCCATTCTGTTTTTCTCCTGGGCTAAGATGGGACTCAGTTTCCGGAGAAGGTCACCAGCCTAGTGAGCAAAAATGGCTGAAAGACACCTGTTAGTGGCTATGGGTATGGGTCTCAGGGTATTTGTTGGTCCCCTGAAGGAAGATGGCTGCCGAAGTGACATCAAGTCTTCTAAATGCACCGGCTGCCCAGGGTGCTGCCTCTCTGGGACAGGCTGGAGCTGGGGACAGGCTGGTAGGGCAGGATGGCTCCTGGGCCATTTGACCCTGGCTGTCCTGCACCCCTTTAGTCTGGTTTGAGCTGAAGGGCATTGCTCAGGGGAGGGAGGCCAGAGCCCTCTGCTGCAGCCTGTGTCCTCTCCGTGCCCCAAGGATCTATTAAACAGAAGGGGCCTTTCACCCGGGGGATTTAAAGTGCTTTTAACAGGCGATTATTCAGAGTTTTGTAATTTCTGTTCCCTAAGTGCGCTCCCCTTGCTCACCCTGACCTAAAGGGACTCATTTCCATATTCTTGATGGGAAAGCTGGCCCTACCCCCACAGGACTGGGGACCTCAATCTGCCCCTTCTGCCTCCAGGCTGGGGGTCCTGGACTCTGGATGGTTGCCCCACTTCCTGCTGGCTGAGGAGGAGTTAACCAGGTTAACCCTTTCCTTACAGCATAGTTGGTACCAGAGGTCAGCAGAGCTGAGACACCAGAGGAGGAGCCCTTAGCTTTCCTGTGGGCAGAGGGAGGGGCGTGGATGGCCAGGTGCTCAGCCTGGTATCTCCCCATTTTCTCAGATCCAGACCTGTGGTACCCCATGGGACGGGGCTAGAATTGCTGGGAGTTGACAGTGCGGTATCAGTAGCCTCTCAGGGGGGCCCTGAATAATTGCTGCCTCCCCCATCCCCTAGTCTCATAGGGCATGGGTCCCAGATCCCCACAGGGACAAGTGGCTGTCACCAGTCCTTTACTGGTTGTTGTCTCCCAAACAAGCCAGCGTCTGCTTAAGGGCTTCCTCTCCTCCCCACCCCACTGTTCTGCTGTAAAGATGCCAGAGTGTGGCAGCAGCTGGTTAGGAGTTGGTGCAGAACCCATGGGTGCCATGAGTGTTCCAAGGCTGAAGGAATACTGTTTAACATGCCTGTCATCGGTAGGAATGACTATCTAAGGCCTTGAATGCCGACTTTGGAGCCTGGGCCACAAAGGTGCGTTTATATGGGAGGTTTTTTTATTTAGGGACAGCTCTGGTGTTACTGTTTCAGGGTGGCCCTGGCCACAGTTAGTCATAGGAATCAGAGGCCAGGCTTTCTAACAAGAAGACCTTATGGCTGGGGATTTCTAAAGTTGTAGCCTGTATCTTGCAAGGCCTACAAGGCCTTGTATCACATTCATATAACCAGGAGAACCAGCAAGAGGGTAGACCAGGAGGGACAGTAACCTAGTGTCACCTGACACAGCCCTCTGGACATTTCCCTCTTAGGGAAGGGCTGGCTGCCAGGTAGGCCCTGACCCTGGTGCTGGCTTCTGGCTCCTTCCTTTCTCAGTCTATAGGCATGGTGGTTGGCCAGCGGCACCTGGATGCCCCTTTGAATGTCAGTAGCCAATCAACTAACCCATACTGAGCAACAGCCTAAAGGTCGTGGGAGGAACCTGGGGTTCAGTGTGGGTTTAAGGTCACTGCTGGGACTGTTAGCAAGCTGGAGGTGGAGGGGGGCAGTTGCTGGACTTGGAGTAAGGGGTGGATGGCAAGGTTCCCAAAGTCACCTGGGTTGGTTAGAATAATGAGCCAGTTTTCAGAGAAGAAGGAGGCTCACAAGTAAGTGATGTGAGCAGAGTCCTGAGCCACGTTCTTCCTCTCTAGAGCTTGCATTCTGGATTGTGACCACCATGAGATACAGACACTATGGGTTACTGGGAGCTTGCCAGTTGGATTGGTTTTTGGGACCAGAAGCAATCTAAAGGGAAGGCTGTTTAGTTTTAACTCATGGCTTCAGTGGGGCCAAGACGTTATGGTGGGAAAGCGTGATGGATGGGGAGATGCAGAGGCATAACGCTGGGGCAGCACGGTGGAGCAGAGGGGGATGCTGAGAGAGGAGATTCTGGCTCTCTACTCATTCTCTTCTTTGCTCCTTCTAGTCCATCAGGGTCTCCAGCCCTTAGATGGCACCCCTCAAATTCAGGGGAGACCTTCCCTCAGCTATTCCTCTAGAAACCCTTTTACAGACAAATCCAGAAATATACCAAATCCAGTCAAGTTGACCATGGAGATGAACTATTAACCTTTGCCCCACCTCTGTGCATTTGCCCCTGCAGCCTCCATCTACCTGCCCAGGCCAAGGCTTAAGATGTTCCCTCTCAGGAAAGCATCTTGTCTCTCTTAGGCCACTGGGCCCCATGTCGCTCAGCCAGAGTTCTAGCCATTAGCCTGCTTAGCCCAGATGCAATGCTCACAGGTGATCCCTGCTTTTGGAGCAATAAGATAGAAAGGAACTCCATGGACCATCTCAGTTCCCTGGGGACCTCCTTAGCAGCAAATGATCCAGGTTCCATGTGCTCTTCTTACAGCTGAGTTATTTGTTCCTGGGACCTTAAGCCAGGGTCCTGCACAAGTCCATGAGCATCCTTGGTCACACAATATGCTGCAGGCCTGGTTGCAATACAGGGTTCATGTTCTCCAGGTGACTGGACAAAGGTGACTGGAAGGTGAGGGCTAGTGATGGGGCCGAGGAAGGGGTAGAGAGGGCTGCCAGATTCTGGAGCAACAATGTCATTCTGTTCCATTTTCACAGCCCCAGATGGGCAGCCAGGGTATCGCCTTAGAGTATGGGGAAACTGAAAGTCCAATTGTGGTGACTCCCTTAGGGTCACTCTGTGTCTTAGCCCTTCTTGCCCTGTCCCTGAAGTCCATATAACATCCAAGACCCAGGAACCCAAGGGCCCTTCAGCTCCCATGGTTGTCCTCTCTCTCAAGAGTTGAGGGGGTATTTGCCTCTGTCCCCTGAGTGCCCACATGTGACAGTAAACACTGTTTGGATCCAGAGGAAATTGGCTTTAATTAGCCAGCCTCCAGATTATAGCCTGGAGAGCCAGGGAAAAGGATGGTGTTGACAGAGAATGGGGTGCTCATTAGCATGGCAGCCAGGCCATTTCTCTCTAGACACTGCTGCTCTCTGCCCCTCCTGCTGGTCGCCTGCTGGAAGTTTTTACAGTGGACAGAGGTGAGTATCTAGTCTGTGAAAGTTTATTTTTTTAATATCTCTCTTTCTCCCCCTGTCTCTCTGTCTCCCCCCATGTGTGTATGTGTGTATGCACACACACACACACACACACACACACACACACACACATACATGCATGTTCATGTGTATGATGAGTGCGGGTAAACCAACCAAGGTGCTTTTCACCTTGTATAAAACAGGCTCACTGGCCCCAGAGCTTTTAGGAGTTCTCCTGTCTCTGCCTTCCACCCCATCCCACAGAAACATGGGGAGTGCAGATATGTCCTGTCTTGTCTGTCTTCACACAGGCCCTGGGAATCTGAATTCAGGTCCTCATGCAACACGGTAGGAACTTTACCTGGAAACTATCTCCAGCCCAAGTGGGAAAGATTCTGTGGCCACATCATGCACTTGGTGGGATGAAGTCTGTCCTGAGGAGCTGTTCCAAGTGACTTAGAGTAGCCACTGGGGACAGGCTTGATGACCTCTGAGGACAGGAAAGCTCATAGCTGGTCAAGTTTGAGGAATGGAAAGAAACAATACTCAATAAAAGCCACTAACACAGGAGCACCATTGCTGCAGTTACCAGCATCACCATGACTGCCACCACCAATTTGGTTTTCACCTACCATATTACTGAGCATGATAACCAGTATCACCATCGCCATGGTTACCACTACCAATATAACCACAGTTACATGCCACTTCTATCATCCCCACTCCCATCACCATAGCTACCACCACCACCAACATGGTCATTATTACAGGCATCAGCATGGTTACAACCACCCACATGAACATGAATGTCATTGATACTGTCACCATCACTGTGACTACCCTGGCACTACCCCATCACTATAGTTGCCAGCAGCAGCATCAACCCTCACTAGTACCAGGGGAGGTATTATACCACCCCTACCAGCCTGGTTAGTTAGTACCACCCACAAGGCTTCATTTACCACTGTCACATCACTGTCCTTTGGCCTTTGGGTCTAGTCTCGTGACTCTGTATCTATGGAGGCTGACCACTGTGAGGTGCTCCAGTGAGGTGCTCCAATCTCTCTGGTGGTTTCCATCTTGGAGAGGTGCTCCTAAGAGGGGATGGGAAAAAGCGAGGTGATGTTGACCCCTGACTCCTCTGCTTGTTAGGAAACTATCTTCCCAAGTTGCCCCTCTGAGCCTTAGGAACTCTTCCCAACTGTTTCCTCTCAGTGCCCATGGCCACTGTCCCTTCTGAACCTTCCTAACTTGCCTGTCCCCTACAAAAGTTCTTTATTACAGTTCTCAGCATGAGCCTGTTTGAGACACCTACTTCTTCTAGGGCCTGGACAAGGTGCCCATTGCTGTGGGTTGGGCACTGTCTTGAGGTCCTCATCACCTCATAGAGTCTGTGGGCTTCCCACGGGGTTTCCTGTTGGGAACTCAGAGGTTCTTCTGATGCTAGGCTTTCTAGTAGTTAGTAGCTGAGATAAGAGACTTGTCACCTCTGCATGGGAATAGCATGTGAGATACAAGACTTGGTGACACTTACGCTCTCTTGGATCCAGCCTGCCCTGACCTGTGTCCAAGAGGCTCCTAGATACATGGGCCAGTCCAGGTGCTGCTCTGGATTATACCAGCTATCTGGGTTTCTGTTACTTGCAGTCCAGCGTGCCCTAGGACAGCAGCAATTAAGACCAGAGGGTCAGAGTGATGTATCTCTCTCTCACTCTGGCTGCCTTCCCTGACTGGGCAGTGGGGGCTCAGAGAAGAAGCAAGATGGAACCAGCTGTACTTCTTTAGTCTAGCTTGGCCCTACAAGACCTTGTGGTCCAGGCTCAGGGCCCTGTTGTATTTCTGTAGTGAGTGACACTTCCTATCTTGGGTCCCATCCATGAGGGCCCGAGGACTGACTGTGGCTGCTGGAGTCTGGCTTTCCTTGGGTGTCCTGAAGTCTGGTCAGGATGCCTCATCCCCAGTTCAGGTACACTGTCCAGACTCAGGTGGAAATGCTGATGTTCGCTCAGAGGCCAGACGCAGGAAGCCCAAATCCAAGATGGGGCCAGAAAAACAGGAAAAGGCTGCAGAAACAGAAACTGATGTGAACAAGTCCCTAAGGGTACAGGGTCCCAGACACTTTGTACACTGTGGGCAGAGCTTCAAGGTTGCAGGATAGTGGGTCTCAACCCACATTACAGGACGATACCTGCAACTTGGGTGAGAGCCTAGAGATAACAGCTTCGGTTGGCTCTGTGCCTATCCCAGAAGAAGAATGCCCTGCCCAGTGGAGGTAGGCAGAAGGGTAATGACCAGGGCATCTGCTTATGGTCGTCAGACATTGGTTTTCAGGATGCAGAATTCCTCAGGGACTTTGCTGTCTTGGTGAGCATTAGGGCAGGGCCACCTCCCCACTTCCATTCCTTATCTAGAGTGGCCCGGACAACTGAGATTTTTCTCTGTGTGATTTCCACAAGGAGTCCACTTACTGAGGCTGGGCACCCAGGGCTCGTAGCGACTCGGCTTGTTTTAGTCAGGTGGTATCATGCATAAACATGCTTAATCTTCTTGGCTATGCATGAGTGTGTCCCAGGGAATCGAAGACTAGACATGATGGGGGCTAAGCTGCTGGCTTCACACCGCTTCAGAGTTTCCAATCGCTTTCACGGTCGGGTGCGGCTGTCTTCCCACGACCATGCTCAGCAAGCCCCTCCCAAGTAGAGGAGGCTACAGTTCCATTTCCAAGAAGCCCAGCTGTTCCCGGGCATCAGCCCCAAGGCCCTGGCTTTGAACTTCCTATCTCAAGAGTACAGGGCAATATCTATGGTTGTGAGGTTGCCTCCCATATTCGGTGACCTAGGTTCTGGTGTCCGGCTCCTTGCTGTCACACTGCATGCTGTTCATACCTCCTTGTCCCTTGGGTCCTAGAGACCTAGAGGTCAGGTCTTCCATGTCTACCTGAAACTGCTGCAAATAGACAGTGTGGTCCAGGGTGTGCATTGCATCTCCCAGGGAAAAGGCATTTGAACTGAAGCTTCCTAGACTTGGGGAGCTTCTGGTGGGCAGAAAGGTGGGTATCAAATCACCTCCAGGAATGATCACTTGCTCCAAGGACAGCCTCTCCCAAGTCCTCCCATGGAGGGTTTACCAAGGTCACCACCACTATTTCTGTTGCTGCTGGGCATGTAGGAAAGTGGGACCAGCTTGCTTTCTAGGGGAGTAGCTGGGCTTGGGCAGTGCAAATGCCCAGACATTACAGAGTGCTGGATACTATAGGATCTATATTAGGCGGCTGATGGAAATGCTCTGAGGTGGGAACATTCAGGCCTAGCCCTGAACGATGAGGAGGAGTGAGCCATGCAGAGTTCTGGGGAAAGAATCCCAGATTAGAGCAGCCGGTGCAAAGGCCCTGAGGTGTAGACACCCTTGTGCTTATATAGGAGGCAGAGCCAACCAGGTCCAAATGATAGAAAAACGCACAACACCAGGGCTTTTGGGCCCTGTTGAGCCCTAACAGTCAGCATCTGGCACTTGGTCCCAGGCTCCTGGAACTCACCGTGGGATGGGATAGTGAGATATCTATGATCATTACTAGTTCCGGGAGAGTGCTATGTGGGAAACATAACCTGTTAGAGGACGTGAGCGGTACCTAGCCAGGCAGCAAACAGTACAGGGAGGGGTACACGGACTGCCCCCAAGACATGTAGGACCAGCTGGGGTCTATCTGTTTAAAGGCCAGTCCTGTTGTAGGCTTGGGAATCAAAAAGTCCCAGTGTTTAGGGGATGGTGAAACAAAGGAGCCAGAAGCAAGGTGATGTCAGGCCCAGAACAGCATGTGCTGGATCCTACTGGAGACCAAGTTCTGTCCTCTTCCAACTTCCCTACCCTCCACTATGTGAGCTGCTGCCTCTTCTAGATCAAGCTGATGACGGGTGACTCCCAGGTTCTGTAGCTTCCGCCTGGAGCCTCTGGGTTTGTCCGACAGTGAGCTCCCAGCTCCCAAGACTTTTGTACATACATGAATGCATACATGCGTATATGCATCTGTTCACACATGCCTACATGTGCTCACGTGCGCTTTCTATGCTGCCACTTTTGCAAGCCCCTCAGTCCCTCAGTGTAGCATCCTGTGCTGTTCAAGCTCCAATTACCACATGTTGTTAATTATGCAGAACTGTCAGCAATTTGTTTTTATGGAGTCAGGAAGCCCAGCGCCTCCAGCCACGATTCTGCCCTCCTCTGTCATCCGCAGTAGAAATACTGTTGCTTGGATGCTGGGATTTCTGCTCACCTTGGCCAAAGCTAGGCTGCTGCCAGCCTATCAGCACCTGCCAACTCAGGTGCCATCTTTAGGGCTTGTGGGAGGGCATGGGAGGCTGGCAGCCAAGGGCTCAGTACTCAGTCTAAACCTTGTGACCATCACAAACTGTGCCCAGCACGTGACTGCCTATAGCTCAGGGACCCTTGCTTTGGTCTCCTGCACGGACTGTTCTCTCGGATGCTGCTGAGTGGGCATCTGCTTCCCGAACCCAGCTGCCATTCTTGGCAGCCAAGCTCACTCTTCCTGCCCTGTTGTTGCTCCTTCCCCTTACTTCATTTCCTTGTGGGTGATCTCTTACCCGGCTGACTGTTGGCATTGTGCATGTGGACTGGCCTGTCTGTTGTGAGACTGTGCACAGTGGCAATCCATAGGGGCTGTCCATCAAGAACTCCTACGTGTGGGTGGGATGACCACTGTGAGCAGTGAGTCATAGCTGCCTGCGGCAGAAATGCCATCTCGGAGTTTGCCGGAAGGGATACACTCAACTTAGGAACAACTCGATCCGACCAGAAACAGTCCCTCAGCCCTCACGGCTGGCCTGGTGGTGGTCTCTGGAGAACGTCAATCTATAAAAATGAAATTTTTTGACTGCCCAGATAGGTGACAGAAAATTAGATCCCAAGCCTTTTCCTGCTAAAGACACACTGAAAGCTAAGGGTGTCAGTGGCCAGGGGGTCATTGTTGTCAGGCAGACATCTGCTTGTGCATGGTCTACAGATGTGACTTGGAGGCCTCATAAGGCTGAGTACCCCAGAGGCTGAGTACCCCAGAGGCTGAGTACCCCAAGAGGCTGAGTACCCCATGAGGCTTGGCCTGGCCCTAACCCCAAGAGGGCTTTAGGCCCAAGGAACAGACAGCAAAGATTCACAGTCCCTAGGGACACTGTTCTTCTGCAAAGCTGAGGGGTCAGCCCCGCTTTTAGATTTGATTTTTGTATTTTTAAAGTATGTTTTATTTTTAAAATGTGTATGTCAGTGTTGGCATATGGTATGGGTACCTTCACAGGCCAGAAGTGGGCCTCGGATTTCCTAAAGCTGCAGTTATAGGTAGCTATGAGCATCCTGATATGAATGCTAGGGGCTACATTTGAGTCTTCTGCAAAAGCAGCAAGATACTCAACCACTGAGCTGTGTCCCCAGTCTGCAGTCTGCCTATTTAATAGTGTCTAGTCTGGCTCCCTCCTTCCAGCACGATGTCTCTTGACTCCGTGTGCACCTAGAAGGTCTATTTTCTTTTAAGAGCCCAGTTTTATCCTGTGCCACCTCTGTGTTGTCTCCACCCTAGGTCAAGGGTCAATCTGCCTCCCTAGGCCTTGGCCATTGTTCCTCAAACCCCATCATTATCACCTTGCTAACTTCATACATCAAGCCTCAGGCCAGTTCTACAAGGCAGCCATGTGGGTCTAGGTTTTCTCAATGCTAAGTGCTGGAGCAGTGCCCCTTACCCCACAAGCCATGCCATGCTCCTGCCTCATCTTTCTGTTCCTCAGCCCAGCCCACCCATAAATCAGTCCCAGGTACTCCTGCATATGGACTCACCCATGAGGAAACCAGCAGATACCCACCCACCCACAGCGGGCCTCTCAGCATCTTTCCTCTTTGCGACCTTAGGACTCATTGTCCAAACTGGGGCACGCTGAGAGTGTCGCCACAAGCACTCTCTACAGATGGCCATCTGTGGCAGGACTGTGGTCCCTCAACTTACCCCGCGGGAGCAAGCTGCCACTGCCCTTTGCTCTCTCCTCTCTTGACTCTGTGGCTTCAGGTTGACAATCCCTGTGTCCACAGATACTGGTGTGTGTCCCTTTTCACCAGATGTGAGCTCTGCAGGGCTGAGGTTGCTTCTAAATCCAGTTGTCATGGCTGCTTCATCCAGCTGTCCCAGCTGCTGCATGGTGGGAGTTGCCTCTCCAGCACTGAGTGACTTATATGATATGTCAACACGGTACCTAGGAGAACACAGAAACACCAGCAACGCCACTTTAATTACTCTTCTAAGATGAGGTAATGATCGCTAATGTGTATCGGGTCCCATTAATTAACTCTCTGACTTTAATTAACTTCTTGCCTATTTCACCTGACATAATATATTATCACAAATGTCAACCTCGAGGAACATTTCCCTCTTGCAACAAAACAAGATGCGCCCCCAGAAACATTGCATTTTTTGACAATGAACAGGAAGGAAGTCCTCTCCGGGAAGTGGACACGCTGCTGGTGGGACACAAACCTGTCTAGCTGGACTATGGAGCTTTCTAAGCATCTACTAAGAGTCTGTAATCATAATCAAATTTGTTCCTAATCACACTGCCGTGACTTCTCATTGCATCTAGACACATTGCTAATGACGAACACCGCCACAGCACACCTCACACAGCAGGGTGAGGTTTTAGAAATGAGATACTCACCTGGTAGATGTCTTTCGGGTAAGCTGAGTATGGGAGATGGAGGGCATAGGCTTCCTTAGACCAGGCTGGAAATGAGAGATGGAGGGCAGGGGCTCCCAGCGGCTTCCCCATAGATGCCCCATGTGTATGGAGCCTAGGCAATTCCAGGGTGCTAACTGCTGCTGCCTCGGCTTACCTGAGCCCTCAGCGTGGTCCTAAGAGTTCTGTCACTTTGAGCTGGAGAAGATGGTTTTCATGGCGGCAGCTAGGGACACTCAGCACCCCTAAGCCCACGACTGTGGCTCCCTTTCCATGGTTGACTTATGCCCAGTGGCACTCTCTAGCTGCCCTTGTCACCCCTCGTCAAGTCCCCATTTCCAGCTCTGCCATCACTACAGGAGGCCCTTGACTCCTTGTCCCTGCCTGTGGCTTCCTTCCCTCCCCCACTGCCCTGTTCATAGAGAAGGAGATCAAGGGTTGTGCTCCCCTAGAGTGAGGATAGGAGTTCCACTCTTTTGTCTCTTTGTGTCCTGATCCTAAGGTGTATATATATCAAGTATATAAAAGGACTGAGGCCAGATTTGGACCCTGTGGAGTTGGCTGTGGTCAACACAGGAGCCCCCTGCCTAGACTGACTGAAGGCCTTTGGAATGGCAGGAGAAGTCTTCAGCAGCAGTTTTCCCCTTCTTTGGGGCAGTGGGTAGAAACAGATAAGTCTCGACTCTACAGTTAGAAGTGACTTTTGGCTGAACCTAATGCCTCAGTAGGTATTCTAGGATATGGACACACCTGGTCCAGCCTTCCTTCAGTGGAGCCCCAGCCCAGAAGCATTCAATCACCTGTGTGCTTTTGGGGAGTCCTGGCCATGGGGCTCCATACCCTGCTTGTGAAAGCACGCTTACTTAGATACACCCACACCAATGTACTCTCACATGTGAGACCCAAGCATGTATATGTGCATAAATCATACCCCTATCCATGAACCCAATGTGTACACCACACACCAGGTATCCATATTTATGAACAGATAGATAGATACACATAGACATCTGTGCACATATAGAACCCACACCCATGCATATATACACACCACATGCGCACCTAAGAACAAACCACAAATGCACAATCATTTGCATGTATATACACATGTATAACCTACACATGTGAGTGCATAGTAACTCATACATACACGAGTAAACATGTGGGCGTGTGGTCAGGAATGGCTGGCAGGAGTTGTGCAGGAGGACATGAACCGCTGCTCTGTTGTTACCTGGAGGCAGGAGTCTAGTTTCTAGGCCCAGCTTCCTTATCTGTCTGTAAAGTACCCTGTGGTGCCGATAGCACGTGGGTCCATGGAACCTTCCGTCTTCACGGGTTCACTCCCTCACCCACCATGGGCACAGGGAGGGTTTGATGGTAAATGGTCTCATCATGGGATGTGGTCACTGGGCTGGTTTGGAGGATGGCCTGGGCTGAGCTCAGGGAGACTGGAGAGTGAGGACCTTTCATACCATGGAGGGTATCGAGACAATGATCCTAGCACGGCACCCAATACACACACACACACACACACACACACACACACACACACTCACACACACGGTTAACAGATATTCCTTGGAATTTAGGACACAGCGTTCCAGTTCCAGCCCTTGTTGGCCCTGGAGCAAGCATTGTGACTATGGTCTGGGATAGGCTGCCAGGGATGGGCAGGCTCCAGTTCTAATGTCTCTCTCTGTGTTCTAAGCATATCAGCCGCTTTCACGTTTCTTGTGCGAGAGGGGCAGAGAGGAGCTGGCCTCTTTGCTGATGTGGGAACATTCTGACCCCATGGCTAGCATAGAGGGGTGCAGAGATGCCCATCGGTTGCACTGACAAGTCTGACATTTTCACTTGAGAAGAGGGGACCAGGGGAGCCTGGAGCAACACCTGGCCTCCCTGGAGACTTGGAAACATGAAAAGGACTGGAACACTGTAAGTTCCTAAGTGGAAAGGCTCTGTTGTCACAAAGAATCATTTGACTGTCACCCAGTCCTTTGTCCCTCTGAGCAAATGCTCCAGCCTTTAGTCAGGCTTCCTCCTGCACAATGAGAGGCTCCAACCCAGCTCTCAAAACTCCACACAGGGAAGCAACTCTACCCCACCCCCTTGGGATGCTCCTCCATCCTGCCATCACTCCTGGTTTAGGGTTCACAAGAACTTTTCCACCCATGAGTCCCCTTTACGACAATCATGTTCATGGGAGGTAGAGATAGGGAAGGACTCCAAGGCATAAAGGTAGCAAGCACGGCCCAAGGTCGAATTGGTAACAGTAGTGGGCTTGTCCTGACAGCTCTAGATTAGTGCCTGTACCCCACCCTGCCCCAGCATCCTCCCTTCTCTGCCGCCTGCCTGTCTGTCAAAGATGTAAGTGGGCCAGGCAGAGAGCTGTGGCGTGTTCAGCTGGTCCCAGTGGTGCAAAGGGAGACTGAGTCTGTCCCGTGGCCCCTACCTGCAGCTAAAGGTAGCTTGCAGGCCCTGGGATGATGAGGGACCATGTCTAGTGGGGAGTGGGCATCAGTGTGTGGCTCCAGATGGACAGGGGATTGCAGAAATGGAGTCACCCCCTCCAGCCCCTCCTGAAGTTCTCCCTCTGCTGCTGGAGTGCCTCTCACTGGCAGGTCAATCCAATCCAGGAGTGGGGCAACTGAATCAGGGGCCTGTCAAGCTGATGGATGAGTTGAGTGGACTGGCATTTTGGCCACCGTTCAGGGTAGTGAGAGGCCACTCACGAAATGCACGTCTGTCACCACCCTCACGTCAGTGGGCTCTGTAGACTTGTTCATTCACTCACTGCCTCTGTGCTATTCACTTGGCACTTGCTGGGGCCAGACATAGGCTCTGTCCCTAGAGTTTGGTATCTGGTAGGAAAACGGACGGCAGCCAGCTTGTGAGAAAGGACATACACAGGCTTTGCAAACTGGCAGGGTAGAGATGCTACCACCCATAAGTTCCTGCTTCGGGTGAGTGTTGGGTATGCCAGGCCTGGGTGGGTGTCCTAAAAATGCTGAGACTCTCAGCAGGACCAAGGGCCCAGAGTCAACACTTCTTATACAATGAGGTCTGCAGATGCTTGGCCATGAGAAGAAAGCCCCTGTGGGTGGCAACCTGTCTGCCCTGGGTGTGTGTGTGGCCTTCTCCCAGATCCTCGGAAAGCCCCTAAGATAGCTACAAGGTGGGTGGTAGGGTGGCATGGATCAGGCCTCGGGCCTCCTCTGAAGACTCAACAGCCTTGCATGTCTGTCTGGCATCATCTGTCACTGCTTCAGCCTGTGACCTAAGTGACACCCTATCCCGTCACATGCTGAAACTGGGCTGCCCTGGCTGTTAGAGGGCCTCTGGGAGGCTCTGCCCTCTTGAAAGGGCCTGTCCCCCGCAAAGGAACTGCGGAGAACTGACTAGATCAGCAATTACTACATCCCTGTGCTAAGTGCTGGAGAGAGAGAAGAACTAGTTTGCTGTCTACACTGTAGGTTGGACTGAGGGCTGAGTTCCAGAGGCCTGAGCTGGCCCAGGTTGTATAGCCCTCGTCACTATGCAGTGTAGCACATTCATTTAAATTGTTCAAATGCTTGCCACTTATGGTTTATGAGAAAGGGAATGAAGGGTGGGGGAGGGGAAAGGAGAGGTGTGGAGCTAGGGCAGGACATCCACAAATCATGCACCACAAAACAGCACCCATCCTCAACAGCATTCCCACTTGTTGGACTGGGAAATTGAGACTAGCAAGCAGTTCAGGGTCTGGTCTCCAGCCCTAGATCTGTGTGACATGGCCCTGGCTGCTCCAAAGGCTCCTTCCTCTGTATCTCCCAGTCCCAGCCCCATCTTGCCAGCCCTCACCCTCCTTGCTGTGTCCTACATGATGGACCAGGGGACCTTGTGCTCAGAACAGGTGGCATATGCCAGGCCTTCTGCACGGTAAGACAGGTGCTGCCCCTGCTGCTGTATTCAGCGGAGACACCAGGTCATCTCACTAAGAGTCAGGAAAGCTTCCTGAAGGAGGTGGCACCACACCTGAGTTGACATCCAGGTGGGAGGGGATGAGAGAGGACACAGCATAGGCAGGAAGGAGCAGGAAGGACCTGGTGACAATGGGCAGAAATTCAGATGGTAGTGGGAAGAACAGCAGGAGACTGGGCAGGTAAAGCCACTTGGGGGAGGGCCTTGGCATCCTGCATGGGAGTTAGGTCTGATTTGGAAGATGATGACGAGGAGCTCAGAGGGCAGGCCCTTCTCCTCCCCTTCCCCCTCCTGTTCTGCCCCTCCCCCCTCTCCTCCCCATCTTCTTTGTGTGGTCCATGTACAAATGAGAGCTCATACATCTCCATGTGGAGGCCTGAGGAAGACATCAGGGTTCTGCCTCTATTGTTCTCCACATTATATTTGGAGACAAGGCCTTTCACTGCACCCGAAGCTTTCTGTTTTGGCTGAACTGTGTCTCTTCCCTCCAGTGCTGGGCTTATAGGCATGCACAGCCATTCTGGGCTTCTATTTAGGTGCTGAGGATTTGAATGCACTCTTGCATTTGCAGAAAGCTCTCTTCCCCACTGAGCCATCTCCTCAGCCCTGAGGTCCTTCTTCTTAACCTCTGTGACCTGTATACCGAATACAGCATCTCAGATACACCAGGAGCTCAACTAATATCCATTTAATGGATGGATGGGTGCCTGGGTGATGGTGGTTGGGAGACAGATAGGAATAAATGGGGATAAGAGCTGGGGTATAGATGGACCCATGGGTGATGGATAGGGAAGATGTGGGGATAAGCGTTGAGAAGGACTATTGATGGACAGGGTGGGAGAGAGGATGTGTGAGCAGTGTGCACGGTGGATGGGTGAGTGCTGATATTTGCTGGGTGAGATGCATTGTAATAGCTGAGGGAGGGAAAGGACATGGGTCTTCTTCACTTGCAGCTTCCAGAGTCAGGTGCCAGAGGACACGACACTTCTTACATGTTTGCACCCTTTCCTACAGGGAACTCTGGGTGCTGACGCTTGCCCAGCTTGTAGCCGCCTCATCAGTAGGCTGTGAAGTGCACTTATTTAAAGTGTCCCAATGTTTATTACTTACTGGGGATGGGGAGACAGGGGCAAGAAGAGGAAGAGGTGTGGAATTTGGGCAAGTCATGGCTGGGCTCTGGTTGGAGAATTGTCTAGTGGTAACCAGGTCTGTAACTGGCACCTCCCCACATGCTAGCCTTGGCCCATCCACGGGCGTGGCTCTGTCTCCTATGAGCCCTGTCTCGGTGCTCATATTCAAGGTTTAAGCCAGATTGGCTCCTCCACTGAGGGTCCACTGTTGACACAAAACACCCCTGAAATCTAGCCCAGGGACAGGTGCTCAATGTTCCCAGGTCCCAGGGAGGCAAAGCAGGGTCACCACCATCTTTTCCAGGAAGAAAAACAGCTGTGAGATTGGTTTTCAAGGTCCTAGGAAGAAGGACGGTATAAGGGAATTTTCTATAGATGCCCTGCTGAAGAGTTGGGAGCCCTGGAATGGAGCCCTGCTTCCAAGCCCATGACTAGGCACACCCACAGTTGGTAATGTGGCTACTCACTGTGGCTGCACCAAAGGGAGAGAGGTTGTGTGCATCTGGAGCCCAAGGGGAAGCCTGAAGCAGGCAGTGCAGAGCTGGACGGCCCCAGGGTGGCTCAGCCACATCTCCAAGGGTGATGTGTAGGGTCATCAGAGCTTTACACCCTACTACTTCAGCAAGTAAAGCGCTCACCCATGGGATCCCTGCCATCTTGTGCCTTTGGGCCTCCTACTGGGAATGAGGCTCTTGACTTGGTTAGGTGACTGGCCAATAGCCCAGAGACTTCCAGGGCTTGTAAAAGGGCCGAGTGACCTGGTGGCACCCCAACCTCCTAGAACTCCTGACCGGCTGATATACTATTTACGGTAGAGGCAGACACAAGCCAGCTGGACTCTCAAGTGCTCCCCTCATCAGGTTCTCCCCTATTGCCTCAGAAGAAGCCAATCCTGTACCAGTCTATTCTGAATCCTGGCTTCCAGAACTGGGGAAAAGTTTGTCATGTTGTCACTCAGGTATGGTCCCCCAAACTGGCAGCTCCAAAAGACTAACACCCCCACTCCCTATCAGAAGACTCCCTCAGCCCCGCTGAAGCGTGGAACCACGTACCACACTATTCTCTTCCGCTTTTGTCCTGTGACCAACAGGACCGCTGCCACCATGCCACGCCCATCATCAAGGCGGTCATTGCCTTCCTGTGTCTGCTCAGGGCATCCCTGCCTGAGGGCAGTGATGACATTCTGTGTCTCACACAATCTTCACACAGTTCCAAAGTGGGGTCTGTGCCCACTGTTTCCTATCCTCACTCCGCCAAGAGACACGTGGCCCCCTCTAAAGGGCCACATAGAACTCTCCTTGGCCTCCTGGCCTCCTGCCCTGTCTCCCCCTGCTGTCCCTCTCCCTAGTTTGGATGGTGCCAAAAGGGCCCTCTGGCTGCATCTGTGTGGGCACTGGACACTGAAGCTGGCGCTGCAGGGAGAAGGCGGCCCATTTGTCTAGTCAAGTCGTTCCCTTTGTTCGCAAAGAAGATACACGCCCAGATGTGACAGCACAATCTCTCTCGCACGACGGCTTGCATGGATTCCCCAGATAAGCTGCGGATTGCGGCTCCTGCCGTCTCTCTATCTGGCTTGAGTTTGCCATAATAGAGGGGACGATGTAGCTGGTAATGACCCGTGACAGCTGCTATACTGATATTCACAGTCTTGTGGAGAGAGAGAGAGAGAGAGAGAGAGAGAGAGAGAGAGAGAGAGAGAGGAAAAGAAATAAACTCTTGATAAAAGTCTGATTGAAGATTAATAGTTGTCAGCTGACAGTTCACAATGAGCAGGCTGCAGAGCCGAGATGCTGAGCCCGTACCCAGGAAGGACCACAGAGTTCACATGGGGCCACGGGAGAGCCCGGTACTCCAGTGGCTGTTGTCGGCACCTCGGCCAGGGTGCTCAGAGATTTCTGGCGGCGAGAAAGCAGATGGAAATTGTTTGGGGTCTGTTTATTTATTTATATGCCACCATGTTCCGGGATGGATTTTAAAAGGCTTAGAAATTGCTTTGTATAGAAGCCTGGATAATCCCTGTGATTGTCCCAGGCGGGTGTAGCTTCTACAGCGGCTGCTTGGTGGGAGGGGCTGGGAGGCTGAGCAAGGGGTCAGACTCTCTCTATCTGTGGATAACCAGGAACTTGGATTCACTGAGTTTCAGTGACTAGCTCCATGTTGGGTGGTACCTGGGAGGCAGAGCCAGGACTGAAAGTCATTTGTTCGTTCATTCATTCATTCATTTATTCATTCATTCGTTCATCCTTTCATTTGCTTGTTTGATCATGTAGAATCTGTTTACCTGAAGAAAATAAGACTAGTTCGAACCTGGGAGAAGTTACCTTAAACACAGGTAGCGTAGATTGTACCCAGTAGCTTATGATCAGCCTCACCCAGCTACCCTGAAGGCTGAGGACTGAAGGCACACAGGAAGCTGTGCCTGGAAGAGATGAAGACATGAACCACGGTGGTAGGTGCCTCTGGGCCACAGAAGATGGATCACGTCTATTTAGCCTATAGAAATGCCTCAGGGTGGAAAGTGACCTTGGCGAGGGGTGGGGTGGGGTCTGCAGGGGTAGCACCTGGTGGGGCCAGCGGTGAGCCCCTGTGATGGCGGTGTGGGGCACAGCTCGGGGCCTGTGAGTCCTATTATATGTAACAGGACTGTGTAAACAGCAGAGTCAGTCGGTGTGTAGCAGTTCCCTGCGGCTGCTCTGACAAATGATCACACAGCTTGCAGTTTACAGGAACTTCGGCTCCCATCGCCCTGGAGGCTGGAAGTCTGAACTCGAGGTGTCAGTGGTCCAACCTCCCGTCTCTACCCACACCTGGTCGTGGTCCTGAGGGATGCTCTGTATTCAGGGTTCTCAGCTCCGGTCTTTAATTACATCCACAAAGACTCTTCTCCAGGCAGGCTGCCTTTGGAGAATCCAGACTTGAGGGTATTGCTCCCGCCCATATAAGCGGCAAAGCAGCTGGATCAATGAGAACAGGGTCAGCAAATATGCATGGAGAATATGGGTGCAGGGCAAAGATGAAGCTGGCCCTTTCAGTAAGGACAGTCAGCTGGGTGTGGTGGCGCAAACCTTTAATCCCAATACTCAGAGGCAGAGGGTAGGGTATCTCTGTGAGTTTGAGGCCAGCCTGGTCTATGTAGTGAGTTCCAGGTGAGTCAAGGCTATATAGTGAGACCCTGTCTCAAAACAAAACAAACAAATAAATAAGAACAGTCTACAAAACGGAGCTTGTTATGTCCTTAACCTGTCTTCCTAGTGGGGCTTGGGGTGCATGAGGAAGTAGCATATTCCCAGAAGGGGCTCATGCCAATTACAGAGTGGAGACTAGCCAACAGCAAGAGATCCAAGGCCAGTTTTCAGGTTCCTGTGTGGAGACTTTTCTACAACAGTGGGAGGCTTCTGTACCTAGGTCCCTACCTTGAAGGCTCTCTCTCTCTCTCTCTCTCTCTCTCTCTCTCTCTCTCTCTGTGTGTGTGTGTGTGTGTGTGTATGCATACATGCATACAAAAGTGATTATGACCCCAAAGACACAAGTTCGAATTCTCAGTTCAGTGAAAGAGATTCCCAGGGAGAGATGAAGCTCCCTCTGCAGTTGGATAGGAAGCTGGGGCTCAGAGAGGCTGAGCGAGGCCCCTAAGTGTCCCCATAGGCACCAGGCACCTGAGAGGCTGTAGCCGCTGCCTCTGACTGCAGGCAGGGCTTGCTGTGCCCCTCTGTCTCTTGCATCTTTAGACACCTTGCTGCTTCTTGCTGCTGTTTCTTTGTTCTGTTTTATGTATCTTCATAAGCTGCCTTAAATCCTTTTTGAACAAGGCAGGACATAAATAGATAAATAAATAAAACCCCCATGCTGCAAATTTCAAAGCATCTTTCCCAGAGCCCTGCTCATTCCAGGAGAGAGTCATTCATAACCACTGACAACTCCCCGTCCAGGCCTGGGTGCTTCTGGGCTCAGAAAAATGAGCTTGTTTGGGAGCTGGCTTCATTGACATTTACGATGCGACTTCCAGGTCCTCCCACAATGCCGCCAGAAGGCCAGCAGCTTCAGCTCTGCCCCTGTCCTGCAGAGCATCCGTGGACCAGAGTGAGGAAGGGCAGCATGGCCTTTGCCTCAGGCTCTGCCCAAGGGACTTTGCAAGGGCTAGGAAGACAGCCGGCCCCAAGCGAGGCTCACACATGCAGGTAAAAGGACCCAGGTGTGCCCAGCGCAGCCCAACCAGTGATTCTTAAGGACCTGCTGTGTCACAGTATCCAAACACACGCAGAGAGCTTTTGTCTTAGCTGTGTATCGCTGGAAAGCAATCACCTGCGTCACCTGATGAAAAGGAGTCAGCGCTGTGTATGTGTTTGGCACCACACACGCGCTCTGTGCTGTACGCTGGGCTAGCAGGATTCCCAAGGCAGAGAAAGCTTCAGTGCTGTTCACCATTGACGGGGCAGGGGAGAAAGACACACTGTAGAGTAGAGGCTGATCTCAATGGTGAGAAGCTTGTCTCCCCATCAAATAGATAAGGATGTGTGTGTGTGTGGTCTGTGTGCAGCTGTGCACATGTGTGTGTCCGTACATTTGCACACATGTAATCTCTGTATGTGTGTGACCTGTATGTAAGCATGCATGCCTGTAGTGTACACAAGCACACATGTGTCCTCTGTGTATGTGCATGAGTGGACATGTGTGTTCTGGTATGATACTTATGCATATGTATGTACATGTGGTATTCACAAGTGTGCACTGTGCATTGGTGTGCATAGGTGTGGTACATACACATGTGGATACAAGTGTACATTCTTTATGATATGTGTGTGACAGAAAGGTTTGTGTGTGTGCAGGTTGTATATGTACTGTGTGTATATGCATGTAAGCAGTGAGTGATATGCATTAAGGTACATAAGCACATGTGTGGGTTGTATATGTTCTGGATGCACATGTGTTCATGTGTGTACCTGTGCTCCTGTAAATGCACATGTGCTTTTTAATCATCATGAGAGCTGGATCCTTTTGGCCCTTAACCAGATGAGGTTGGCGCTTCAGACAAAAACCCAATCACGGGCTCTGAGTGTGACTGTGTGAATGAGTGTGTGACCTGAGGGCCACACACATGAGAAATAGTTGCAGTTCTGTTGTGATCATGGATGATCTGCCTCTCTTTCCCGGCCAACACAGGCCTGGTGGGCTGTATTTCAGAGGCAGGAGAATCCTCAAATAAATTGTGTGTCCAGGGCCACGGTGATGAACGTGGCCCCCTCCTCACCAGTCCCCATGTCAGAATTAGGACCTCTTCATTGTGCATGAGTGCTAGAGATGAGGGTGTGGGTGCAGTAGGCTTGGCCACTGTATTTCATGGGTAACTTCACAATTTATTTCAGAGAGCACCCATGCTTCAGCATCAAGGGCTTCTGTCTCGTAGCTCAGAGTCACATGGAGGCCATGTCATGGCCAGAGCACAGGGGTTGAAGGCATAGGATTCTTGAACACATAAGGCACGGGACTGAATGAGAGCCAGTGGTGGAGGAACTGGGGAGATGGATGGGTGTTGGTGAATGTGGAGTTGTGGCCAGTCGGCTGCCCATAGACTTGACCTTGATGAAGAAATTCTTGGCATGTAGACAGAATCCTGGGCTTGGCCCATTCTGGTTTTTGCCAATGTCTCTGTCCCTGTTTCCTTGCCTACAACATGGCATCATAGCAATGGCTCTTATCTTGTCCACCTTATGTACTGCAGCAATCATAAACCACATAGAAGTGACGTGATTGATAGAAGTCATTGTCTCTCTCCAGTGCTATTTTATGCAGAACAAGGGTGACAACTTTAAACCCCCATACACTCATCCTAATCTTAGAGGAAATTAATGGACTACTAGGCAGGTAGCTGACGTAGGTTCTGTTTGGGTAGGTAGACGTGGGAAGTCCCATAGCCTTGCCTCTCACCGTAAGTGATAGGTTCAGGCCAGTAGCCTAGCATAGTTTGGTCATCTGGGGTTCATTATACAGGAGCAGTTTGCATTCTTTAGTTGAATGGAAAAACCCTGGGAACTTCAGCAGGCCTCTGTCCAGCCTCATCGTGAGCTTCTCCTCTGCTGCCGTGCTCAGGCCACAGCCAGTTTGTTCCCTGGAAACTTGTGGTGTTCTCAAGCATAATGACCGTGTAAGAATGCTGCCTGTGTGGGTCACCTAGGGGAGAGAGCTGCTGTTGGCCTTCTTCTAGCCTCTGCACCAGCAGATGTGACTGGCAAACCTGGTGAACTTGTGGGGGGGCATTACCCTGAGACTCAGGTAGAAGAGAGGATGTGATGGAGCAGGCTGGTGCTTGGCCACTGCTGCATCACTGAGCCTTGGTTCCCTTGGATGTCAGTGTGGCACTGAGTCATAGCACCTTGATAACACCATGTATATATAAGTACCTAAGACGTGACCTTTTGTCGTCAATAGACTCCGCAGACGCAATTAGTCCAGAGAGGCAACACACACCTTCATCCAGTCACTGATGTTCTGCTAAGGCAGAAACATGGACTCAGAACCCCAGGGGATGTGGAGAGGTCACAAGAAGATGCTACAGAGGTTGAGGCTGTGATTCTGTCAACTAAGGGACTCCAGGGTGGCATGGTGGCCCCAGAAACCAGGAGAGAGGAGGAGGGACTCACCTCAGCATCTCCTGAAGGAGCTGTTGTCCACCCCTCAGTCTGGAGGTCTGCTCCCAGGTAGGGGTGAGAAGCAGCCTCCACTGTTAAGCTGTGGTCGGTGGTTGTGTTACACAGCCCTGGGCAAGCACAGTCTTCCGGGGTCTCCAGGAGAGGGGCAAGACAAGGCAAGCAGTGAGTCCCCAGGCCCAATGCTACAAATCCCAATCCAAGCACAGGAGGCTTGTAGCAGAGGGGTCCAGTAGTCATCCTACCCTGGCTGCTGCAGAGTATCTCTCGTTCTGCAGGGCCTGTCCCTCTGGAGGTAGGGACCCCACCCTGATTTCCCTTCCTGAGGGCCATTTTCCAGGAGACCAAGAGAGGGTATTGCCCCCCACTCCTTCTAATGTGTCTCTCAGGCATTTGACCGTGGCATTTGGCCATGGTTGATCATTCAATCACGCACAAGTTTGCTCTGGGTTAGATTTAATACAGGCGCAGGTAGAAAAGAGAGCTGCTGGGCTCTCACAATCTAGTGGGGTCGTGGAAATGAAAGCAAGTGACCTTTTATAAAGTGCCAAGTGCAGGACATGAAATACACATGAGGTTGGAGGGAGGAGGGGGGCAGAGGGGTTGAGCACTAGGCAGCTTCCTGGGGGAGGGGATGCTGAGCCTCCAGGACAGGAAGGTATGTGTTGAGAACCAACCTCTCATGAAGAGGGCGGCACATTTGGGTATTCGGGGGTTCTGTGTGCAGAGCACCTGCCCTAAGAACAGACAGCAGAGATGGAGACAGGTGGCAGGGACAGAGGCAGAAGGCAGGGATCGGTGCATATGACAGGGTGGGGGTAGGGGCATTGCTCTTGCTGCTACATCTAGTTAGCTAGCAATGCCCAGCATCAGAAACAGCAGGAGCAGCAATGCTGGTGGTTGCCAGGCCTGCCCAGATAGTCTCTCATAGGGTGACTTTCTGACAACACCCTAGTGTAACCTCCAAGCCGGAGGATGAGAAGCTTTGGAGCATTTTAAACCTTGGTCACAGGGGCCTGGGTGTAGCCTCATTTGCATTTTAGGGAGAAACAACAGAGATGCTATAGAGGGTACAGGAGGTGAGAAGAAGGTGGGGCCTCCCCTAGGAGTGGGGGGCTCCTACTCAAGATTTGAGCAGGGAGGAAAATGGACATTGTTTGAGCTGTTCACACAGCCGTATATGCCAAGCCCGTGAGATGAGATGGATGTCTGACAGTGTTTGTTGGGTAAGTGAATGTTGTGTGTTCTCCCTCCTCCTTCTCCTCCTCTTGCCCCTCCTCCAGCCCTTCCTCCCCCTCCTCCTTTTTAGATAGGCTCTCACTGTGTAGCCCAGGCAGGCCTTACATTTGAGATCCTCCTGCCTCAGTCTCCTGAGTGCTGAGATTACAGGTATTCCCATGTCCAGCTGGCTAGGGCCTCTCCTTGGCTCATCCGGACACCTCAGCTCCTGTGTTTGCTGCCCTTTGCTCCCACCGTCATTCTGGCCCTCCTACCTCTGTCTTCTCAGCCGGTCTCTCACCATTCTCTTTGGTTGACTCAGCTTGCTTCTTACAGGGTTTGGTTTCTATTTTGGATTCTAGTGGCACTTTCTTCTATGACAGTAAAACTGATACAAATGCCCCTTGGGGGCTGACATGGGCCCCAACTTAAAACGGGTTGGGGATACAGACACCAGTGTTGGAACCCAGGTCAGCACTAGCGGTGGTCAACTGTCCATTACTAACAGGCAAGGCTTGTCCCTGTCGCCATCCGTGGACAAGGACCTGGTAGGGATATGAGTCACAGTCCTGGCGTTGGCATGTTCTGACACTGGCTGTGCCCACTGCTTCCCAAAGCCTAAAATGGGATGGATGAGGAACTTCTTGACTTTTTATGATTGGATATGTATTTTTAATCCTACCATAGTATCACATATCCTGTAATGTAACTTACTTCCTGCCCTGACCTTGGAGAAGTGAGCACAGCCCAGCAGGTCTAGAAGTAAGCAAATTAGGAGCAGGACTTATGCACCTGCGTTGAATCCCTGGGCGACGTCTGGTCCCATTTTTGACTTTAAACTTTGTTACCTCCTACAAGGGCTCAAGTGTGCTTGGCTGGGAGAAGAAGCTGGGGAAGGGGCTCTAGAGAAGGGAACCTGCTGACAGGATGTCCTGGTATTGTATGGGGAGCCTAGAAACATCCCTAATATCTAAGCATCCCTACCCCAGAAGCCTGAACCCCCTGGGTGGAACAAAGACACATTGAAGGAAGAAATTTGGGGGAGCAGGTGGGAGCTTTTGCCAAGAGCAGGCATGATTCTCAAGTGCTGGGGTGACATTAGCAGGTTTGGGAAAACCGCCTTGGGGGATTCTTTTTCAATCCCCTAAGCAGAAGGTAACATTTACTCATTGAATTCAGGTTAAATTACCATATTAATTATTCAGCAGACTTAATGCCATCACACCAGAACCTGGGTACCGGATCCAGGGGGAACCAGAAACAAAATCAATGGGTCCAGAGACATTGGCTACTAATGAATAATTGACTCTCCAACCTTGAAATCTGATGGTAACAGCTTGTAAGATATCCAGAGGGCACAATAAAAAGATAGATAGACATGCAGATGGGGAGATAAAAAGAGAGAAAAAAAAGACATAGACGGACTGATGGACAGACGGATGGACAGACACACAGACCTATATACACGTAGATGAGTAGATAGGCAGTTAGGGTCTGGGTGATTCCAGTTATGTTTGTGTACTAAAACCCTCTCTTTTATGGCCATCATCCTGTGCCTGGAGTCACAGCACTAATCCTATTTAAAAAGGTTACAATTTCACACGTCTTTCAGCGTGACCTGTGGGAGGGCTGGCCCCAGTGTGCCCAGCACAGGTTTTAAGTCGCCTATTTATATCCAAATCAATTCTAAGTGGGTTGCAAGCCTGGCTTAATCGAATCTGTCGTCCTTCATACACAAAGATGAGACACCTGACCCCTGTCCTTGGAGGAGGCCCAGTCTCCCGAGGGAGTCCAATGCCTTCTGCTCCTGGTCAAGGAGCTAAAGGGAGCATGGTGGAACTCAGAGCAGCTGAGGAAACACGCAGAGTCCTCCACCCTTCCCTGGCATGCTAATGAATTGACTACAGTCTGTCCTGAGTGTCCCATTGCCTGCTGTCCCGCGGCCCTTACCATTGGCAGCCAGACCACCTTTGTGAAGAGTGAGATCCCAACAGCCCTGGAACACCCGCCATGGTGCAAGCTGAATGATCAACACTGGCTTACCTGAGAGAGTTTATTTCCCAGAGGTTGGGCATCCCTGGCCTACAGTGACCAGCTCTGAGGGCCTATTGGGGACTCTGAGCTCTGGGGTCCACCTGCACATCTCTTCCTCTGGTTCTCCAGTTTTCTGAGTTATTAGGCAGAAGTTTGCCAAAGGGGAAAACTCCCTTCTTTCCTACCACGCCTGAGTAGATAGATCGTTTCTCAGCTCAGAGACAAAGCTTGCCTCCATATTGCCTTCTGCTCCGCTGCCGTGAGATGAGGCAGTGACCTCCGACCTCCTGTCCTTGTGGTCAGAGAGGGTTCTGCAGGCCCCTTCTGTTCCTGGTAGATTCGTACAACTCTCTTGTGCTGGGGACCCGGCCTTGACCTCTTTATGTTCTTCCTCTTCTCTTGCCTCCCTCCTACCCTCTTTTGACAAAGCCCTCTGAGTTTGTGTCAGGCCTAGAACTGGTCTCTGGGGTGTGACAATTGGTGGAACCCTGACCTAGGACCTAGGATGGCTTGGTGTTGTAGTGCCCAGACCCATGCCAGGCTGTGGAAAGGCCTGAGAGCTTCCTTTTTGGTCTTCACTCTTTCCACATCTCCCCCTCCTCACTTCTTCCTTAGGGAATCTTGAGGTATCATTCTCTGTCCTAAAGGATACAGAGAACTGGAAAGACAACATTTGCAACTTCTGGAATAGTTGGGTGGGTATGTACTTGGGATCTAGAGGCCTGGGTTCAAAGCCCATGTCTGCCAGGACTCCGCATGGCCTCCTGGAAGGCCTTTCTTACTTCTTACCTGTAAAGTGAGGGTCGTTAGCAGCCAGCTATTGCCTGGGCTCCAGAGAGCTGTGCGGGTCAACTAATGTCAGTAGTGATAATGATGAAACCTACAGGTGGCAATTACCATAGCAACAGGGCTCCATGAAACTGATGAATGCTAGTCCTGCTTCTCACTAATGGTGTGTGACTCAGGTGAACTTTGGCATCTATAGGGCACATTAGACCTGATGTGTCCTGTGACAGCTTGAAACTGGCCCCTTAGCAGCAGGAGGTGATGGGCAGATCTGGAGATCTCTGCCCATCTGAAGATCTGGGCTGAACCTCCTTCCCTGGGCCCACTGCCTGAGCAGAGGCTTACTGGGTCTGCAGGCTTAAGAACTGCATCTTCACCTCCTCCTGTTTGGCGGCTTCCAGATGTCCTGATCCATCTCCGTAGGGTACCATGATGGAACCACCCAGCCAGGACAGAGTGTAGGTTGTGCACATGGAAGGGGTACAGAGTGAGATGGGAGAGATGCTGGCTGGAAGTTGGGAATATAGCCTGTGAGCGTGAATCTACAGTATGGGAGAACCACCCTATCCTACCTCAGGGCTTGAATGGGTAGCTATACTTCCAGTTTTGGGGACCCAGCAGCTTGCAGAAACAGTAAATCTGGCGTACCATCCATCTCCCAGGTCAGGATCTGAATCAACTATAGTCAGTAGGAAACCACTGCTTAGCATGGCTGACCCTCTGCAGCCCTTCTTATACTATGACCCCTGCTGGGGCGCCTCCAGGGACTACAAAGCGTGACAGAATTCACCTTGCCCTGGCTGCAGGGTAACAGGGAAAGCAATGAGCAGCAGAGGGTGCTGGGAGTGTGTTGAGCCGTGAGAGGAAATAGGAAGCAGTTAGATGGGGAACCTGTACCATGTGGACCCAAGAAGAAGGTTGTAGTGTCCCCCACCTGCTTGGGACACATAGACTCCTAGAAATGACACCATGGGGACCATCTGAGGAGCACCGACCCCAGTCTCTTGACTCAGGACAGGTTTATACACGCAAGGCCATCTGCAAGGTTTTCTCTCTCCTCAGCGTCAGTCCTCATAGCCAGCCAGAGATCCTGTGCAGCCCAGCCCCCGACAAGCGGCCCTCCCTCCTGGGTAGACACTGAGTCACACCACTGACCTTTAGTTGCAGGTGTGGGCAGGTGAGGAACTCTGAATAGCTGATGTGGAGCAAGGCAGGAGCCCCTCTTGGTCAGGCCTCAGGCAGCAGCTGTGTCTGGCCAACCCCCAACCCAGGGATGGAAATAGACAAGAGTCTGGGAGAGTAGAACCACAGGAGGGAGACACCTGGATCCTGGATGCAGCACTTCCAGAAAGCTGCAGCTGGCCTTGCTTTGAACTGCTCTGTAGAAGGAAGCTAGTCCCACCATGCGGAGTTATGGAGCGCTGGGGTCATCCACAAGGCATGCCAGAGCACTCTGCCTCGGTTGTCCTGCGATCCGAGAATCCCCATGGTCCTCGACATTGGGCAGTGGTTAGAATGAGGAGTGCTGGCTGTGGGCTTGCTGTACCAGCACCGCTCATTTCCTGTGTGCTGTGATACTCTGTGGCTCTACCATAACCGCACTGAATGGCGTTATATCCACTGTTATAGCCAAGGAAACTGAGTCACAGACAAGGCTTCAGTAACTGCCTAAGGTGACAGCCAGCTAGCACCAGAGGCTGTGGTGAAGCTGAGGCCAGCTCTGCCTACCTCAGAATGTGTCCCCAGCCTTTGCTGGCATCCTGTCTGTAGTTGTTTCTCTAATATGCACCCATAAGCTGGTCCACGCAGTTGTACTGGGTGGAGTTGTTAGCAAATGTGGCAGAGCCAAGTGACCTTACAGTGGAATACTGGGGAGGCTGTGACATAGAGAGCCCTAGGATGTAGACTGTGCTGCCAGTCCCTAGAGGGCAACGGGACACCATGTGAACAGCTGAGGACCTGGAATGGGGTGCATCCTTGGGATGGGGACGCAACCGGAGGAGCTGGCAAGGTACCGAACAGCTAGGTACAGTTTGGCAGTCTTGGGGTCAGAAGAGCAGCCCTTGCAGAAGGGACCAACCTCAGTGAGACCACCTCGCTGATATAACACTCTCTTCCAAGGTACCCTCCTCCTGGGTGTCCTCCTGCACCCTGGCCTCTGAGCATCGAGCTCAGCCCCCTGGGTAAGGGCCAGGACGATGAGGTCAGGAGCAAGAAGAAATGGCATGATGGAGGGCAGCTGTGTTTCCCATTCCAGGGATGCAGCTAGATTCCGCACAGACGCCATCTCACCTTGGACATAGGCAGAGAACAATGTGGCTTAGGCAGGCCCTGGAGTGGCAAGGTCTGCAGTCAGTTCAGCCATAGGCTGGATGGGAAAGGATCAAGGTCATTCTGAGCCTTAGCTCACCCACTGCAGGCCCCTCTTTTTCCTGGGAGTTGTGCTGGAGGCCCATGTGACGATGTCTGTGGTCACAGCACATTACACAGCACAAAGGGGCTCTCTCCAGCTGCTGGCCCCTTTCCCTCCTTCCTGCCCCTGTGTTTCTGAACACCTGGGCCAGTTGGGCTTTGGTCCGGGGCAGTGGCTTAAGGACAATCAATGGCTCCAGTAATTGCTACTTCCCAGCCAGGGCAGTGATGAATGGAGCCAGCACCATGCGGTTCTGGGATCAATATCGTAATATCTTCATACACAGGAGGATGAGGGAAGCAAGCAGGTTCTTGCGGACATTCCTGGGAGTCTGTGGAGCTGGAGGTTTGACTGCAGGGCTGTTGGGTGTGGTGAACTCAGCTGAGTCAGGCTAAGGATAGAAGGAGGTGGTTCTCACAGGCCTTGGGCTCCTGGGGGTGGAGGGGTGGGGCCTGAGGGCATGAGAAGACCTATGCATGAAGCTGCAGGGCACAGCACATCCTTAGAAAGCCACGGAGGATCTCCGTTGCTCCCTGCCTCTAGCTGCTCTTTGACATTTCAGGTCTGGTGAGGCAGTGACCTATTTGCCACCTCACAGAGAAAGAAACAAATGGCCCCATTTCCTGGCTCTCCCTGTGAGCAATGTGCCCTTTTTAAAGAAGCATCACCGGCTCCTCCTGTCTGCTCAGGTGGGGTGCTTCTTTATTTGCGTCCTTCACCTGTAAGGAGACACCGGTACTTACAGTCTGCAGATACCAGGGACTGCTACCTGTCTGCCGGCCAGTCAGTGGCGTGCTGTTGTTACCCACGT
Organism: Arvicola amphibius; assembly: GCF_903992535.2. Lineage (NCBI taxonomy): Eukaryota > Metazoa > Chordata > Mammalia > Rodentia > Cricetidae > Arvicola > Arvicola amphibius. The sequence continues at coordinate 33,361,409 of NC_052055.2, read as the reverse complement.
TGGGCTGAGGACAGGGCGCTAGGGTGGAAGAGCCCTGGAAGGTTACCATCTACCTGCCAGTCTGATACCATTTGACGAGGGTACGGCCTGCAACCCAGGACAGTTCCCCACCCGAAAAGAGTGGGCAATGTTACAAACTTGAGGAGAAAAGGGCATGCGATCATCCCCTGTGAGAGGCCAAGGACTTGGTGACTGTTTATAAAACTTTTGACAATTTGTGCAAAAATAATGAAACTTATAATGCTCCTGGCATCTCTGGATACGTTGACAAAGGGAGAAAGTGAGCTCCGTGATAAAATTAACCAACTCCTAGCATCTCAGAGTATGGTGAAGGCCAGCCTGTTCCAGATGTGCATGAACAGTCTAAAGGTGACTAAGTGTGCACCAGAAGAGACTCTTTCTCCAGCAGCCGCTGAGCTCAGGTTGCAGAAAATCAGACAGAGGCCCTTGTTATAAAGTTGCTGACCAACAGTGAGAATTCAAGTCACAATGCCAGAGGGTGTTTGTTGGTGGCTAAAGTAAAGGCATTAATTTTAAGGAATTGGAGCCAGCGACGTGGGATGGGGATGTGTGGGAGGACCCTATTGAAACCGAGAGCTTTGAACCCTCAGATTCTCGAGGGTTTATCTCACCTGAGGAAGGAGTCGCTCCACCATCAGCAGAGGAAATACTCCCACCCCCAACCCCTGAAATACTGCCTTTTCTGCTTTTTTGACTGAGGAAATTAATCGTTCATTGTCTGCTAAACCAGCAGTGACTTTCTCTGAAGGAGATGCCAGGGAAGACAATACAGGTGTCCTTCAGGGCCCACCAATAGCTTTCTTAGACTTATAACCAGACTCAAGGCAAAGCAGGCTCTCAGAGGGGAAACACAAAGTGTAGTCCAGGAGGAGATGCACTTCACTGATGAACAGCTTAATGAGTTTGATAATAGTTCATTCAGTCAGAAACCCGGAGACTATGTGTGGGAATGGGTTTTAAGGGCGTGGGATAATGGTGGAAGGCACTAAAAACTGGATTAGGGCTGAGTTTATTGATATGGGACCACTGAGGGAAGAGGCTAGGTTTAATGTGGAAGCTTGCACAATTAAAAAAGGTTTCAAAAGTTTATCTGAATGGTTGGCTGAAGCATTTGTCAAAAGATGGCACACTGAGAAGGAGTTGGAGATGCCTACTATCCCTCGGCTCAGTGTTGACAAAGGGATTTTAAGGCTCAGGGAAATTGCAATGCTGGAGTGGGTACCCTGTGTAAAATCTCATCCATCCCCCACAATGGGAAGGCCCAGAAGACACGTCCTTCACTAATCCTATAAGGCACAAAATGGTGAGGGGGTGTCTTAGGGTTTCTATTGCTGCTACAAAACACCAGGACCAAAAAAGCAAGTTGGGGATAAAAGGGTTTATTTCCGCTTACAGTTCCATGTTGCTCTTCATCATTGAAGGAAGTCAGGGCAGGAACCTGAAGGCAGGAGTTGGTGTGGAGGCCATGGAGGGGTGCTGCTTACTGGCTTGCTCCCCACGGCTTGCTCGGCCTGCTGTCTTATAGAACCCAGGACCATCAGCCCAAGGGTATTACCACCCTCTCTTATCAGCCAGTAATTAAGAAAATGCCTTGCAACTGGATCTCATGGAGGCATTTTCTCAGTTGAACTTCCCTCCTTTCAGAGAACTCTAGTTGGTGTCAAGTTGACATAAGACCAACCAGCACAGAGGGACATCAGCCCATTTGAAAGGCTTTGTTGTAGCTCTTTTCATTGAGCCAGACCTTAGGGTTGGAGTCACTGCTGCTCAATTGGATGAATTAAATGCAATGAGTTTAATTGGGCCCCAAAGTAGTAGGGCCAGGTGGCAGCATTGAATTGCCAAAGGCTTGGCGATTGCAGTTATTGTAATGGGCAGCACAGACAAAGTAATGCCCATAATGGTCTGACCCATAATGGGCAGCACAGGCAAAATGATTTTTATGGTGGCATGACTCATATGGACCTTTGGTACTGGCTAATCAATCATGGTGTTTCCAGGCATGAAATAGATAAGAAGCCTAAGAAGCCTACTGCTTTTTTTTTTTTTTTTTTTTTTTTGTCTGTATAAGAGGGAAAATTCTCAAGCAAATGAAAGAAAGGCTACATTGCAAAAGGGAATCTTGGCCCATGAACCAATTTCCAGACTTGAGCCTATTTGCAGACCCAGAACCCCTTAAATGAAGGGATGACCAGGTTCCCCTAAGAAAGGACCTTGATAAAATACCTAAGAATTTTACTATTAGCCTTTCTCCACTCCTTCCCCACAAGGACCCTATGACCTTTTACAAGAATAACTGACAATGGAGTAAAGGAAACAATCAGACTTTCCAGGATCTGTTGGATACTGGTTCTAAACTGATGCTGATTCCAGGAGACCCCAAGAAACACTGTGGCCCTCCAGTTAGGCCGGGTGATAAATGGAGTTTTGGCTGAAGCCTGACTCATAGTAGGTCCAGTGGTCCTCAAACTCATCCTGTAGTTATTCCCCCAATTCCAGAATGTGTCATTTGGATAGATATACTTAGAAGTTGGAAGAAATCTCATGTTGGTTCCCTGGCCTGTGGAGTGAGGGCTATTATACTTGAAAAGGTTAAATGAAAGCCTTTCGAGTTGTCTCTGCCAGGAAAAATAGTGAATCAAAAACAGATTGCATCCCTGGAGAAACTGCAGAAATTAGTGCCACTATTGAGGACTTGAAAGATGCAGGGGTGGTGGTCCCCATCCCATCTCCATTTAACTCTCCAGTGCAGAAGATGGATGGATCATGGTGCATGACAGCTGACTATTAAGAACCCAATCAGTGACTCCAGGTGCAACTGCTATGCTGGGTGTGGTGTCCTCACGTAAGCAGATGAACACATCTCATGGTACTGGCATACAGCTGTTGACCTAGCAAATGTCTCTTTCTCAGTACCTGTCCACAAGGACCACCAGTGACCTGGTAGCAGGTTGGCCACATTGGACCACTTCCTCTGTGGGAAGGACAATGCTCTGTCCTTAGTGGAGTAAATCCTTCTTACTGGTTATGGACTTACCTTTCCTGCATGTAATCCTTCTGCCAAAACCACCATCTGTGAACTTACAGAATGCCTTATCCGCTGTCATGGTATTCCAAACTGTATTGCTTCAGACCAAGGAAGTTATTTCACAGCCAGAGAAGTGTGACAGTGGGCCCATGATCATGGAATCCACCGGTCTTACCATGTTTCCACCATTCTGAAGCGGCTGGCCTGATAGAAAGATGGAATAGCCTTTTTTTTTTTTTTTGGTTTTTCGAGACAGGGTTTCTCTGTGGCTTTGGAGCCTGTCCTGGAACTAGCTCTTGTAGACCAGGCTGGTCTCGAACTCACAGAGATCCGCCTGCCTCTGCCTTCCGAGTGCTGGGATTAAAGGCGTGCGCCACCACCGCCCGGCTTGGAATAGCCTTTTGAAGACACAGTTACAATGCCAGTTAGATGGCAGGAGCCTGGAGGGCTGGGATCTCCAGGAGGTGGTATAGCCAGGACCCATGGATCCAGTAATTAAGGGGTATAAAAGGGAATAGCTCCACTCACTATCACCCATACTGCCCACCGGAAAATTTTGTTGTTCCCGCAACCATAAATTCTTCTGGCCTAGAAGTTTTGGTTCCAGAGACGGGAGTGCTCCTACCAGGAACCACAACAAGCATTTCATTGAACTGGAAGTTCAGACTTTCCTCTGGCCACTTTGGGCTTCTGATGTCCTTAAGCCAATAGGCAAAGAAAGGAATAACAGTGTTAGGAGAGGTGATTGATCCAGATTACCAAGGGGAAACTGAATTGCTTCTCTATGATGGAGGTAAGAAAGATTATGTCTGGAGTGCAGGAAATCCTTTAGGGTGCCTCTTGGTGCTATCATGTCCTGTGATTAAAGACTTGGGGTAATACAGCAAGCTTATCCAGGCAGGATGACAAATAGTGTAGACTCTTCCAGAATGAAGGTGTGGGCCACTCTTCTAGAAACACCTGCTGTGGTTCTTTTTTTTTCTTTTTCTTTTTTTTTTTTTTTCTGAGACAGGGTTTCTCTTTGGCTTTGAAGCCTGTCCTGGAACTAGCTCTGGTAGACCAGGCTGACCTTGAACTCACAGAGTTTGCCTGCCTCTGCTTCCCAAGTGCTGGGATTAAAGGCGTGTGCCACCACCGCCCAGCCCTGCTGTGGTTCTTGCTGATGGGGAGGAAGTCCAGAATGGGTAGTAGAGGGCAGCAGGTCAGGTGACTAGTGGCAGAAACCGAGATTTTAATTAACACAAATGTGTCTATTTAGTCAAGAATGTATTTATACAGAGTTTTGTGTTTCCTTTCCTCCATTTCTTTATCATGTAATGCAACATCAATTAAGAGAACATTGGTGGTGATCATATTTCAGTTTGAGATACTAAAAGAATGTCCCTCAAGGGACACTGCCGCCTACTCTAAATTTATAGTGTGTTGGGGTTGTATGAGGGATAGTTATATCATGTTCGGTGTAATTATAACCTGGTAAAACATGTAATATGTTTAAACATGTAATTATATATGGGATAGTTATATCATGTTACGTATAATTATGACTTGGTTATTGTTTTCATGAGAAAATCAAGCATGGCATAAGGAGATATGACTGTGTGTCACATTGACAGGGGTGGACTTGTGATGGCTATTTTGATTGTCAACCTACTGCATCTGGAATTAAATCCTAAGTGGCTGGGCACACCTGTGAGATATTCTTTTCTTAATTAAATCATTTAAAGTGGGAAAGACTTTAACCTGGATCTTTTGTGGTGGGAGGATCCACCTTCAGTCTGGGCCATACCTTTGCTGTCAGCCTACAGAAAGGGCATGGAAGAAGGAAGCTTGCTCTCCTTGCCTGCTTGCTCTTGCAGACAAGTCCATTTCTTCCCCAGCATTAGAGCTTGATCTTCAGGCTCCGGTGTATACCGAAGACCAGCTGAGATGGTCAGCCTCATGGACTGAATGACTGACTACTAGATTCTTGGCCCTTCTGCTGGCAGACAGCTATTGTTGGACTAGGACTAGCTGGTCCACATGTAGCCTGTAAACCAGTCTAATAACTCTCTCTCTCTCTCTCCCTCCCTCCTCCCTCCCTCCCTCCCTCCCTCCCTCCCTCCCTCTCTCTCTCTCTCTCTCTCTCTCTCTCTCTCTCTCTCTCTCTCACACACACACACACACACACACAGAGAGAGAGACAGACAGAGACAGAAACAGAGAGACAGAGACAGAGACAGACAGAGAAAGACAGACAGAGAGAGAGAGAGAGAGAGAGAGAGAGAGAGAGAGAGAGAGAGAGAGAGGGAGGGAGAAAGAGAGAGAGCTGTGTGGTAGTGTCATGGTGCAGTGCTGCCCCGAGCTCATCCAATTCTGCAGGCAGTGGCTGGAGTGTAGTGAGGAGCTGCGGGCCTGAGAAGGGAGAAGGAGGCACACAGACCCATGATAATGTGGGGAGTAGGCTGGGGAAATTGTGTTATTTTCTGGAAGAATTAAAGAACCACCTGCAAGGTACTCCAGACACAGAGACTCCACAGGGAGTCTGGCACAAGCTCAGGGTGCCAGGGTCCCTCAGAGATTGGGGAGGGGGGACCATCATCTCCCTGGATTCTGAAGCCAGACCCTCCAACAGGCTTCTGGGAGTTCTGGTCCCAGTCACAGGGAGAGAAGTTTCCAAGTCCTAAGAGGTTCAGAGGAACAATGGCCAGCCTCTGTTCCCAGACTATCCACTCAGCATCCCTGGGGCTGGACCACCAGGTCTTCAGTCCACTGTGGCCCCCAAGTTCAGGCAGCTGGTCCTGTGTTGACCTGATGGAGGGAACCCTCCTCTTCCTCAGGCTGTCATTGGACTATGAAGTCATTGGTTTTGGCCTGGACCATCTACATAGAGGCTTAGACAGCATCCTGGACTGAGGCCCAAAACACACTGGCTGAGCAGGTCAGGGGAGGGACCAGACTCCTCCAGGTTTCCAGGCCTCATGTTAGTGCTGCCCATTGCACAGGCAAAGAAAAAGAAGTGAGAGAGAACCCAGAAAGGGGGCTAGTAGAGTGTCTTTCATAACTTGGTCCCTCTGATCCAGGTCCTTCCTCTAGTAGACCCCCTAGTCCCTCTTCTTTGCCCTTGCTTGGGTCCCACTCCTCCAAAAGCAGAGTCCTACAAGGAGCAGCAGCAAAGGTCCCCTCAAAAGTCAGATCTGGCCTGCAGCAGCTCACTGGCATCAAGCCACCTGATGCCACAGTGGTGAGGGTGGAGTTACAGAGCAGCCTTGAGGAATCAGACATTCTAGTTGGGTCCAAAAGCATGCTGAATGAACCTAACTATAGCACAGACACATCAGCCAGCCTCTTCAGGCCCCGGGGGCTGCAAACAGTTCCAATGAGTGTCCATATTTAGGTTTTCATTTACTTTGTTCCGTTTCCTTAAGACTCACCTTTGTGTGAGCAGTGTCTTAAGTCTCTGGCTCCTGCATCATCGTGTGCTGACCACAGGGATTCCGTGCGTTAAGATGACCCAGTTCCATTCTTAAAGGTCCCTGACCCCTAGACTAGATCCTAAGCATTGATGCCTCTTTGCTAGAGGCCAAAGGGCAAGGGTGGCTCAGTCTCCAGCAGACCTATGGTCGGGCTGATCCTGAACTTGGTACCTTTGCCAAGGAGCAGATCCATCTCTGAAGTGCTTGGCCCAAGTCTGGCCCGGGGCACAGTGCTTCGGGTCACTGCAGAGCATGGACCAGCGGTCAATAGGTGCCCCTCTGGCACTTCTCAGAGCTCATGCTTAGAAATCCTCCCTGCCGCTACTGCAGTCAAGACCCTCCTGGGCATAATTTCAGTCTGCCAACTGCAGCAGTGGCTGAAGCCTTCCATAGTTTTAGATGCACAGCTGGTCTGTAGGTCCTGGCTTCTTGGCTCTGGGCTCCAGTCCCATGCTTAGGAGTGCTCTGTGTCCACTTCGACACAGGCCATGGTCTGTCAGCTGCTAACGGTATGGCACCCCGAGGCGTGGACCAAGCCCTGCCTCTGTGTACAGCATCTCTTCCCACCAACCAGGTGGAACAGAGGGCAGGCATCACTTGCCATTGGCTTGTCTGTGATCATAGAGAGGAAGTCTCTCTCACACACACACACGCACACACACACACATACACACACCCCAGGACTCAGAACTGTCAGGATACATCAGACAACTGGACACTGTTCTGTCTCCACTGTTGACCCTGCCAGCTGTGGGAAAAAACAGATGTTCTCCAGCTGAGGTCCTGACCAGTGAGTGACAGGTGCCCAGTAGGGCCTGTGCTTAAAACTGCCAGAGTGGTCATTTCTGATCTGCTGTGGTGTTTTGGGTCTCCAGGCTGATGGCATGATAGGAGTGTTCCTGCCTGGCTGCTGGCAACTTCTGTCTCACATAGGGAGACCCACCTCGAGTCCAGATTTGCCCAAGTTAGACTTTAGAGTTCTGAGCTGTGGTTCTGGGTTCAGGGACTGTTCCTGGGGTCATTCCTCTCCATCCTCTTCCAGAAGCCTAGCGAACTCCTAAGGGCATAGGTGCAGGGCATCAGGGAACCCAGAGAGAACTGTCATGGAGGATGGTAGACAGAGGAGTCAGCGGCCTCTGAGGGGGCTGACCTCTGAGCACAATACCGCTTGGAAAGCTGAGGATGTGGTGGGGGGTATCTGAGGAATTGTGGCAAAGGCCCCTTGTGAAATGGGGATACAAGGGGCGTCTGGCAGACCTCAGTTCACATGGACTTGTGAACTTCCTGATTTTGTGCTCTTCAAATAGACCCAGACTCACCAAAAGTTTGGCCTCCCAGGCCTGTGCCGGTGAGATCCTGCCCAGGGGCAGAAGATGATGAACTAAGGCCTGATGGCTGACTACAGCAGCTAGGTCAGTCATAGGCCACGATTCTGTGTCATGCCGTGACCACACACATGCTAAGCTCTGCCTCAGAGGGGCAGTGCACTCACACTCTGGCCCTCAGCGTCAGAGCGGCTCAGCCTGTCCACTCTACCGTGTATACACACGTCAGATCTGGGAGCCAGAGCTGAGCTTTGGTGGTCTGGAGAATACAAAACATGCAGGCCTGGGTAGATTGAGGCTGAGCCCGCATGCGTGCGAGATGTCTTTGCCCGGCGTTTTGGATGAAGGAACAGCTGGTGTCCTGGACTGGAGGCCTCTGGAGGCTCTCTGCCCCCCTCCCCTGCCCAGCACTGGTGTGTGTTTCATCCCTCGGGGCACACTGTCTCCAGGTGCTCTGCCTGCTCCCTGTAATCAAACATCTTCCTCAGACTTATACATGTGGGTCCAGATATTCCCGGGCTAATGTCCACAGAATTCAGGGCCAGAAACCCCATTGCTTAACACCTAGGTAGCATCCACCTTCGCGGAGCATGCCCAGGGAAGCTCCCATCCCAGCCTACCCAGACTGCCCTCCGTGGTCATCCATGCCTGTGCCCTGCTCCAGCCCCTCAGGGACACATCTGGGGAGGTGGGCACTCCTCAGTGTTTCTGGAGTTTCTTGCCCTGCTGAAGGCTGAGCTGCTGAGCTGCAATCAGGGCAAGAGGTCTCTCCAGTATGCTTAGGCCTGGTAGCAGGGTTTGGAACCTCCTGCCTTCTTCCTCTGTCACCAACAGCCAGGAGAACACCGGGAAGTCTAAAGGGAGATGAGCCGGGAAGCTAGAATCTTTCTTGTTTAGTCTGTGAGGTTTCACTGTCCTGATGGGAGCCTCACTAGGGCACAGACATATGCAGATGGGGGAACTGAATAGTTGTTGGAAAGGATGCTGGAGCAGTTCCTATCCCAGATCCGTTGCTGGCCGCCAGGGTCTACAGCAGGTGTGCCCTTCCCCCAGCCCTGGGGAAGCTGTACTGTGTCATGGTGCAGCGTGGTCCTGGAACCCTGCCTGGCACTGAGTCAGCATGTGTCACATGCCAGAGAGTGTTGTGCCTACTTGCATGGTCTTCCCGGAAGGGGTCTTGTGGCCCATTTGTTAATCTAATTTCTGAGTGCCCCTGTAATTAGGGCGGGCCTGTTGAAAATTGCTCAGAACAGAAGACCAGCATTCCAAAATCGAGTGGGGGAATTCCCATGGAAGCAGCTTGGTTCCCACAAATGGCAGGCTGTTGTTTAGATTTGTTTGGGAAACCTCTCTGGTTCCACCTGCATGTCTGGGAAGGCCTCCCCATCTGCCCTTCCCCCAGTCTTATCCCAGGGGCGCTGCTGAGGATTGCTCACTGTGTAGCTAGCCAGCTACTTTATTCTTTGTTCAGAAGTCCCTGCCCTGGGGCCTGAAGGGACAGGGTTGGCTCAGCCTGGTTTTTTTTCGTTTGAGGAACACATTGGGAGGTGATGGGCAAGCACCAAATCACAAGACCTGCGACTCCAGCTGTTGCCTCTGGGCAAAGCCAGGTGACAGAGTCCCTGACATCCTAGGTGGAAGGGAGTCAATACTGTCTAGGTCACCTCAAGATCTAAGTTCTGAAAAGCTGCCAGTTAGTGGCAAACTCACCATTCCAAGGAAACTTTCCCTTCAAGGGCGTGGATTCCATGAAGGGCTTCCTTTTGGGGGCATCACCTTCCTGGGGCCTCAGTCACCATGTTCTATTGATTTGGGGAATGCAGGCTGTGAGAGATAGACAGCCCTTGTCCCAGAGGTGAAATATCCTTGGATGTTCTGGCAGGTGAGTGGTACTCAATGCTTATGGCCCCCTAAATAGCACAAGGCTTATCCATTTCATTTTCATCTGTGTGTTAAATGAGACCACGGCATTCTGGGCATGGCAGGGAGACATGTAACCCTGGATGGCTCCTGTACACAGGAACTGAAAGCTCCAGAGCCCCCTCCCTTCCAATGTTCACCAGCCCCACTATGTGCCAGCCCTACTATGTGCAGCCCTACTCTGTACCAAGTTCTTGATACAGCCCACTTGGTTCTCTCAGGGCTGAGCAGCAATCTTGAGGAGGACTCACTCCTCCCCAACTTGGGAGGAGCACCTACTTGTCCATCAGCATAGCTGCCTGGGTAGGGGGGCTATGGTTTTCTTCCAGCACAAATTGTCACACAAGCATCCAGACACTGATGGCCTTGCAAAACTCAGTTGACTCCTCCCCCTACTGAATAAAGGTCATCCAGTTACCAGGGCTCTGAGAGGAGGAGCTAAGGCTCCGGTGGGTTAAGAAGCAACCTGCCTGAAGTCACACAGCTGGCTCAAGGCAGACTCAACCCCAAGTCAGCCAGGCACCTGCCACCAGCCCTCTGTCTGCCCAAGCCAACAACAGCCCCCTCTCTCTCTCTCTCTCTCTCTCTCTCTCTCTCTCTCTCTCTCTCTCTCTCTCTCTCTCTCTCTCTTTTCCTCCCTCCCTCCCTCCTTCCCTCCCTCCCTTTCTTTCTTTTTTGATACTGGGGCCACTCAGTGTTTGAAAGAGAGGATATCACCTGTTCCTTGACACAGAACACACTGACATTTCTGCAACAAAATATAAGAAAACCAATTCTGCTTAGGTCTGTTGAGGGCATCAGCAACCTTGTGCCAGGCCAGGACAGGGTTTTATCCCACATGAGTAGAGCTGTAGACATGATCTGGATGGGGCTTAGCCTACCCTTTAGGGGGCTGAAGGGCATGTCGGAGGCTATGAGTCTCAGGGTGACTGGTGGACCTGTCTGGTCAGAGGACTCAAGCCTGTTCTGTCTGTACCCCAGTGACATTCAGAATCTTTACCAAATGGACTTTAACCACTGAGTAAAGGTGAAAGTGTTTAGGAAGCGCTTGATTCATTGAAGCCAAGGCATCTGGGCCCTGGTAGGGCTGCGGCACAGGATTGTGACTGGATTTATCTCTGACTACCCACCTACTCCATGAAAGAGACACAGTCTTTAGCAGTGCCAGGTCATGGCTCTGTGTCTGTGTACAGGTATGTGGGTGTGTAGTTTGAATGGCATGTGGATGCACACATGTATGGCTTACAAGTGTGTGGGAGGGGATTGAGGGTATGCAGGTATGTAAGTGTGCAGACGTGTATGGATATGTAGTATATGGATGTGCAGATGTGTTTGGGGTGTGCATATTTGGATTGCACAGGTGTGCACAGTCTGAGGGTGTTCAGGAATGCCATGTGCAGGTGTGAGGGTGTGCAGAAATGTGCTGTACCACACTCTGCTGTACCTTAGTTTCCTTACCTGAGAATCAACAGTACCCCCATGGCTGTGGAGTGTCAGGTGAGTGATAATTGTCAGCTCAGCTGAGCCCTGCCATCGTATCTCCATCTGCCATGGGCAGGGATGGGCCAGTGACCTGGGCCTAGGCAGCCAGGGGTTCTAGTTAACCTGCGTTCTGTCTCCTGGGAGCTTTTTTTTGTCTCCAACGAAGACATCTTCCCTGGGACCCATCACTTACGCCTCGCCCTGTGACGGAGACAGGTGGGTCTTGGAAGTCTGAAGCTAGCTGATTTGTCCCCTGCCTGGACCTATGATGGCTGCAGTGGTCCATTGAGTCATACATCTCTGGGAAAGGGTTCGCATAGATGAAGCTGGACAATTATTCCTGTTTCATTAAGTGCCACTTAATTATTAAAAAATTAACAAGCCTTTTCAACTGTGTGAGACACATCTGATTACAGAGACACTTGAAGTCAATAAATATCTTTAGAGAGCCAATTACTGCCTAATTAAGGGCCTGCACTGATGACAGGCAGCCGCTTCTCATGGATCAGATGCCAGGGACGTCCTGGTGGCAGCCAGGAACATGGGCCGTCCATTAGCCCCTCTATGGGATGTGGGACACCCTTGGGGGAACCTCCCCTGTCCTGACTTTATCACCCCTAGGAAATCTTCGCTGATCAGAGGACTCTGTCTATTCTGTCTTCTGCCCTGTGGGCAGTCACATTCCTGGTTTGACCTTTACTGGCCTCAGCTGCCTTTGTTCCTCCAGTGGGAACATGTCCGTTATGTAACTGAGATACCTGAGACCAGGCTGTGTCTCCAGATTCTCTGGCCAGACTGTGTCCGTCTGTCTCCCTCTTTGCGACGGTGTCACTTAGGAGGACCCGGGAGGTATAGAGGTTGAGCACCCTGCCCGCCATGGGTACTGACTGGTCACCTGCACGATGACAATATAAAGTTAGGGGCCTGGCAAACCCGGACCTGTGTGGCAGGAGACTCAGCATGTGAGCCCACTGGCTCTGAGGCCTATTCCCGCTCCTCATTCAGTAGAGCACGGAGGACATCAGGAGCCTCCCAGTTCTTTCCTTGAAGGATGGCGGGTCTGGGCAGGCTGGGCGAGGGTCGTACTGAATATGTGAGGCTAAAGTGGAGGCTAAAGGCCAGAGACGAATTGATGGGATAATTAAAACACCAATCAGCGGAGGCCTGCTGAGTCCCCTTCTCCCCTCTGTAAAGGCAGGGCCTATGGAGGTGCAAATAGCACTCTCAGAGGGGTCAGGAGAAGCCTGATGGGTTCTAATGAGTAGCTACAGCACAAGCATGGGACATGGGACAGCACATTCCTGTCACTCCAGCAGGCTCTCTAGTGTGTGGTCACAACTTTGGCAGACGGATCTCCTTGACCCCTTACTGGGCTGTGACCTCCCTCTCTTTATGCTGCCTCTGGACTCCACACTAGACATGTGTTGGTGTGTCCCATAGTGACCTATTGCCGCATGCTCATCCGTCTTCTGTGAGTGTTTGGTGGCTGACTTCCTCTCAACCCCAAGCCCATTGAGCTGGCAGATCAGTGGAGCAGCCCTGGCCTTGCTCACTGGACCCTCAACGAGGCCTTAGAGTGGCCTCTACCCTGACACCTCACCTTTCCACCCACCTAGTGCCAGCTCTCCTACCTGCCCTGCTCCGGCAATGATCCTCAGTGACTCCCCAGCCTACACCATAGGCACAGTGCTCCTCCCCATGGCCTATAGGACACTCTGGTTCTAAACAATGTGGCCCCCATGATTCACCAGCTTGATGCCTATTCCTCTCCTCCCTTGCACCCCCCCCCACCAGCAGCACCAAACTACTCCAGTTCGTATGCAAATGAACAGACCATAGAGGGTATTACTCTCATGAGCCTTTGCACTGCTAGTCCATTTTTTGACCACCTTTATGCAAAGGGCAAGCTCTTAGTCACCCTTCACAACTCTGGCTGCTGCATTATCAGCCATGGTGAAGGTGTCCTAGGGATTTTCTAGAGTGCTAACTCCTGCCCTGCGTGTTCACCCCATCACTAAGTCTGCACCTAGTGACCTGCATGCGTCCCTTCTCCACCAGGGGAAGAGGTCTAGATGTCAGAGCCTTTGGTTCCTTTGTCTTGACACTTATTCAGCACACACGTGTCCTGGCGGGGCAGCTGGTTCACTGGACACGGAAGGGAAGTCCAGGCAGCACCCATGAAGCAGGACCAGGCTGGTATCTTTAAGAGCACAGAACAGTGTGTTTTGAAACTTTGGTAAGCCCCATAAGCTCAGATGTGGGGCAGCCCTTCTGTGTTCATGTCCTTTCTTCCTTTGGCTAATGACAAGCTTTTGCCTAGTTGTCCTGCTCCCCATGCAGAGTATTCTGCATGTGACAGTTCAGTGGCTTGCATCGTTCTCATGCCACATGTTAGAAGACAAAGGCACATAGGGTCACATAGGTGTAGGTGGAGGAACTGGTTCTTAGAAGCCCAGTTAATCCTTGGGTCACAGGGTTCCCAATAATGAGGCACTTGCTGCAGTTCTGATAGTGTCCAGCAGGTGTCCTGCTTTACACTGCAGGGGTGGAATCCCAGCTATTCAGCTCAGTGTTGAGTTAGTGGAGGAATAGAAAGTGCAAAGGCCCTGGGGTAGGCAAACCTCACCTGGAAAAGTGAGCCCAGGGTCACCCTAAGAGAGAAGTTGAGAATGTGTCAGGTAATATGGGGCCTCAGGATGGGGATGCCAAGGATGTGGGAGGCTAATGGAAGTGATGGCCCTGGTGTTGTCCTATCCTTGGTCAAAGGGTAGGAAGAGGCCTGTCCTCTCCCCTCCTCCAGAAAGCCCCCAACCTCCCCTACTTTTTCTAAGAGGAAGAGGCCACTATTTTTTCATGATGGCCTCTGGCAGCTGTCAGCAGTTTGTTCTTCTATCCCAGGCTCAGGATGAGGCATGGTTCTAGTTCATGGGTGCAAATCTTACCCCTGCCTACTGCTGTGTGACTATGGGCAGGGGCTCACCCTTTCTGAGCCTTCCTGACTGCAGGAAGGAGGAGAGAAGGTTTGAGGCTCTACTTGCTTTTCTCTGCATGGAGAAGGCCAGGCCACCAGAAAGCTGGAGGAGGGTAGACCTGATTCCAGAGTCTGGGTGGACCTAGTCACAGTTGTCTGGGTAGAGGCCGTGGTTTGCAGTGTTTGTGGATGGCTGCTGAGAATCTACCTGTTAGTGGATTTTGAACCTTTGAGGTATAAGGTCTTACTAGAGAGTTTCAAGGTTCCTGCAACCCTCTCCAAGGCAGCAATACTTGCTGGGAGAGGATGCACAAGCAGAAGTCTTGCTAAACCTGCAGCTAGAGATCCCCAGAGATCCTCCTGCCTCTGCTCCCACAGCACCGGGGCTATGGGCACACATATGTGTGAGGGATTCAAACTCAGTGTCTCGTGCTCGCTTCGCAAGTGTCCCTTCCCACTGGGCAGTGTCCTCAGCTCTGGACACATTGAGGGTTCGAGTTCTTTGTCTTATGTGAGTGTGTGCCACACATGTGTAGAAGTCAGAGGACAACTCTGTGCAGTCTGCCCTCTCCGACCTTCACGTGGGCTGCAGAGACTAAACCCAGGTTCCCAAACAGACATGGCAGGTGCTTTATTGGCCAAGCCACCATTTTATTTTTTAAAAGAAATATTAATATGAGCCCCAGGCTGCTGCTGCACATCATGTCCATGGCCTGTGCTGCCTCTGAGGGCCATGATGGTGCCAGTGGTTCATGCTGCATCTGAGAGCTGTGTGGATGTCTGCGGTCCATACTGCTGCCAGAGACCACGATGAGGTCCGTGGTTTGTGCTGACACAAGAGGCCATGTAGATGTCTGCGGTCCATGCTGTCACCAGAAACTACATAGAGGTTATGATCCGTGCCGCTGCTGACTGTGAGGGGCAAGGGAGCTTCTTTTGCAGTGGTTTCAATGATTACAGACTCATAGTTGGGAATGAGAGACACAGACGGCTTCTGTGACCCCCCCCCCCCCCCTCCAAAAGAACAGCCTAGACAGGAAGGCATTGAAGAGAACTCTTAAAAACTGCGGTAGGGATCCTGAAGCGTAGCTCTTCGCAACTGATGGCTCCTGAAAGGGGGTGGGATTGGAGAAGGGTACAGTATTCTCTAAGGGACTGGTGACTGGAAGTTTGACCACGTTCCAGTGAATATATGGGAGGCACAAACTAGAGTTGTTTTATTTTGCTTTGCTTTGTTCTGTTTTGGGTTTTCTGTTTCCTCTTTTTCTTTGGAGGATTCACAAGGGTGGGGGTGGATCTGGGAAGACTGGGAAGTGAATGTGAGCCGAGCGCATTATGTGAAACTCCCAAATACTAAAGAACAGCATTATGTTGGAAAGAAAATCAGAAAGGGCACAGAAAGGAAGAAAAGCCTAAGAATTGCCCTAGGATTAACAGAATATGATACTCTGCTTCTGTGTGCAGCAATGCCGAGCCCTTCCACAGGCGCCAGTGGCTTATAGCGTAGCTGCTGACAAGGGGCCTAACGAGGGAACGTAAGGAGAGGAAGCTTTATTTGGCTCACAGTCTGAGGGTGCAGTCCAGCACACACAGAGCTATGGTGAGGAGTGCAGCTCTCGCCGTGGCGGTGCAGTGTAAAGCAGCTGGTCCCCCTGGCAGCCACAGTCGAGGAGCAGAGGTGTGGGTGCTGGTGCTTAACTCTCAACTCACTTCCTTCTCTTTAATTCATCCTGTGACCCCAGCCCATGCGACCGGGCTGCCCACATTCAAGACAGCCCTCCCTCTTCAGTTAAACCTCCCTGGAAATGCCCCACAGGCATACCCATTGGGGCCTTTTTATGGTGATTCTAAATCCAGCCATACTGATAATCTGGAGTCGCTGTTACAGGCAGCCCAGGATGGTCTGGTGGCAGACTTGCCACTGCTGGGGTTTGCCTTTACATGAGCCATTACTCCCTATTTCCTCTTGGTTATCTTATAGAGCAGGGGTCAGCAAACCTCCGGCAGCAGGCTGTTTTTGTAAATAAAGCTTTATTGGCACATGGCCATGCCAATTTGTTGACAAGTTCAATATGGCGGCTTTCACGCAGGGCTGAGAGTGGAGTGGGTGCTGGTAGCATACCATCTGGCCTGCGAAACTCAAAATATCTGCTCTGTCGCAGCAAGAAAGCGCTTGCTGACCTCTATTCTAGATCCACTGGAGCTAGGGGGAAATGCATGTTGTTTTACCTGCACTAATTTTGTCCAGTGCTGTGGAACTGCAAGCCTGTCCACAGAGCTGCATGTGTGTCTCAGCGTCTGTCAGCACGAAGGTTTGTTTCCTCAGGGTGGTTTGTCTGAGAGTCTGTTTTTCACAAGCTCTTCATTTTCGTTAGTAAAACTTTCTCTGATGAGCCAGCCTTGATACAGCGTCACCCCACCTCCACCTCCAAGCATTAACCATGATCAGCTCTGGGCCGGTCTGTGTTTCATTTATACTCCTTCACTCCATCCCCCAATTCATACACCTTCCCTGACTTTAAGTATGCCTGTCTACAGAAGCTAACGGCCACATAAAAGCCCAAAACAGCCCGCAACATCTCGAGTGAAAAAGTGGCCGCTCTTCCCTCAGCCTTACAAACAGCCAGGTGGGACCAACCTTCCCCAGCTGCTGCCTGAGGGCTCACTCCACCGGTGAAGGATGTTCCGAAGGATTTGGTCCATGGTTTTCCCTTTTTCAGCACTTCAGAGAGCCATTCTGCCGACCTCTTGCCCACATGGCTCCCGTGGGAAGTCTGCTGTGTTCTAGTCTTTGTTCTTTGATAGGTAAGTGTTTTTCCTCTGGCCATTTTCAACATTTCCCTTTTTCTTTTCTGATGCTGGGGATTTTAGGTGAGCAGAAGTTGGAGTATGTGAAGCGGGAGAGGGCCAGATGGGCTAGCTTATCTAGTTTCTGCAACGTTTGAAAAACAAGGCAGGGTGTTAACTTTTTCCTTATTTCTCCTGCTCCATTCTTCAGTCTATTTCTCTTATGGGCTTCTGATCATGCATGTGGTAGAGCCCCAATGCAGCCCAAAGCTCCTACATGCTCTGTCGTGTCTCACCACCCTCTTCTTTACTCCCATGTTTTCTCCATGCTTTATTTTGGGGGAGGCTTTGCCAATACATTTCTAGGCTCATTGACTTTTTCTGTTGATAGAGTCCCGGCCACAGAGCCAATACAAGTTTCACAACGAGATTTTGATTTTCTTTCAGGAAAGACTTTCTTGGACTTATTTTGGGAGAATGTTGGGTTTAGAGAGAGATTCCAGAAGGGAGGGTCTGCATGGCCTCCCCCTAGCTTTGCCTCTGTCAGATGTTGGCAGACGGGCCCTCTAAATGTCTGGTGATGAACGCTATGCTGTGAGCACTCTCTGCTGGACCTCAGCTCTGGTCGCTGATGCAGAAGGACATCCACAGATGATGTGTGAAACAGGCCAGAGGCGATTAACACAAAACCATCCCTGCACACAAGCCAGGCAGGACTCTGGCATCCCGCACCATCTCACCGTATCAGGCGAGCGTGATGACTGCCACGTTATGGAAATTCCTGATAATATCACATAGCCATGAATGTTGTAGAATCTAGAAGCTCCACATGCTGTTTCCATGAGTGTCCTCTGTCTATTCACAACTATGACCAGGGCCCTAGGCGGCCCTTGGCTGTCATTTCTCCCTGGCATCTCTACCCAGCTGCCTTAAGAGGGGAACAGATTCAAGTACTATGCCCTGAAAGCACCGTGGATGCCACCGAAAGAATCACACAATTAATAGCTATTTGGGGAGAGATCCTTTGAGTCCACGCAAGTATCTTACATCCCCTGAGTCTACCTGCTAAGTTCACTGTTGTCAGCTGACCTTACAGGGAGCTGTGCAATGTTTTCCTTCTATATTTGTACTTTGGAATTCTTTGTGATTCATTCCTTCTCTATGTCCTTATTTATCCAGTCTTTTACCCGTGTCAGTATAGACTCAGGGACAGTCATTTTGTGCACTGGGTTTTAATCCTCTGCTAGGGTCATTATGTATCTTGCTGCTCAAATTGTTCCAGCGTTGGCAGCCTCCAGCCCTTTCAGACTGATTGCATTTGGCAGCCGCTTGGCATGGCTTGCCGTCATCTATCTTTCATCTAGCCATCCCCTATCATCATTGATTTGTCCACGTATTATCTATCTGTCGGCCTATCTGCAATCTACCATGTATGTATCTGCCAGTCTATCATCTATCTATCTATCTATCTATCTATCTATCTATCTATCTATCTATCTATCTATCTATCTATCTATCTATCTATCCATCTATCATCAATCCAGCCATATCTGTCTGTCTTCTATGTATGTACTTATCTATCCTCTGTTTAGCTCTTGGTCTATCACCTCTCACTATATAACTTGTCAGTAATGGTTAGTTAGAGGTAATCTAGAATCACTGGGAGATAGGCCTCTGGGCCTGCCTAAGGGGATTATTTCGATTATGTTCATTGGGGTGGGAAACTCTCCCGCTGTGGATGGCATCATCTCCTGTCTGGGACCCTAGACTGCATAAACGGGGAAAGGGAGCTGAGCCGTGGCATCCATGTATCCACTCTCTGCTTCCTGTTTGTGGTTAACGATGAGACCAGCTGCCTCGGCCTCCTGCCACCTTGACTTCCCTCCATGATGGACTGGGCCTTGGAAAGGTGAGCTAAAATGAGCCCTTCTCCCTTAAGTGGCTCTGTCAGAGTATTTTTTATCACAGCAACATGAAAAGAAATTAAGTTAGGACACCCATCATCTATGTATTATCTATGCCTGTCTGTTTTTCTGTCTGTCAGTCTGTCTATCATCTGTCTGTCCGTCTGTCTATCTGTATGTCTTCTATCTATCTATCTATCTATCTATCTATCTATCTATCTACCTACCTACCTATCTATCTTCTATCTCTTATCTCTCTCTCTCATCTACCTGTCAATCCATTATGATGGATCTATCATCTATCACCATCTTACCATCTGTCCTTAGTGATAATTATCAATTCAATTATCAATAGACTCACCTGGGACATGGGCCTCTGGGTGCCTGTGAGGAGACTATCTTGGTTATATCAGTGAAGATGGGAAGACCCAGCTTATTTATTAATGAGAGCATTTCCTGGCCGGGGATCCTGGACTGTGTAGGGGAGCTGGGCAGCAGCATGCCTTTATTGCTCTTATTTTGGCTGTGGATACTACATGAACAGCTGCCTTAAGCTCCTGCTGCCATAGACAGTACCCTTGAACTGTGAGCTTTGGTAAGTCTTTTCTCCTCTAGGCTGCTTCTGCTAGAATATTTTATTATCAAAACGTAAGTGTAAGGAAGACAACATCCATCTATTATGCATGTATGTATGTATGTTTATCTATCTATCGTCTATATATTTATTTATTATCTACCTGTCTCTCTCTATATCCATCCAACTAGAACTTCGGGTTCATTATATAGCTCTTCTGCTCCAACCCAAGCATCATCCACTTCTCCTGGATTGGGGGGGGGTGGCTGACAGTAAGGTTTAGAAGCCAAGATCTGGGCATTGTGTGAGTTTGTTGTCCTGCAGTATCCCTGCTTCTGGGGCCTCTCAAGGTAGTGCTAGGAATTCTGTGCATATATAGAAATCTGCACATGGGCACATTTCTTCCTTCAGTCCTGTGTGAAACTCTCTGTGTGAATGATAACAAAGAGGCTGCCACACTCTGTCCGTGAGTGCGGGTGCCCCACAGGTTGGTGCTCCTTTCTCTCTTTTGTTGGTAACTGCACTCCTACTCTCTGTACCTCTCTCTCTCTCTTTCTCTCTCTCTCTCTCTCTCTCTCTCTCTCTCTCTCTCTCTCTCTCTCTCTCTTTCCACTGCACATCTTTATTTGAGCACCAGTGCTGATCCCCATGAGATGCACCTGCCAATTAGCCTTGTTGTGGCTGTTCCTTTCATCTTGAGCCCCACTGGAATGCCACTCACTCTTTTCCCTAGTGACACTGGCCGGCTTTTTTCATCTGCTCTGTCAGAAGGCCATGCCATAGGCTTGTAACTCCGTTAGATTCACCTGTCACATGAGGTGTTCCATCCTGGGGCTCTTGACACCCTGACTGTTGTTTTCAAAGATAGGGTGGAGTTTCCTCTCTGCCATGGACCTTCCTTCAGGTTGCTAGGAACCATCGTGTATGCACCCTCACTGCGTGACCTCAGCAATGCCATCCCAGCCTTCCATTGCTTAGCTAGCAGTTCAGTGAATCCTCTTCTGCCCACCAGGCCCAGGCAGAGATCACATGGCAAAGCTTTTGGGGTCTTACCTCTTCCCCTCAGCTGCAGACCCACAGATACTTCCAGTCCATCTGTCTTCAAGCAGAGGGCAGTGTCTCTCTTTGCTGCACCAGTCATTGAGACTGTTTCGTGGTTTTCCTTCTGGTTTTATTTTATTTTTTTTTTTTACTTTAACCATTGTGACAGGTATGTGGTGTTTTGTGGTTTTACTTTTCATTTCCATGACTGCTAGAGGTGCCCAGTGTCTTCTCTACTTTTGCTTTGCCATCTGCCTGTCTTCTTTCCATCATATTTCTTGTTACTGTGACTAGATGCCCGAGAGAAGCAGCTTAAGAAAGAAAGGTTTTATCTGGGCTCACAGTTTCAGAGGACTCAGCCCTGAAGGCAGGAACAACTCTGCCTATGGGGGGTGGAGCATGATGGCAGGAGCAGCTCAGCCTATCACAGTGGGGAAGGCATGAGCACAGGAGCAACTCCGCCTATCACATTGGGGAAGGCATGAGGGTAGGAGCAGCTTGGTCCTTGTTAGTTGATGTGTGAGGCAGCTGGTCACATCCTGATGGCAGACAGGAAACAGAGGGGAACAGAAACAGGGATGGACGTTAGCCCTCAAATGCCGTCCTCCAGTGACCTTCCTTTACTAGATCAGCTCCATCAGCTGGGGACCCAGTTGCCCAGACACAGGAGTCTGCTGGGGATATTTCAGATTCAAACCAAAGAAGCTCCTGTTCACATTTATTTTGTGCATTTTCCACACCGGATGTTGTTTTCTTCCTGTTGCGCTCTGTGAATTCATTATGAACTCCTAGACTAGTCTCCTACTGGATACATGATGGTTTCTCAGTGTTGTTTTGGTTTTTGGGCTGTCATTTAGTTCTCTTACAAATGTCTTTTGGAGAGGAGCTTATTACTTAGTAGTTTACCAACCGTTTAAAACCCATCCTTTTCTCTGGGAGTCTAAGGTTTGTTGTGTGTGGTGAGGCAGTGCCCAATACCACTTGTGCTCAGGATGAACCCAGGACCCCTTCCCCTCTGATACTCTCAAGAGGTTCTTCCTCTGGCCATTGTAGGTCTCCTGACTGGCACATGCAGTGCTGTTTGCTACAGGTGCCTATACACCTGGGGTTCTACTTGTCCTGAGCTGTGCACCCCATTGTCTCTCCCAGGCTCCCTTTCCCCAGCTCAGGGGTTTACCTGGCTCCCTACCTTCACCCTTACTCCTACATCTCAGTCTGCAAGCTTGCTGTAGGCAGTGGGCTGAGCCCCATGTAGAGTGCACCTTTGACATTTCATCTCCCAGGGATCAGGGGCGTAAGTTCTTGGCTGTCTACTGTCCCAATAACCACTTTTTGCCTGTTTCATGCTGTTTTAGGAAGAAGGGTAAAATGGTAGTCATTTCTGTACCCAGTTCTGTGCACAGGTCAATGCTGTACTTGTACATTACAAACACTGCACACATTTAACCATCCCAACAACCCATTTTCAGTTGCAGACTCTTTGGTGAGGAGAGTATATACTTGCCCAGGTTCAGAGGGTCTGCCGAGTTTGTGCCTTGACGTACTGGGGCTGGGACAGGGCCTTGACTTTGTGGCTTCCAGGGTCAGTGATTTTTTTTCTAGTCAACCACACTGGCCATGTACACAAGAAGAAGGTAATAAGAAGGGGGAGGGGCATCTGCATGACTGTGGGTGGTACTTCCAGAGGACAGTGGTCAGGTGGAGGGAAGCAACAATGCCCCCCTGCTTTCTGAGAGAGCATCCGTTGCTGCTGCACCTGGATGACAGCTGACTCCAGCCTTTTGGCCTTTCTGCCTGGACTAAAGACCAGCAACTCTCCAGGCATCATCCCAGCCTCCACTGCGACGGCCGAGGCATCCAACTTCTTGGAATGAGCTCTGCTTTTCCAGTGTGCATACAGCCATTGTTGCACTACCCAGCCCTCATCAAGAAAGCCTGTCCTATAAGCCCTTTGTAACATAACCATCCACTCTTAGTTCCTCCCAATGCCCGCATGATTCGTGATTCTTGGGGTCAAAGACTGTTGGTCACAAAGCTGGTGGATCTAGAAGGTATCATCTTATCACCTAGTTCCTCCCTCCCTCCACCATGGAATGGATAGGTAAACTGAGTCCTAGATAATGAATGACTGTCTAGACTGGGAAACAACTCTACTTCTGTCATAACCACAGCCATGAGAGGAGTCTCCCTTCATACTTCCTTAATTTTTACTGACATGCTCTCAGTGTGTGCAGTTTGAGGCTATTAATATATAATTAAACATGGCTCTTTCCCTTTATCTTCAGGGCACGTGTTTACTTTAGACTCAAAATGGCAAACAGAAAGGGAATGTTTAATCTGTAGAGATACTCTGAGCTCTAAGCCATGGAGCTGATGAGTCCATTAGGCATAAAATAGGGTGCTGAGAATTGAAATGTGTGCACTTCCGTGGTATGTGGGCGGTCACAGGACTGCATGCAGGCTGGGTGTCCCCAGGCCTTGGATTCTTTATGACTTTAATCCTGAAGCATCATCAGGGATCTTCAATGGCTGTGCTCCTGGTATCTCCCCATCTGCTCCACCTGGTGTCTCCTTTTCTGTGTCTCAGCATAGTCATACCAGACACCCTGAGTGTGACTTGCCTTGGAAAAACCTGGCGTGGAAAGAGACAAGGCTTGGGCCTCTTACAACCTTGCCAAGAGGCCATGATTCAGCATAGTTCCCCGTGTGAATTGGTCTCATTACCTTCACAGATCATGGGCACTGAATTCCATGGGACACTGTCTGCCACAAGCTAAATCCAACACTGGCCAGGGCTTGTCATCCCTGCCAGAACCAGGTGCGGTAGAGAAAGAGTGACCAGATGGAGCAATGACCCAATTTATCATGTCCTGAAGTGGTCATGGCTGGGTGTTGGCATCTTCCTCCTCACACTATCCTTATGGGTCCTGCTTCTCTGGACATCTCTGATCAAGTCACCAACACTGCTGCTACCAACATCATCTTAGACAGGGTGTGTTTATCTATGAGGAAGGCTGGGAATATAGTCATTTCTTTTTATTTTTCATTTATTTGTCTCTCATATATTACATCCTGACCACAGTTTCCCCTCTGTCCCCCAGTAACCCTTCTCCTCTAGATTCACTCCTCCTCAGTTTCCCTTCAGAAAAGAGCAGGGATAGCAACTGAACATGGCATAACAAGTTACAATAAGACTGAGCAAACCTGGATAAGACAACCCAGTAAGAGGAAAAGGGGCCTATGAGCAGGCAAAAGAGTCAGAGACAGCTCCTGCTCTCACTGCTACAGATTTCAAAGGACACCAAGCTACACAACCATAACACATGTGCAGAAGGCCTAGGTCAGATCCATTTAGGCTCACAGATTGACACTTCAGTCTTGGTAAGCCACCATGAGTCCTGGTTAGTTGACTCTGTGGGCCTCCCTTGTTTTTGTGGTATCCTTGACTCCTCTGATTCCTATAATCCTTCTTCCCCCTTCTCTTTGGGATCCCCTGAACTCTGCCTAATGTTTAGCTATGAATCTCTGCATCTACTCCTATCAGTTACTGATCAAGCCCCTCCAATGATAATTATGCTAGGCTCTGATCTATGAGTATAACAGACATCATTAGGAATCATTTCATTGATATTTTTTTGCCAGCCTATCCTAGGTCTCTGGGCTCTCCAGTCTCTGGTTTCTGACCCTCCAGGCAGTGTCAGGAGTGGTCTCCCTCTTTTGGACCAGTCATTGGCTGGACATTCCTACAAGTTCTGTGCTACATTCACCCCAGCACATTGTGCAGGCAGGAAAAATTGTAGGTTGAAGGTTTTATGGCTAGGTTAGTGTCCCAGTTCCTCCATTGCTTGGTTACAGAAAATGGCTGGTCCCGGCTCCATATCCCCCATTATTAGAAGTTTTTTCTAGGGTCACCATCATAGATTCCAGGGAGTTTCCACTGTGCTAGGTTTCTACCTTGCTCCTGAAATGCCCCTCCCCCAGTTCTAGTCATCTCTCCTAGTATTCTCCTTCCATCCCCCTCCAACCAGATCCCTCCTGTTCCCATCTCCACCTGCCCCAGTCCACTCATGGAATCCATCCTATTTCTCCTTCCCAGGGAGATCCTTGAATCCCCATTTTGAGCCCTCCTTGTTACTTAACCTCTCTGGGTCTGTGGATTATAGCACGATTATCCTTCACGTTAGAGCTAATATCTACTTATAAATGAATATATACCATGTTTTTCTTCCTGTCTCTGGGTTACCTCTCTCAGGATGTTTTTTTTTGTTCCATCCATTTGCCTGCAAAGTTCATGATATTATTTTTAAGAGCTGATTAATATGTTACTGTGTAAATGTACCACATTTTCTTTATCTGTCCTTTAGTTAGGAGCATCTAGCTTGTTTCTAGTTTCTGGGTATTTTGAATAAAGATGCTATGAACATGGTTGAGAAAGTGTGCTTATGGTAGGATGGAGTACCCTTATGCCCAGGAGTGGTATAACTGGGTCTTGAGGTAGATCATGTTTACTGATTCCCAATTTTCTGAGAAACTGCCATATTGATATTTCCATGTGGCTGTACAAGTTTGCGCTCCCACCATCAATGGAGGAGTGTTTACCTTGCTCTGCATTCTCTACAGCATGAGCTGACACTTGTGTTTTTGATCTTAGCAGTTCTCACAGGAGTAAGATGGAATCTCAGGGTCATTTTGATTTACATTTCCCTGATGGCTAAGGAGGTTAAACATTTCTTGAAGTGTATCTTAGCTATTTGAGATCCCTCTGTTGAGAATTCTCTGTTTGGATCTGCACCCCAGTTTTTAAATTAGATTGTTTGGTTTGTTTATGTCTAGATTCTTGAATTCTTGATATATTTTGGATATTAACCTCTGTCAGTTATGTGATTGGTGAATATCTTTTCCCATTCTGTAGGCTGCCATTTTGTCATATTGATGGTGTCCTTTGCCTTAGAATCTTTTCATTTTCATGAGGTCCCATTTATTAATTGTTGATCTTAGTGCCTGAGCTATCAGTGTTCTGTTCAGGAAGTTGTCTCCTGTGCCAATTCGTTCGAGACTATTTCCCTTCTTCCTCTTCTGTCATGTTCAGTCTATCTGGATTTATCCACTTGGATTTAAGTTTGGTGCAGGGTGATAGATATGGATCTATTTGCATTCTTCTCTATGCCAACATCAAGTTAGACCAGCACCATTTGTTGAAGATGCTTTCTTTTTTTACATTGTATTTTTATGACTTCTATATAAAAAAAATCTTGTGTCCATAGCATATGGATTTATGTCTGGGTCTTTTATTCAATTCCATTGACTAACCTGTGTATTTTTATGCCAACACCATGTGTTGTTTTTTTCCACAAATGTAGTTGCCTTTGCAATAGGGGCATAGAGGTTAAGAATTGAAACATCACCTAGGTGGATTTTTCCTTTAATGAGTAGGAAGTGTTCTCCTTCATCTCTTTTGCTTAATTTTAGATTGAAGTCTAGTTTTGTTAGATAGTAGAATAACTACACCAGCATGCTTCTTGGGTCTGTTTGCTTTGACAATCTTTTTCCAACCCTTTCTCTGAGGTAATGTCTGTCTTTGATTCTGGGGTATGTTTCTTGAATGCAGGAGAAAAATGAACCCTGTTTTCCCATCCATTCTGTTAGCCTGTATCTTTTTATTGGGGAATTGAATCTGTTGATGTTGAGAGATATTAATGACCTATGATTGTTAATTCTTTTTACTTGGTTGTTGTTGGTTGTGGTGATGTATGTGTTTGTGTATGTGTGTGTGCTTCCCTTTTTTTGGTTTTGCTGGTATGAGATTTTATTTCCTGTGTTTTTGTAAGTGTAGCTGACTTCCTTGGGTTTGAGTTTTCCTTCTAGTACCTTCTGTAAGGCTGGATTTGTGGATAGATATTGTTTAAATTTGAATTTTTTGTGGAATATCTTGTTTTCTCCTTTTATGGTGGTTGAAAGTTTTGCTGGGTATGGTAGTCAGGACTTGAATCTGTGGTCCCTTAGAGTCTGTAGGACATCTGTCCAGGTCCTTCTGGTTTTTAAATCTCCATTGAGATGTTGGGTGTTATTTTAATAGGTCTGCCTTTATATGTTAGTTGGCTTTTCCTCCTTGGAGCTTTTAATATTATTTCTTTGTTCTGTATGTTTAGTGTTTTGATTATTATGTGGTGAGGGGACTTTCTTTTCTGGTCCTATCTTTTTGATGTTTTGTAAGTTTCTTGTACCTTTATAGACATGCCCTTCTTTAGCTAAGGAATATTTTCTTCTATGATTTTGTTAAAAATATTTTCTGGGCCTTTGTCTTAGGATTCTTTTCTTTTTTCCATTCTTATTATTCTTAGATTTTGTGTTTTCAAAATGCCCCAAATTTCTTGGATATTTTATTTCAGGAACTTTTTTATATTCATCATTTTCTTTGACTGATGTGTTTATGTCTTCTATCGGGCTTCAATGCCTGAGATCTCTCTTCAATCTCTTGTATTCTGTTTGTTTTTCTTTATTTCTATCTCTTGTATTCCTCCTGTGCTTTCCTGATTTTCTTTGAGGGGATTTATTCACTTCCTCCAATTGTTTGTGTTTTCCTGGATTTCTTTAAGGGATTTATTCATTTCCTCTTTAAGGACCTCTATCATCATAAAGTTGGTCTTAGGTCATTTTCTTGTGCTTCATCTGTGTTGAATATTCAGGGCTTGCTATGTAGTAGGTTAGCTAGGCTGTGGTGGTGACGTATCACTCTGGCTGTTGCTGATTGCGTTCTTACACTGGTGTCCAGGCACCTGGGTTTGGGGTGATGATAGGTATAGGTGTCAATTACTGAATTTGTCTTTATTGGGTGGGTATTCTCTGGTTACTGTTTCCTCTTTGGTCTTCTGGTCTTTGTGTCTTGGATATTTGGCAGCTGGTGTGACTTCTGGTCCATTAGGAAGTCTTCATCTGAGTTGGAGACTGAAGTTCTGGGTGCTAGTGTGGCTTTTGATCCAGCAGTGAATCTCTGCCTGAGTTAGCCTGTGTGTTCTTTTGGCTGGTGTGGCCTGTACCTTTTCTGATTAGCATAGCTTGCACCTGGGCAGCTGATGACCACCTAAGGTGGGAGTAGGGGTGTGGGCATTGGGGTGGGAAGGGTTGCAGTGCATTGGGTCTTTGGGTTGCAAACTGAGGGTGTGCAAGGGTTCTGAAGGCAGGCAGGTCTCTTACCTGTTCTTCTGACTGGCATAGCCTGCACCTGAGCAGTGAGTATTTCAAAACTCAATACATCACTATCCAACCAGCTGCAAAAGCAGGGGCACAGTCCTGTTTGGTTGATGTCTGCTAAAACATAGACAGCCAAAATCTACAGAGAAATCAAGCCAGCAATGGGTCCCCATGGGAAAGGGAGCAGTCTACAATGCTACTTCAAACTTGCTTTATACAGAACTATAACGGAAGCCCCCAGGCATCTGTCTTCATCCCTGCTTCCAGCTCCATTTGGTCTGGGGAAGCATCCTTCTCGGTGACCTCGAACTCAGTTCAATACAGAATGGAGACCATGTCTGACACTATGCACCATTTCCATGTAATATTCAGTGATGGTTAATATTGACTGACAGCTTGACAACATCTAGAATCACCGAAGAGACAACGCCCTGGGCATGTTCTATTAGGAACCGATG
Organism: Arvicola amphibius; assembly: GCF_903992535.2. NCBI lineage: Eukaryota > Metazoa > Chordata > Mammalia > Rodentia > Cricetidae > Arvicola > Arvicola amphibius. The sequence continues at coordinate 33,333,255 of NC_052055.2, read as the reverse complement.
TAGAAGGACCCGTCTTAGGAGTTGGCAGCACCAAGCCATGGGCTAGGGCCCTGAACTTCATAAAATAGTAGACGTTGCTGGGCACCAGCATTCCTGTCTCTCCACATCCTGACTGTGGCAGCAATCTGACCAGCTGCCCCACACTTCTGCTGCAGTGCCTTCTCTGCAATGATGACTGTGCCCTGGAACTTGAGCCAGCACAAGCCCTTCCTTCCTTAAGGGGCTTTTGCTGGGGTCTTTTATTATAACAGGAAGGAAAGTCGCAGATACTATTTCACAAACGCACAGTGGGTTTCCTTGCACACAAGCAGTGGCGTAGTATGTTCTAGTGTTTTTTTCCACGGGAGGAAGATTTGGCTTTGTTCATCAGTTCAGCACCTCTAGCCTGTTCTAAACCACAGAAATCAAGGAGCCTTGGTTGGAGTGTGTGAGCACGATACCTCTGACAGGATGCCTTCTGCTCCTGGTCCCTTACTTCTTGCTAGTGAGGAGCACTGGGGTCGTGTCATGGCGAGCCCATTGTAAGGTGAAAAACTTACGTCTAAGTCTCCCCCTCTGTGCCTGTCAGTGCAGTGACAGAGCACACCCTTGAGTCTCTCTCCTGGCTCCCCCTCGCTACCTGCCTGACATGGATGGGTGGTGCTTGCTGCACACATGCAGCTTCCTTCCTATGTGTAGTGATTCTAAGTCTCATCCCTCCCTAGTCAAGGCTCTTGTGTGTATTCTAGCCACATGGGCCCTATGGACACCAGTGTACCCTGGTATAATTTGGGGTGATCTTTCCAGGCATTTGCTTTCCAGGGAGAATAAAGCCCTCACTCACGGCTCACCCTTACACTGGTGGAACCCTGTGTCCTCACTAACTGATGTCACTGTCCCTGTAGGTTCCGCTCAGATCATGAGTGTTAAAGGCCTGCTGATGGTTTAATTTCATTTCCTGGCAGACAGAGCCAACTTGACTCATTCGCTGTGAGATGCCATTTGCATTTCTTCAGCTGGGGATGCTATTATCTCTCTCTGCTTCAAGGTCCCTGGCCCTTGTGCTAGTCTGTAGGAGCCCACTCTGCTCTGTTCTGCTGACCTTCTGTGCTCCGTGTTCTGTTGTGTCTACTCCAGGTCAAACACTCTGTCTTTCCTCTGTGGGGCTTTCGTGTAGATGTTTTAATTTTGACAGAGTGAGTGCCTCTTCTTTGAAGGACTTTCTAAAGCTTGTGTCGCTGACTTATCCTTCCTCATCTCAAGTTTATGAAGACACATGTGTCAACCACTTTCTTCTGAAAGTTTTACTCTTGGCATCTGGGAATGAAGCTTATGTCTGTGCCTTTCAATAAGGAAGGGCCTCGTTTTATTTAATTGTGGGAAGCTTTTGCCAGGGCTCCATTAGAGGGGTGTCTAGAATGTCCCATGCACTGCCATACTTCCTATGTGCAAATGGACCAGTTTCTGAGCCAGTCTTACCCACTAGGGTCATCTGAACACCAGGGGCTCACGGGCTGGTTCTTGTCACCCTGTAAGTGTCAGCCTCTGCCAGGCAGGACACACCCTCTCCACTTCTGAGACCTCCCACTTTCCAGACCTCTATCCCCTTTTCTCACTTTCTGATTAGCTGGCAGCCCTAGCTAGCATGAGCGCTTGGAATTTTCTGAGAATAACTGGCATGCTAGGATCTCAAGTCTTCCTTGCATGGACCTAGCACCCATGGTGCTCCCTGGTGGTCACTAGCATCCTGGTCTCTTCTACCTCCCCATTTCTTGCCTTTGGGGATGCTGGACCAACAACAATCGCCAGCGCTAAGCACCAACCTTGGAAACAGTGGCTCTGTTTTTTGGGTTATTCACAAACTGCATGGGCAAGATGTGCAGGAAATAGCCTCTGCCCTGGTCTGCCGAGACCAGGGCTGTTTTCAGGGATTTTGAAAAACCTCCCAGGTAGGAATATTCTCAGAGTGGAATCTGCAAGAGCAGCAGAGCCTCACTCCCCTGTGAAAGCTTGCCTTTTCTTTACTTTTAATGTAATGTAGCTTTTGTTAGGAAATTAGTACATGCCTTTATGTGAAATTCAAGGAAGGCAAGAAGTGTGCGACCCTGCTCTCCAGAGGTGGCTCTGTTTATAGATCATTGCGTGTTGTTCCGCACGTCTTTTCAAACCCACTTTACTGAGGTGTGATTGTATACAGAGGCCGTGCATGTTTAATATGCTCAACTTGATGAGTTTGCAGGTGAGTGCGCATTCGAGGAAATCATTGCGACAGCAGATCCGCAAACCCCATCACCCCCAAGGCTTCTTCTGCTATGCTTCTTTTTATTGCCATTTCAAAAATGATAAGAACACTTAATCTGATGTATCTATCCTCTTAGTAAAATTCAAAGCACACGTTATAGTCTAGTGTAGTCAGCTGTATGCACTGTGCTGTACCTTGATCTCTAGGACCTTTTAAACTGCATAGAGAAAACTGTACCTTTTTGACCAGCCCCCTTCCCTCGCCGCTGCCAGTCCCCAGTGACTGCTAGCTACTTTCTGCTTCTCGGAGTCGACTCTTACAGATTTATCACAGGAGTGAGACTAGCCGTATTTGCCTTCCCAGACCCGGCTTGCCCTACTTTACACACGATCCTCCAGGCTCATCCATGCCGGAGCAAACAAGAGGACGGCACCCTGCTCATGACTGCATGGGTCACGGTATCTGAACTCCATACCTTCCGTTGGTTCAGCCCTTTGCTGATGGGCCCCCGCCTGATCTGCCTTACTGTCAGTAGCGCAGCTGTGGAGACCAGAGGTAACCTTTTCTCCTGATGGTAATTTCATTTCCTTTGGATGTACACCCCGTGTTGGGTTGTCGGGTGACTCGGTGATTCTGAGCTCTGTTCTCCACTATGACTGTACTCACTTCCACCTCCACCAGCGGTGCGTCCAGCATCACTGTCTCCATGTGCTGTTGAAGCTTTTGGAAACTCGCCGTTGTGACAGGTGTGCAGGTATCTCCCTGATGCTTAGCCACGTGCGCTGCTTTCATTGCTGTGGTACCTTTCTGCCTCTTGTGGGAAATTGTCTATTTAGCTTGCACACTCATCTACAAATCAAGTTATTAGCTCTGGCTTGGAGGAGACCTAAGCATAGCTTGTTGGTTTTCTGGCCTTTATCCCTTCATCATAAGTCTGGTAGGGCCTACGTGCCTTTCCTCCCAGTGCACCGTTTCCTGGCCACATGGAGTGGTTTCATTTGCTGCGACCCTGCCTGCTTTGTTTAGCTTTTGCCTGTGCTTTTTGAGGTCATATCCAGTAAGTGACAACCCAGAGCCATGCCACAGAGTTCCTCATCATGCAGGAGCTTAGATTTCAGTGTCTGTAACAGGCATTCAATTTCCTCACTGACACGTAGCTCCGGCTGGAAGGACCGAGTGGTAGAGACCTGGGGTGGGGGAGCAGCATAGAATGGGCATCTGGGAGGTGGGACTGTGTGCACCCCAGCTTCCCGAGAGGTTTATGTCACAGAGGATCCCCACCGTGACAGCCGCAGGGACTGAGTTTCAGTAAGGAGTTCAGGGTGTGCTGTGATGATCTGCTTGGTTCCGAGCAGGTTAGTCTCGGCCACTTTCTTTTCTACCAAAATGGCAATATCCAGTTCCCAGCAGCCTCCACATCCAGGAAGGAGAGAATCAGGCCAAGCTCACATCCCCTAGCACGTGCTTACAGGGTATGAACATAGCCAGTGCTCAGTCTGTGCTTTCTCACGTGACTGGGGCACTGTCACCAGTCTTAGCCCTCTTCTTCCATGCACTCAGTCTTGTGGACATGCTGGCTGATGGCTGGTCCCTTCACTCGGTCTTGTGGACCCTAGCTGATGGCTGGTCCCTTCACTCAGTCTTGTGGACACACTAGTTGGTGTCTGGTCCCTTCACTCGGTCTTGTGGACACCCTAGCTGATGGCTGGTCCCTTCCTCTTCCTCCTCCTCTTTCCTCTTAGACCATTTAAAATACATTTGTAAACTTCTTTCAAACCACCCCAACCTTCACAGCACAATGAGCTCACAGAGAATGTCAGGAAGACTAGAGAACCTTCCAAGTACAGGCAGGAATGCAGTGCTTCTATGTTCATTTTGTTTTAGGAACATAACAATATTTTTACGGTTGTTATTTAAAATTTGGTTCCTACTTTTCTTGGTGATTATTATATCATATGAAAATATTGATCTTATACTGCTCATATAAGTACTCTAAAGAATCACACACATTCCAGGATACGTGAGTTATAATGTATTTAACACTTCTGTTGAAAAAAATAAATTATATCTGTCATTTCTGGCATAAATATTGTTTCTCTGAACTCTGTATTCCCACTAACTCTAAGGAACCATTATTTTCAGGAGAGATTGCTATAAATAGAATTAATGAGTCTGATGATGTGCTATGCATTTTAAAATCCCTTTTGATTCCTCATGTGCAACTTTAAAAATTCCATATTGTGGCAAAGAGAAACAATACGAGACTCACCACCTGCATTGGCTACCACTTTCTTTCCTGTGACCAACTGTCCGACAAGAAGCAGATTATAGGAAAAAGAACTCATTTTGGCTTACGGTCTAAAGTGCTACAGTTTATTACGGTGGGGAAGGTGTGGTGGTGGCTGACTTTCTGCCAGTGGGAGAACAACACTGCTTCTTAACAGCTCCGTAGACCAGGAATGCGAGACCTGACAGAGGGTGGGGCAGACTATAAACCTGAAATCCCACCCTCTACTGACCTGTTTCCTTGAGCTAGTGCTCACCTCTCACAGGTTCCACAGCCTTCCCAAATGGTGCCCCTAGCACATGGTCCTGTGAGGTACACTTTACATCTAATCCTTAATACTGCCTTAGCCGTCTGAATGGCTATATACTTTAGCGACTTCGAACACATTAACATGCTTGAACCAGCATTGCCCTCATCCGTCCCCACAGCTTTCCCCGGTCTCCATTAGATGTTAGCTGCCCTTCCCCTGCCTCAGATCTTATTGCCACATTCAAGTTTCCAAGTGAGCTCACTTATTCATTCTCTCATCCCTAAATCTCCTGTAATACCAATGGTTAAGACTTGCAGGAGAGATGGAGAGATGGGAAGACATGTGTAAGATGAACAGTGCTATGCAGAGGGGTGCTGCCCCAGCCTGGGTGGGGCTAGGAGGCTGTCCAGTGCAGCTGGTGGGAAGCTTAAAGACACGCCCCTCTTTCTCCCTCTCCCCCCTCTGTGTGTGTGTGTGTGTCATAAGAGTTATGGGGTAGGGTGGTCTCTGAGGAAGGGGAGGGTGGCCACGAGGGAAGAGTATTCATCTGGGATTCAGTCAAGAAGAGCCTGTGCAGTAACCAGGAAGGGAGGAGCTACATGCTGAAGGACTGGGTAACCGATGAAGGTCTTAGCAACATTGCTTCAGGGATCAGTGTGTTGTTAAACACTGGGTGTCTGCACATCAAGTTTCCATGAATTCAGTGTAGCCGAACAGCGTGTGTCCATTCTTCGGCCACTGGGTGTCTCACCTCAGTTTGCTTGGTTGCAATGCTGTGCACTTTGGCTCACACACAGGTACACATTTGTTTCCCCCCAGTTCCTGGAGCTGGAGGTGGAGACTGAGTGGCTACAGGAGTGAGCTTTGGTGATGTCTGTTCATGACAGTTAGTTGTCTTTCCTCTGGGTCTTCACACAGTCAGAGGTGGATGAGATCCTCAGGACTTCTGTACCATGTGGGCATCACTCCCATTGCGAGCATTGCACCCTGTGGCTAGTCCCTCCTGAAGTCACACTCCTAACACCATCATATTGGAACCAGCTTTTCAAATGGATTTGGGGAGACGTTGTCTTCATCCATTGCTGAATGACTGGGTTCTTTGCTGGGACTGACAGGGCTTTCCTCAGCTGGAGACTTCATGGGGGAACTTAATCAGTTGTTGGTAAATTTGTCTGGTGATTCAGGAGACCACTTCCTAAATATAACCCCAGTAGCACAGATACTGAGAGAAAAAATTAATAAATTGGACCTCCTGAAACTGAAAAGCTTCTGTAAAGCAAAGGACACAGTCAACAAGACAAAACGACAGCCTACAGGATGGGAAAAGATCTTCACCAACCCCACACCAGAAAGAGGACTGATCTCCAAAATATACAAAGAACTCAAGAAATTGGTCATCAAAAGAACAAGTAATCCAATAAGAAAAATGGAGTACGAACCTAAACTCTTAACAGTGGAATCTAAAATGGCTGAAAGACATTTAAGGAAATGATCAACATCCTTAGTCATCAGAGAAATGCAAATCAAAACAACTCTGATATCCTATCTTACACCTGTAAGAATGGCCAAGATCAAAAACACTGATGACAACTTATGCTGGAGAGGTTGTGGGGTAAAGGGAACATTCCTGCATTGCTGGTGGGAGTGTAAGCTTGTACAGTTCCTTTGGATATCAGTGTGGCAATTTCTCAGAAAATTAGGAAACAACCTACCTCAAGACCCAGCAATACCACTTTTGGGTATATATCCAAAGTATGCTCAACCCTGCCACAAGGACATGTGCTCAACTATGTTCATAGCAGCATTGTTTGTCATAGCCAGAACCTGGAAACAACCTAAATGCCCTTTGACCAAAGAATGGATAAGGAAAATGTGGTACATTTACACAATGGAGTACTAAACAGCAGAAAAAAATAACTACATCTTGAAATTTGCAGGCAAATGGATGGAGCTATAAAATATCATTTTGAGTGTGGTAACCCAGGCCCAGAAGTAAAATTACCACATGTACTCACTCATAGGTGGTTTTTAAACATAAAGCAATGAAAACCAGCCGACAAATCACAATCTCAGAAAACCTAGACAACAATGAGGACTCTAAGAGAAACATACATTGATCTAATCTACATGGAAGTAGAAAAAGACAAGATATCCTGAGTAAATTGGAAGCATGGGGACCTTGGGAGAGGGTTGTTGAAGGGGAGGGGAGATGCAGGGAGGGGAGCAAAGAAAAATGTAGAGCTCAAAAAACATATATATATATATATATATATATATATATATATATATTCATGAAAGATGATACTGCATTATACCTCTCCTGAGTAAGCTTCTAAAACCCACTTTATCTGTTAATCAAAATAAATCTAACCTAAAATACGGAAATGTAGCATGTAAACATTTATGCTTTGCATATTAAAATGATAACAAAATAATAGTAAAAAATTGTCTGTGATTATCGGGCCAGTCAGTGGGACCAGTCAGTGTAGCTCTTAAAAGCTACTAACTAGAGTTGTGCATAGTATGTTACCAGGTACACCCCCATGTGTCCATTCAAACCGCTCACCCTGCAAGAGGAGTAGTGGTTCTCAACCTGTGGTCTCCAACCTCTTTGACAAACCTCTCTCTCCAATAATATTCTCAACAGTTCAAAACTGTTCCTCAAAGCAGCAAAATCACAGTTATGAGGTAGCAGTGAGATTAGTTTATGGTTGTGGGGGTCACCACACATGAGGAACTGCACTGAAGGGTCCCAGGATTAGGACAGTTGAGAACCACTGGCTCAGAGTGAGCTTGTTCTCAACGTAAGGTCTTATCTTTGCAGTGTGACATCCGCTGTGCTGTGCTCTGTGGGCACATGGAGATTTTCTTTTTGGACATAATGTGACATGGATGGCATCTCCTGTGCTGTATTTTGTGTCCATTTATAGACTCTTTTGATGTGTTGACACAGGTCATGTTCCCCCACCCCCATATTATTTTGGTTAAAAACAGGTGAGTTTTGCTGGAGGGAAGATGGAGAAGGCTTGCCTGACTATGTAGTATTAATATCATACAGACAGAAATGAAGGACACTATGGAAAGTACAGGGGACAGGGCAGTGTAGAAGGGACTTTGACACCTTGGTCACACTGATGGCTCCACTGGGTTTCCTCAGCCTCATATATTCCACACTTCGAAACGCAAAACCCACAAACCAAGAACAGCAATGGAACAGACAGAGCAAACCCAGCGAAGTGCCCATCTTCAGCCATACCATGAGGGAAAGGCAGCCTAAGTAACAGTGGTTATACACTCCTGTCGAATAGTAAGAAATCCCATAAGCCCCTCTTCAGCGTATCATACTGAGCAAGGATCCTGAGATTCCACCTATGACAGACAGGCACCATGAAGCCTATGACACCTTGGTGGGTGGGGTCACAACAGTCAAGTGGGAAGAGGGACCGACTTACTCCTGTGGCTGGCAGTGAGTCCCAAAGTGTCAAGCCTGGAATTACAGAACGATGTGGAAATGATGAGGTGCCTGGGGGGGGGGGTCTCATAGAAGGATCAGGATGTTTACCAACACCCAGTAGTTAGGCCATTCCCACCATGATCCCAGAGATCTAGTGAGATCCAGCAGTAACAGGAGCTCCACCTCTCAGGTGTTGATAAGAGACTTGTGTGTGTGTATGTGTGTGTGTGTGTGTACTGAAAACAACAAAATTAAAAAGTGATACCTCACCCAAATAAACCACAATAGGATGTAGGGCAAAGGGGTAAAGTAAACTCCATTTTAAATAGATTTGGCCAGGGTGGAGATGGACATTGTGTTATGATAAAAGGTGCAACCGCTCAGTCGCTGCGATTCTTAACTTATGCGCACCAAACAACACAAGATCATGTGTGAAATGAAGCAAAACCTGATGGGGCTAACAGACAAATCAACGGAGCCTTCACAGTCACTGAAGAGTTTAATACCCCTTCTCAACAATCGGTAGAACAACCAGGTGTGAAATTAACAAGGTTGGAGGTCTCATCAGCGTCATCAGCAGGTGGGTTGAATCACACTTTGCAGAACGTGCCACCAGACCAGGCAAAAGGCGAACTCAGTTCAAGCGCTGCAAACACTGTCTTACATCGACCGTGCTCTCAGCTCATAGCAAACCACAGCAACCTTAAATGACTCTAAATCGCAGAGGATCTTGTCTGCTACAATGGAGTTGACCTAGAAGTCACCTTTGGGAAGATCACTGGGAACTCTCTAAACTGTGAGAAACTCAACACACTTCTATGTTTGGTCCAGGAGGAAATGCTAAAGGACTTTAAAAACCAAATAACAGAGTTTAATGAAAATAGAGTGTTCTGAAATGTATAGTCCAGCTAAATACCTAGGAAGTGAAAAGCAAAATGCACCGAAAGCAAGCAAAAGGAGGATGAGACAAAGGCAAAACCCCAAAATGTGCCATCTGAAATAGAAACACAGGGAAGAGAGGGCTGGCTCTTTGGAAAGATTAACAAGATTGACAAAACTATAAAAGAATAGCAGAAGAATTAAAGAAAACACACATCTCCAAAATCACAAATGGAGCAAGACACACTGCAGACATCAGAAGGAGGGAGGGGGACCTTTGGGAGCAACTCCACACCAGACACCTGACATCTTATGTAAAAGGGGCTGACACCTTGAGAAGTACAAACAGCCAGAACTCATCCTTTCTGAAACAGATTGTTTGAGTAGCCTTATGACTATTAGAGAAATTGAATTCATAAGTCAAAAAACTTCCCCCAAAGAAATATACAGACTCCGATGGCTTCAGTGGAGAATTCTACCAAATGCTTAAAGTCGAATTAATGCCAACAGTACATAATCTCTTTCAGAAAACAGCACAGGTGGGAATACTCGCTAGTTCATTTTATGGAGCTATTATTACCAAAACCAGAGACATAACACAAAAAATAAAACTATAGGCTGATATTTCTCATGAATGAAGATGTGAAATTCCTTAACGAAATATAATCTAACAGAATTCTGCATCATATAAAAAGAATTATTATAAAACCATGACCTATGGGTGTTTTATGTAGGGATGTGAGGCCAATTTAATGTTTTAAAAAAACAAGCAATAAAAACATCACATTAATATGTTAAGGAAGAAAAGGCTAGATAATATCAATAGATGCAACAGAATCATCCCCAAAATCCAGTCTTCAAGCCCAATTTAAAAAACCTCTTCGCTAAGTAGGGGCAAAGGAAAACCTTTTAAATCTGAGGAAAAAAATCTTTAACAAGTTTCATTACCATCAAGTCAGCAATAAAAATGAAATACTTTCTTTCCAATATAAATAAGTAGGAATTTCTATTTTTGTAACTTTTGTACAATATAGTACTGGGAACTTCAGCTAGTGCAATAAGGCAAGAAAACAGAAATACAGATTAGAAAAGAAAGGACAAAACCACCTACAATGGGTTGTGCCTCCCACATCAGTGTGCACCTACAGGCCCATCTGCTGAAGTCGTCTTCTTAGTTGAGGTTCTTTCTTCCCGGATGACTCTAGCTTTTGTCAAGTTGACACAAGACTAACCAGTGCCCTCCTCCTTTTGAGACTGCGGCAGACACACCCTGTCTCTCCTTTGTCTTTTTTTTTTCTAGGTAGACAGTTGGACACATAGAGATACCGTTTCATGTTGTCAGATGGTGGCTGGATACTCCTGATTTGGGTGCAGAAGTCCTTGTCCAAGCGGGGCCAGGCGAGTCTTTATCCCTATTTGCTCTACACCTACTTCAGGTGTCATCAGGAGTCTGAGAATAAACCCAGGCCTGAGGTGCTGCCTGGCTTCTTGCAGGCCTAGCTTACCTCTGTGGTGCTCCGAGACCAGTCTCCTGCAGCTAAGCTGTCTCCAGTGTCCCTGTGCTCTGGAGTCCTCCCTGCTTGTGTAGTGGCCTCGCCTGTGACCTTTCCATGGTCTTCCCCAGACCCTCCTGGTCAGAGTCCCAAACAGTGACTTGTACTGTGGGTCTGCTCTGGCCTTACCTGGGTATGGTTTGTTCAACTGTAACCTAGGGTCTTGACCCTTATGAGTTTCTTCTCAGGCCATTACCACCCTGGACCAGTGGGGTAAGTAGAAAGTCATCATCCGGGGCTGTCTTGGAGTCATGGTTCTCAGAATCAGGCATGTGGGGCAGGATGTCGTGATGAGAATGTGAAGTAGAAATTGTTCAGGTAGGACAGGGATCCCAAAGCAGCAGTTCTGAGAATGTCCTTCTGGAGGCCAGGGACACCAGAAGAGAATGTCTGTTCCTGGTTCCTCACTGTCTCCCACCCCTTCCTGGTAGGTATATATGAGAATAAAACCGAAACGGAGAGGAGGCACCTGATCACCCCATGACTGGACCATCTGAGTTAGACAGTCCACCCTTATCTCTGTATCTCACCCAGTTTCTGCCATTAGTCCTTCAAGGCTAGCAGCTGGGTGACAGGCTGTTCCCCGCCTGCTTACAATAGTTATGTCCTAGAGAGAATCTACAACAAATTTCTTTCCAGATCTCGCCCTCTGGGGCCTGAGGACTTTATCTTTCTAGTTTGTAAAACAAGAACCCGGAAGCCACAGTCACAGTGGAAGACCATGTGACTGTGAGCTGTGCTCCAGCTCCTGCGTTTACGCTCACTCACCTGAGACGAGAGGAAAAGCCCTCATCTAACTCAAACGTGATCTCTTTTCATGTGTGAAGTGCTGCCTCCCAGGTCACCTGCCTCTCTCTAGTACAGCTGGTGGAGGCGGAAGATGTGCAACCCCCTGTCCTCCCAGAACACAGCTACTTCCTGTGTTCAGCTTTAGAGGGTGGGTAGGTTTTCTCTGGGTCCCTTTCACCACATCTCTGTCCCCTAAGAAAGGCTGGAAAACACTCTGATCACCCTGGGCCATCCCTCTGCCTGGGACCTGGTAGATCCCACTGGGTCTACCTCTTGTAAAGTCTGATCTTGTGCCTCAGCTCTTGGCCCTTTCTCTTCTCTTTGAAGTAGGGATGTTCTAGCCTTAGGGCTGTTTCGGGTGCAGGGCTGCACATTCCCACCCTGCTGCCCAGCATACTAAGCTCTCAGACATCCATCCTGCGCTACCTGGCAGTGCCTGTCCCTGTGTAAGTGGCTGAGGGGCACAAGATATGTCCAGAGAGAGAGAGAGAGAGTGAAGATCATTCCTGGGGTTTGCACAGAAAGAATCAGAGAGATATTTGAGTTGTTAAAAGAGTGAACAGAGCTGGAGGGAGAGGGGTCAGGGACAACTTCTGAACCTTCCAGGAGTTTGTGGCTCTCAGGCCAGCTGCTCTGAGTCTTCAGAAGGACACAGTTGCTAGACATAAGCTGCCCAAGGATATAAAGATCAGTTGGGCCTTTCGGACCCCTGAGTCACACAGTCCACACTGAGTGTCCCTGCCTCCAGAGCCTCCCCCATATCCACAGCTGGTGGGCACCATCCACCAGTGTGACTGGCCCATATGACCAGCCTGACTGTCTACCCCTCTGGCTGATCCAGACTTGTAACTATGGTCTGAGGAGTGTCTAGAAGGTCCCAGATGTACTTCTGGAAAGAAAAGCAGTCATGATGTTTCCCCTGAGCCCCTTATGGGCATTCATAGCCAACCACTGGAAGCCCCATCGCCCTGCAGAGGCCACTAACATTTTCTGGAGGGTACCAAGGCCAAGTGGCTGACGTCTGATCTTAGTAAGTACAGGGTGACTAGGATGTGAGTTAGGCACTAACTTCAGAACTTGGACGTGCATATCCAGCAGGGAGCTTGTGGCCTCAAGACAGCATGGACCCTAACAACTGTCCCTTGGGATGATCTGGGTCATCTATCATGCAGAGTTTAACCATCACTTCCACATAGGAAATGGACAGCAGCATAGTCCAGGTGCATAGCATAGTGGCTTTACGGTAGGATGGGTTTGATGGTGTGAGTGGCAGCCATCTGTGTCCTGTGACCAAACGTGCTTTGTACTTTAAGTGTTTTCCCCAAGTTCTCCCTTTGCCCTTGTGTCTGCCCACTTCCTCTGCCCCATTCCTCCTGCTTTCCTGGGGGTCTGTCGTTCATAGGAATGAGGTTGTCTTTCCAGAATTCAGGTTGAGCGATGTTTCTAATAAGCAACTTTAGTTGACAGGATTCACCCATGTACAACTATTTCAACCCTGTCATCGTAGGACCTATTCCTGTCACCTTCCTACTTTCAGGCTCTGAAGGGGAGCACACCGGATGGGGGGAACGCGAATAAAGTCATCCCACACTAACTCTGAATAGGGTATAATAAGGGGTTCTTTATTAAAGGGGAACTCAGATCACAACAGCAAACAGGAAGACTCCAACATCCAGGTATGGCAAGTGGGGAGTAGCAGAGAGAGCAGGGCAGACCAGCACCTTTTTGGTACCCAAGACCACGCCCAACCTGGTCCAGCCTCTCAAAGGCCATTGGCTGAAGGAGGTTCCCCATCAAAGGTCCCCCTGCTCACTGCTATTCTCCCATCCCTACAGATGAGTCACTGTCCCAATGAAGATGCCCCCAACTCAAAGCTCATGCTGCATACCGCAGGCTTCTCACTATGCAGGTCTCTCTACTCTGGCAGGGTGTGGAGCCTGCTGTAATGGGGGAGCTCTACTATTTCCTACTTCCCCAGCCAGGCTGGAATTTTCTAGAACTTTTCTTCTGGTTTGTTGTGCATTTATTTCTTAGTCTTTTTAAAATCTGGATACGAATTCTTTTGTTTGTTTTATTGAAAAAGATACTAATGAAAATGTCCCAAATTTCCCAACAGCTCTGACGCAGCTGGTTCAGCACCCTGTGTCATGGTGGCTGAGCGCCTGGCTGTGAGGGATGATTCTGCGGGGTGTTAAGTTCTTTTCCTCTGCCAATCTGTAGCATACTGACCTGCCATTGCACACCCCACTGTTCTATTTTCGTTCTTTTATTATTGGTCTTTGGCTTCTGCTCTTTGCACAGGTATGTTGGGCTTAGATTTTTCTTAAATTTCACTTGGCTCTGTCCAGGAAGGATGTATTATTGCCTCTCCTTGGCATTGTACATGGCCCTCTGGATGAGAAGCAACTTGAGGGACAAGCGGGTAATCGTGGCTCCCAGATTAAATGTGCAGCCCATCATGTGAGGGAGGTCACAGCAACCACAGTGCTACGACACTGGTGACCTTGGGGCCAGTCGGGAAGCAGAGAGCAAAGAATTTTGGCACTCAGCTGGTCTTCCTTGTATTCAGTCTGAGACTTCAGCCCTTGGAATGGTGCTACTGACATTTACCTAATCGAGATACTCCATCGCGGATGTCCCCAAAGGCTTTTCCCTGAGGTGATTTTAGATCCTATGAAGTTGACACTATTAACCATCACAAATCCACCTCTTGTCAACTCGACTTGACATCCAGGCACATTACATTTAAGCTGTAACCTTCCACCCCTTGTCCCCATAGGCTCTCGGTCACCCTATATGTAAAGTGCATTCAGTTCAACGTTAAAGTTTCCAGACTCTAATAGCCCTAGTGCTATTCTGAAGTCTAAAGTGCAGTGCAGCACCCTGAGTCTCTCTCACAGTGGACAAGTGCTTGGCTGTCAGGGGCGACTTCACTAGGTGTCATGAGACAACACAATCTCCTAATCGCGGCCCCCATTTAAAAATATGCATACTTCTAGCATACATACAAGAGCACAGAGTAAATGCTCTCATCCAAAAAAGGAGAAACAGGGGCATAACAAGGAAAGATCAGATCAAAGCAAGACTGAACACCAGCACAGCAAACACCAAATCCTACAGCTCTATGTCTTGGCATCTGGGACTCTGATAGAATCAGCTGGGCTCAAATAGGCTTGGGTAGTCTTACCTCTTGTATTCTGTTGCCCACAGCGCCCTCAGCCTCTCTCACTGGTGCATGCAGCTTTCCTCAGTAGAGGATCTTCAACATCCAGGGAGCTCCCCTGCAGCTTAAGCTTAACTTTTGTAGATTCTCAAGGCAGCCTCTCAGGGCCTCATTTCAGGGACACGGATCCTGCCGTACATTGGCGGGCCTCGGAGGTTCTCTGAAACCTCGAAGCAAGGCTCACGCCCCCTCAGTCTTATGTCTTACATGCCTCTAAGACCATCACCATGTGGAATGATGTGGCTAGCTCTGCTGCAAGATCAGGATGGAGCCTGGCTTCCTTGAACCACACTTGCCATTGGACTTTTTACTCGTTGGAGCATTTGATGGATGGCATCTTACTTATCCCCAGGACAGTTCTCCTGCTCTTCCATTGCTGAGATTCGCGTGAGGAGTGGAGGAGTGGTCCTTCTCTTTGACAGTCATAGAACACACCTTGGCTACAGCTTCAAGCTTGCTTTAGCTCTTTTCCTCAACAAACGAAACATTTCAAACCTTTCTGTCTCCCTTGTTGCTCATTTTCCCTGCAGACCCCAAGAGTGATAAGTGGTAGGACTGCCACAGTCAGAATGTTCTCAGGCTTGGAGATGCACCTTACTCCATCAGTTTTAAATCCAGTCTCCAGGGCACAGGCTCCTTTGCCAGATGTAATACAGATGGCTTCTAACCCAGATCCCATCAGACTCCTTGCTTCCCTCTGGAACCTCATGAGCTAGGGCTCCACAGTTTGCATTTCTCTATGCCTTCTGGCCTTCCAAACTCCCATCCCAAATCAGAATAGCTCAGCAGACTTTGCTCACAGCATTTGAGAGCTTTTCTAGCCCAGTGCTTCAGACTCTTCCACGTTTCTCCTGCAAACTGTTCCGAAGGCCGCATGGGCAGGCTTATCTCGGAGACATCCCTGTTTCCCAGCATCAATTTCTGTCTCACTGCTGTGACAGATCAAATGTAATTTTAGGAAAGAAGTGTTTGTTTTGTCCCACAGCTTGAGTGCACAGTCCATCATGGTGGCAGAAGCAGGAGGCAGCTGGTCACATGACAACATGACATCACAGCCAGGAAGCAGAGTGAGATGAGTGCTGATATTCAGCTGGCTTTCTCTGTTTTACTTCTGATGGTGCCACCCACACTTACGGTGCATCTTCCCACCCCAGTTAGTTTCTCACAGACATGCCCAGTGCCTGTCTCCTAGATGCTTCTAGGCTCTGTCAAGTTGATATTGACCATCACACCCATCCATCTGAAGTCACTGGTTCTTTAATACTAGTATTGGTTCCTGTTTCTCAGGTGTGGTCCCACCCTCTCTGGTCTCTATCTTGTAGCTATGGGCCTCTGCCCCCCCCCATCTCACCCCTCAGCTCTTTAAGTGCCCCCTCTCTCTCTGTCATTTCCCACTGTGATCTGGCCATTGTTCACCTGTTCTCCATGTGGTTTCTGCACTCCACCCCCTTGCTCATGTTCCCCCATTCTTAAACTTCTAATCGAAAGCTTGTTCCCAGAACTTCTGTAGATTTTTGTTCTCACTTTATGTTACCTATTTCTTCGATGACTTACACACTGTTACTTGGATTGAACGTGCCCCTCAACAAGGGCTGTGAGGTGTGTAAAAGCCTTGATTCCCAGAGCTGCAGTGTTCGGGAGAAGAGATTAGACCTGGAGGCTCTGGCTCTGGATTAATCCTTCAGTGGAATCTTAATTTAATGGCATGACTGGGGGTTGTAGTTAGTTAGTTTTCTTTTAAACTCTTTATTCTTTGGAAGGCCTGCCACCCAGCTTCCAAATAATCACATGGAGATTTATTCTTTCTTATGAATGCCCAGCCTTAGCCTGGATTATTTCTAGCCAGTTTTTCTTAAATTATCCCATCTACCTTTTGCCTATGGGCTTTTACCTTTCTCTACTTCTGTATATCTTTTCTTTCCTTCTCATTCCGTGTCTGACTGTGTGATTGGGTGGCTATCCCTCAGCATCCTTCTCTCCTTTTCTTACTACTTCCTCTCTTCCCTAGATTTCTCCTTCTATTTATTCTCTCTGCTTAGCTGTTGGACGTTCAGCTCTTTATTAGACCAATCAGGTGTTTTAGACAGCTTTACAGAGTTAAACAAATGCAACATAAAAGAATGCAACACAGCCGGGTGGTGGTGGCGCACGCCTTTAATCCCAGCACTCGGGAGGCAGAGGCAGGCGGATCTCTGTGAGTTCGAGACCAGCCTGGTCTACAAGAGCTAGCTCCAGGACAGGCTCTAAAGCTGCAGAGAAACCCTGTCTCGAAAAACAAAACAAAACAAAACAAAAGAATGCAACACATCTGTGCATCATTAAACAAATATTCCACAGAATAAATAAATATAACACATCTTCAACTAATATTCCACAACAGGAGGTGTTAAGTCTTCTAGATATGGGGCCTGGTTATGGAAACTAGGTCATTGAGGAAAGATATATCTTGTTCCTAGCTCCCTTGAGCCTGTCTTCTCTGGTTTCTGGCCACCACAAAATGAGCAAACAGCCATTGTCTACCATGTATGTCATGGTGTTCACCACTCGGCTGCCCAGAGGCATCTGAGCCAGCTGACTGTGGTAAAAATCACTGAACCATGAGCCAAAATCACATCCTGCCCCTTCGTTTTTCCCAAGTGTTACAGAGTCTGACCCATGTCCTCGCCACACCCATGTGAGGCATGCTCTGCCCATTCTGTGAATGGATGTACACCTTCTATTATCATCTCTGTGTTTAAGTCAGGCCCAGTGGGATTACTGGCCATTGCTTACAAATCCATTTTACTTTAAGCCTGGTATCCTTGACCTTTGACACCCGATGCAGCTGCAGGCGCCTTTCCAGGCAATTACATATAAAAATGATTATGTGGAAATGTAGCTCTAGCAAGTCTAGAAACCAAATTTCTGATGCCGTTAGGGTATAGACATGGCCCAGTGGAATCACACCTGTTTTGTGATCTTTCCAGAAATCTCGCTGTCTCCCAGCTGCAAAGCCACCTGAGCCAAGCCTGTCTGCTGCTTATCCCTGCTCACGAGAAAGGAAACCCTATGGCAGCTGTGCTCATGAAAGCCAAAGCTGTGCGTTCTCCCTACTGGATGGAGGTGAGGAGCCCAGAGGCCAATGCTCCAGTGCAGGTGATGAGAGCTGTCCCACGTCTGCACCACCCTCTCTAAAGCCAGTTGACCTGGCCTCAGCCATGTCCTCCAGGATCTCACTAAATAATGAGAATTCTACCTCGCCTGTCAGATTACCCCTGATAACTAACTAGGTTCCCCCTCCTTCACAGCCCCACGGGGACTTCAGAGCACACTGGTCTTCCTCAATGGGAAGCCTGTTGAGATCACATATCTATAATACTTATACACAGTGCTCTCACCAGCCCCTCATCTCCGTCCACCATCCACTCCTGCTCCTGGGCTGGGACCCCCTCTCCTGTATCTGGATGCAACTGAGCATGGTCACTTCTCTCTCTCACACAGAGATGAGCCAGGCTGAGAATGGCTGGGCCCAAATTTGTCACTAGGGAGGCTTCAGCCCAGGAAGGCACCAGATGACAGCCCAGGTAGCCTCCACACTCCCCTGTACAGTATGGGAGTGTGGCTCAACCCCAGGGTCACAGGGAGGGGCTCAGAGTACTCTAAACCAGGTTGCCCCCCATCACTGTTGTTGGAGGCTGAGGGCTAGCAGATTCATTGAAAGCTTGCCATGTCCCTGACAGGACTGACTCACTATGTGTCCCAGTGAATAAGTAGTCCTGAGCCCTTGTGACTAGATCTATCCCTGGCTGAGGACACCTTGCTTAGTCGTCACCAGCAGGAGAACTACATGCCTGCCTCATGGGGCTGCTGGGCCTAAGGTTGTATACAGGGCCCACTGGCTGCAGAGGGCTGCGGACTCCTTGAGAGAGAAAGTGATTTGTACATACCAGGAAAACTTGAGCATGCAAGTGACATGCTAATCACAAACAGCTGGTGTCTATTTGTCAAAGCAGCTCACAGAAGAATCTCCCTTGGTGAGCTGGCCTCTGTTCGGGAAACCTTCCCAGAAGGCTGGCACAGACATCCGGCTCAGGGGCTCTAGAAAATGACCATATATCAATTGATCAGCTCCTGACAAAGACTCCCAGGGAACCGAGGAGGTGGCAGGGTTGAAGGGTGGCCGCTACCACCTGCTGGCTTCCCACGCTCCCCACGGAATCGTAAATCCTCCAGGGCATATGGAAACAACACAGTGAGAGACAGCCACTCTGAAGCTCTGGGAAGCTAAGCCATACTAAGCAGGTCCAGTGATGTCCCCATTATCCAGAAAGAGCAGAGGGGCACTGGCCTGGTGACTCTAGCCAACATAGAAGGAATGACTTACAGAAAGAAAGCCAAGTAAATCCTGCTCCTTGGGTCCCAAGGAGCTTCTGTCACCTGCTGTCACCTGCTGCTCAGAGCTACTGCCTGGGCTTTTGTGAGAGTGGGTGCTATATTTGGAAGGTGCCTTGAACTGAGTGGTGTTCTCCACAGTCCCATGGTAAATCCCTAAGTCTTTGGCTGGTTTTGGAGGTCAGTTATTAGGCAGTAACTGAGATTAAATAAGGTCATGATGGTAGGAAAAAGAGGAAGAACCCTGATTGGCCCCAAGAGCTTCAGATCAGGCTCTTGAACCAAGTGCATGGTGGGAAGAAACAAGCAAAACCCCCTTGGCCTGACCCTGGTCAGTCATCAGTGGGTACTGACTGCACTCTGCCTATTCTGATGAAGAAGTGAGGGACAAATGGTCTAAGCCTTGCCCCTAAGCATCTGGCTAGGGTGGCTGCATGACATCACTGGGTTCTGTGTGTGTGTGTCGGGGAAGGGGGCGTGCATTGCCCTGTCATTCTGTGAAAAAGTCAGAGGGGTGTGTACTTCGGTGAGATTCAGTGGGCCTGTCGTCATATACAAACCCTGACTGTCCCAGCCAAACCTCCCATTGAAATTTTTTTTTCTGTAGGAAATGTGGAAGCTGAAGCTGTCTTGAGCCTGTTCTTCCTTTCAGGTTATATTGATAAACAGCATTCGATAGAAAGCCCAGGGAGGAAAGCCAGGATGAGAAATGTCACTCACCAGCAGGAATTTCATGGTTTCAAACCACAGGCCTGAGAGTAGCTGATGGATTTTGAGGTCCCCTTGCTATGTTCATTTCTCACCAAAATGAGGGTCACATTCAGATCTAAGAGATGCAAATCTCTCTCTCTTACTCTCTTGCTCTCCCCCCCAATTTCTGCTCTCCCCAGATCAAAGCAGAGTTTATAGCTGTGAATCTGCCTTCACATTGATAGGTGCAAATGCAGTGTGCATACTGGGCATATGTTCCCTGGAGTGCACACGTGCACGCACATACACACACTCACATGCATTCACAAACACATGCACATATACACATGCATGCTTCAGTACAGACCTGTGGATACAAATGAGCACACATATATCCACCCAAACACATACACGCAAGCATGATCCCATGTATAAGCACATGTACTGCATGACCATGAAGAAAGGTATACACATGAGAGCATGTTCCATGCACATGTGAACACACCAGCTCATATAGGCATCCAGACTATGCTTGCTGCTGCAGAGATACACACAGCCTGTGCACGCATAAGCTTGCACTCACAAGGGCAGACAAAGCATGCCCTCAGCAGAGAGTCCCCAGTGGTTAAAAGTCAGACATTAAAAGCATTAATAAAAGACGCTGCCAGAAGTTCAGTTGCAACATTGATTTCCTGGTTGTCAGAGCTGAGTAAATAAACCCCAAGTGGCATTTAATACCCTGTCTTCTCACAAAAGAGCAGCTCTGGGGAATGGCCGAGCCAGTAAACACTGACGGACTTTGTTGAAGTGGGCCAACTGTGGTGGGCTTCGACACCAGGACCCTTCCTCCTCCGACAGCCTCAGGGTCTCTCATCTCCATCTGTTTACCTTATGCAGTCTGTGGCTGGGAACCAGGGCCAAAGTCATAGGGGCAGCTCAACTGTCTGAGTCCCCTTGAAACCACACAGGTATTCTGGGTCTTTCCATGTGTGGCTGGAAGTTTTTCCTCCTGCATCACCTAAATCTAAGACGAACTGAGCTCCCCCTGAACTTGCCTTCTGTATCCATCACCTCTGAGGTGGGCTGAATTGCATCCTTGGAAATGCCTAGGTTGAGGCCCTCACCTCTGTGCTAAAGAGTGGCTGCATTTGGGGACAAGGTCTTGAAAGAGGTAACTGAGTTAAAGTGAGGTCACTGGGGTAAACTAATCTTACTGGCATCCATGCAAGGAAAGATCAAGACATAGACACATGGAGGAACAGCCATGTGAGACATGAGGAGAATCATGTATCTACAGGACCATGAGACTGACTTGGATAGAGCCAGCCTTGCTTTGTCTGCATCCCAGACTTCAGACTCTGGCCCAGAACTTCAGTCCTTGGCCTTAACCCTCCTGGCCTGCATCATGGTGTCATGGTGACCTTGGGGGAATGCCATACCTAAAAAGCCTCGTGGTATCTCCAACTTGTCCTATTGCCTTACATGGCTTACTAAACACTTGGCACTAGGATAGCTGTAAGTGGCCTTGGCACTGACCTTGATACTAAGTGACCCTGGTCTGGCAGCAACCTTAAGTGCTGGCCCCGTGCCCAGGCCCAGCCTGCTGTATATGGCCATGCCATAGATGCTCTATGTTTATTCTTGTTTGTACCATTTTCCATACATAATTTGACTCTTGAGTGCTTTCAAGCATTAAATACTTGATTCCTCAGCTCTATAACACTATGAAAGCGTGACCCTTCATGTCTTTAGGGTGTGGTTTTAAAGGGGTTATTTGGAAGCCTGGACTCTACTTTCTTCACAGCTATGGGGTTAGCCGGGCTTGTGCTTCAGCACACACTTCCAGCTACAGGTCCAAAGCAATAGGACTAATTGTCCACAAAATGGTGTCACATAAGCCTTCCCTGCCTGACTTTCTCAGTGTTGGGTGCAGTGGTGGGAAGGTGACCTGTTCATTTTGATGTCTGTTCACACTGCACGTCATGGTGGCTTCCACCAGCATGGTGTCCAGTGGGATCGGTGGCCAAGGCCTTTCTCAGCTGGATACTACTAAAAAAAAAAAGTCTTTAGTTTTTGAAAGGCATTTTTGCTGGGTATAGATTTTTAAGTTGGCAGCATTTTCTTGGGTCTTTTTTTGTTTTGGTTTGGTTCTTGGAAGGATGAAGCTCCCCCCTCCTACCACCCACTGTCTTTCTGTCTTTGCTACATTGTTTCTCTTAAGAAATCAGCAATTCATTCTTGCCTTTATTCCTCCAGATAAAGTGTATCCCTTTTCAAAAAGTTACTTTGTAAAATTCTGGAAGTATCTCCATCCCTGACTTCAAGCTCTACTATAGAGCTATAGTAATAAAAACAGCATGGTATTAGCATAAAAATAGACAGGTGGATCAATGGAATCGAACTGAAGACCCTGCCGCAAAACCACATACTTAGGAACACCTGATTTTTGACAAAGAAGCCAAAATTATACAATGGAAAAAAGAAAGTATCTTCAACAAATGGTGCTGGCATAACTGGATGTTTGCATGTAGAAGAAGGAAAATAGATCCATATCGATTGCCACGAAACTCAAGTCTAAGTGCATCAAAGATCTCACTATAAATCCAGTTATACTGAACCTGATAGAAGAAAGTGGGAAGTAGCTTTGAATACATTGGCACAGGAGACCACTTCCTGAATATAACACCAGTAGTGCAGACACTAAAATCAACAATTAGTAAATGGGACCGCCTAACTGAGACACTTCTGTAAGACAAAGGACACTGTCAATAAGACAAAACAAAGCCTGCAAAATGGGAAAAGATCTTCACCAACCCTACATCTGACAGAGGGCTGAACTCAAAATGTATAAAGAACTCAAGAAACTAGACATCAAGATAACAAGTAATCCAATTAAAAACAGGGTACAGATTTAAACAGAATTCTCAACAGAAGAATCTCAAATAGATAAGAAACACTTAAAGAATTGTTCAACCTCTTTAGCTATCAGGGAAATGATAGCTCAAAACAACTCTGAGATTCTATCTTACGCCTGTCAGAATGGCTAAGATAAAAAACACTAAGGGCAGCCTATGTTGGAAAGGATGTGGAGTAAGGGGAACACTCCTCCACTGCTGATGGGAGTGCAAACTTGTACAGCCACTTTGGAAATCAGTATGGCGGTTTCTCAGAAAATTGGGAATCAATCTACCTCAAGACCCAGCTATACCAATCTTAGGTATATACCCAAAGGATGCTCAATCATACCATAGGGATGCTTGCTCAACTATGTTCATAGCAGCATTATTCATAATAGCCAGAACCTAGAAACCACCCCTCAAACCAAAGAATGGATACATTTACACAATGGAGTATTACTTGGCAGTAAAAAGCAATGACATCATGAAATTTGCAGGTCAATGGATGGAACTAGAAAAAAAAATCATCCTGAGTGAAGTAACCCAGACCCCATAAAGATAAACATGGTATGTAATCACTCATAAGTAGATATTAGATGTAAAGCAAAGGATAACCAGACTATAACCCACAGCCCCAGAGAAACAGGTAACAAAGGGGACTCTAAGAGGAATGCATGGATTTCCCTGGGAAGGGGAAATAGATGAGATCTCTTGGGTAAACTGGGGATAGGGGAAGGGGAGGGGTGGGAGGATGAGAACATGAGGGATCAGGATGGTTGAGTTTGGGGTGGTACGGAGGGGGAGAGTAATGAAAGAGATCTCTTGATAGAGGGGACCATTATGGAGTTAGGGAGAAACCTGATGCCAGGGAAACTCCCAGGAATCCACGAAGATGACCTCAGCTAAGTCTACTAACAATAGTGGATAGGGTGCCAGAACTGGCGTTGTTCTATTATCTGATTTGGTTACTAAGCTAATGCTAATTGTCACTACAGAGGCGTCTAGTAACTGATGGAAGCAGATGCAGAGACCCATAGCCAAGCACTGGGCCGAGCTCTGGGCTGAGAGGGAAGAGAGATTATATGAGCAAGGGTGGTCAAGATCATGACAGGGAAACCCACAGAGACAGCTGACCTGAACTTGTGAGAGCTATGCACCAGCAGCTAGGGAGTCAGATGGGACCGACTTAGGCCTTCTGTATGTGGGTGACAGTTCTGTAGCTTGGTCATTTGTGGGACCCCTAGCAGTGGGACCAGGACCTGTCCCTGACTCATGGACTGGCTCTTTGGAACCTATTCCCTATGCTGGGATGCCTTGCTCAGCCGTGATGCAAGGGGGAGGACCTTGGTCCTACTTCACCTTGATTTGCCATGCTTTGCTGACTCCCATGGGAATCAACATGAGAAATTCTGAATGGAGACCAAGGAGGAGCACAGGGAGCAGGGGGGAGGGAGGTAAGTAGAAGGGAGGGGAGGGGATGAGAGGAGAGGCGGGAAGAGAAACTGTGGTTGATATATAAAATAAATTTAAAAATATAATTTAAATAAAATAACAGAGAAAAAAGTTCCTTTGTCTTTGCCACTGGCGTTGAGTGATTTGATTGTATGTTGGTGTGATTTTATTCCTGCTCGAGTTTCTTTTTTTATTTTTATTGAGCTCTAAGTTTTTTTTTTCTTTTTTTTGTTTTTTGTTTTTTTTTGTTTTTTGTTTTTCGAGACAGGGTTTCTCTGCAGCTTTTTTAGAGCCTGGCCTGGAACTAGCTCTTGTAGACCAGGCTGGCCTCGAACTCACAGAGATCCGCCTGCCTCTGCCTCCCAAGTGCTGGGATTAAAGGCGTGCGCCACCACCGCCCGGCCCGAGCTCTAAGTTTTTTATATCTGTAGGACTACATTTCCATTTGGAAACTTTGGAAACTTCTCTGTGTTCAGATATATGTATTAGGCAGCTTCTCGCTTCCTTTCAATAATATTCTGCTAAATTTTAAAATTACATATTTTTCGCTGTGCAGCTCCTTTTGTGTAGCTTCCTTTACCATGCCATTGGGCTCTCCCGTCTTCTGTGGCATTGAATCTGCCACCCAGTCCTGCCCACCCTAATTATCATCTCAGACTTCAGAGTTTCTTGTCCTAGAACTTTCATCAAGGTTTCCTTTCTACTTTCCGCGTCTCTTTTCAGGATGTTTTTGTTTCCCTGAACTTTGGCCGTATGAAATGCAGTTCTGATGAGTGGTTTAATGCTTGCTAATCCTATCACCCCTGGCAGTTCCTAGTCTGCTTTGGCTCCACATTGTGGCTCACATCTCCCTGATTCTTTCCACGGCTGGTCATTTTTTATTGGATTCTAGACATTGCGCCTTTTATCCTGCTGCATGGTGGCTGTTTTTGCATTCCAAGAAATCATCTTGAGGTTTGTTTTCGGAAAGCCTTACTGTTTTAAGTCCTGCTTTGGAGAGTGGACAGGTGTGGCTAGAAGTGTTCAGCTGAGGTGAACTGAGCAAGCCCAGGCAGTGAATTAGTCCCTGAGGACAGGAGGCTATGCTGGCAGCGTGGTGGAACAGCCCTGCTTCGGGGCCCTGGGTGAGCTCTGGTTTACTGCTTCCTCTTATCTGCTTGGATGTTGTCCTGGCTTTGAGCATCTTTCTCACATGACTTCAGGAACCTGTCGCAGACCAAAGACCAAAAGGTCTCAGGCCTCAGAGTCTGCTGCC
The DNA here is from genome assembly GCF_903992535.2 of Arvicola amphibius. Lineage (NCBI taxonomy): Eukaryota > Metazoa > Chordata > Mammalia > Rodentia > Cricetidae > Arvicola > Arvicola amphibius. The sequence continues at coordinate 33,307,934 of NC_052055.2, read as the reverse complement.
GCTGTCTCCTTGCCTGGTACTCTAGACTCTGGGTAACACTCTTTCTCTCCTGAACGCTCAGATCCATGTCTTCAGTTCAGAGAGTTCACGGAGATCTGCTTTGACAGCTCCTCCTGGCCGCACCTGACAACTACATCAGAACAACAGCTTGTGTGAGTTTAGGGCTCATCTTCTTTCCCATCTTTCTCAAACACTGTTTTTCCTTACCTGTTATTAATACCCCTCAAACCATTGCTTTATGTGTTTTACTCATTTTTAGTTGCTTTCCCTCATATTTCATTTGAAAGACTGAATAGACCCCAGAGTGGACAGATGGGGTAGGGACTATCTCATAGCCCTGGAAACAGGTTTCCTGTTCCTGACCACAAAATTTCCAATATTCATAGTAGTATGTGTGGGCATGCATGTGTATATACACACGTGTGTGTGTGTGTGTATGTGTGTGTGTGTGTGTGCGTGCGTGTGTGCACTTTAATGACATGTTGAGCTTTGGAAGATGGGACGATTTGGACTGTTGAAAGATACCCTCTTTTGACCGCTGTAGCATAGATGGAATTTCTGGAACCTTCTCAGATTGTCTTTTATGTCTCCCATGGCTTGCTCCTCACCTGGTTCTTGGCTTCCCTGCTGAAGCCTCACAATGTTGGACCTCTTGTTCTCTGACGTTCTACCCTGGCCCCAAGGAATTTCATGTCCCATTGGGAGTCTGGCAGGAGAAATAAGGGTGCCATGGACCTACCGCTTGCCATGAGCACGTCACCTCTCTAAGGCTCATCAAGGGCACATGTCAGCAATGTCCCCCACCCTGGGCTTCTGCAGGGAGGGGAGACTGCCTCCTGTATAGCCCTGTAGTATCTACTACTGTTGAGCTTCATCCTAGCCACAGAGAATGGCCTCCCAGGGAGAGAATTGGATGTCCAGGTGTCTGAGTAGGCTTGCAGCCATGAGGCCACCTAACATGGCCCTGGTCTCTATCTCTCCCTGGTTCCACACTTCTTGGGCTTGGCCTGCTGTCTGTCTGCTGCACTGGAGTGTGAGTAGTACTTGGGCACCTTTGACCACTGAGGTCTCCACTATCATTGGTAGATCAAGAGTAGTCCTCCACTGGTCACAGTCTCATTCTCGTACGGACTTCCTGGTGTCTCATCAGGAGGCAGAGAATAATCATGAGTGTCCATGAGTTCTCTGTCTGCCACCTGTCCTCCAGAGTCTCTGCTTTACCTTCTCCAGTCAATCCTTGCCTCAGGCTCAGGAGACCCTCTCTGATGGACCTGCATACACAGCCATGCTCAGTAAAATCCTATAGAGACTTTGTTCCAGCCATTCAGCTCCTGATGCCCAGGTCCCTGCTGCCATTTGCCTGCTGTGGTTTAGCTCAGAGATCAGGATCTGCAAGCTGTGCTAGGACCTGCAGGCTGTACTGGGACCCTCAGATTATGCTGGGGCCTGCACACTGTGCTAGAACCCTCAGATTATTCTGGGACCTGCAGGCTGTGCTGGGACCTGCAGACTTCCTTGCTTGTAGAAAGTAGACGCTGTGCTTTGAGCCAATGATGGCCACTCACTCTGTATTCTTCTTGGGGCTTCACTCCAACATAACCTGGTGCTCCACACCAGAAAGAGATGCCGGAACCCTAGCCAGAACTGCATGACTGAGACAGCAGAATGAGCCTAGGACAAGAGGCTCCAGGTGGTCAAGGTGATCAGCTCCATCACTCTGGCTGGCCTGTGTGGTGGGGGAGCATACAAGGCCAGGGACCAGGGCAGGCAGCACGTCTCTGGATCCAGGTGAGATGCAGGTGTTGAGAAACCCTTCTCCCCAGCCTCTACCCAGGGTTCTGGGTGTGTTTTCCTTCTTCCAGAGATTTATTTTATCTTTAATTAACACATAATAATTGTAGCAATTTCAAAGATGTGATGTGATGTTTTGATGTGTGTGTACATTGTGCAATGATCAGATCAGGATAATTAACACGTCCATCATCTCTAAAGCCTGTCATTTCTTTGTGGGGAGATGATAACATCTGTTCTCCTGGCTATTTTGGGACTTACCTTAACACTAATGTGGCCTCCATTTTGCATGTACCATATGGCAGAACACAGCACACCTTCCTGCCTAACCCTGTGCCTACTGACCAGCCTTCCCTCCTCACCTCCCAGGTTCCTCCCCAGCATTTGATCACCATTCTGCCATCAATTTCTAGGAGATGAGCATGTCTGGTGTCCACACATGAATGAGACTGTGTATTGTTCGTTTTTCTGTGTCTGTCTTATCTCATTGAACATAATGCCCTTCACTCCATCTGCATTCTCAAATGCGACAGGATTTCGTTTCTTTTTTTTTTTTTTAAGATGGCTGAACAACTTATCCATTGTGCGCACACATAACATTTCCTTTGTCCATTCATCCACTGATGGACACTTAGCTAGCGATTTCACTCCTGAGTGTTTATGTAATCAGGGCATCAGAGAGACGTCTGGACTTCCATGTTGATTGCAACAACCACTCAAATAGCTAAGATGGGATTTTTCAGTTTTAAGATTCGGTCTGCTGAGCTTCTGGAGAGATGAGGATTCAATATCAATGAGGGAGAGAGAAGAATTAGGGGCTGGCTGAGAACCAAGAAGGTCGATGCTATCCGTGGAAGCAACCCAAGGCTGCTGGACCAGGAAGAACATCAGCAGTGGCCTTTGAACACTGGGTTGATTGAGTTTGTCTTGAAATTGCTGGCAGCTGAGAAGCTCCTCATGGCCTCTGACAGGAGACTTAGGATAGTTCCCCTATTAGTCTGTGGGTGCACATGTCCATGTGAGTTTAAGGACCAGAAATGATGGTGCAATGCCGAGGGCCTCTAAAGTTGACCAGTTAGGAATAGCCTGGCCTCTTTGACCGGTGTCTTTCTTCTCACGCAGTGGGGACAATCATGCCTGCCCCCGATGATATAAGGCCCAAATCATGCTGTGCATAAACTGATATATCTTTGCAACTCATTCTTCACTTGTCAACGACCAGGCTACAATGTTAAATATGGGTGATGGTTCAGGAGGCACATGGCTGAGAGTTATTGACAAAATGTGACAGTTCTCAGACCATCTGATTGGCTCTGAGCCTGACCCCTACAGGGGCTTCCCTGACTCTCAGGAGATACATAGGCAGGATGCAGCCCTAGCCATGCCCCACAGATCCTATCCTGCCCTGCCATCTCTAGGGTTGCCTGTGATGAAGCAGCCTAGTCTCCGTCCACTTTCAGCTTCTTTGTCCAGACAGCTGCTTCTAACTTCATCTTTTCCAGTGGGGTGCAAGTCCTTCAAGGCCCTATGTCTGTAAGTGGCAGACCTTCCCTGTCTCCTCTCTAGTCCTAGGTTCCCAGAATCCCATCCTCTAGCTGTCTGCATGTCCCCTGAAGGGTAGAAAGGCATTCCCAACTCTAGCTCTCACTTCTAAGAGGTAACGTGAGCCAGGGTCTCTCCACATCCATGTGCAGCAGCTTCAGACCTTCCACAGAATACCCAATCAGCTCACCAGGCCCCTGTTAGCCCTTCGCTGAGTGAGCCGTGCCAGGTAGGAGAATGAACAATGTGGAAATGGGAGGTGGTACTACCTCAGCCCAGCCTAGTGGGTCTGGCACGGCTACCTTTATGAGTGGAAGACACACACATGCTGACTGCCTGGCTACTCCAGCTACTTATGTGTGTCAGCTTGTGTGACGGGCTGTGTTGGTGATGGGTGGAGTCCTTGTTCTTGGTTAGACAGGAGACTAGCTGGGCAGAGGTGGGCGTGTCATAGCACTATGTACAGGTCCCCCTCCCACAAGTTCTCTATGAAGACAGGTGAGAGGGGTACTGGGGTTCCTGGAGGCCCGAAAGAGAGATGAAATAGACATTTAGGGTCTGCCTGACCCCTTCCCACTGGAGAAAGCCTCTTCCCAGCAGTCGTTCGGTCCCTAAAGGGGCCCACTCTGATAAGGGTGGGCGGTTCCCTCTCTGGCACCAGCCTAGGAGCAGTAGTGAGTGTCCACTGTGTCCTCATCCATCCAGAGACCCAACTTCCATCCTGTTCTCTGGGGCTGATCCTGGCCACACATTTGGTCACATTAATTGAGCTCCTACTACATTCTCCAAGAATCTGCCCAACGGGGCCTCATGTCTCAGTAGACAGACAGGGGACACTCAAAAGCATAGTTTCAAAGAATGATCATCTTGCGGCAGGGCAAACCACAGAGCTGGCACTGGGGATGGGGTTGTTGGCAAGAATGTCTAAGGGACAGTGGAATAAAGGCCCAAGTAACAAAAGGGCCACCAAGGAGACCACTGACTGTGTGGGTTAAGACAGCCTGGCTCCTGGGTCTCCCTTGCCCATCCCTTGCGTGGCAGAAAACCCTGCTGCAGGTCTGAAAACCTGGCTCTGGGGACCAAGCTGGCTGAATTAATGGGGGTTGAACCTACTAGCGGTCCTCTCCCAAGCATCTGTAACCTTATTTGTCCCATATTTGAGCAAACACCACAAAGGACTTCTAATCACCTCTATGGCCATGAGTACCTGCCAGAGAACATTCCTGCTCAAAAACCTGTCACATGTCCTGGGGTTACTGACTGGTGGAGACTCCTGGAGAGTTGAGCCAAAGCTCTGTCCCCAGCCTCTTTGGAACACCAAGCTCAGAGCACCTGTGAGGAGCTTCACTCAGAATGCTGTGCCCTAAGCCGGGCGGTGGTGGCGCACGCCTTTAATCCCAGCACTCGGGAGGCAGAGGAAGGCAGATCTCTGAGTTCGAGGCCAGCCTGGTCTACAAGAGCTAGCTCCAGGACAGGCTCTAGAAACTACAGGGAAACCCTGTCTCGAAAAACCAAAAAAAAAAAAAAAGAATGCTGTGCCCTCAGCCTAAAACAGACAGAGCCTGCCTGGGACACACAGCCCAGGTGTGCAGTTGGCAGGATTTCTGATTTCTGAGAACCTGAAGGGGTAGCCAAGGACTCTGGCCTTGCTCCTGTTGTGTGGTATCTTTAAGCAGTAGAGCAGGGGACTGCATTCGTAGAGGTGGAGACCTATCACTATTATCAGCTGCAGCTCTGCCACACACCCTTCCAGGGGTCAAGCTATGACCCTGAGTCTTTACCTGAAACTTGGGGAAGAGGATGTAATTGTAATTACAAGCCCCAGGCCTCTAATGGCTGCCAGCAGCCACAGCAGGCACATTGGCCTTTCTCAAGCACTGCTGGAGGATGGTGAATTGGTAGTTGGGACTTAATCTGGTCCCCAGGGAGGAGAATGGCAGGAGATGCCGCTCCTGGAAGCCAGAGTGTTCTTGAGGAATCACTTGTTCCTCACTTTCCCTGTTCTGGGAGTGCTGGCCTTGTCCGTGTGGGAGGCTGCTGGCTTCAGACCCAGGTTCCTGTGGGAGAGGCTCTGATGGAGGGTAGGTGGACAGAGCCCTGTAGATTTGGTCTTCCTGAGGCTGTGTACATGCACCTGTGCCACAGCTAGGCTGAGTTCCAGAGACATGTATGTCATCTAATGTCTGAAGAACAGCAAGGGATCCAGGTCATTGATACCAGCTGCAGAAACATTTAGAAATGGTTCATAGGGTTGGCAGCAAGTAATTCTGTCTTGCTGGCTGTGGTGAGTTGAATGAGAATGATCCCCAAGGGCTCATGAATTTGAATGCTTGGTTCCTAGTTGGTGGAATTGCTTTGGAAAGGGTTAGGAGCTGTGGCCCTGTCGAAGGAAGTGTGTCACTAGGGGTGGGCTTTTAAAAGCTAACGCCAGGCCCAGTGTCACTCTCTCCACCTCTAGCCTGCTGTTTAGGATGTCATGTCTTAGTTATTACTTTTTTTTTTTTCTTCACACAGGATCAGAACTTGACTATCTAGAGGAATTTTCTTGAGATTAGTTATTACTTTAGTGCCTGTCTGCTGCCACACTCCCCAACATGATGGTCTTGCACTAACTCTCTGAAACTGTATCAAGTTCCCAATGAAATGTTTTCTTTTATGAGTCACGTTGGTCATGGTGTCTCTTCACAGCACTAGGAAAGTCACTAAGGCACAGGTCAGTATCTTGACTTGATTGAGAGCAACAACAGAAGCTAGGGTATAGATGAGTGTCTGGTGGGGGCACTGTGATTTCAGGTAAGCAGACAATTGATCACAGTCGGGGGAGACTCTGGAGCTGGAAGCTGGAGTCTGTGTAGGAGGAGGAAATGGGAGAGGAACCCCAAGAAAGAACAAGATCCTGAAGACTGTTGTATTTGCTTTGTCCTCAGATGGCTTACCCTATCTGCTGTGTATCTTTTTATTGTATGGAGGCTCAGGATGATTGGTCAGTACCCCAGTGGCCTGAAGGGATCCCTACCATCTGATTGCTAACTGTGTGCTCACCCTATGTCCCATGTTGATGCTAGTTTTTTTTAAATATGGTTTATTTTTTTATATTTAAAAATTTCCATCTCCTCCCCTCCTCCTCCCCCTTAACTTTCTCTTCACCTGGACCTTTATGGGAGCCATTCTGCATCTCTAATAACCCCATGCCATGGCTTAGATGTCCCTTTCTCAAAGAACTTCCTCCAAAGATGTCTGATGTGGATGGCTGTCACAATCATTCCTCTTCAGCACACAGACCCCTCTGGATCATTCTCAGCTACTTCCTCAAAGAGCACCTCCTTCCTTCGCTGGACTTTGAGCCCTGGGGAGTAAAGAAGGCACTTGGTGCTGGCCAGCAGTTGAAAGGATAGGGACTGTCCCACTGCCTATGCATCTGGACACTGGCTCAACTCAGCTCTGATGGACTTCCCTAGACTGGTCCTCCAGCTCTGGAGGGTCCCTGTGGCATATATGCATAAGCCATTCTGCTCTTCTCTGTCTCTATAGTAGGGCACTGCCTCTTTTAGGCTCTCTTGCGTACAAACCCGCATCCCATCTAGTCCTGTCTTCCTGAGAGGTACAGGATAACACTGTGGATCAAGGGGAATGGAGATGCCCAGATATCATAAAACGAGGAGTAATCCTGGTTCATGTGGCAGAGGTGGAGAAGGCAGGCTTCAAAGCACGGCGCATCTAGAGCGTGACTGCTGTGAAATCCTGTGCAGCAGGAACCCTGCCTCACATGCTTCATAGACATGTACAATGGTGTGCATACCCACAAGCTCATCTGCACACTCACGTACATAGAGCCAAATACACACAGGTACATGCACCTACATGCATTTATACAATGACATGCTCGTACACATATGTGAACAGGTGCCCACACACATACATCCACATTTCATGATGGCCCAGGCCACGGTGGGTATCTAGAATGGCATGGCCACTTCACTCCCTACCCTGGAAGCCACCTGTGAGAACCTTGGTATGTGACTATTAATGGATACTCTAGCTGAGGTTCTGCCAGCAGGCGCCAGCTCAGGTCCCAGTGGTAGCTGGCATTAGCATTCCCTTCTGCTTAATTCAAGCCCAAACTGGTGCCAGAGCCCCCCTTTCCTACCTTACAGGATGAGGGCGTTATGGTGGCATGCTCAGAGAAAACCCTGAACAATGAATCTGGACCACTTGGAGAGGCCCCTCTGCTCTGCAAAACAAGTGTATGACTTGATCCCAGCTTCCCTCATGGCCTCTGCTTCCGAGAAGGACAGGTGCAAGGCCAAACCTGTGTGAAGCTCGTGGCTAAATGTTTTCTTGGTTTGATCAAAGCCACACCCTACTCCTGCCTCCCATTTGAGTGATGGTAGTTTAATGGTCACCTTGACCTTGAACCCTCACCAGGAAGGACATTAATCAATTCATAAAACCCTATGTGGAAGGAAAAGGTTGAACCTTGTTGCCTGGCCTGAGCTGGAAGGGCATGTCTACACAGATGGTCAGACACTGGAACAGAACAAGCTGCTGGGTTCCAGGGCTGCAAAGGGCTAGCATGGTATGAGGTTGACCTTCCTTCTGGATGCTTTTTCAGTGGGACAGCGAGATGAGTGTCTAGATGGCTGTAGCCACTTCCACCCCTGGAGTCTTACCGTAGCTCTGCTCTGTGCCCAGGACCTTCCATGTCTTGTGCACACTTGGCCATTGAGGGTACATTCATTAGGAACAGGCCTGGGCCAACTTCCAAGCAAAGAGAGGTGCTACTATCTTTAGCAGTGGCAATGGCCAGGACTCTGGACTTGTTTCTAAGGTGCCCCCCAGCTTGGGGACTCATCAGATAATTGGGGAGATGGGGTTTTGGGTTGTACCTGCAAGATGCAGATCTTGACTCAGAGGCAGCAGGGCTGGAACAGGAAGGAACAGCCTAAGAAGGGATGCCCCTCAGTCAGAGAATTTGCATCTCAAAGAAATAAATGAAGCCCAGCTGGCAGTGGAGGCTGGCACCAGAGCTGTTGGTCCCAGAGGAGTGGCAGAAAGCAACAGACACAAATTTCAGACACTGGGCAGAGAGTGCAGTGGCATAGAAATGTTTGGCTGGGTGTCTGCAGCTCGTGGGCATGTGTTTAGGCTGCTCCAGCTCACAGACAAGCCCACCCCTCACGTGCACTTGTCCGCCCTCCTCCCCAGGTACACAGCTGGACCACTCCCCGATACATCTTTAGCAGGACAGAAGGGGGTGATTGTCCAGATGGCTGTAGCCACCTCTACCCTTGGAATCTTGCTGTGGTTCTGCTCTGTGAGAAGCTTGGTCTGGTGCCTAGGACCTTCCACGTCTTCCGCACACTTGGCCACAGGTGTACATATGCCTGTGTAAAGTTGGCTGATCAGCCGGTGGCTCCTCTTACCACTCCAAAGTGCCCATGGGAGCATGCGTCAACCAGTGCCCCCTGAACAAGGTCATGTGTCAGGTGCAGTGTAGGGACTGTGAAGACCTCTGCTTCCAGAGAGGGGCAGACAAGGAACAAATGGCCAGCATGGAGGATATCACGAGGTGTGGTGGGTTGCTAAGGGCTCTGGAGGCTAGAGCAGAGTGGATGTGGAGGGGCAAGGTTCAGAGGCAGGCAGATTACAGTCTACAAAGGGATGATCAGGTCAGCATCTAAGTACAATGATGTCTCAAGTTTCCTTTGGTTTCAACCCTGGGGCAGTCTTGGTTCTTGGGTTACTGAGAGAGAAGAATTCAGATAGGACACAGCAATAGAGAGCAAGCAGTGAAGGGGTTAATTAGAGCAAGCAAGGGTGCAAAAGAATATATACTTTAGAAAAAGAATGGGCAGGAGGGCTGTGCCTGGGGTCACTGTGCTGTGCCACGCTGGAAGCAACAAGACACCAAGGGCCGTGCCGTGGCCCCCAGAACTGCTTGGCAAAGTGGTAAGAGATGACAGAGAGGCCCAGGCTGCAGCAACATGGTGCAGGCATGGTTGGTGCCAATATGATGAGCAAGCACGTGGTGGAGAGACGAGAGAAAAAGAAGCGAATCAGTTTGTGCCCTATAACAGAGAAGAAAGGGTGGGGGGAACAGCCCAATGTGAGTAGCCTGCTCAGTCACCGGAGGTCATGGAGACATCCTGGCCCATGCTGCCATCGAGGGCCATATCTGGGTCTATGACCCTACAACAGCAGGGGCTTGGGTTGATATCTGTGCCCCATGTCACCACCAAAAGCCATTCGACATACCTGGTCTGGGCTGCTGCCTGGGCCATGTTGATGTCCAAAGACTGTGCAGAACTACCTCTCCCCTCCCACCAATGGCTACTGCACTCAGAAGAGCAGGCCCCATCTCTTTCTTGGGCAGCATGGGAGAGCTGGCATCTGGCAGTAGCACAGGTGAACCAGCCCCAGGGTGTGACCTTGGGACAGCTGTCTTTGCCCCTCATCGGTTGTGTGGCCACAACCCCTCGCTTCCTAAAGCAGGCAGGAGAGCTGGCCCTGAGAGCAGGAGAGATGGCCCCATCCCTTGCCAGCTACAACACTCAGGAGAGCAGGCCTGCACCTAGCCAGATCCAGACACTAGAGCTGTCTCTGGTGGCACAGGTATGGGTGAGCCAGCCAGAGGGCAGGTGAGCCAGCTTCGAGGACACAAGCACAGGAGAACTGGCCTTAGCTCTCACCTGTGCAGTGTGGGAGAGCTGCCTGGAAGGTATGAGAGTAGATGAGCTGGCTCTGTCTCTCACTGAGCAAACATGGCCCTGGTGGCGCGGGCACAGGAGAGCAGGCAGACTGACCAACTCATTCACCACCCAGGCCTGGATCCTACCCCAATATCTACCCTGTCGAAGAACTTCTCAAACACTTGAAGGTGCTGGCCTTGCAAAACCAGTGCTGCAGCATCTCCACAACACAGGACAGCAACAGTGCATATGAGAGAAGTCCCAGTGTGGCTCCAATATTGGTACTGTAGACTCCAGAGGCCTCAAACCACACCAACCACTATTGCAACAAATACTTGCAAGCAAAGCTGTTTGGGAAAACGGTAGACTGGATGACACACCACAGCTTCCACTGTGAGATTTTTTTCTTTAATTCGTATTTTTATTTTTTATTTTTTTATTTTGTGGAGGAGATTGAAGGATGGGGCAGATAAGGAGGGATGGGGAGATACGGGAGATTGGGTTTCATGATATGAAATTCACAAAGAATCAATTTTTAAAAAATTTATAAAAAGAAACAGAATCAGACCCTGGCAGGCCTGGGGCTTGCGTTTCTCTTCTCCTGCCGTCGTCTCCTCTCTGCCTCTCCCAAGTTAAGACATTTCTAGAAAAGGGGCATGCATTTCTCAGAAGCCCATTTTTTTCTTTTCTTTAAACAAAAGAAAACAAACTATCTTTTTTTTTTTTTTTTTTTTTTTGGTTTTTTGAGACAGGGTTTCTCTGTGGCTTTGGAGCCTGTCCTGGAACTAGCTCTTGTAGACCAGGCTGGTCTCGAACTCACAGAGATCCGCCTGCCTCTGCCTCCCGGGTTCTGGGATTAAAGGCGTGCGCCACCACCGCCCGGCTATCTTTTTTCATTATACATACCAATCCAAGTTCCCACTCCCTTCTCTCCTCCCTTTCCCTCCACACACCCTCCCACCCCCATACAACCCTCCAAGAGGGTAAGGCACATTGCTTTGGGGAAGGTCCAAGGCCCTCCCTACTATATATAGGCTAAGAAAGGTATCCATCCAAAGAGAATAAATTCCCAAAAAGCCAGTACATGCAGGAGGGATAAATCTTGGTGCCACTGCCAGTGCCACCCCCTCCAGTTGGCCCCAGCCATGCAACTGTCAGCCACATTCAGAGAGACTAGTTTGATCCTATGCTTGTTACTTCCCAGTCCAGCTGGAGTTCCCATTATTAATGGTGGGCTCCCATTAGCTCAGGTAGACTGTTTCATTGGGTGAACCCATCAGGGTCTTGACCCCTTTGCTCATATTCTCATTCCTCCTGCTCTTCTACTGGACTTTGGGAGCTCAGTCCAGTGTTCCGATGTGGGTCTTTGCCTCTGTTTCTGTCAGTTGCTGGATGAAGGTTCTATGGTGATACTTCAGTCTGACTACAAAACAAGTCAAGATTGGGCCCCCTCTCTTCCATTGCTTAGGGTATTAGCTGGGATCATCCTTGTGGATTCCTGGGATTTCACTAGAGCCAGGTTTCTTGCTAACCTTATAATGGCTCCCTCAATCAAGACATCTCTTTCCTTGCTCTCGTCTCTGTCCTTCCTCCTTCTCAACTATCCCATTCCCTCAAGTTCTCCTCACCCTTCCCCTTTCCCCTCCTCTTCTCCTACCCTCCCGTCTCCCTCCACCCCCATACTCCTAATTTTGTCAGACGATCTTGTCTGTTTCCACTTTCCAGATGGATCTATATATGCTTTTCTTAGGGTTTGTTTTATTACTTAGCTTATCTAGGATCATGAACTATAGGCTCAATATCCTTATATCCTTAATGTTTATAGCTAGTATCCACTTATGAGTGAGTACATAGCATTTTCATTTTTTTGGATCTGGGTTACCTCATTCAGAACAGTGTTTTCTAATTCCATCCATTGCATGCAAAATTCAAGATGTCTCTTTTTACTGAGTAGTACTCTAATATGTAAATGTGCCACTTTTTTTATTGATTCTTTGGTTGAGGGGCATCTAGGTTGTTCCCAGGTCCTGGCTATTACAAATAATGATGCTATGAACATAGTTGAACAAATGAATTTGTAGTATGATTGAGTATCTTTTGGGTATTGATTGTTTTTTCTTAATTTTCTTGGGTTTCTTTGAGGGATTTATTAATTTCTTCCATTTTTTGTTTGTCTTTTCCTCCATTTCTTTAAGGAAGTTTTTCATTTCATCTTTAAAAGTCTCCATCATTTTCACAAAGTTATTTTTAAAGTCGTTTTCTTCTGCTTCTTTTGGGTTAGGATGATCAAGTCTCCCTGCTGTATGACCACTGGATTCTGGTGTTACCATGTTGCTTTTTAGGTTGTTGGATGAATTCTTGCATTGGCGCCTATCTATCTCTTCCTTCAAATGAAGCCGGCAATGTCTTTGGGCCTTGATCTAATTCTTGCAGTGGCTGCCTGAGTGTTTGGGAATTTATCTTGGTCTGCTCTGTACTGTCAATGTCTGTGTCTCAGGAAGCCCTTTGAGTTCTCTATAAGCCTGTTCTCTTGGTCTTTTCTCCTGGTTCTCTCCTTTGATCCTCTCTCAGTGTTGTAGCAAGCTCTTGGACCCCTCAGTATTGGAGGAAGCTCTTAGTCTCCTCAGTATAGGAGCAAGCTCTTAGTCTCCTCAGTATTGGAGGAAGCTCTTTGTCTCCTCAGTACTGTAGCAAGCTCTTAAGTCCCCTCAGTATTGGAGCAAGCTGTGTTTCAGAGTTCCACCAAGGTTTCAGGAGGATAGGCGAGTTTGGAGGCGGGGTCTCAGAAGTTCATTTTACCTAGAATTCAACTTGTTATAATTAGAATGTGCATAGGGGTTCAAGTACATTGAAGTTTTGTGTGTGTGTGTGTGTGTGTGTGTGTGTGTGTGTGCATATAATTTTTTAATTGATTTTTATTGAGCTCTACATTTTTTTCTCTGCTCCCCTCCCTTGAACTAGGGGAAATGGCAAGAGCACTCTGTGCATGTTCCCCTTGAGAGAAAGTCTTGAAGTTGCTTTAATCTGGTCTAGTGAGCATGGAATACTACCATCCATTGTTCCTTATGTCTTGTTTTGGGGTCTTGAGCTGGCCCATCTGGAGTTGGCCACTGTCACTACCTGTATAATCTTGACCACCAGTCATCCAGTGCCATTGTCTTTATTTCAGACCTCCAGCTGGCCCACCTGCTGCTCATTATGCTTTATCTTTAGGGACCTGTTGATCATTCTCTCCTGAAGCTAGCCTCCTGCCCAAAATTAACCCAGGATCTTGATGTTCCCATCACTGTGGGACAAATGATCACAGAACACAAGCATATCACAAGGATAACACAATAGCTACCCATAGCACATAATTTCCAGGAGTCCAGAGCAGGATAAGAGTCCTCAGGAACTTGAGGTGTTGGTTGGGCTTGGGAATGGGGGAGCATCTGAGGTAAGTTGAACAGGCACTGCTTTGGGGTTTGCCTACTTATGGGGAATTCGGTTGCTCAAAGCCATTCCCTCAAGAGCCCCATTTTCTCACTGATCTTTGTCAAGCAGCGGCCTTTTGAGCTATGGGATGGTTAGGCTCTGCCTACATGAAAGGAAGTTTGCTGGGCCTCTACATGGTCAGTCAGGCTGCCCATGTCCTGGTGCCTCTTACACAGCTGCTCGCTACATCAAAGCCAGCAAAAGCAGTGCCAACACAAGGAAGCCACCAATCACATGATGTTATTGCATCCCCTGTCTCCAATTCTGGGTTAGTGACAGGTCATGGAGCAGCCTCAGTTGAGAGTGAAGGTCTCAAGGCAGATGGCAAGGGCCATCCTGTATTCTGTCTCTGGCAGATATGTTTCTGAAGAGAATCTGAGGTCAAGGTGATGGTGAGTTAGTTTATTTAAGTAACTGACCCCAAAGGCATGGCACTCCAGTCTGAGACCCCAGCCTGGGACTGGCAACAGTCAAGCAGAGGGAGGTAGAACTCAGGCATAGCAGGAGGTGTCCCTAAGCTGGTCATTGTAGGGGTGAGGGACCCCGGAGGTCCTATTGGGGGCTATGTAAACCTCAGCAAGTGTATTTGGGAGACATAGAGTGGTCTGGCTATACCGTCCTAGAAGGAAGCTTGCTGGACCTCTGAGTGGTCAGGATGCCACATGTCCTGGTGCCTCAAGGACCAATGACCTTTCTGGGCTGTGGCTTTAGCCCTTGGGATGAAAGGGTAAACAGAGAGGCAGGGAGGGGATGCCTGTGAGAACCTTTTGACCAGGAGTGCTAGAACAGGTCAAGGGCTTTATCACTGCCCAAGACCCAGCCGTACCCAGTGCTCTTTCAGGCTGGTGCCTCTTGGTTTTGCATGTCCAGGGATGAGCTGCCAGTGCAGAGAAGGAACCGTTAGCCTGGACTGCATTTGTGGGTTCAAAATCCCCTGTGCTGTCAGCCCTCTTCAAGTGTCTCCAAGCACACTATGGAGAGCATGCTGGGTGCTATGAGTAAGTACCTACTCCGGGGGTGGAGTGGGCTAGCATGACTGGCCTCAGGTCTTTGAGGTAAACATTTTCTAGATAGCTCAGGCAGAAGCAGAAATGTGTTGATATTACATTATTTTTGAGTTGGGGCAGCATAAGGGTGAGGGCAGGGGAAATTGAGGAGACTCAGGCTGAACCCCAAGTTCACCCAAAACCTAGGGCAGGCTAATTCATTTCTCTAGTCGTAGATTGCTAATCCATTATGTATATTAGGGCCAGAGGGAGTTATGGGCTGAATTTTTGTGACTCCACAGTTCGAATGTTGAAGTGGCTGTATTCCGAGGAGGGGCCTCTAAGAAAGCAAAGAGGTTAAATGAGGTCCTGGGGCAGGGGCTGATCTGATAGATGAGCATCCTTAAGAAGATCTCCTTGGTAACACTCTTCATATAACCCATTCAGGCAAGAGGAAGATCTCTCAAGAACACAAGGAGCAGGCTCTGTTGGGAGCTTCAGAAGAGATGTAGCCTGCAGTCCACTCAACACCCAACCAGCCAGGAGAAGGAAGTCTGTGTTAAGCTGCCGCCTGTGGGACTGTGCTAACAGACCCAAGTTGACTGCTTCAGAGAAGAGACTGAGAAGGGACACCTTCTACCTGAGTATGTGTAGGAATGGGAGGTGAGGGTCATCTTGAGTATGCATGGCCCCCTGGTGTGGATGCTAGCCGAATCTCAGGAAATTCCTACTACCTAACCTAGAGTGAGCCCCTGCATGGGGAAGAGGGCCATGGGGTTAACAAGCTGCACATCAACTGGAAGAGGCTGTGAGGGTGGTTGAAGAGGAAGCGATGCAGAGAGAGGATTCCTACACATGCTCTGAGCAAACTATTGGTCAAGCTTTCACCAGGGTCCTCCTCTGTGGTTAGAGGCCAGAGGGAGTAGGGGTAAAAGAAGTCAGACTTAGGGTGTGTGCCAGCAATGCCAAGCAAGAAGTAGGATGCAATAGGGCTTCAGGGTATGCTTGGGATCCTGAAGACCCCGGTGGGCAGGATGTGAGCTGTGCAAGTGAGTGAGTGAGCGGGCGAGCAAGTGTGTGTATGCCTGCACAGTGAGAGGAAGCTGTCAGCTGTCCAGAGAGCTGGCAGAGCTGGACCCGGGGGCTAGGAGTCTCAGCCAGTTACTGTTTATGCCTTGGCAATTGGAG
The DNA here is from genome assembly GCF_903992535.2 of Arvicola amphibius. NCBI lineage: Eukaryota > Metazoa > Chordata > Mammalia > Rodentia > Cricetidae > Arvicola > Arvicola amphibius. The sequence continues at coordinate 33,292,264 of NC_052055.2, read as the reverse complement.
ACACCCTCGGTGCCAAAGTCCTACAGCAAAGGGGGAAGAAGCGAGAACATTAGCTACCTCCCTGGAGCCTGTCAAACCAGCACCCCTGACCTACAGCAGCTGGGGCAGCTCTTCTGCGGTGTGTACCCTCCTTGTTTGTGTGGGAACATGGGAGGCTTTAAGGGCGGGGATAGAAGGCAGCAAGTGCCATCTGGGAGGGATGGGGTATTGGAATTTGAGAGGATGCACATGGGCCAGGTGAGAAAAGAACTCGTGTTGTGTTCCTGGGCAGCTCAGAGCATGGGGCGCAGAGTATGTGGGGTAGCCCTGGTGCATCCCGAATGGCTCAAGTAGCTCCAGCATCAGAGGTCCAACTCCATCCCTGCACCATGCTTAGAGTTTCTGAAAGATCATTCTGGGCCCAGCTGTGCTCGCATGCTCTTAGCCATGCTTGCCTGCCCTAGGCCTATCTCAAGTGCAGGACTTCCTTATCCATATCCCGCCTAGCCCGGGTCCTGGCTTTATAGGCCGACAACACCTGTCCAGCGCACAGGATTCACTTGAAGTTGGCACCCCAGAGACTTGGTCAGGCTCCCTTTGTAACTGGTCCTTAGGAAGCCACGGCTAAGCATTGTGCTTCCTTCAGTAACTCATAGGCTTGTTCACTCACTTACCCTGTGAGCAACATTGTGCCTGGTCCTCATCTGGTCCTGAGCTACAGGGGTGCAAGCCTTGACATTATTTCTGTCATTGGGACTGACATATTGGAACAGACAAAAGCAAGCGGGTCAGAGAGTCCGCTCCATGGGCCCAGGAGGCAGGGCCAGCACCCAGGGAGGTCCAGGAGAGATGCGTTATGGCAGGTAGTTCTTGGTTCTTGAGATGGGGTTATCCTTGGAGTGAGCAATAGAAGAGAGACAGGAAGGCAGAGCAAGGGTCTAGAGGAGGAGCTGGGCTGGGGGGAGGCTGCAGGGGAGCAGCTGTGGGACCTCAGGACACAGATGTTTGAGTCAAGGTGAGTTGGACCAGGAAGGACTCTAAGCCTTGAGGGCACTCTAAGATCCCAAAGTCAGGGCAGGACATCTGGCCCCAACACTTACCTATGAAACTCAGCTTCTTTCCCTTCCTCTGCTAGGTTCCTTCCAGGCAGAGGCTAGTTTTCTTCGTTTGTTTTTGTATTTGTTGAGAAGAGAGACAATGAAATTATTTGGCCAAAGTTGTGATTTAGTAAACTTTGTTCTCATAAGGATTGCCCTGGGTTATGTATGTGGACCCTAGATGCCATTACAGGGTCCTCAAGAGAGGGAGGAGGCAGGCAGTGTCCAGAGAGATGTGGAGAGCAGACATACAGAGAGGCCAAGGAGACAGAAGCAGAGCAGAGACAAGGAAGGGGGGGTCAAGGGAGGAAAAGGAAGGGGAAACATGGAGGGGAGTAGCTTAGAGAAGAGGTACAGAGGAGAGCCACTTGGAGAAATATGTGGAGGAGAGAGATAAGAAAGAGATAGAGCGCAGAGGTGGAGCAAGGCAGGTGGAGGAGGTGGAGAGGTTGAGGGAGTAGAGCAGAGAGATGCAGCCACAGCCCAAGGCGTGCCAGCAGCATGAGCAGGAGACAGGGCTATGCCCTCCACCTTCTGCAGAGGGAGCAAGGTCAGGCGAACACCTGGAGTCCTGCTTCTGGCTCCAAAAGTGTGAGCATACATCCTGAGGTTTTAGCCATCACTTCGTGCTTATTTGCTCCAGCAGCCATTGGAAGCTAGTGTTGTCTTGGAGAGAAAAGGTCGGGGAAGAGACTGGGAGCCCAAGAGCTGACTCGGGACCTGCCCTAGATTCCTGATGGCAAAGGAGGGTGACATTGGGGCTCAAGTGCCAGGCAGTGTAAGCAGACCTCGACTGGGGATGGAAAGTCAGAATCGCTTTAGGGACCCCACAATACAAAGGAACTCATAGTTCCACAGGCCCCCTGGTCCAGCTTGGGACCCTGGTGGTCCTGGATCCTAAGTTGGATATTCAGGAACTTGGTAAGACCCCAAGGAGATTGGAGCAGGGACCGAAGGTGGCAGAAATCTGAGATTGCAACATTATAGGCCAGAGGAAAGCACTAACATTCAATTAGCATGGAGACGAGGAAGCTGGAGCAGGGTCTGCTGTCACATGGTGCCATCTGCCAAGGACCTCAGCCTGCTCCCTTAGCTGGAGACGGTGGTTATGATGTTGTTGGTGGTGTTTGTGATGATGGTGATGGTGTTGATGATGGTGATGGTGTTGATGATGGTGACAGTGTTGATGCTGGTGTTGGAGGTGATGATATTGATGATGCTGATGGTAATACTGATAGTTCCAATACCCTGTCTTGCTCAATACTTGGGCTAGATATTTAGCCCATCAGACCAGCTTCCTCAAACCTTTAACTAGGAAACAGTTTCTTTCTTGGTATCAAGACACACAGTTCCTCCCTTTGGATTGACTCACTCCAATCTCTTTGGAGTATACATTTGTTTCACTGAAGCTTCTGCTTAAACTGTTTGTGACTCTGGTTAAATTCTTTTCTTGACAGATAACCATCAAGGTGGACACTTTACCTGGTGGTGTCTCTACTTTCAGATTTTTTTCTCCTCCAGTGACTCCAAATCCAAGCACTTACCTTGTCTTGTGATTTAGCTTTAACCCCCTTGAGTTCCCGTCTAGGTAGTACCTAGTTTCCAGCCCTCATAGCACCCTCCCTTAGCCTGTGGCTCATGTAGTTAGTGGCTCCGCTAGCTTGTAAATTGCACAGGCCAGCAAGCTCTGATAAAGGAGCCCCATGGAGTTATGAAGTGGCTCCACAGGCCTGAAGTCACAGGTATGCACAGAGACGATTCTGCTCAACCCTGGGAAAGGTCTGTAGGTCCTGGGGCAATCAGAGCCCCTTACTGCTGCCTTCTACTTCAGATGACCTTTGACCCCCTTGAGCCTTACAGATGTTAGCCCTTCCCTCCCTGGTGTGGGAATAACCAGTGATCACAGGCAAGCCCTCACTGTGGACAGTGAGGACACAAGATGTCTGTAAGCCCTGCTCTCCTTTCCTTCTTACAGAGGAGAAAACTGAGACACAGAGACGCCAGGCAACTGATCTGACCCTATGGCAGCAGAAAGTGGAACCGGCTCTCCTACATCCCTGAGACTATCAGGTTTGTGTTGCACACCAGAGGTGCCCAGTTCCCACGTATGCACTGGCCATGTTGGCTGAGCCTGGGGCAGCAGGGTGGACATGGGCTCCTACCCTTGACCATGACTTTTTAGGAGCACACAGTTCTATTTGCAGACTGAATCACAGACTTTCCCCTTTGTTTGCTCAGATCCTGGACCTTGCTCATGCTAGGAAAGTGCTCCCCTGCTGAGTTGCATTTCCCCCCCCCCCAGCCCACGTGGCTTTATCTGAAGCTCTCAGATTTCTCCCATGATTCCATCCTTCAGCTGGGAGGAAGCTCAGTGGTAAAAACCAAACACTACCCTACCTTCTTCAGTGAGATGCTGGATGGACCAATGTCAAAGTTCGTCTGTGTCTTGATAAGCACCAAAGTTGAAATTTGTCTTCTGTCTTACTTATTGCTACCGTGTAACCCTTGGGATGGACCAAGGGGCTACAGTTTTTCACTGGGGTATTCTCAGAAGGAACAGAATGGAGTGGGGAGAGAGAACAGAGGTGAGGGTACTGACACTTGATGTCCTACAGGTCATCCTCCAGGGTGGTGTGGCAGTTGACAGTTATGACCTAAACCCCCTCCTTGCTATGCTATGTGTTTTTCCAAAACCGTGAGACAAGAGCAGGTAGCCAGTGTGGGTGTGTGGAGGGCAGATTGGAGTTAGTTCAGGAGGACATGAGGTGGCTCCTCTCACAGGGAAAATGCTGAGGGGCTGGTGAATCTATAGCTCTATAGCGGGCGGGATGCCTTAAGGCAGCATTCTCTAGGAGATGGAGAACAGACATGCATCTAGCTACAAACCGTGGCTAAGCTCTTTTTCCACTGGCCTCAGTGCCACACCTCGTGGGTATGGAGGTGACACAGGCGTCAGGAAAGCTTGAAAGAAGAGTCTGGGATCCAGGAAGCCCTGGGCTGGCCTGCACCATCTAGGGTTATTGTGGTGCATGATCTAAGCCTCTCAAGTGGTCTGGACTGACAGCAGAGTCAGGATGGCTGGTGCAGGGGCCACAAGGTAGAGACCTGTATTGGGAACATCATGAAGATGCCATGGCAAGAATGAGGCTGGAAGTGGAGCTCTTCAGTAGGAGGGGCACTGGGGATGGACAGGAGGTGGAAATGGCCCAGGATAGGTGACGCTGACCACAGGCTATGTGAAGGGTGCAGGCAGATTTGAAGTTGGTGTCCACAGTGTGCCTGAGATGTGGGCTTGGGAGGTGGAGAGGATAATGAATTGGGCCTTGGCATGAGCTGGGATGGGGACAATTAATCCAGGGAGAGGGAGGGCCTAGCTTGCTGACTGTACCTGGCAGCTTGCTGAAAAGCTTCTCTAATCGGCTTAGAGATTTATGCAAATCCTGGTGTGGGGCGCTTTGATTGGCTTGTGGGAATTGTCCAGCCACCAGTCCTAATTTTCTCCCAGCACCCTGGCTCGGAGCATGGCTCCCTGATGAGATCCCTCAGCCAGGACAGGATTTGAAACACAATTAGGACCAGAGCCAAAGGAGATTTCCACAGAACAAAGTGCCTAGGGCTGGGCCACCTTGCACCAGCGGCAAGGTGTGTGGGCTGCTCTGGAGGTTACACTGGGAAGCAGGAAAGCAACAGCCTAAGTCCATGGTGCAGACACAGGCAGTCCTGACATCAAGCACACAGGGACCCCTGACCTTGCTCCAGACCATACTCAGAATCCTCACATAGCCTGAAAGCTGACCCTCATGAGAGCCTGAGCCCTGATCCTGGGCAAACAATAATGGGGCCTTTCAAATACGAACTGCCCCATATCCTAAGCTCTGACTGACCCTGGTCACACACTGAGCCCTACCTTTGCTTACATGCTGAGCCCTGGTCTTGGTCACACATTGAGCCTCGAGCCTAGCCATATATTCAGCCCTCATCTGGGTCACACGCCTAGCCCTGACCCTTCTCACTCATGCCCTGATACACTGGACACAGGTGAACTCTCGTCCATAACAAGCTGAGCCCGGTCCCATGGGCAGGCCTGGAACTGAAGCAGACTCCTGTGTCTGGGCCTGACAAATGCTCCAGGCTGAGCCCATGCTTGTCTCAGGTAGTCTCAAACTCTAAACAAGAACAGATTCTGGATGCCCAAACCCTCCTGGGCTAATCCTTCTTTAGTCTTCTGGTGGGTGACAGGAACCAACAGTGAGCATATTTTCTCACCTCTGTATAAGTGGGTGAACCTGATAGCCCCAGATGTGGCAGCCATGTATTGCACATTCTGTGGGTTTTCTATCTTCCCAGTTAGGCAATGGGGCAGAGGGCAGGCCCTCGTTTACCTTCTACCAAGCCTCTTAGTCTTTCTTTCATTGCCTGACCTGAGCAGCTTATGACCAATAGAAGCCGACTGCTCATAGAATGTGAGGCTGGCAGCCAGGGTCTGGAGGCCATAGATGCTGTGTCTGGCCAGGGCTGTTTCCTGGGTAGTGACAGTGACATCTCCTACCGTGTCCTCACATTGTGAACAGCAAGGCATGTCTTGGATTTCTTAAGATTTCTCATTTCACTCAGGAGGGCCCTATCCCCAGGCTCTTGTACCCAGAGGGTCCATCTCTCCATGAGAATTTGGGGTCTCACACACACATCCAAGCGACAGCACTAGCCAGCTCCAAAGGTACTTTTTTGTCAGTGGATGATTTGGAAAAAGTCCAGACTGTAAATGAACACTGGTAGAAAATGCAACACTGGAGAAGGCTGCAGGAAGTGCCGTCTCTGGCCCTTGGTAAACCATATAGCGGGGAAGTGTGGGGGCAGAGGGGCATTCTATCCATCAGCTATCCCTGGCCCGTGTTACATAGAGATAAGGAGGGAGAATGAGCTAGCCCAGGTTCACCACCACCGTACATCCTCTGTTAGAGCACATCTGTCCAGATAGGGCCCATCCTACCTCTGCCTTCCCGACAGCCATCTGTGGCTCCCCAGTGGTGCCAAGGTGGAAGTCTCCAAGGTGAGACACTTACTAAGTACTAAAAATGTTTATTTTTTCCTTCCTTCCTTCCTTCCTTCCTTCCTTCCTTCCTTCCTTCCTTCTTTCCTTCCTTTCCTTCAAAAATTCCAGGAGGTATATGCTTTACAGTGTACACTGTGGAGTTAATACAGGGTTCCCTGCAACCAATGGCCTCTGGGTTAGACTTCCTGTAGCAGGAGGAAATGGAGGGCTCATTTTACTGATTGACAGTGAAATCCATGGCTGTAGGGCACTGACTCAACTTTCTGCAGTCTCTGGGGGTAGTGGGGACTTTGTCTGGGCTGTTTCATCAGAAACCAGGACTAGGTACTGGTGGTCCTTCATCTATCAGATCCCTAAGGGCTACCAAAAGGAGAAGAGGTGACCTGCGGTGCTTCCTGTCTGGGAAAGCACTGCAGGCTGAAGGTGACATCCAATAGAGACTGGGAGAGGTGGCAGTGACACCTGGGAGTGTGAGCCATGGTGGTAGCATTCATAGCAGGCAGACGTGTGACACAAGCTCCCACCTGTACACCTGGATTTGTCCCATCTGAGTCGTGACCCCTGCTATGGGCAAGCTGTTTTCTCAGTGCACACCAGATCCCTTGTCACAGAGGACGGGTTGGTGTCACAGAGGAGACAGGTGGGCCAGCGCAAACTGCAGGCTCATCCTTGTTAGAGAACGAGAGCGGGGTATGCACCAGGTGCACAGGGCATGACGGGGTCCAGGTTCCCACACTTGCCCCTGACCTTAATGCTCACCCAGTTGGCTATCAAAATGATGGGAGGGCTTTGTTCAGCATCTCAGGCATCTTGCGGCTGATTCAGGTCATGCGGGTACCTTCTTGCTCACTGACCTGATCACTGCCTCTAACCAGAGCACAGGCACTGGGCCTTCAGCTTGGAGCTAAGCCACAAACTGACAGGGCCCAGGAATTCACCGAATGGCCCCTTGGAAACCTGTAACAACCCAGAAGCAGGTGTCCTTGGCATGCTCCCGTCCCCTATAGGCCTAGGTGATGGTTCCTTATTGTGCTTCTCTGGGCCTTGGAATGAGATTTCTAGGCTTGACTGGGATCTGTGTGTGCATGTATGCATGCATATTTGAGGCCTGGGTTTTCCTCATATGTGCTAAATTCCATATGAATTTCCTCATATGGACAAATTCCTTTAGACAACAGGATACTGGGTGTGGAGAAAAGGGCACAGAAACAGATCTCTGAGGGCCAGGGACTCCCTGAGACTTCTTGTATGGTTTGAGGGCCTCCTGTCCCTAAACTCCTCTTTCTCTGTCCCCAGGACCAGCAGGAGGATGTCGGCAAACAAACCCCTTAAAGGTGGATGCTCCCAGAAGCCGCATCAGCATCCAGTCCCCGTGCAGCCTTGCTGCCACCCGCTTAGTCCTCAGGTGACTCTGAGCAGAAGGGAGTCCATCTGACCTTCAGCGTCAGATGGTGCAGTCTCCAAAGGGGTCAGTCACAAGGAGGCCAAGGGCAGGAGCACCAGAGAGAAACCAGAGCCACGAGCTTCAGTTCCAACCTTGGCCCTAGCCTTCCTGGCTGTGTGAGCCAAGTAAGCAAATTAACCTCTCTGAGCCTATTTCCTCAGCTGCAAATTGGGGATAATAGCAGGAACCTGTCCCAGAATAAGGATTACATGCAATAATTCATTTGGCCGAGGGCCTAGCTCAACAATGAAAACCACTGTTATCCTGAAGATGCCTGAAAGATGCCTGGTAGGGCCTGGCTGGTTGTCACACAGTCCCACCACAGTCTGAGGCACAGTGGGGCATGGACAGGCGAGTTTGCCCCATTCCCATTGCCACATCTCAGTCAGCAGGCCTTCAGGGGTTTTTTTTTTGTTGTTGTTGTTGTTTTGTTTTTTGCCACAACTGTTCAAAAACAAACAAACAAAACAAAACAAAACCTTGTGACCTTGCTGAGGAGGAGGGCGCTCACAATAGAGTCACTTTAGTCTCTCTGAGCAGCATACACGGAGGTGCAGATGCCTAGCTACCGGGTACAGCATGACCAAGCAGCCTGGGGGTTTTTATGCCTCTCCCTGATGATGCCTGCTGGGTCCTCTTCTAGGAAGACCCTGGAGTCCATGGGCCAGCTATGTGCTCCAAAGGTTGGGGGGGGGGTGCTGTGTCCCCTGCTGCTTTGGTCAGAGGCTGGCACTGCCTTGATGGTGCTCATGCCTGGCCTTAGGCACAGATGCTCAGGCAGTGGGAAAGTGCAGGGGCCATTGTTTCTAGCCTGAGGGAGTCTGCACACTGGCCCTGGAGAGCAGCCCCAGGCACAGGCTTTGTGCTTCGGCCTTCAGAACTGGGGAGAGGAAGGCCCTAAGGCAGCTTGTGACCCAGTAACCTAGAGCCAGGCAGACAACCTGTCTTCACAGCCAGCTGAGGCCCATAGAGCCCTCAGGGCTCTGGGATGGGACACCAGCCACCAGCCCCCTTCCCACAGACCTTCCCTAGGGCGGGTTTCCCAAATCCAGTTCTGTCACAGAAGGGGCCCAGCCCTGTCACTCCCAGGGTGCTAACAGATACTGGGTGTGTTCTGGGCTCCCAGTAGTTGACCCATTTGCAATAGGGGTGGGGGTGGGGGACAGGACAGGAGGTGTCAGCTTCCAGGAAATGGAAGTCAGTCCCCTAGGGCCCAGAGCCCAGGAAAAACAGAAGCTGCTGGGATGGGACTGCATGCAGGCTGCAGGGACATGGGTGACAGTGGGGTGTTCTCAGAACCTGGTTAGTCCATAGGCTGGCAGGGGCTACTGGCACTTCCCATAGGAAGTGAAGTCATCCTGGGAAGTCCAGGCTCTTCCTTTGGGCCAGAGGAAGTGCTGCAGGCTCCTGGCTGAAGTAGGAAGCCCTCTATGCTAAGACTTAGGGAGAGAAGGTGTAGGAGGGGCCTTCCAAGTACTGCCAGTCTTCACCAGGTTCTCAGCTAGCCAGTGCTGCGGCAGAGGACCCCTGCTGGAATCTAGACAGTAGGAATAGGCCTTCTTGAGATAGAACTCCAAGTGAAGAAATGGCCTCTTATGTCACTTTTGGCCTTGGTTTGCGGCAGAGCTGGGTCCAGGTTCCTGGGTTTTGTCCCAGGCACAAGCTGCATCTGGCTATGATGGGATTGTCCCAAATTCAGGAAGGAGTGGGAGAATTGGAGCTGCCTAGTTAGAAGCAATATGAATGTTTAAGGGTATGGTCATGTGATTCCCTTGGAGCATAGTCAGGAGGCCTGCCTGCAGCTCCCAAATGCCTTTCCCCAGCTGAAGGATCTAAGCCCCAGCTTGCTATCTATAAGGAGCCTAGGGTGGCCAGGGGTAGATGGACCAATCCAGAATCTCATGAGGGATTAGCCTGGGTATGAAGTTAGGTCTGTCTTCCCTATTATCCCCGCTCAATGAGCCCATGGAAACATCTAGGAGAACAAAAGAATTAGGAGAAATTCATAACATGGCCTCTCTGAGGGAACTTCATCCAACGGTAGGCATGATCTGGGAGATGGCAGTTTGGCAAAAGACAGAATGGCATTCTCTAGACAGGCCTGTCTTCCCAGACCCCTTTGTAAGATGGGGACCTGAAGTCATAGTCCCAAGAAAAGCAAGGATGATAAGCATGTCCAGTCCTGTGGTTTAAACTAACCCTGAGACAGTAGCACTGACATTGTGCCCCGTGTCCTGCATCTGGGGACAGGTAAACAGCCACACCAGGCCTTAAGAAGATTTCTCAGAGGTAAGGGGCTTCAGGATATGGCTTGGTAAGTGCTGTACCCACTACCATGGCAGGCACATGGTTACACAGCTCATTCGATGACGGGAGACTCTGGCTGCTCTTCTGTGTTTCCATGTGTTCTATGGTCTTTGCTAACCACATGGAGATGTCAGGGCTGCAGCCATGACTGGATGGATACAAGCTGTCCTTGCAGAGCACAGCAGTAGGAGCAGACAGCGGAAAGGCAGCGGGGCTGCTGGCCCTGATGCCGGCTGGCCCCATAACTAGAACTGGCCACTTCTTAGCTCCCTCTTCTGTCCTGGAGGAATTTAGAAGCCTGCACCTGCCTAAGAGGTAAAGAAAGGGATGGCTGCTGTGGCACCTAGCTGATGACAGAAAAGATCAGGCCCCAGTCAGGTGCCCAGTCCTAGGAAAGTGACCGCTTCCCCCACAGACCAACCAGACAGAGAACCTGAGTCCCTGGGAGACAAGAGTCCCAGCGGGAAGACTGCAGACCTTTTGGCCTAACTGACTGCCTGACAGCAGCCTTTGTTCCATAAGAGCAAACCCAGCTCCTCTCCACCCTTGGGAACGGCTAAGGAAACTGCAACCTGAGCTCCATCCGAGTCTCTGCAGTGCAGCAGGAATGCCATGGAGACCTGGTCCTTCACTGTTTCCCCATTGGGAGGATCACCATGGTCTTATGAAGCCTGGGTCTCTCTCTGGTAGACACTGCATGCAGACCCTGGGATACTCACCCTTTGGTCCTGTTTGAGCCTTTTCCTGCCCATGTGAGACTCTGTGCATGGGGCCCCCACATAGCATCCTTTAGTTGTGTTATGTGTGAACTGTCACACAGATACAAGCACAGAGAGTCCATGGGCCACGAACCAGGTAGTTCAAGCCCACTCCTCCTTCCCTCAAGTTCTTCCACCTTCTCTGACCAGGTGTATTTATTTCATGAACCCAAGCCACCCTCGACAAAGCCATTTCAACAGCCAATATCCCACCTTGGCCATCTTTACTTTCCAAGACTCAGACAGGAGGGACTGAGTCCTCTCTGAGGGGTCAAAGGTGTTATGCAAGACTGGGAGATACTCCGCCACAAGTGTGTTTGGGTGCAGGGCATGCCCAGTGCTCTGGCCCATCTAGAGTTACGTGACCAGAAGAGTCAGGATGGGAAACAGGAAAAGCCAAGTGCTGTGTGACCTCCTGCTGAGCAGGCTGACATAGGCGCGGGGATTCTGAGGTGATAGATGGGCCCAGTGGGTGCTGTCGAGAGTGGCTGAGCTCAAAGGAGCCAGGGGCCTGGGCCAGCATCGCTGAACGGATCTCCAGCCTTGCCAGCTGGGTGGCTGCCATGCCGACCTGGCCCGTTGTCTCTCACAGATGGTCTCTGTGTACAGAGGATGGAGAGACAGCAGGTGATACGTGTGAGCCGGGTGACAGGGCCCAGTGGCCCTTACAGAGACCACCCCACAATCTCTGGCACCTGAGGCAGAGAGGTGAGTGTGTTCCTGGGACCTCAAGGCCCACTCTGCCCGTGTGTACTATAGGAGAGTATCTCAAGGTGTCTCTGCTGCTGCCACCAGACTATTCCAAGCCCTTTGTTTCTAACGTGCCACCTACTCTGGCACACTGCAGCACATGCCAGCAGCGGCCTGGAAGGAGTGAGTCTTTCTGAATGCATGCAGGCTTGAGCAGAGCTCAGAGCAGTGATTGGGTTGAGTAGCAAGTACTCCCTCCCCTGTTCATGTTTACCTAGATCCTCCAACTGTGACCTCATGTGGAGAGAGGATCTTGGAAAATGGGATGAGTTAAGCTGGGCTTACAGTGGATTTGGATGAGTCCTAAAGCTAACCAATGTCTGGTGTCTTTACAAAGAGGGTAGAACACAGGGAGACCTTTTGCCCTTGAAGAAAACAGAGGCCTTGGACAGAGCCTGCGTCAAACCTCCAGAGGAAGCTACACCAGCCATGGTTCCATCCCAGACACAGACTCCTGGCCTGCCAGGGGAACACACGTCGGCTACATTAGGTTACTGAGTTGTGGGATATTGTCTGGCCCTTGGGACCTAGCTCAGAGCTAAGGAAGCTCCAAGACACTCCACAGGGAAGCTGGCCCACTTTGTCCATCCGAACTGGCTGAGGTGGGCTGAATGATGACAAAATATACCTCCAAAACTTAAAGCCACAAGAAATGAGTCTCATATCTTTGGGAGTCAGCAGGGTCCTTCATTAACCACAGTATTTGGGAACCACTCCTGGCTCCATGGCCGCACCTCTAATATTCTAATTGTTCTAGCTGAAGAAGGAGTATATTCTCTATATTCTGTCCTTGCAAGTTAGCATACCACTCTGCACCTAGTGCACATACCTCCACACAGCACATGCTGCCCATCACCCACTACATGGTTCTACTCAACCAAGAGAGGTGAGAAGGTCAGGTGTCTTCTAAAGGCGAGGGACTGAGCAACCAAGCACTAATGTCTACTTCAGTCCTAAGAACAAACTACCTCCCTGACCTCAGGACCTTGAAATCTCCAGTCACAGATATATTGTGTCCAGTACTTTGCTGTGCACAGCCGTGAGAATACATGATGTTACATGTATATACATGTTACAGATAACTTGATTTTGAGTCCCAGTTCTGCCACAAAGTGTGCTATAGTCCATAAACACTGGGAAAAGGCACTAAAGATTAGACAGATGGGAAGGTAGAATATATATGAGTGTATAGTGTGTGGATAGATGATAGATGAATGGATGGGTGTGTGGATGGATGGATGAATGGATGGATGGATGGATGGATGGATGGATAGATGGATGAGTAGCTGGGCAGATGGGAATATGGGTGGGTGGGTGGAAGGTGATCAACATAGAATCAAATGGATGGATATAGAATCATGGGTGGATGGAGGATAGACAGTTAAATGTGAGTGTATAGACGGGTGGATGATAGATAGAGGATGAGTAGATGGAGGATGGATGATGAGTGGGTGTTGGTAGAGACTGCTCATTCGTTTCCTGGCTGCCCAGACTCCAGAAATAATCACACAGAAATCTGTATTGTTTGCAATACTGTTTGGCCAATAGCTGAAGCATATTGCTAGCTAGCTCTTATATCTTTCCTTAACCTATTTCTATTCATCTGTGTATCACTAGGTGGTTGTGGCTTACTGGCAAGGTTCCAGTGTATCTGTCTGCAGTGGCGCTCCATGGCTTTTCACTGACTCTGCCTTCTTTCTCCCAGCATTCAGTTTAGTTTTCCTACCTAGCTCTACTCTGTCCTATCACAGACCAAAGCGGTTTCTTTATTCATTAACCAATAAAAAAAAAAAACATATACAGAAGGACTTCCCACATCAAGTGGGTAGATGTGTGCATAGATGGACAGATGGCTGAGGGATGGAGATATATGGATGGATGGTAGACAGAGGATAGCGAGAAGGGTATAAAGGATGCACGTATGGATGGTTGAGTAGTTGGTTGAATGCATAGATGATGGATAGATTGATTCATTAATTGCTTGCTGTGTGCCAGATGTTTCTGTGAATTAGCTAATTGAATTCTGTGTCATTGTGTTCTATCATGCGGTCTATAATTTACAATCAAGGAAGATGGCCTCAGATATCTACCTGAGGTTTTCCTAAGGTCAGACTACAAGAAAAAAGTGATAGAGATGGGTCTCTGTGTAGGTAGACTGGGGAGTTGGCAACCAGGCTCCCCAGGTCTGCCTCTCAGCTCCATCACTAGGGAACTGTAAAGTCTTAGTGAGTCAATTTGATCTTTCAACTTTCATGAGCAGTGATATTTCATTTGAATTTTAATAGCAAAGTTTTCCTGAATATCAGAGAGTAAAACAGCCACACTGATCAGCCATAGAGACCAGGCAGTGGTGACACACACCTTTAATGCCAGTAGCCACACTAGTTTGCCATAGAAACTGGGCAGTAGTAGTGGACACTTTTAGTCCTAGAACTAGAGAGAAATATAAGGTGGGAGGAGACAGGTTTTAGGCACAGTCTCATTCTGAGATTCCTGGAGGCAGGATCGCCATTTCAGACTGAGATAGAGGTAAGAGCCAATGGCTTTCTGATTTGCTTTTCTGACCTTCAGGTTGAGCCCCAATATCGGTCTCTGGGTTTTTAATAATCGTGTTACAGGCATGGGGTAAAGGGGAGACATTGGTAGCCTGGCCAATGTGCTGGCCTTGACCTATTGTCTAAGGCAGCCTGGGTGAAGGGCAGGGTGACCTTCTTCTGTGAGGTCCCATCTAGGCGCCTATGCATAGTGCTGGGTCTTTTTTCCTTTCAGGGAACAATAGCAGAGAACTGGTGTCACCCCACCCTCCGCCCAAACCCAGTAGAATCATGCCTTAGATTCTACTGGGTTTGGTCGGGGGTTGGGGACAGCTAGATCCCAGAGCGTTGCAAGGTTAGGGAGGAGATGGGGACCAAGTCTGTTGGCAGGAGCTTAGGCAGTCAGTGGTGTGTTCTGTCCTCTGCCAGACATCCAAGGCACGTGACAGTAAAGAGGCTGACTGAAGTTCTCATGAGTAAATGAGAAAAGTTTGTCTTCCAAGTCCATGGCCTTCTAGAGAAGGCAAACAAAAGAGTCAACAACACCGGGGTGGTTGGGTGTGATGGGGCGGATCGGGAGTGCAGAGGACTTCCGGGACTGTTTTGCATGAGACTCCAAAACCAACAGAACCCTGGCGGCAGCAGCACCGAGCCCTGGTGTGGACAGCAGGTTTGGAAGTGTAAACAGACATACGCTAGGGTGAGAGATGTTGGCATGCGGCTTGCTGTATGTGGGTATCCTGGCATCTGGGAAACCCTGAAGTTCTTGCTTCATGTTCCTGTGAAGGAGAAAGCCTCGCTTGTTCTTAAACCCTGACATGCATTAAATAAAGGCTGAGCATGAATCCTCAGTACCAGTGACCAGGGGCTGAGAATGGGGACAATTCTTGGTACAGGATTCTCCAGTGGTCACTTCAGATAATCACTTCTTGCTTTAGAGATGGTGACACTGTGGCCCAGAAAAGTACCAGAAGAGCCTTTGGGCTTCTGACCTCCAACTCAGGACTCTACTGTGTCCTCTGTAGTCTCAGAGCAGAGTCTCCCCTGCCCAGGCATCATGGCCTGGAGAGGGGTGATCCAGCCATGGCCCAGCAGAGCTGGCCCAGGTCAGAGGATAGAGAGGCCCTGGAACAGAAGGCCTTTAGGGTGAAGGAAAGGGAGGTCTGGGTCCTGGGGGTGCCTTACGGAGTCTGGATGTGAACCGAGGCAAGAAGTCAGTCACAGTTCATGCTCTCAGAAGAGTCTGGCTGTGGGAACACAGGACATGGGAGAAGTGAGGCAGAAACCATCAGATGGAGGGAGACAGGAAGTGGAGGTGCCAAAATCTGATAAGGCAGGATACCCCAGGTGGAAGGAAGTGTGAGCAGCAAGCGGTGGAGCTATCCAGGGGAGAGAGGCTGGAGGGGACAGGAATTCCAGGTATCTATTTCTAGGATTCTTCTAGGTACTGGTTTCTGATCTGAGCCAGTGAGTGAGCCTTTTCCTGTAAAGGGGGTATAATGGGCTGGAGTCTGGGAGGACAAACTAGCATGAGCAACACTCACCTAAGGAGCTCACCCCCTGCCCCATGGTCTCCGTCAGTTTCCAAGAAGCTGCCTTGTCTGAAGTCTCCTCTGGGGTCTTGGAGAGAGTACCTTAAGAAGGTCCTCATTTCGAAGAGACTCTGTTCAAACTTTATTTTTAATTTAATTAATTAATTTATTTATTTTGCTTATGAGACACTCAAATTTAAGTGGAGGCCCTGTATTGCATCTAGTGACCTGATTGAGGGAACATTAGTAAAAGGGTTGGGATAGAACAAAAGTCCCTTGTCCTGGTAGCCAAAGGGCCAAGGAATAATGAATGGACAAAGGAGCTGGAAGCTGGCACAGCAAGCCCTAGATTCCTCTGCTTTCATGTGCCATGGGTGGTCACTGGAGGATGAGGAGCCAGGGGCTCTTGCTCTGTTTATGCTCCATGAAGACTGTTCTGGCTATCAGGGTAGAGAAAAGAACTGTTCTTGGGGGTGGGGCTGTTCAGGAATCCCTGAGTGGGTAACTCTCTGTGATGGACAGGGTAATGGTGGGGCCAACATGCACTGTGTTTACAGACATCAGGCGAGGATAGGGTCTGTCCCAGAAAACCTGGAGTAGTGAGCAAGGATCAACAAGCCCCAAACCCTATCTATGACTAGGCCTTCGAGGCCCTGCAACCCATGTGGCACCGGGAAAAAGACAAGTTCTCCCAGGAAACCGCTGTCCTCCACCTACTGCAGAGAGCCCTTTCTAGAGACTTTCCACTCCTGGAGTAAAAGGGAGACTAGGTGCTGGAGACCCACGCTGCTGCACAAGGAAGCAACTTCACAACACCCGGAGGCCCTGAAGCAGTGTCTTGCATTGACCACTGTGGTCCTGCTGGGGGGTGAGGAGGGGGGGCTTTGTTTGACTGAAGCCTGCTTCTTTAGATTCCATTCTTTTTCGACAAAGAGGAAGTATCGCAGAAGGCCCAAAGCCTCAGTGACTCGCCTCCAAATAATTTCGCAGTCCAATTATCTAAATTATTGCTTTGCCCCGGCACAAAAGGAGGAGGCGCGATTTAAAAGTCGCCGGGAGATAAGTGCTCAGTTGCCTCCCCTGTCAACAATGCATAATAATTTTGATCAGGCTCTCATCATGTTGTGATAGCAGCCACAATGGCTGCGACCTGGTCTCCAGGGACTTTTATTTTTAGCTCCAAAATCACAAAGGAGGAACCAGGAGGAGACTTTACATAAGGCGGACTGGGCTATTGAATGCTGCCCCTGCAAGGCCAACCAAAAATTGGGTTTGGCTTCCGGAGACCAGAGAGCTAACCAGGAGCGAGAGTGGGAGGTTCCCAGGGCTGAAGTCGTGGGCAGCCTGAAAGGGGCCTCACACTGTCTTGTGCGGAAGAAGGATCGCTCCTGGACATGGTCAGGAAGGGAGAAGGGGGCATGTGGCTACTATCCCGGGAACATTTATTTCCAGCTGAGCAGCCCAAGCCTGCGAGAGAGAGAAGGAAAGCTAACTGTCTGAGGTGAGAGGGCCTCTGGGAGGAGGCAGCCACTGGTGTGAGCCCTGGAAAAGGTTTGATGATCACAGATAAAGTGGACAAGGGGGAAGAGTGTTCTGGGTGGGTGTAACTGTGAATATCAAGGCCTGCATAGGCCAACAGAATGGAGGAGTGGGCCTGGCCCGGAAGAGAGGAGAGGAATGAAGGCGTCGGTCTGTATGTAGGAAGAGGTTATTCGGCTGATGTTGGTAGCAAGGGGCTGCGGGAAGCATGTGAGCCTACGAAGGATCAGCTGGTGCTGATGTTGGATCAAGGACGTCATTTCCAAGGTGGTGTGCTGGCCTGTGGCTGAGGAGCGGTAGAGGATAGAGGAGTTGGTTGACCTTCCTCTCTACTGGCTGGGGTCCTCCCTTAGAGGGAGAATGGCCCTCAGACTCAGCTAGAGCAGACTGCCCTGAAAGAATACCAGGAAACTCACAAAATGGCATGCAGCCTGAGGCCCAGTAGAAAACTGAAGAGCCAGGTCTCAGTCTGGAGTGGTCCCTGATGCTCCTGACAAGATGCAGTGTGATCCTGATGTGACTTGCCTGGGCTGCTCACCCTCCTGAGTGGTGATGTTTTTTGTATCTTGGTGTCCCAGGATACTGACTTGGGTGGGGCCCAAGCTTGTGTCATAGTTACAGGGGGTGGGGAGCTGGGAAGTGGCCCTGGCTTTCTGACTGTGTTGTAGAAGGACACAGAAAGGGGCCACATACAGGCAGCTGGAGATTCTGACAGAGGTGGGCCACATTTTTTCTCTCTCTCTCTCTCTCTCTCTCTCTCTCTCTCTCTCTCTCTCTCTCTCTCTCTCTCTCTCACACACACACACACACACACACACACACACACATGTATGCCTGCACTTTTGTGTGCGAGCCTATTGGAGACCTTGGGTGTCATTCCTCAGGTGCTGCCACCTTGTTATTTGAGACAGGGTCTCTCACTGACCTGGAGTTCATTGAGTAGACTAGGGTAGCTAGTTAGGGAACCCCAGGGATCTGCCTGCCCCCCCACCTCCCCAGCGTTGGTATTTATTGGAAGGGTGCCATTTTTGATGTTTAGCAGACTACATGGTTGAATTCACACTCACACTTTTCCAGCTGCCACTTTCCCAGGCAGGGCTTTCGTCTGACTTGTTTAATCACAGGAGTATGCTACCAAACTTGGGGGTCACAACCGGTGCCCCAAGTCAGGTCTGGCCACCCTTCCTCAATAAACCCACTAAAAGAGTTGAATTAAATGCAGAAAGCTGAAAATAGAGATGTATTTTATATGCCCACATTGGGAAGAGGGACAAAGAAATTCAGAGAACTCTCCAAGTCTGGTGTTCTTAAATGAGATTCATGCTTAAATGGAAGACCCAAAATTGCCTCACACACCCCACCCCACCCCCATTGACCCACTATTGACGAGCCTTGCCTGGGCTTCAGTCTCATCCTGTAGGGTCGTTTGACAAGTTGTTAGAACCGCATGAAATCCCTTTAAGGGAGACAACTCCCCCTCCCCCGCCATGGTGCTCTTTTCTTCTCCCAGGGTGGATTCCTGGGGCAAATGCCCATTTCTTTGAGGTCCATTGTGTTAATAGTCCTCAAACGTTCAGTCAGACTGAGACACTCAGGAGTCTCTTTAAAACATCTTCATTTCTGCCAGGCCAGTTGTAATGGCTTTGCAAGTCCTGTCACCTCCACTGACAAATGTGCCTCATAGGG